>NW_020897700.1:6068239-6730782 GCF_003984885.1 Neopelma chrysocephalum | reverse complement strand
CAGACAAGGTTGCTCCACCACGGTCATATCACGAAGCACCGGGGTCTGGTATCTTCAGGGGAAATCAAGCCCCTTCACAGAGCTTCTGTGCTCTGCACCAAGATGGCTGCCAGCTTCTCTGAAGCTGCAGCAAAGGGGGGGGGGCAAGGTCACCCCACACACACACATTCCTTTGGCCGTCCTGGCTTTGCTCTCAGGAGGGCCTGAGCTTCTTGCTCCTCTCTCAGTGCATACCGCACTCCAAGACTCTTTCAAGTGAGTCCAATCATCCTCCTCTCTCTCAGAGGAGTCTCCAGTGAGTTTGGGGGTTTTGGGTTGTCCAGTTCTTACCCCGAAACTCTGTCTCTGTCTCTGTCCATCAGAGATCTCTGTATTCTTCTTGCTCGGCAGCTCTGCTGCTTTCTTCTTATCTGCTTGGCTCTTTGCCACTGCTCCCGGACGCTGCTGTGTCTGCTGCTGCTCTGTCTGCCCACTCACAGTGGAGAAAACTCCTTCAGCTTCTCAAGTTGCAGGCACTCAGTCCAGTCTGACACTGTTTCTGAGTTTCTATGACCCTAGCTAGGGGCTGGGGGGCCGAGGCCCCCCCAGAGGGGCCCTGAGCCCCTACCTGGTAGCTTTCACAACATGGCCACTCTTCTTCTAACAACAAGTACCACTGCTTCTTTTCCGGTCCAGAGAGATATGAGTATATTTTGCAGGAGCACTGATTGGGTCAAACCCCAAGGGTCACCACCCCCTGGGGGTTACCACTTTCCTAGTTTCAGGGGGAAAACCTGGCTCAAACCACTACAAATATTAATACCTGTCACTTTTAGACAACATTTAAAAACAAGGCAAGAATATTTATGTGGGTGAAACAATTTGAAATACTGCTCACATGCACTATAGCAGGTCATTAAGTAGTACAGCCTGCAGACTTAAAAACAGCAACTATGCACAAAAATACCTTTTTGAATAACACATGGATTAGAATATCTTTGCTTCTAAAAGGTAATAAGAGCCATTTTCACTATTATTTTTGATAAGCTTTAGAACATTAGAACAGGTAACATGTTCAGTCTTTTTTTAACGTGGTAGATCTTAAATATCTTTTCATAGAAATGCATTTGTTTCTTCAAAACATTCAAGAACTAAAAAGACCAAAGATTTAAGAAAATATTGTCACTGTAAAATCCTAATATAGCTACAAAACCAGAGATGAAGGGCAAATAGAATCTACTGTAAAGACCTAAAAAAGCTCAAATAACACTTGATAAGGCTCAAATCAAGACTAAACTCAGACCCATATAACATTTAGCTATTATTTTGGCACTCTACAGAGAGAAAATCACAACTTTTTTGAACTCATTAAAGTTTCAAACACTGTGACTCAGATCTCAGATCACCTAGCGGCTGGCTAGGTGCAAAAAGGAATTCCTGTTTTCTACATTAATATGTTTTCCTTCTTTGAAACATCTACCTCCTTATCTGTAGACCATCATGGGAAAATTCCCTTCTGAGTTGCACCTTTTCCCATTTGTGGTCTGTCACGTTTCGTAATTCCTTGTGCCTTCATTCCCTTTTTATTTTTGTTTTTCCAATTCCCTGGAGGATAAGGAAACTCACACCCTTGAGCATTTTTCTCACTCTTAATTCTATTCTCAAGCTCCAGTTTACTGGTTTCCGTCAAAGAATAATAAAAGCTTTCTAGCCACCTCTGTTTAAATTAAGAGTTATTTTCATGCATAACTTTTCCTCAGTAAAAGGGACCACAGATGTAATGGCTTGTAGCTGTCATTACCGTGTCATAGATACATGGATTAGATTGTGAAGCAAATGTAAACTTTCCTTAATTACCTGTATTTATTTTGAAAACCATAAAGAAATCCTGTCATTATATAAAATCATTTCAACAGACATTTTTTCTCTTTTGTGTCATCTAGACACTATACTTCCTTGTTTCATGTTACTGCTGTGAGACTCTCTTTCACATTTATTACTTTAAAACCCTTCATTTGTCTTTGGAATAGTATTCAGGAGCATGCTGGATGTGCAATAAATCATTCTTATTCCCCCTATATATAGATTGTTAATGGATATGTATATATCGGACTTTTAGTCTTCTGTTCAGGACCCTTTTCTGGCCAGTTTCACCAAAATATTTAGACAAAATATTGGGCAGCACAAGAAACATAAAACATGTTTAGTTTTTCACATTCATAGCAATGTATTGCTGAGAAATGAAAGAAAATGTAAAGATATATACAATCTTGTATTTTTATTGCATGGCAGAAGTCATGCAGGACATGATGAGAGACTGCAAAATGTAGGCCTGTTTTCTATATTTGTTGGAAACATATACATAGAGATTTCCCTGGGCTGCCAAGGGAAAGATACACAGTTAGAATGTGAACCACTCCACACTATACCAAAATAAATATTGTTTTTAACTAGTAAGTGGGATTCCACTTCATTGCAAGATTTTATGATGTACTTGTTAGTTGTGAAGCAAGGACATAGCAAAACCTCAATAAACCTTAACCAGCTTTACTGTAATAACTTTTTGTAGATATATTTAAAATTGCATGAAGTACCAATCAAACTTGAAACTGACTGTTGAAAGTTATTTTGGATGAAGTAGAAGTAATCTGCAACTGGTAGGACAATCCAAGCAGAGTTCCTTCAGTGCCTTCAAATTAAAAAAGAACTCTCAGAATTCTTATAGGTCTCAGCTCCATTCACTCTGTGAACTGAGTATAGCCAATTGCACAAACAACCTATACGACTTCCTGAATATTGTAGCAAGATTTAAGACAGAAAAATGGAAAAGCTGTGAGCTGACATAGCCTGGAAAGTCCAGACCTTATTCTGGTGTAGAGCCATTCTCAAATCAGGCACTCACACTAAAAATTTAGGATTGCAACTGCTATCTCAATCTTATTTCTGAGTTTATCTTAATTAAAACAAAAAATTGAAAGAAAAATCAGAATAAAAAATTTGCATATGTGAGAGCCTATCCCAATACCCAAATGCCATAGAAAAAAATTTCAAGTTTTCAAGAACCAGAACTAATGCACAGTTCACTTCATTTATATCCCAGATGATAACTAATCAAAGGCTTTCAAGCAGATCAAGCCAATCAGGGAAGGACCTCAATAGGAGACTTCCAGATACAGTTATAATGCCAGACACAGAGTTAGAGCCCCTTTATCAGTTAAGGAGAACGTGATGGGGTAAGTGAGCACTTAGGTTGGTGAAGACCTCATAATGGTTGTGAGTGCTGATGTAGGTTTCTTTTTCTTGCATTCATTGGTAACACTTGTAGAAGATGTTGACTTGAAACCAGTTGCAGGAGTCCCCTTTTCATGTCAGAACAAAAATATGAAGGTAGAATTAAAAAAATAAAACAAATACTACTGAGATGTTTGTTTCAATTACTATATGCATAATTACCTTCTGTCTAGGTAAGTGACATAGATAAATTCCAGAACCACCTGGATGCAATCTTGTGCAGTGTGTTCTAGGTTAACCATGCTTTAGCAGGGAGATGGGACCAGGTCACCCACTGTGGACTCTTCCATCCCGACCCATTCCATGATTCTGTGATTCTTTTACAGAGTTTGAGCTTAGTTTCAGGATATATCTCACGCTTACATAAGTGATGCACTGCTCAGGAGCATTCCTTGACTGCACTGCAATACTTCTGCAGGTGTAAGTGATAAATGGCCAGTGGATTTTATATTGATAAATAGAAACTGTTAGGTCCACCATAATATGAATGGTTAGTGGTAGCTGTAAAGACTGGAGGAGAAATAAGCAATTGTAAGAATCTACAAGACCAATTTACAAGGGACTAAGAAACATATAATGAATTTCAATTTGAACAGGACTCTACCTTGTTAGAACTTATAATTTGAGGATTTTCTAATATTCAAAATAAATTACAATAGCTGCTGGCAGTGTGCAGGACTGTTAAAGCTATTCAGTTGCAAAGCCAAGGGATTTGATAATGTATACAGTTTTTCCCTTGAGGCCCAAAATGTAATTATGAAAAAGTTCTGAACTGAAAAATAGTCTTGTCATCTGTTTTCATGAGAGATAAAAGATCATTTTAAGGTGGAGAGGTTACATACAAGAAAGAAAATTAAATTTAAAAAACCCAACATGACAACAGTACAGCTGCTGAAGAATAGTAAGAAGAAAATTAGATATTATAATTAGAAGGGGAAATCATTCTACCTTTACTAGACATATGCTATTAAAATATTTAATTCATCTCCTGATTAATTCACTGAATGATGTGAAGACTATTACAGAGGTGATAAATCAGTAGATTAATATGTATTCAGCAGAGATATATGAGGTAGGACTGAATTAAACCCCTTAGATCAATAGGAGACCAGTTAGACCCTTCTTACTATATTGGGTCTAGAACAGAGTATCTTATTTTTACATGTGGTTTTAAATTATCATACTCTCTCAATAACTCCTGATCAGGGGAATATGATTAGAAACAGCTTTTTGGTGCAAGCAATTTTATCTGTTATTCTAATGTTTTTTCCTGACTTCTCTGCAGAAATTCTTAGGTATACTTTGGTAAATGAGTTCTTCTTAATTCTCTACTTAAAGGTGATACCGCCCCTAACCTTCCACCAGCAGATTGCATTCCCTTACGTTCCGAGAAAAATACACTCATCATGCTGGTCATGTGTTTGTCTTATTTCAGTTGTTCCATTCAGCTGTGTTAAATGGCTTCAAACTTTGGAATTCTAGTTTGTTCCAAAGTTTTCTATGACAAGTCTCTCTTCCAGGAACCCAGGAAAACAATTCAATATTCATGTAATATCTTTAACATACTTCATTATTCATATTAGGAAGCCTTTCAAATTGGAACATTTAGAATGAATGTATGAGAGTATGTGGAAAAGCTGGGAGAAATCTGTGGCCAGAATCAGGCATATGGTCACGTTGCTCCCAACACTGAAAATAAAATGTGATTTTTAAATTTGGTAAATTACAAAACTGTACTACTTGAGGAGAAGCGGAAGAAAAATTGTTTATCAGGTAGGCACAGACTCTCCTTAGGTACAAAAAAATTGCGAAGGTCCTGCCAATTTCTAATTACTTTGGCAAAAACTGGAGAAGAGATGGATGTACAATTATGCCATTTTACTGTTTAACTATAATTTGAGTTAAAATGAGAAAGGTGCTTTAAATTAAGGCAGCATAGTAATATATTATGTCTGGCCACACCTTGAAGGATGCTTGTAAATACAGTGAATACAGTGAATCTGAGAAGGTTTATTATCTGGTGGATTTTTGTTCCTGTAGCTGTCATTTTTGATTGGATCTATACTGGTGAGTAATCCAAGATGAGCCACTGCACCATTTCTAAAATGCCATTTGTGAGCTATAATATGGATTGCAATCGTAGTACTAAGTGTTTAGGAGAGAAATTAAGTACTTGAAGTTTGACTATCTGGAAATGGGGCAGAGAAGCTATTATAGAGTCATAGAATATTAAGAGGTTTTAATGAACCTTAAAAATCAACTAGTCCCAAGCCCCCTGTCATGCGCAGGGATACCTCCCACTAGACCAGGTTGCTCAAGGCCTTATCCAACCTGCCTTTGAACACTGCCGGGGTTGAGGCATCCATGACCTCGCTGGGCAACTTGTTCCAGTGTCTCACCACCCTCAAAGCAAAAAATTTCCTCCTAATATCTAACATAAATTTCCCCTCTTTTGATTTGTACCCAATACTTTTTGTCCTATCCCAAATAAACCTGACCAAATCAAAAAATAAACCTGACCAAATCAAAAATCATAGACGACGCAGCCTCATATTCCGGGGGACAGTCAGTCCACCAAGCTTCGTGCTTGACCTATAGTGAAGAAAAGTATTCTTCTTCTTGTGCTTCTAAGTAGTGTCACGATTCCTTTTTCAACCGCCACTTCAGACTATTTGTTACTACACAAATAGAATAATAAGAAGTTAAAAAACATATAGAAGGAAGAAGGTGCAGAAAGAAATTCATTGCAAGGAAGACGAGAATAAGAAGATACTGGAAGTCAATATCTAGGAATGGATGAAAGGAAGAGAGATGAAAAGTCAGAATAAAAGTCCTTATTGGATTCTAGCATGGCTGCCCAAAACTTCGTGTAAGTCATTTTTAATGTTCTTTTGGAGTACGTCAAATGATTTCTTTTGGCTTTGGGGAGAGGAGAAGGAATGAGCATGAGACTAATGAAAGAGGATATAGATGTTTTCTATGCCACACTACTAAATGAACTGACAATAAAATTATGATTTTACTACTGAATGTTTTAGATACTATTCAAACTATAGTGGTATCATGCAAATGCTGATTATATTTTGGAGACCTACAAGACAAGGAATGAAAATGTGAAGTATTCACCATGGCTATTTCATAGCAGACCAGCATCCTGATGATTTATTTTTCTGGAAAAATCTGATTTGTTACATTTCATTTATCTAAAACTATATTTTATCTGAATCTCAAGCACTGCATACTGGGAAGTTTGGAAACTAGATTGGAGATAATGAGGTTCAGCTGAGACTTTGAAGAGAGGAGACAGAAGTCAGTTGGCTGTATTGAAAGCTGAGTAATGTGTTAAGAGAAATTAACATACCATTTTCTTAATGATCTGGTGTAGGATGATTGCTATTGAACAAATTCATTAGCAAAGTTCGTAAAAGTAGGAAAAATATGTTACCTCATTTTACCATTGACACAAAGTTGGAAGACGTCATTAGTACTAAATGGTTAAAATATCTGACAGAAAGATGAGGGTGACTAAGGAATAAAGAACTAGAAATGGGATTAAAATAATCATATCAAATTCGAGGTCTGAGATGACAGTATTAGATGAGCTACTCTTTATTATCAACTCCAGCCTCGTATTGACTTTGAGTTCACTGACTACGACAAAAGGAGGAATTGAATGTACATTAACCAATAAGTAATTATGACTCAGTAACACAATGAAACTCAGAAGAGTGCAGATCCCTCTCATAATACTTCATGTGAGCCCTTTTCATTTGAGACAGGGGAGTATCAAAAGTCTTATAGATGGCTGAGTACTTGATAGTATACTGTCCATAATTCTGCAGAGGAAAAAAAAAGATAAATTCTTAACATGCCTTAAAAAAGGAGTAAAGACTTGCCTTTAAGGGCAAGCAAACAAAAACCTGAAAGGAGAGAAAAAATAAGTTATGCACTGTAAATGACAATCCTTCACTGAATATCAAAGGCAAAATATTATGACATTTCAGGCTGGTTGTACCAAGAACAGAAAATGGCGTGACATCATGCTATGCATAATTATGTGTTTTGTATGCTGCTTCTCTTTGAGCTCCACTGAGGCATTCAATTCATCCAGGGTAAAGAGGAGCATAGGAGAATTACACTTTATCTAAAATCTGGCACAAGAACAAGTAGGTATAAACTGACCATAACTAGACTCTTGAAAATTTGAAGAATTTTACTCACCAAAGGGCTAAATCCGTAACAGTGTAAAATGACCTCACTGAAGCAGAAAACCTCTTTCACTTAGAGGTAAAACTTAAAAAAGAATTATCAGTGTATTTGATTGTCATCTAAAGGACTAAACTTGATAAACTTTCTAGTTTTTTACAGTAATGAATACTTGTGTACTGCTGGAATTACTTCAACAATTTTCTGTTTTCTTAGACAGTGAACGGAGATCTTAAGGAATTGGAGAATGTGCATAATCATGTAGTCAGGTGCCTTGTGGAACATGGTACCACAAAAGCCATGTCATACTGATCACTTACTGTTTCCAGTGGTAATTTGATGGGTTTTTTGTTTCCATTGAAGTGGGATGCTGGAGATGTAGGCATATGGCATGCATACTTGACAAAAATTCCAAATATTAATGAGGTCAGAATTGCACATTGTTATCTGGAAGTTACCCAATATCTGAGATTCAGATGTTTTCTTTTTTCATTTCTATGACAACATCTGTAAAAAGAATAGAAAATTCCACAAAGTCAAGACATTGAAAGAGTTTTATTAGTCTAATATCTGTGATTTTGTTATAATGTTTGACTAAAAAATTGCTAAAATTTAAAAAGGTTCATCAGTATTGCATTTGTCAATGCATTCAGATATCATTGCATTACCTACATTTCTTTTGCAAATATAATAAAAAAAAAATTTGTAAATGGAAGGAGCTAGGCTGGGACAAGGCCTTTTCTATTCATATCTTCTACAATACAGTCATGATGACTTTAATACTCTTGACAGACTAACAGTTTTCCTCATATGAAAGTCGAGGATTATAAGTACCTAAGAAATAAAGAAAACAAAAATCCTCCCTATTTTTCTTGCACAATAACTGGATACATCTTTTAAATAGGAAATGAGTGTTTGTTTTTTGCCCTGTATAATAATAAAATTATACATAGCCTGAATCATGGCATCCTTATTAGAATATTTCCAAAGCAGAAATGGAAGCAAAAGAAGTTTTTACAATATAAAATTTTTTTTTGAGTTCAGTAGGACTTGTGTTCTTTCTCCTGTAGGAATGAGATTAAGTGCCAGAAATGGTGCATACACATATCCATGTTTTGGAGAAATTTCAAAATCCAGAATGATTCAGTCGGAGGTCATTTCCTAGTATAGCTTTCCACAGTGCCTTTCTGTATTCACCGCTTCTCAGATTTTCACCAGACTCAAGAATGAGGAGATAGGAATATCTAATTATATAACACAGAACATGAAGCCATTTAGATAACTAATATTTGCACATGTATTACTTATATTTTGTCTTATAAATCTTGCTGGGGAAGGGTAATTTTAGTCCAGAGTTTCCATTTCCTCCTAAGTTCTACTGTTACAGTTTGATTCTTCTTTTCAGAGATTTTCTGAAAGTAAAAGTTGCATTAGGAGTCCATGTTGCACAAAAATCTAGTTAACTATTAGCACTTTCAAAGCCAGGTAAGTATTACATCATCTTTCTCTGTGAATTGTGAAGATGAAAAAGCACAGGGAAGATTGTGGAAATGGCAAATGAGGAGATGAAAGCAAGACAGAGTTTTCTTCCTTTCTATGATTCCTGGACAAGTGTCTCTACAATTTTCATGTGCAAGCCTATAATATCCCATAGGAACATATTAGTTTTATGAGTCAGAATGAGGTGTTTTTTAAAAATTGGTTGAGATGCATGTTTACATTTACAGGTTTTTAGCAACAACATTGAATGCTAGTAGTTTTTGTAATTTAAAATAAGCAAATTGGAGAAAGCAGAATGATAGTAGTGTAAAACAATTGCATGTAAACATGCAAATGTGTGCAGCAATATAGATTTTCAAATAACAATGAACGTATAGCAATCATCTTCAAAAAACTGTCCTCTGTTAGAGGATAGAGCAGATGCCAGAATGAGTTCTGAAGCAAAAAGAGAAAAAAATCCATTGATTGCTGCAACTGATCCTGACATTGTTTTATATACAGAGCTCTCCATGGCTTTGTAATAATTCTTATCCACAGTTTTGGCATTGCTAAACTTGGCACTGAGCCCCATATCTACAAATCCCAGAACATTAAATATTTAGGTTAAAGTAAGCAAAGGAAAGAGAAGCTAGTCAAACAAATCTTGCATTCACTTGGATGAACACACTGACCGTTTGTCAGTATAGTAAACACATTGTGTTCAGCAGCATCATGGAATTATAGTAGAATTTTCCTGATCCCTTTAACTGGTCTTTGCTCAGTGACAGAAAGACACCTGAACAAACAGTTTTGCCAGCTTTAGTATTATGTGATAGATAAGGTAAAATAAGATAGCTATTCACTAACAGACAAGGGATTTTTGAAAATGAGACAAGATGATAGCTGCAGGTGTGATTTGGTAAGAACAGGTAGTGCAACATTCTGTGTTTGGGGGAAAATCTATAAAAGGACAAAGGAAAACTGTACTTGGGACAACTAAGGGTTTAAGCATGTTTCAGAAGTGCACAGGGGCTGTGTGATCTCTTCTAACCTGTGCTTATGATGCAGTCATAAGGGAGAACCCTTTCAATCCCATAAATACCATTCCCCAGAAGGATCCCTACAAAAATAGCAGACTGCTTAGTTGAACAGGCAGATAACATTGCCATAAAACATATTAATATGAAACTTGCTATTTTTACTATGGTGCCAAGAGAAATTATTATGGGATTACAGACACAGAAGATTTGAGAAGGGACTTAAAAACTTCTTGTGGTGATTCCTTAAGAAAACTTGAAGCTGATGATGAATTAATACATAAGTGGAAATAATACATGACATTGCCTAATTGTACCATGTATGTGTTGCGCAAAGTTAAATTACTTCAGTTGTGTAATAAAGTAAGTATATCTTACTGAATCATTTGGAGAAAAAGTGCTCAGATTTGCAATGATATTGAGTTCTTAACATGAGAAAGCAAGGAATTAGCCACAAATAACTTGAATTTTAATACTGCACCATCACATGATGTGAGATTACTTATGCTGGACTCATTAATGAGAGTCTTAGTTCCTCCTTAAAGTTTATAAATTTAACGATCCATTTTCTTTCTATATAAAATCCCACAAAACAAAAGTCAGGTGATGATTAAGCTGAGTTCTGTTTTCTGATATATACAGTGTTTCTCGTGCTGCAGAAAGGACTGCTGCATTGTAAAATGTACTTTTTGACCAAAAAATCAGTCTTGGGATTGATCACTTTTTAAAAACAACATGAATGTACTGAGATGCAGATGAAAAGTGTATGTGGGAAAGAAACCTAATGTACATGGAAGTGAAAAAAAATCCTGATTCGCCACTTTTGAGCATCATGATGAAATACCCTGTGTATGTACAGAGTTCTTGCAATTAGCCAGGATCAAGCTGGCTGTAGAAGGAAGGCAGTATATTTATATATGTCTGGTCCTCTAAGTAAATTAACTTCACTAAAAGCATGTTTGTTAAGTCAGTTTTGCAGAGGCTAACTAACCTTACTACAGTGTCCCCTCTGAAACCAGTATCTCTGCACTGCACAAAACCATGAGAAGACAACAGATGTTTGGATGGTTGTCTGAATACCTCTGTGCTACTTCTAGAGTACAAAACATTTGCACACCCTGTGTAATTGTTTATATTGATATCCCTCCTTTGATTTTGTTAAATGCAGAAAAAATGAGGAGAATGAAATCACAAATAGCTAGAATATATCTATTAATAGAAAAAGTTTGTATTGGGGAAAAGAATATAAAACAATATCAAAAACTAGCATGAAATTTGAAAGAGACTTCAGTGGGGAAAAACTGAAAGTTTGATAAGAGGAAAATGTTCACAAACTAATTTTCAGTTCATTGAACTGAGGGCTTTTCCCCCCACAAATAACATCATGAAAAAACAATTTCAAGTGAAATCTTCCAGAAGTGTATTTGAAACTGGTTTTATGAAATTTCCCTTCATATAGGAGAGCTCAAAATTCAGCAATTCAAAAATCAGATTAATTGAAATAATAGCAAAAAAAACACTTTCAGTTCTACCCAACTATGGTTTTTGATAAATATCAGCAAACATGCTGTTTGTTTAGCCCTACTTAGGATTCATTTCTGTGAGTTAAAATCATTTAATCTTTTTCATTTGGAATTGTGCATTAAGAGTACTACTTCTGAATTCCACAAAGTTGCTCAGAATGTGTACAAAGTTGCTCAGAATGTGTACATCAGTGAATGCTTGGCAACGGTACAATGTATGAGAAACTGTGAATGGGCTGGGAGTAACCCTATCTAAAAATGGCATTCTATGTGATAATGTAAAGAAGACAATTAAGTTTCAACATTCATAAATGTAATCATGTTGATTTTTATGTTCTATTTAGATTGTAAATTATTTGAGAGGTATTTTCATTCCTCTAAATATTGCAAATCATGATAAAATGCTGCTTATGGGAAGCAAAGTAATCCTGTGAAAGAAGGTATTAGCAGCCCAACCAGCCCAAAATAATATGTAGCAAACTGCTACTGGATCATATATGGGCAATGATGCAAAACGAACTCATGGGATAAGAACCTGGGAATACTTCTGGGAGCAGAAGTGATTTAGTATTTGACAGACACGCTATGCAGTTTGTTGACTTTGGCAATGTTTTTACAACATATCATGCCAATAGTCTTACAATGCTAATGACTTGTCTGAACGTAAAAGCACATATCACTTTGTACACTATGTGAATTTATAATGACCATTTCTTAATTTCCTTTTCTATGGGGTGAAAAGAGGAGACAACCTTCAACCACTACCCTTAGCTGATCATAACAACTCATGAGTGTTTACTGGACAAACCTATGACTATCAGTCAATTGGCAACCTATCAGCTGGAAGAGCAATGTTAATTTTTTATTTAATACTCATTTTCTTATTGCTATTTGTCTCTTCTTCTGTCCTTCTCCTTTTTACAGTTATTTTAAGAGTGGATCACCATTCTAAACAGTTATCCTGCCTTATCTGTTTTCTAGAGAGGAAGTCCAGATTTTATAGGCTCAATATTGCTTTTATGAATCTAGTGATTGCCTTATCAAACTTCATGAGTAGTAAGTCAATAAACAGATGAGGTCAATAAATATACCTATGTATCTCATTGACACATTTTTGTTGCTTACTAGAATTTGATACTGGCACCACAGGTATTGCTCAGGCTCAAAAAATGCATCTGCACCTCTGAGCTTCTATTATATTCTTGCTAAAATCTGTAAAAATACTTTTTAGTCTTAATTAAATCCTGATGTTTTTACAGTTCCCAATGGCACAATCTATTGCCTATTCTGCTTAATTTAAGATAGTTTCTGTTCTTAAATTGGCTTGGACTTGGGAAAAAAATATTTCCAATAACTGCAGTTTTATGCTCATTTATTCTAATAAAAGATGTTCCCGTTATGATAAAAATGGCATGAGAGGACACATGAATGTTTAAAAATATGAATTACACTGTAGTATGCAAGTCTCATTTTTATTTTAGATTTTTTATAACATCTGAAAAAGCTTCATTTGTTAAAATTGAGCCTCTTCTCAATATATTCACTGTTAGTTTACTCTTTTCACATTCATATATAGTCACTGCTTCTTGTGGAAACTTGTGCATAAGAAAAAATTGCAATACTTTCAAGTAAACTAAGAAAACTACTTTTGCCAAAGGGATTGTACGTATGAGTCACATGAGCAGCTCTAAAGATCTGTTTCCTGCAAGAGTAAAAAATCTCTGAACTATCCTGATTGGAATGGTGCCTGTATAAGCTCCACAATGCATGTATACAGATTTTGTCTTCTAATCAATGAGCCTACTGGCAACACAATGACACTAATAATCATTAACAACACAAATTCCGATTGCAGCTATGAGATAACAGTGGTACCAAGGCATTATGAAAAGTATGATTCATTGTCCAAGTATCTATTTCTTGAGCGGTTGTACAGTTTAGCTGCAGTGGTCAGTTCATAGTAACATCAAGGGGCATTAAGTGAATCAAGCTCTGGTAGTCACAAGAAATCATGAAGATGATGGTTACTCCACAGTGTTTTGGAGTAACCAATATGTGATTTACCCATCCCCAGAAAAAAACCAAAACAAAAAATCCCAACAAACACAAAAAAACCCCACCAAAACAAACAAAACCAAACCAACAAACAAAAAAAACCCCAAACAAACCACAAACCCCATGTCTCAGGAGCATGATATGGCTGAAATAAGAAAAAAATCCACCTCAGAAGTAATAATAAGCCAAAGGAAAATAGCCACGGCTAATATCATTCCATGGCTACTTATCTCTTCATTAAAAGCAGGAAAAGAATAAAGGTTTGCTTATAGCTGGAAATAAACCAAATGCTATTATGGTTATGAACTATAGTTATATTATTTTTAGGTGATGTCTGACTTTCAATAGGATGTGCTTGAGTGTCCACAGTGACTCTTTTTGCATAGAACAGAATAGGAATATACTGTCATGATAAATTGACAGTACAGGAGACTTGCAAGAGCATTGATTGAAGAATAATAAATGAATTTTAAAAAAGGTTCCAAAGGACACAGATATGTACAGCTGTAACATTAAATCTGGCTATCTATTTCACTGCTACCACATTCCACAGGTGTGGAATAGGTAAAATTATGTAGTGAGGGAGTGATGACAGATCTGTATCCATACATCATTCCTATTGAATTGCATATGTGCACCTTCTATTTATTTAGGTATTTCTGTCATTACTCTTGGATGTGTTTCAGCAAGTCAAACTTTTTAATTGACTTAATGGAAACATTCAGCAAAAAAAAAATCTTGTTCTGAGAACATTTTACTTGTGCATTTGACATTTGCCTGTTTTTCTTCTTACTAAGAGTATTTGCATGAAAAACAAAGACCACAGAAGTTCATTCAGTTCCAAGATCTATTTCCCATCTATGTCAGAATCTAGTCCATATTAACTAATTGAACTTCAATGGATTTTAAGTAGACTTCATAATTACAAAAATACTCTGCTTAATGCAGAATAGAAGGTAAAACAGGCTTAAAGCCATTTAAGTGCTCTCCTGCTCATAGGTTAAATCCCAGTATGAGTTAAAATAGCCCCAGGCATTCTGTAGTTTGCACCAGATGGTAGAACCCCTTAGAGGCAATTATATTGGCAGGGATGACTGGAGCATGGTATGTTCCAAGCATAGTCCTTCCTGCCCCAGTACATTTCCAATGAGTATTTCCTTTGCCAGGTTATTGCAATGACAGCTTTACACTGCTCAGAAATTTCTCCCATGTGGGATAAATCCCCAGTTAGTCAGAACAGGTTTAATTCTGCTTAGAACTGCTAAAGCAACATAGAGCCAACTTGGCTTAGAACAACAATTGGCCCCACATCCATGGCTAATGAATAAGCAATAGTCCAGTTCTGTATGACATCAGTTTTGTGTGTGAGTTGGGTTTTTTTAGCAATTCTATTTTTTCTCCATCCTTGTAACAGTTCATACCTACAGACTATCTGCATGGAAAAAGTGATTTCTGGTACCTATCCTAAATTGCTTTTCCTGTAATTGCTATTCACACCCACTTGTGCAATTAGCACAGTTATACTGGAAAAAAACAAGTCCCCCTCCCAAAGCTTCAAGTTAGCATTCAATGCAGCATTTCAACAGGCTCCATTCTCAGACCTTATGGATCTAAACTCTCAGCCTGCCCTCATAGCTCATAACCTTTAATCCTGACATCAATCTCAGTGTTCAGTGCAATTACTATAGTGCTGTGTTCTGAAAACTGGCAGAGACTCAAGAGAAGTTTGTGAAAACTTGAAAGTTACTCATTCATTTTCATTAGAAAACTGGTGAGACACAAATCTCCTTCAGATGTTCTCTGAAATTCCTCCTACTCATCAGTGAGGTATTGAATAGCATCTCTAGTCTGTGAGGTTGAAAAATCACAGAGAACTGTTCTGTTTGCATTACTGATTTCTACAGGTTGGTACAAGCCCTGCACAGATTTTCTAATTCCTTTCAGGAGTTCCTGGTAGTTATTTTTCTCTCTTTAATCTAATTTCTGATGTGAATGTATGGCTTCAACACTGAAAGTCTTAAAAGGGTGCTCACCAGATTCTCGATTTTTTGTATTGAAGGTTCAGTCCTTTTCTGGATCAGAAACTCTACTGCAATAGTTACTTAAAATAACAAACCTTTCTGAAAAGGCTTTTTGAGAAGATGATAGAAAAAGCATATTTTCTGGAAGCTGGTTTTTTTTTCTCTATCTGAGCTCAGCAAGGTACCTAGGTTTGGTCTCTGAAGATATTTTTGCATTGGTCCATTAAGTGATACAGCTTGGTATTGATCTGAGGCTTTATTTCCCTGTGCATTTCATATCGTTACAGTCTAATCCTGCAGCATTTCAAGAAAACACATCAGACCGCTTTTTTGTATTCCACTGTTTCCTGGCCTAACTGATACATTCTGCCCAGTGCAAACATCAAGACTTCACCTTTCTTAACTTCATGGGTCTCCACCTCATGATGAAGCACTGATTTTTTCATTTCTTTATATTCTCCATGTTAAACATTCAGCAGTGACATACACCAGTGAAGCCAGTGTTTTATCACTTTTGCTTTTGGATAACACCATCAGATTTTCTGTCATTTGCAGATCAAGGAAAGAACACTGAAAATGTATAATTTGCCAAGTACACAAGGCGAATATTTTGCTTTCAATAGCATAATACCAACAATTATTGTAAACACATATATCACTTATGACTGTCTTTTACTTGTTTTCGTGATGAAACTCTAAAAACCACCCCAACCCTGCAGACAAGTAAACAGTTTCAACTAGAACTAAGTATAAAAAGAAGTTAAACAAATAAGTTAATATTTTTAGTGTGATGTTCTCTGAATGGTAACAAGTAGGTCAAGTAATGCACACAGTTTCTGGAAAAAACACACTATATGAAGAATATACATACAGCAACTCTTTTCTGTCTTTTTTTTTTTCCTCTTTGAAAGTTAAGATCTATGGGATCTTATATATCATTCTCAGTTTATTAGTCTGTAACTTTATGATATTTTAGCAGCTTGGTGCACTGGAATTCAATAATGTTGTAATTTATATTGGCAACCTTTTCATTCCTAAGTCTCATTTTTATTGTACCTGTATCTTGAACAAATTGCCACACAAGATCCAATTAGATGAGACAGCTAGATTGTTTGACATACAAAAAATATTAAATGTTGATATTTTGATGAAGGTCAATCCATACAGTTTGATAGGAAATTCCTAGTATGTATTTCTTAGATTTCAGACCTTCAAGTCCTTCTTTTGAAGAAAAAAATTTTAAAAATCAAGGCCGGGATTTGAAAACAACTTGAAAGCAGGGTGTTTGTTACAATTCCAACACACATTACAAGGCTGTAGGGTGATTAAATCATCCCAAATCATATTTTATAAATCTCTCAATCATAACTACCATGAACATTTTTCAGTGGTCAAATACATTCTTGTCAATAAACCTTTAAACCATAAAACTGTAAGGGGAGACATGGTTTTGGGACATAACTCTTGGTCACTGGTAGTGACCTGGTGATCACTGTTTGGGAACCACCATTCTACAACATATATTATTTTATTATTCACAAGCATTAAAAAAAATTCATAGACTGTGTTACTAAAATAAACACAAGCTCATTAAATATTTTAAATCGAAATATGGTATTAGCAAGCATAAATAAAACCTTGTAAATTTTATTTATTACATTACCTTGATCTCTCTTTTCTATTACTGTTTCTATTTCTGTTAAGGTGAAATCCTTAAAAACAGTGAACACCTAAAAGCAGAGTTTTATCTGTGCAAAGGTTGACAGATTTTTGTATTGAGGGAAAGCAGGGGTCTTGCATTATTAATTTTTTTCTTCTGAAAAACAATCTTGCATGATAGACGCATCAATGATAAGGACATTTCCTAGCTTTGAATTTTAATTTCCAATTACAAAAACACTGATATTTCAAGATCATGGAGAAAGGATACAGTGTATAATATAGGTAGACTGGGTACAGGGCAAATCGTACAAGGTAACTGAATTTTTATTTCTGTGACTGATGATTGGTTGTATATTTGCAAGTTCCATGTTTAATCAATAAGCATTTGCAAGTGTAGTAACACTTGTCATAAATCTCCCCATTACACTGTTTGTTCTGTTCCCTAAAGAGCCCATTAAAAAAAAAATTGAAAAAACACTCAGATATTTTATGCTAAAACTAAATGAACACTTTTACACACCTACAAAGGTGTTTGCACACTGGGTTTTTTCTTCTTTGAGGTGAGCACGTTAATCTTTTCCTTCCCTCCCAGTATTATAGCTTTTTATCCTTCCTTAAGGTTTTCTTTTAACACAAATCCTTCATAATTATAAAATATATCCTGAAAATAAGATTAGTGCCACAGAGAGTATTAGTCCTGGTTTCTATTCTGACTCAACTTTCTGACTTCCTTTTGTCTCCTTTAAAGACTACTTTTCTCCTGCTATACAATTTCTACAGTGCTTATTTGTTTTATTTCTCTAAAATATTTTTTCCAATTCCCTCTTCCTGCTGGAAGGGACATAGATGAAGTGAGTCAGTGCTAAAGAGTTGTGATAGTATGGCACGATGATCAGTGTGCAAAAGTACACACAAATGTTTACACTTTTTTTTTTTCAAATCTGACAAAGTGCATGTACAATTGGTTTGGTATTTAACTGGTTGACTGCATTTATGAGTATTTCCCACACCATCCCATGACTTTTTTGGCTGTCATAAAGAAATCCTATTCCTGCGCTGTAAAGTAGCCCATGGAGATGAAAAACGGGAAGTTTACACCAATTTGCAGAGCTTGTGGTTAACCATCAGCAGTTCCTGTGCATAACATTTTATACTGGATGGTGAGGCAGTGAGAAAATACTGTCAATTAAGAAGGACTTTTGAGATTAGGCCTTTCTGCAAGCCCTTGACCATCAGGCAGGAGAAAGTTATCTAAAAATGACAACTTAAAAAAATATTTATAAAGTATAACCATTTTGGCAGTAGAAATGTTCAAACTTCAACTTACTAAGGACAACACATTAAGTTTCTTAATCTGTAAGCAAATAGTCAGTTTATGCAAACATATTTACAATAGCGACCCCTTGGACTAGTGTTAGCCTGTTGGGGAATGCTTCAGTTCCCTCAGTCTTTCCATCCTCTTAGTCAGCATTTCGTTGATTTAAAAATGTCAAAAATTCCTGTTGATTTGTTTATGTTTGGATATATCTTCCTTGCTATTGAAAGAGCTATATTAGCTTAATTATCTGTTTAGCTGACAAATGTTTGTTGTTGTTGCATCAGCTTTTCTACTGGGCTTCAGGAGAAAAGAAGGTTCACACAGCAAGAAATTCGCCCTGTTGCTCTCAGGAAAAAGATCTGAAAATTCTCTGCAGTCTTATTCTCTTATAAATTCATCCTTGCTCTTTGCATTTGCCTTTTTTCGGCCCACAAAAAGTTTTAGATGTGGATGTGACTGCTTCAAATTAAGACACCTGGAGTTAGGTGTCTACACATAGCTGATTGTGTTTTCTCTGAACACTCCCTATAGTCATCCCAGAACTATTCAATATATCCAGGTCCTAGAACTGTTCACTCCACCAGTGGAGTTTGCAGAGTGGTTCAACTCACCCTCAAATGCATTTCAACTTCCTCAGAGCAGCTCAGGTCTCTTATGACATGCATCTTCTCTCACTTTGTCAACAGCAAAAATCAGTGAGGCCAATCTGCATCAGGATTTGCACGGTGTTCACACTGGTGGAAATACAATGAATCTCAGGTCGGCTTGCTCACCTACTATATCTCACCTATTGCTAACTGGCTTACTGAGAGTGGAGTAGGATAAAAGGAGACAATTCCTCTCCTGAGAAACGCTTAATACAAGGAGAAATCTATGTTATTTTTAACTTCTAAAAAGTAATGACTTTTAAGCTTAGGATGGAGGCCAATACTAAGTTGAAGCAAAAAAAGAGGACACTCAATTTATCAGATGTAGAATTATATACTATCTTACATGCACCACAAGATTGTTTTCCCATGGAGAAAGTTTTGCATGGCTGTATATGTTAAAGGGAGCTCCTGGCACTGTAGAATCACACAGCTGCTCATTCAGTCCCCCACCTCCTGGGCAACCCCCTTAATGGGATGGGCAGGAGAATTAGAAAGAAAAAGTAAAACTCATGAGTTGAGATAAGAATAATTTAATAACTGAAACAAATAAAACATGCTAATAATGCTAAAAAAAATAATAAAAAAGGAGAGAGAGATATGAACAAAACCTGAGAAACAGGTGATGCAAAATACAAACGTTCACCACCTTCTAAATGATACCCAGTCTGCCCGTGAGCATGATCAGCAACTCCCTGCCAGCTTTTGTCTATGGAGGTGTTCAAGAAATGACTGGACATGGCACTTAGTTCTATGGTTTAGTTGATAGGGTGGTGATCAGTCAGTCAGAGGTTGGACTGGATACTCTTCAAGGTTTTTTCCATCCTAAATGATTCTGTGAAAGCTTAAGATAGACTTATTAATACTTTAATATAGAGACTGTGCAGGTGTGAGGCTTAATTATAAAATATGTTGGTTCTGATTGAACAAACTACATGAGTAAATCCAACTTTGGGTACAGAACAGTTCAAGTTATATTAAAAAGTCATTATATTTGGAAGTTGGAGCAAGACAGTATAGTTAAAAAGTGATTGGATTAAATTAGCTTTGAGATTACAAGACTTTAAGCAGAATTTAGTAAGTCAATATTAGCATGTGTATTTTGTTATAATCCTCTCCTATCTTTTTTCATTTTTACTTACTTTAGATGTCAATGAAATAAGACACGTAAAAGACTCCTACACCAATTTGCACCATTGCAACTTGGCTCTGCTAAAGCTTATAAACTTGTTCTCCTGTGTCTCAAACACTGCTGAATCAAAGCTGAAGCCATCATGTGGGCTACAATAAACTCTTAGTTCTTCTAACTTGTTTTCATCAATGATATTTTGTTTCCTACAGCTGTGTGTCACAGAAAATATGCAGCTGTCTTTTACAGAGTTCCAAGTATTACTAATGTAAATGGTTAGCACTGTCCTCAAGGCATTAGAAGAACAATCAATGAAGCCCAGGGAGTTCTGTCTTTTATAAACTAGTGTTTAATACTTCAAGACTACTGAATGAGACTGTGTAAGACTATGAATAATTGTACCTGAGGGCTTATGCAGTTTTAAAGACTGAGAAATGTGTATGCTATCACAATATCTTCTATCTTCAGATACCTCTTGGCTCTACTGCAAGCCTTTCATGAATATTCTACAGACCACGTCTTGTTTTCTATTACTCTGTGTGAAATCCTTTGTTTTGATTCTCTGTGCTTCCTTTCGTGCTGATAAAGTGCTATGAGTGCATGAAATACTTCCCAAGTGACTAACATGATATGCCCAATGCCAGTGAAGCTTTGAGCAAGAGCATCCTTTTTGCTGAATGCAAAAAGGGAGATATCAGTAACAGCATTATAAACCACACATTTTAACAAAAATAATATAGTAGCAATGCATCAGCCTAGCAGGAATTGCAAATAAATCATTAGAGTTAGGAACTCAAGAGCCATGCACAAAAGATTAAATTTATTCATACTGTTCTTTTTCTGCTTTTTTTATTTATTACGTATCATCAAAATTACATGCAATATGTCAGTCGCATTTCTGGGATACATCTGCCAATTTTTTTTTAGGCAAATTCACTTAGATAAGAACTTCTATTGAAGAAAAAATGAGCATTTACCTGAGTAAAACCTTCTACACTTGTTCTTATTAGACACATTGCAGCTGTTCTTAGAGACGTTTCTCCTTACCTGGCAGATCACTTGAGCAGACATGTGAGCAGACATGAAAACACCATCCAATATGCATGCAAGCCCACTGTAGACAGTGGCATCAGCAACCACTGGGACACATCACGTCAGTACCTCACATAGTTTATTTACGATACCTTCCATTAACTCTATTGGATCAGATTTGGTCAAATAACTTCTAACTTGCATGCATGAAACACTTGTGAAGGGAATTAGGTAAATGCATAGGTTCTGGGTTCCTCTTAAGAATTCAGTTGGTTCACTCTGGCCTTTAGACTTGATTTATCATGCATATAAATGGTTTTACATGTGCATACGGTGAATTTTTTGTGCCTATGTGTGAGAGGCCTAGGCAAATATTCCCTAAGGAATTCTTTACACACTGCTGATGCAGTATCAAAGTATAATTACGTATTTTAACATACCTTAGGTAATGTTTAAGACCAAGGGCAATGAAGCTAGTGAAAGGACTAGAGAACAAGTCTTATGAAGGGTGGCTGAGGGAGCTGGGTGTGTTTAGTCTGAAGAGAAAGAGACTCAGAGGGGACCTTATCATCTACCACCTGAAAGGAGGTTGTAGAGAGCTTAGTGTCTCTTCTCTGATGTAATGAGACAGGACCAGATGAAATGGCCTCATGTTGTTTCAGGGGAGGTTTAGATTGGATATTAGAAAAAATTTTTTTGCTGAAAGGGTAATCAGGCATTGGAACAAAGATCTCAGGAAGTGGTGGAATAACTATCCCCGTAAGTACTAAAAAATGTGTAGATGAGGCACTTGGGGATATGGTTTAGTGGTGAAGATGGTAGTGTTAATGGTCGGTCTTGATGATCTTAGAGGTCTTTTCCAGTCTTAACGACTCTGTAATTCTATGATTCTATGTTCTACCACTGGTGACAGTCAATGCTACTTAATGACTAAAATGGAGATACTCTGATTTACAAAAGATATAGTTATTGTCAATTTTTTGGCTGTAGTCAACATGTGAAAGTCCCTTTAAAACAATATTAACATAAATAAGAATAGATATGTAGCCTGGATTACTCTTTATCTAACTGACTAAGATGCAAGATGAGGTAAGAACTCTAGCTTAGAAAAGCAAGGGAAAGCTTAAGTAACTAAAAGCTTTAACAAATGCAAAAAAATAATATCTCTGGAACACTGTTTTTCTGTTAGATCATAGAGATAAAATATAAACCCAGAAAAATCTCTGTTGTTTCCTCGTTTCATTCATGTTTCAGGCCCTGTATTTACTTCTGTCCAGAAAGAGGGAAAGCATCCAGCTCTAGACCAAGTTTCTTCTGCCATAGTACTTCTGGATATTCTTCAGAAAAGTTTTTTTTTAATACGAGTGTGAATAAGCAATCAGGAATCCTAGAAGAGAGTCAGTCATAGAATCATAGAATCATAGAATCAGACAGGTTGGAAAAGACCTCTGAGATCATCAAGTCCAACCCTTGATCCAACACCGCCGTGCTTACTAGACCATGACACTAAGTGCCACATCCAGTCTCATCTTAAAAACCTCCAGGGACGGAGAATCCACCACTTCCCTGGGCAGCCCATTCCAATGCCTAATTACTCTGTAAAGAATTTCTTCCTAACATCTAACCTAAACCTCACCTGGCGCACTTAAGACCATGCTCTCTTGTCTTGCTGATAGCTGCCTGGGAGAAGAGACCAACCCGCACCTGGCTACAACCTCCTTTCAGGGAGTTGTAGAGTGATGAGGTCTCCCCTGAGCCTCCTCTTCTCCAGGCTAAGCAACCCCAGCTCTCTCAGCCTCTCCTCATAGGACTTGTGTTTGAGTCCCTTTTCACCAGCCTTGTTGCTCTTCTCTGGACCTGCTCCAGCACCTCAATATCCTTCCAGAACTGAGAGGTCCAGAACTGGACACAGTACTCCAGGTGTGGCCTCAGCAGTGCTGAGTACAGGGGAAGAATCACTTCCCTGGACCTGTTGGCCACACTGTTGCTGATACAGGCCAGGATGCCATTGGCCCTCTTGGCCACCCAGGCACACTGCTGGCTCATGTTCAGCTTCCTGTCAATCCAAACTCCCAGGTCCCTTTCTGCCTGGCTGCTCTCCAGACACTCTGTCCCCAGCCTGTAGCGCTGCAGAGGGTTGTTGTGGCTGAAGTGTAGGACCCAGCACTTGGCCTTGTTGAACCTCATCCCATTGGAATCAGCCCAACTCTCCAGGCTGACCAGGTCCCTCTGAAGAGCCCTCCTGCCTTCCAGTTGACCGACACTCCCCTCAGTTTGGTGTCATCTGCAAATTTGCTGATGGTGGACTCAATTCCCTCATCTAAATCATCAATAAAGATATTAAACAGGACTGGGCCCAACACTGATCCCTGGGGGACACCACTAGTGACCAGCCTCCAACTGGATGCAGCACCATTCACCACCACTCTCTGGGCCCAGCCCTCCAGCCAGTTCCTAACCCAGCAGAGAGTGCCCCTGTCCAAGCCGTGGGCTGCCAGCTTTTCCAGGAGAATGCCATGGAAGACAGTGTCAAAGGCTTTGCTGAAGTCCAGGTAGACTACATCCACAGCCTTCCCCTTGTCCACCAGGCGGGTCACCTGATCATAAAGGGAGATCAGGTTGATCAGACAGGACCTGCCCCTCCTAAACCTGTGCTGGCTGAGTCTGATCCCTTGTCCATCCTGTAGGTTCTGTGTGAATGTACTTAGGATGATCTGCTCCATAACCTTGCCAGGCACTGAGGTCAGGCTGACAGGCCTGTAGTTTTCTGGGTCCTCCTTCCAGCCCTTTCTGTGGATTGGTGTGACATTTGCCAACTTCCAATCATCTGGGACCTCCCCAGTGAGCCAGGACTGTTGGTAAATAATGGAGAGTAGCTTGGCGAGCTCTTCCATCAGCTCCCTCATCACTCTAGGATGGATCTCATCTGGTCCCATAGACTTGCAAGGATCCAAGTGGCTCAGCAGATAACAGTACTGTTTTCTTCAGTCTCAATTGTGTTATCAAGGTACACCTGGATGGAAATAGGGTGTAAATGTTCACTGACTCAAGTCTGTGTCAGTTTGGTAATACGCATAAACTTCAATCCCCAGCTAAGAATCAATCACACTCGGCAGGATAGTGCAATTCATAGCAGAACAACAAAAGAACTGAGCAATGTTGATCTCAGCCTGTGCCATGGTAGTTTACTGTTTTATTAGAGTTTTCATTGCAGTATTAAACCCTATTCTGTCTGGCTCAATGAGAAGAACACTATAAATATATATATATATATATATGTATAAAAACTCCACCAAACTATCAACCAGACTGCCATTATCTATATGTTAGTTCCATAGTACTTGGTAGAAAAATAGACTGTCCCCAGCTTCCCTTTTTCCTAATGATTCTTTTCTCCTTCAGCACAATATTTCTCAAAGTATATTTAACGATCTCTCTCTGATCCCAGATCACTTATTACTGCCAGATTGAATGAATTCATCACTTTATGCCTCTGGTTTTACTTATTTGGAACTATAGATAGATATACACCTGTATATACAGAGAGAGAAAGACAGCATGTTAGATTTTACACTAGATTTGATGGTGCTTTTTATTAGGTCAGTGTCAAGATAGACTGCTTTTTATTTTCATATGTCTTTTCTATACTATGTGGAATTGTAGATGCTAAAACCAATTTGATATCAACCCATCGTCCATATTGGTAGGAAGGTAAAGTCAAAGCTCAGGGTAGAAGGGCTGGTAGCATAAACATGAAATTTTTGCTTGTTAATTCTAACACTTTAGAATTACTCCTAGCCTCTAAAATAAAAGTGGACCAAGACCCAAAAGCCATGATAAACTTGTAGTTGATGGCAGGCCAATCTTATTCAAAACAAGTCCTTTAAGTGGTATTTTCAACCAAAGTGGTCCTGGTCTTAAATCTATGATTAACTGAAATATGTATATTTTTTCTCTATATTAAAGAAATACAAGTTCATACTGAAGGTAAATCTACTAATAAATGTTGAGGACAGTTCAGCTTCATACAGACCATATAAATTAGTAGATCAGTCACCTAGATGAACATTCTGAATAGAAGACAAAATCTGACCAACAACAAAAGCATGTCAGTTAATGAAATGTCAAAACAAAACAGTCTGAAGAGAAATATAGGACTTTGAAAGGCAGTCATTAAATTAATCATTAAATTAGTTTAAAAAGCATTATTTTTGTTGTAAAAAGTTACCTTTACCAATCTTTTAATCCTTCCTTTGTGAAAATGTCAGATAACAAAAGTAAAAAAGACATAAAAATTGGACAAATTACAGAAATATTAGAAGTTTCCCCAGAATTTCTACACACATTGTTGGTGATATGTTTGTCTATTACAGTGTATGATGTAATATGCAATATCAAACACAATTATATACAACCATCTGAGCACTATCGATTATATCTAGGATTTAAGTATATTGGGTTGACCACAGAATCTAGTTAAGTGTAATTCTGTGAATGTATGTGTCAGACACCTGTGTTACACTGAAACTGTTCCACCTCTTTCTTGCTCTTATCTCTGATGAGAAACTCCTATCACACACAGCAAATATTCTTTTCCAAATTTCTTGAGATTATCTGAATAAAAGATACAGCTCTGAGAAATTTCTTTATGAATAACCGCTGCTTATTTCCCAAGCAATGGTCATTTTTTTAAATCCAGCTTCTCCATTTCAAAATCCATTTCTGTGCAATTGAAGAACTTCTTCACTGCCACAACTATGTGTATTTGTCTGAATTTAATGTCTACTTTAAAACAAAGTAGGACTCCAGCTAAAACTAACTGTAGGTATGGGTATACGAAATCTGCTAGAGTGGACTCACACTAAAATAATAATAGCAAAAACTACAATAATAATGGAAATAAAATACAGGGATCACTTGATTGTGTATGACACTCTAAAAACAACTCATGAAAACCTGACGAATTAGTGCAATTTGTTATTAGGGACCACATTCCAGGATACTAAAACTCAGCTCACTTTTCTCTGATGACAGGAGTGAAATTTCCTGTTTATTTTAGTGACAACTCTCTATATTCTCTCTATATCTGCATTTAATAATTTTTGCATGCATGTAGCTCATATGTTCAGAATGTTTTGGAAAAAAAGAGTAGACATTACAGACAATTGTGTGACATGCAAATAATTTCAATATTCTTTTCAGATCAAATCTGCCAGACAGATGGCCCTGGAAACAACAGTGTTGACTAAAAATCAGATACTCGAATGATACAGAAAGAGAAGCAAACAAATTATGATTGTCAAAAAGGGGCTCAGGAACATTTCATGCACTAACAACCACAAGGTTAAGAATGAACCAGTAAGTGCAGGAAAGCAATACTGATGTGTGCAAGGATTCCAGGTTTTTTGTGTTTGGACTATTTTACTTTTTAACAATGATTTCCAGCAAGAACAAGATTGAAAACTAGAAATAATTCTAATTCACATTTAGGTACTATTTTCTGAAATGCTCAGATGCTGCAGAGTTCTACCACTGCCTTCTACAGTAGGGTATAGCAAGCACTGTAACCTTTAGCTCTTGCAGGGAGAAATAGAAGCCCAAGCAACCCCTAAAAAAACCCAACAACAACAAAAAAACCCACACAAAACCCCCCAAACAAACAAACACTTCCCCCCATATACACCCACAAAAACCGTGATAGGAAATGAATTCATGATTATTGATGACAGCCAGCTCAAATCTGGATTTTTAAGTGATTTGAAGTCTCACTGCATTACTTGAGGAGAGTGGTTCTCAGGGAATGATTAAGCTTTAGGGAGCTGCTCTCCAGAGCTGCTGCAGATATGTAATGTGAGGTTACACACTCTAAGCTTGCTTTGTGATCCCTTCCACATAGGGTGAAGTGAGGTAAAAGTAGATGTACCGGATTTTTTAGGCAAGTTGGTTATCCCTAACAGTGTGTAGGGTCTTCTAGTTCTTAACAAAACAGGAGGTGCATAAGCAGTGGCCTGTATGCAGATGCCACTCACAACATGCAACTCCCTTCTGGGAGCCAAGTCACCAGGAGAATGGCATAATAAATGAAAAGGTTGAAGAAAAGAAAGCAGCCATATTTCAGGAATTATCAAGCAGATAAGGAGAGATTTGTCTTTGTAGGACCTGTATAAGTTCTTCCTGTGCTTACATTAACGGAGTTCCTCATGCATTTCTGACCCAGAGAGCTGACAGCACGCACTCAACCTGTTCCAATATTTCCAAGCCATGCCAGGTCTTCCTCCTTGAATCTAAAATGTTAAAAGCAACTTTAAGAGATGGGTTTGGAAATATCATAGGTGTTACTAATCAAAGGAGTCCTTCAAACCAATGCTGTTCCTGACAGCTGTTGAATATTAAATGAGGCTAGACACAGACATGACCAAGAGCCTGAAGCCTTGCGCTTCTAAACAGTGCCTGGAGGAAGAGAGTTTCTGGGCACTTAAGTAGTCAAGCAGTACCTGACAAGCCATTCATTAAAATGAAATGGTCTATTAATGTCTCTCCTTGTTTCAAGGTTACCACATAAATCAATTTACAAAACCTGGGACCTTTAGGAAGATGAGCAGAGCAATTTGATATAGAAAAATAGCAAGTTTTAAGAATTGCTTGAAAAAATAAAATAAATAAACAACCCTGAAATATAAGAATAATCATCACATAATTGACATGCCCAAAGTACATGAGGGTTCAATAATGAAGTTTTAATAAATTGTTATTAAACGTGTCTACAAACAAAGTCTGTTCTTAGATGATACTGAGCATTTCTTTTAGAGGAAATATGTTCTTGAGAAATGTGTAGCAGGAAGATACTAATAGGTGACAACACATATAAATCTACTGTGAACTTTGAAGAGAAACTCTGCTCCACAGAACAAGACAGTGCTCACAGCTACTACACAGAACTTTGATGTACTTTTCTCAATAGCTGTAATTGTTTTCTTTGGTGGATCCTCATAGATGAAGTGTGTTATAGTTCTGTAGTGCAAAAGAAAAGATATTTATCCCAACATTTGTGGCCAAAAGCTACATTAAATATGGTCAATTACATTCATTCAGGAAAAGAAAAAAAAGATAATGTGGCAAACCAGTTTTCTACAGAACAATGAAGTTCTTGTGCCTACAGGCTACATGGAGCATAAATTACAGCAGTGAGAAAACTGGACTTTAAAAAGTACATTTATTTTCTCAAAACACCTGACAGTTACGTGTAATCCACCTACTTTGCTAAAAATCCAGTTGATGACAGCCTTGAATGGTTAGTATTTTTCAGTGCCATAGATATACTTGGTTAAAACTATTATTAACAAACCTACTAATGTGTTTATAAATTAAATAGCATTGGGTGTTGATGGAATGGTATTTTATGCAGCTGAATAAAAACTTGTAGTAAACCTGAAGGACTTCAGACTGCATAAATAATATTCAGTAGATGTTCTGTAAGGTGCATGTTTGGTTTTTTTAGTTCGTTTCGTTTGACTTTGTGAACTATATCTTCCAGGCAGCTGCCTTAACTTTTGAGTTTCTACACAGGTAGTAAACTTCTGTTCTCCTGACTAGGGCTACATGATCGTACCTGAGGTTGTGTCACCAGCATCTTTCATCACAGATCCAAGGTGGGGCAATATATGTTCTATCTCAACACTGAAACAATGAATTGGCTGAATATCAAATCAATCATTTACTTGAGCTAGTTTGTTTAAACATCAGTGCTTGTGGGTGATCCTTTTCAGTTTTCTTGAGCTATGTATGTCTTTTGGATGTGAAAGATTTTTCTGAAAATCAGGAAACAAGTGTCTCATTCATGAGAATGCAGGCATTTTTCTTTTCTTTTTTTCCCTTTCTGGTAGACCACTTCTAACCCAAATATTCCGAAATGCATTTAAAGTAACAAAGATTAAATTTACCAAGACTTGAAGCTTTAACGCTATGGATTCAGTGTAGGTAAAGGTGGAGGTGGTTGTTTGTTGCATGTCAGCACTAGGGACTGTGCAGCACTAAGAGGAAAGAAAGAAGTTTTGTAATTTTGGGACTGCTGAGGCCCTTATATCATCAATGTCTATAATAAACATAAGTAGACAGAGTAGCAGCCTGTCAGACAAATGCATGCAATAAATGACACTATAAGGTCATTAAAGAGTCATCTAGGTCTAGCAAAGAAGCTTTAATCAAGATGAAGCCAAACCATATTAACTCTTTCCTAGACAGCAAGTAAAATTACTGTCCTATGATCTTTCTTCTAAACATATTCAATGTTATTGTAAACAAGGCTGTAACATAAACATCTTTTTCTGAATGGCTAGGATGTGATCCAAATATTTATCCAAAATACACACATGAAAGTGTACTACATATTTCTAAGTATAGATATATATAATATACATATAAGATGAGCTAAATATATTGCCTGTTCTTAAAACCACAGAAATACACATGAAGTTAGCTGATTTAGATTTTTGTGAGAAAACTGTTTACTTTAGAGTCTAAGTAACTTAGCCAAGCCAAAAATCTGCATCCAATTTAAAAAGCAAATAGCACACCAAATATATCATTAGCTGAAGAAGCATTCTAGCTGCTCAACCAAGTTAAAAAATAACCTCTTAAAATTTGAAACAAAAACATATTAATGTATGAGTGTTATACAGAAAACACCTGTTACATGAATCATACCAGATAAACCATTATACAGCCCTTAGAGGTCCCAGTCTGCATAGCTAAATTAAAGCAGGGATTTAAATATGCTGAAAACATGTTCCAGTTAGTTGGATTTGGACAGATTAATTCAGATGCAAACAGCTTTTCATATGACTTGCAAGGAAAACTTATGGTAGCCAATTATATTTCAAAGTGTTATAAAATATATATGGTGAGACTAAAATATCAGCATTTCCAGACTTTTTCCTTACTGCTCTTATAAATGTTTTTGAAGCCACCTCAGAAACAACCAGGACATTGAAAGGACAATTAGGTTCTATATTTAAAATAGAAATAAACCAAGTCTTCCTCTCAACCTGTAAACACAAAAGCCCTTCATTTTGGCTTTATATCTTTTAAAAGTCTAGTCTTTTCAGGTCAAGTGATATTTTTGCTTTTTTTTGCTTTTTTTTTTCCCAGAGTAACTATGTTATCCTGCATATGGATGGAATGCTACAGTCATTAGGCTGTAGGATAGATTTCAGGTATCAACTTTTTTTGAGATAATTTCTCTTGTGTTTTAGAAACTTCCCAATTAATGCGTCCTGGAAAATAATGTATTTCAGAAAACTTACTGCTAATTGGTATTCCAAACAGCTTTGTTACGATGGCATACTAGTGAAAAACACCCCTGGATCAAAGATCAAACACAAGTATGAAAAGGTTTACTGCAGCCCACCTGGTTTTATTACCAAAATATTCTCTATTCAAAAAGGAAAAAGAAAAAAACCACCATTGTCACCTGAAAACATTTTAGACTACATGAGAAGACCAAAAACTGACAAAAAGACAAATTCCTCAGAATCTGTCTTGATTCCACCTTTGCCAGGCATGCAGCTATTGAATATCAAAGTCAAATCAATATCAAAGTTAACCGTATTATTCCAATACTCAATTAGCATGCTAGCTGTATTGTGCATAAATTGACTGGAATGATCCTTACACACCATTCACAATTGTTTGAAAATATTACTTTTCCACTTCTGACTAGTTACTGAGACTCCCACCTCTTTTTATGTTACCAGTCAATACACTAGTCTTTTCTAAACAGAAAAATCTCTAATAAATACAAGCAAGTACTGACATTTCTGCACAGCCAGCTAGCATATAAATATGTGTACTTACAGAACCCAGTAATTTCCTAAACATTTGAGTACACATAAACCTGTAAGCATTTGCGAAACAAATTAAAATAGATGTAGAAATGTTTGATCAGCACATTAGATTTTTACAAATGCTCACAGACACTTCATTTTGCTATTAAGTTACCTGCATTTCTGTGTATTACATTGCCAAATGGTCACATTAGTTGTCTCTGAAGCAGTTTTCAGAGACAATAGGGGGTAGCTATAATTATAGCTATGTCAAAGGGATGAAAAGAAAATGAAACAGAAACAGGAAGGGATATTTGCTTGATGTTATTATTTCTCACAGGGATAATGATCACATAAGGTCAAATATTTTGAGTTTTGAACACTACTAATGCACTGAAATAAAATATTAGCTCAGTTGGTGTGATAGGGGAAAACAGTTTTCCCCCTAGAGTTATAAAATGGTAACCTCCAGGGGGTGATTACCCTTGGGGTTGACCCAATCAGCGCTCCTGCAAAATATAAACATATCACAACCAGACCGGAAAAGAAAGTGGTTGTAGTTGTTGTTGAGGAGAAGTGGCCATGTTCTAAGCCATGAGGAAGGGGCAGGAGCCCCTCTGGGGGGCCACGGCCCCCAGCCCCCAGCTGGGGGGCTACAGAGACTTGGAACAGTGTTAAAACTGGGCTAAGTATCTGTAGCTGAGAAGCTGGAAGTTTCTCCACTGTAAGCAGCAGCAGAAGTGGCGGCAGACCAGCACTGACTGGAGAAACAGTGACAAAGAGTCAAGCAGATAAGAAGCAGCAGCAGAGCCAGCATGCAGTCAAGAGAGGCAGAGAGAACTCCTGCAAGGAGAGAGAGAAAAGAGCCAGCAGCAGAGAACAGAACTAAGCCTTGCAGAGACAGAGTTTGGGTAAGAACTGAAAAACCAAAACTCCCAAACTCCTTTTGAGATCCCTCCTAGGAGGAGGGAGATGGACTCTTGCTTGAGAAGAGCCTTGGGGTGCTACAGCACTGCAGAGAGAGAGCTGAGAAGCTCCGGTGTCCCAGAGCTGGATGGGGACGACCGATGGAATGCAGAGGAGGGTTTTCCCCCCCCCCTGCTGCCAAGCTGGCAGTTTTGAGGCAGAGCACGGAAAGCTCTACAAGGGGCTTGAATCCCCTGAAGATAAGGACTGTCACAAAGGCTTCTATACTTTGTGATATGATGTGGTGAAGTGACCTTTGTCCTGGTGAACACAGCCCCCAGAAGAGAAGACCCTCGCCTGGAGTCGAAGGGCCAAGAGGGGCTTGAAGGCCTCCCTCATGTGTACTGGCAGAGATCCAGCTACAGCTGCTGCATAGGAGAAGAGAGCCTGCTGCCCTAGAGACACTGCTGCTTCTGAGAGTGGAAAGGATCTCTTCCTTCTTCCCTCCTGGATTTTTATTTGGAGGAAGAAGTGATTTGATCCATTATAAATACTGATGTATCATGGTAGAGATAATTAAGATTATGTGTGTAATATATTATAATATTTATGTGATGTGTACAGTCATTGTAATATATATCCCTTCCCCCCATTTTGAGTCTTGTGTGGTGTCTGGAAAACCCGTCTCACACTGGGTTGAGATGTGGGAGGGGGGTTTGAACTCGGGAATTGGATTTTGGGGCTCTCAAACCATGACAGTTGGTTAAAGCAGGATGCTAATAATGCCAAGGTAGTGGGTTCAATCCCTATACAGGACATTCTCTTGGGAGTAGGACTTGATGATCCTTGTCAGTCTCTCCTAACTCAGAATATTCTGTGTGTGATATGTCAGCCGTTCAAGTAGCTTACATGTATTTATAGTAAATCAAAATTTCATCTTGATTTCCGTTCCTTTCCCCACAAATTATACATTCTCCAAATCAGCTGCTTATTACCACAAATAAAAAGGAATAAACTGTAGCAACATGAACACAGTAGATGCAGGTTTAGTTTTCAGAGTGGTATTGCATTTTCATTCTTGTTAATACTGGGGTTTAGATAATACTCTATGTTGGTACTTTAATCTGTTCTTGAAGGAGCTGTCAATCAGCGAATTTACCTTTGTAGTGGTTGGGTCCAGCTAGTACATGCTGACTAAATACAGAAAAAAGCAGAAAAAAAAATCCCTTCAGAAAAACTGGAACTTCAAAGTATTAAATCATCCTCACAAATTTTAAAATAAAGATGCACAGAACTACAGTATATTTCATCTGGAGTTGCACACAGAGGGACAAATTCATCCTTAGAGTCCTTAGCAGTTTCAATGTAAATTCCTCCTTCATATATGTAAGCTCAAACCGTGGGTCATAACTGGTTCATACTGGTTCAGTATTTTTGTCTTTGAAAGTGTTGTCCTGATAAAATCCAAGAGTCCTAAGAACAAATTTTTTGCCATTATGACAGCCAGCACTGACCTCCTATTAATTAATCAAGAAATAAAATCTCTTGTATTTGTAGTCAAATGATCATCTTGTTTGATGAATTTGATTCTACGAGTGTTATTAGCTAAGGTGCTTTCTGACTTGACAGCATTTTCAATTTACAAGTTTCAGAAGATTTCAGATCCATTGGAAATACTATGAGCAATCTTCAACACTCCTTTTACCTTTTAAATTTATAACACTACTGATTTACTTTGGCTAAGAAACAGAAAATATATTGTCTTTACAAATTAAAATACAGTGAAAAAAAAAGAAAATCATGGCTCTATCTACTAAGACTCAAAGTGTTCTCCTCCTTGTCATACTAGGTTTCTTAGTAGAATAGGACATTACTTCAGAAGATTATGTAACTTTATTATTATTACACTTCTTTTGTTTCCTCTGTTAATTACATTGTGTCAGCATTTCTGTTTTCAGTTCAAAGGCTTAAAATGAAAAAAGTCTTTATGAAATCCATAATTGTTAATAAAAATTAGTGAAAAGAAAGGAACAAAAAATCTAGATAATAGATTGAGGAAGATCTTTGGGCAATAAACTTTTTTCTTTTTCTTCAGCAATATTCAGTAGTATCATTTTACCAAACAAAATAATATTCTTAGAAACCTTACTAACTAAAAAAAACAAAACAAAACAAACAAACAAAAAAAGTACGTAAAAGTCCAGCAAGCTAATAGCCTATAATATTTGGACAGAATATTCCAATATTAGAATATATACTATCACATTTTTTGTGTAAGTTATGTTTGTTTCCCTTTCTACGCTTTTCTTTCAATCAGCAAGAAACATAAGTAGTTCTCCGGTTTAAGTGTTCCAATTCAAAGCAAAAAAAAAAAAAAAAAGTCAAATATTTGTAAGTTAGAAACATTTGTAAGGTAGAACACAATCAGAATTATAATTTCCCACTTTTTTTTTTTAAGATTACAGACAAACATTCATACACTCTAGAGAAACAGTAAGGTAGAACAGAAAAGAAACCAACTCTAATTGTATTTCCAATTCTGGATAGAATTGATTTTTCAATTTCTGTCTAGCCAAAATACTTGTACTCCCCCTCTGGTACAAACAGGACTCATGCTGCCCTTAATCACACCTGTGATACCTAGAAGGAACCTTGATATTCCCAGCCCAAAAAGAAAAAAAAGGAATAAAAAAAAGGTCTTACAGAAATATTATCCACCTTCTAGATCTCATCTAGATTTAATGGAATTCTAGATTTAATGGAATGCGTATTGAGTATTGGTTTAAAGTCTGAAAAATACACACCACCCTCCCATACTTAGGACCTGATTACGACCATTAATATGTAGTGTCTTCCCTCTTTGGTTTAGTGCCTTCACGGACCAAACTTTCTGAGGCCTTTGTGTCTGTGAAATTCATCCTGGAGAATTTTAGGAATATATAAAATAGTATGTAATTTTCAGAAACCTGGAAATATTGTTAGAGCTACACTGAAGTAGCTGTGCTGCTGCCACATCAATGGCATAGTGCACACACGCAGTCAGTCTGTTACTTCCTGAAAGCATCCAACTTTCTGTGCATTCTCCGTACATGTGTTTTGTACAGTTGCAATGAAAATTAAAATTAGTGTGCAAAGTAAAAAATATCTGTATTTTGACAAGCAGCAGATTTTACGCTTTTTGTCAAAGACTTCTCTTCAAAATAATCATGAAATAAAATACAGATGTCTTTTATCAACTACAGTGAGTTACTCAGTTGCCCCTTGCATCTGACATGGCAAATAAGGCTCTTCAGACTGACTTTGAAAAAGTCATCCTCAGAGCATCTCCAGGAGACTACGATACCAAGTTCTCCAGCCTGTCAAGCCAATATCATGATGTCTGACATGCAAATAATTTCCTAATTTTTGATGATCAGAGGAAAATATTCTCAAACATCTAAGTCTAGTTAATTGTGGTATGTTTCTGCCTCCATCATGTTCCCATTTTTTCTAATTGCAGTTCTAATACAGATCTTAATTAATGGAAGGTGATTAAATGGTTTGAAAAAGAGTTACAGAGGGTATGAATACAATTTGAGTCATTCACATGATTGACAGTTCTTTCAAAACTGTCAAAAAAGCAGCCTGAGTTCACCAGCACAAGTCAACTTTTACCCCAGAAACTAATAGACATTGCAGTGCTTGGCAAGATATGTCAACTTGGGCACAGAACAACACTACTGTTACCTATGTGTCTTCCAAGATGGAGCTCACGTAACTCTGGCTGACTCAAAGCTTGAAGGTTATTAGATTCCAGTAGACTCAGATCACGATACCTTGGTACCACAAGGTGCTTATAGTCAAATTTATCCTGTTGAGATATCGTCCCATGGAAGTCTCATGAAGATCTCCATTAGTTTCCATGGAAAACAAAACTAAATTAACAAGTTTCCTCCATGAAATAGATTTTGAGTACAGAGTCACATTCTTCCTGTTAGAGATCCCTCCTATTGTGTTTTCAGATTTTTAAAGGCAGAGTGGCCCTAGTGAAAAAATGTCACCAGAAATTACCTCCTGGAAAACAGGCTACACAGGCATGACTTAGAGGACCCAGTAACTGGATGAAGAGTGTTTTGTTTTTTAAAATACATCAGCTTTCCATTCAAGGACAATAATTGGTCAGGAGAGGCTGGTGCTGGGGAAGTTGAAGGGTGGCATGACTTCTGAGACATGACAGGTGGAACAAAGATCTCTAACATCTTGAGAAGCTGTAAAATGCTACTCGTAGTGTTTTCAACATGTAGAACACATGCTTTAGGACCGTTACAAGAAATCATGTATTCTTTCTTTACAAACCTGTAAAAACACAAAATCCATTAAGACAGGGACTCATTTGACCTCCAGGTAATTTGAATATAAAAGAAGTACTACAGGCTTCCTGGTCCTCCTATGTGTAACTCTGGCTGAATAGCAATTTCATTTTGAAGTCATTCAATTATATTACAAATAAGTAAAGAATTAGAATTCAAATATAATTATTTAGTATAACTGATTAATAAAGTATTGCAAGTGCAATTACAACACAGTCAGAGTACGTCAAGTGAACCAGTCTGCAGCACAAAAAAATCAAAAACCATATTGAAAGGAGCAATTACAGAACACTGAAATCTTGACTCAGTAAAATTTGACTTAAATTTTTTGAGATCTCTTGGCTGCTGGCATATGGTCAGGTGTTTCTTAAAATTTGAGGCATAACTGCATGATGAGTTCAAAGTGGGTAAAGCCTTCAAGCCTGCGCAGTGGATTTTTTTTTTTTTTAGGTGAAATGCAGTATGTGCGGAACCGAACCCACACTTTAATCCTAAGGTTCATCTGCCAGGACCGAGCGAGCTTGGACGATGGCAGCAAGGTCCTCAGGACATAGGTTTAATTAGAGTGACCTTCTCTTAGATGGATGGCCTTACAGGGCTAAGCAAGCTCCATCTGCCCGGGTTTGGGAATTAGAGTTGTCCTTCTCCTAGGATGGTTGCCAGGGGGCTAGTAAGCCCATCCTGCCCATGGACATATTATATCTGACCCTTTGGTTTTGACCTGTCTGGCATGGGAGACCCTGCCAACAGCATGTACCGTCGCCAGCATAGCTTGCAACCTCATAGGGATACACAGGCTTCCTCCCCACTGAGACCCCACGGCCTGTCAGACCCCCTCCCCCACTCCCAAATTGGACTGGCAAACCTCTGTGTGCTCCAAAGATCCTCCTCTCCTCTCCCCTCCTCTGGGACAGCCTGCCAGACCCCTCCCCGAGTTCAAAATAATTTAAATAATATTGAGACCTGATGCTGGCAGAATGATGCAGTTAATAATACCCTAAATACTGTGTGATCTTATAAATAAAATGCAAAAATTCTTGCCTTTTTAAATTTTTTTTTCAATCATTGCTACCTACTGCAAGCAACACTGGGATTTCTGTAATTTTGTCTTTGCCATTTCGAGCATCAGAGACAAAGAAATACATTTTTTTATCCTGGGCTTATTAAGATACATAGGAAAAACATAAATATGTTTTGTTCTTGGTACTGCTCTATGGACAAAGAGGAATGCTTTTTTCACTAGTTTTGCTGCTGTTGCCAAGCAGAGGTGAATATTATCTTATCTTTTTTGTTTTGCTTAACATCCTTCCCCAAGATGAAGTCAAGACCAAGGGCAGACAAATAATTCATATGGAAAAGAAAGATAAGTAAATATTCACCATAGGTATATTTGCTCCTGCATGGAAAGGCTAGTGAAAATCACATGAAGAAAGCAAGTGTGTTTACATCTATTGATTCTCTCTTTAACATAACATTCTTAGCAGGCACACTGGAGCCATTTTCCACTATCTGGAAACATCCTGTAGAGCATTCCTGCTCTGTACTGAGTTAGTGCCTCTGCCCTTTACTCACAAAGACACTTAAAAGAGTGGGTACATTATGACAGACACAAGAATTTCATTATATTATTGAGAAAAAAGGAAAACAGTTAATATTGTTTTCAAAGGAATATTATAACTTTCTCAATGAGCTTAGTGGTACGAAAGTTCACATTTTAAGGATCTGATGCTGCAGGCTTTATTCATCCAAATTACTTAAATGGAACAATTTTTGTGAGAAAAATTGCTCTTAAGTGTACCTGAAGATAAAATTCTTATCAATTCCTTGATATGAACTGATACAAAGATTTCAAACTATTCATTACATGGACAGCAAAGTTTAAGTACAGAACTGCCTCTGAATTTTCTGGTTTCACAGCATTTTGACACTGGTTTTTGTTTGTTTGTCAGTGAACAAATCATTTATAAGGACTTAAAATGTAGTCAAATTTTATCTCAGGATTTTATTATATCATTGTTGGTCCAAATTCTGTCATATCTTTGGGTAGATCCCAATGAAAAGCAGTCTATGTATATGTTTGCGTGTGCGTGCATGTGTGCATTTCTTCATTTGCTCATGTGTGTTGTGTTTCCCTGTTATTGGGCCCTTTGCTTTAACAGAACAGATTCCAGAACTGCTCAAATGTGACTTGGAACAGGTTTCCTAAGGAAATGGAACAGGTTGCCCAGGAAAGTGATCATGGCACCAAGTCTGACAGAGTTTAAGGAGCATTTGGACAACACTCTAAACCACATGGTGTGATTCTTGGGGTTGTTCTGTGCAGAACCAGGAGCCGGAGTTAGATCATTTTTGTGGGTCCCTTCCAACTCAGGATATTCTAAGACTTGAGTTCTCTTTGTAAGAACTTTGCTTTGAGATGTGGGACATCTCTTATCTGACCATGTGGTTCTATGCAAGTCACCTTTTCTAGACCATCACTGCTCCGATTTAGTTTGCTTTTAGGTCTTTTTCTGTTTTGTACTGTGATTTAAAGTCACGTTTTATAAGCATTTAAAAGAATCTGAACAGCATGCTAAGATTCAGAACTCATACTTAATATTTTAATAAAGAATATGTCCGAAAAGGTACCTTATTTGAAATTATATTCACTGTGACAGCAAAACTAGCCAATTGAAAATAGTTTATAGAACTTCTAGGTGGCTTCAATAACATTAGGGTTAAAATAATACCTTGATAATAAATAACTTCTATAATTTCTTGAATAACATATAAGTAGGAAGTGAGGAAATCCAAGGTCTACAAGCCTTTTTTGTCAAACATATTTTCAAAATATTTTTTGCTCATACAGTTACTTAAATTCTTTACACCTTAATGTTAAGAGCTCTGCTTTGAAAATGGTGAGTGTTGCTTATTTAAAAAAAATATATAAATAAACCAAAAATGCACCTGATGGTATTTGTAGTCACATTATGACAATCACTGCTGGCAGCTTAACTTTAATTTATGTAAAGTTTATGTACATAAGACTTTAATAGTTCTAGAAGAAAGGAACTAAAAATAAATGGAATTTTAACAGTAATCAAACCATTATTATATTTTGGTGGCACCATTTCAACTATTATTAATGCCACATTTCCAAAAGTCATAAAATAAATGTAACTTTTTTCAAAAAAGAAAACACAATATAATGATGCATATCAAAGGAATAAACTAAACAATGGTAGATGAATCCTCAACACGTTATCCAGACAAAATAGTTACACTCTGACTTGTTTTACTGTTCGAAATGAGTGAATCTCCTGTGACTGGACTCTAATGTCACAAGAGTTCAGGAAAAGCTCTAAAGTCTGCTCATGTGGTGCTGAAAGATGGGTGAATGTTGTGCAAACCCTCAACAGGTGGAAACTGACATCCTAACAGCGTCATCAGATGTAAGAATACTTACACCAACAGGAGACAATGAACATACTCTTCGGTAGTTTCAACTCTTTTTAACCAGTTGTGTGTGAAGTACATATCACTGTGGCTTGAAAACTAGCAGTACAGAAAAATGTTCTGTCTAATCTGATATGGTTTTCACCAGGCAAATCTTATTTCTGTAAGAAATAATAATATAAGCACCTCTATATAAAGAACAAAAAACTATTTTATTGCCCAGAAAGAGAAGTAAAAGTAAATATGGATTTTATTAATAGTTTTTCTTAGGGGACTTGGTCTTATGGGAAAAATTGTTTGAATTTCTTTTTTATTTCTTCCAAAGATGCTGTGTCAGGAGCAGAGAAATTGATTAAAGGAATTCTCAAAGGCAAAATTACAAAAAAATATTCTGAAAGTTGTGAAGCTCTTTTTTTGCCATCCTTGGAATCATTTATATTATTTTGGTTAATTTTATATATCAGTTTCATTTCAATGTAGAATTTGAAATGACTCAAAAAATAAATTTAATAGTGATTTGCATTCTTTTTTTTGTTAATTTTCACAGAAACAACAACAAAGATGTAGATCTTTCCTAAAAATTGAAAAACTTGGGTTTAGGAAACAAAGGAAAAATATTCCTTCTTTACCATTAATTTTTAATGGAATTATAGCTCTCATTCCTTGTACAGTTGCTTAACACTTATGGAATCAAATATCATGGCTATTAGTTTCCTTTTGCAAACATCAAATTATTCTGAAAAAGTAACAGGCTTTGTATTTGCTTAATACTGCAATAAATTCTTGACTTATATACTTAAAAAATATCCATAGGCAATGTTTGTACCTGACAACTGAAAGCACTAAATTACACAGTAAAGACCAAGGCAACATCTTATTAGATGGTGGAGAGTTCCAAATTTTCTTTCTATGAATAGAGGTATAGCCTCAAAGTGTATCCACTGATGTCATGGAATCATACAATTACAAAATTGTTGGAGGAGATCTTAAAGATCATCCAGTTCCAACCCATTTGCCATGGGCAGGGACACATTCCACTAGTCCAGGTTGCTCAAAGTCCTATCCAACCCAGCCTTGAACATCTCCAGGCATGGAACACCCAACACTTCTCTTGGCAACCTGTCCCAGTGCCTCACAACCCTTGCAGTAAAGAATTTCTTCTTAACATCTAATTTAAATCTCTCCTTTTTGGTTTAAAACCATTCTTCCTTGTCCTATTGTCATCTGCCTGTGTAAAAAGGTCGCTATCTATTGTTATATTCCCCTTTTAAGTACTGGAAGGCCTTAATAAGGCCTCCCCGGAGCCTTCTCTTCTCCATGCTTAACAATCCCAACTCTCTCAGCTTGTCTCCACAGAAGTGTTCCAGCCCTCGAGCACTGTCCTGACCCTCCTCTGAACCTGTTCAAACAGGTCCACATCTGTCTTGTGCTGAGGACCGCAGAGCTGGACACAGCACTCCAGATGGGGTCTCACAAGGGCCGCAGAGAGGGTCAGAATCACCTCCCTCGACCTAGTGGTCACACTTCTGTTCATGCAGCTCAGAATGCAGATGGCTTTCTGGGCTGCAAACCCACATGGTTAATTCATGTCCAGCCTCTCATCCCCAAGTCCTTCTCTGCAGGGCTACTCTCAATGACTTCTATGAGTCTGTACTCATATCTGGGATTGCTCTGACCCATGTCAATAAAATGGGGTAAAGAACACAGAAAAAATTATTTGTATTCATAATATGATGAGGATTATATTCAAGTAAAGGATGTAGGTTCAAATTCCAGACATATACAGGACAGTTCTTCTATGTAGTCTGGTAGATTAAAAGAAAAAAATAAAATTCTAGTTGTACCTTAACACTGTGAAACACTGGATTATTATATTAATTATTGGATTGGACCAACTCAAGTGGGAAGAGGGGAGGGGGAGGTAGAAGGAAGCCGTTGAAAGGAAAGGTGATGCCCTATCCCATACCCCAGTCCCTGCAAGTCTTCTCGGACAACCTCAGAGCAGCTGTCAGTCAAAACCAGCCTGGGAGCACTGCCCCATATCACACCCGCTTTTCTCCCTAAACCAGCCCCAGAATGGCTAACACACAGGGATCATTGCCACTCACCCTGCCCCGGAGCTCTGGAGTGGTCAGTGGGCCCCAAATCCTACCTGGGGGCTGGGGGTGTGGCCACAGGGGGCCAAAGGAAACAAAAGCATCAACATGTGTTCTCCATGCTTGTTCAAGCTCTCCATCGTATGGACTACTGTAGTTGGGCCTATACTGGATCTAGGGGTGGTAGCTACAATTCTCTTTTTCTCTGTGTATTGGGTCTGGCTGAGCTGGAGCTCATTTCCCCATACTATTCCTCACAGTGCTGTGCTTTGCATTGGCAGCTAGAAGGGTGTTGATAACACACCAATGTTTTGGCTACTGCTGAGCACAGCATCAGTGCTGTAACATTCCTTTCTCAGTTGAGGCCAAGATCCTGGGAGGGGTCACAAGTCGGCCAGCTGACCTGTGCTAACCAAAAGGATATTCCATACCATATGCCGTCAGCTCAGATATAAAAGAAGGCAAGGAGCAGGAAAGGCAGTCATTCACTGTCTCCAGTGGCTGCCTGCTGAGGAACCATTATGTGTGCTGAAGCCCTGCGTCTTGGAGGTGGCTGACCATTGCTGCTCATGGGAAGAAGAGAACAAACCGTCTTATCGTTTGCTTCACTTTTGCACGCGCAAGCTTCCACCTGGCTTCTGCTTTAACAAACTGCCTTATCCGTACCCATGAGTTGTTTTCCATCTTACTCTCTCTCCTGACCAGCTGGGAAGGGGAGTGATAGAGCAGTTGGATAGATACCTTGTGTCCAGCCAAGGTCAACCCAGCACACTCTGTCTTTCTTTAATTCTTCTCCTAATTTCCTTTCTTAATATTTTGGGTAACTTGAGACTGGGTGGGTTGAATTTTGCTGTTGCATGGGGTAGCATGTGCTAAGTCAGTGCTTTGTGGAATGCTTTATTCTGGTTGAATGTTACCCTTTAAACTTTTGAGAAGTTCCCTTATTTTCTAAAGTTTACCAGTAGAAGTACCTCCTGAAAAAAGGAATGTTTCTCCTTTGTGCTTTCTCCTAAAGTGTTAAAAGAACTGAAAGCTCTTCTAATATATCCAGAGGGCAGATATTGTTGGAGTCTTGTATATATTTAAAGTAAACCCCCTTCAGTGAGCTTGCAGCTGGGGGCCTAGAGTCTTACAGACACCTAATTGCTAGCCACCAAGTCTGCATTGATCACTAAGGCTTTTATTCATTAATTCATTTTTTCATTTTATTCATGTTGGTCATTAGCGTCCAATGGTATCTTAGATGCCTTACAATAGCAGGCAAATCTTCAGTGACTGGACTGTATATATCACCTGTGGAAAATTCAGATGTTTGAATTAGAAACTTGATAGGACATGTTTTGTGTCATCTCAAATGACAAGAGGTGCTTATGGGTGGCCAATCAAATTGAGGACAAGAGTATGAGAAATATTTAACATTTAAGATAAATAGTGAAAATGTAAGTAATTTTTTTTATGCCATATGTAAATAAAAGGAATGCATAAAATGTTTCCTGACATTCATTTTCAGATAATAGGGGTAGGAAGGAAGAAAGGTGATGTTGCTTATTATTCTGGAAGACTTGCAAAAGCATTACAGTGAGCACTACTGACAGCCTATGTAGACCTTCCAGTTTAGTTTCTACTCTTAAGCAAAGCTTACAAGTAGAATCATTTTTTTTCCAATTTATGAATAATAGCTAGTCAAATTCAAATGAAAACTCTGATAAAACTCAAAAAAGATTTCAAAGTAATTACTCTGAGCTAATCAGATTTGATCTGTAATCTGGGATACTGGCTACTTGCTGCAGATCTTTTCCTTTCATTGAACTAACTACTGCCCATTGAAAAAATTATGAAATCTAGGTTAACACCTAAGGCAGGAATGCCTTTCACCCCTGAATAGTAACTAAACTCTTTCTGGTACATATTTCTTTCAGCCATACATCAGTTTGGATGCTATCAACGAAAGAATAATTTAATTCAAAGAACTTTTGAACCTTTTAACTTGAAATCAAAAAAACAATTTTCACACTGCCTGAAATAGAGGTAAGAAAATAAAGTACCTTGTTGCTAGTAAAGAGGCTATTCTATCACTGGCACAATGCTTTTTAATGACTTTTAGGACTTAACCTTCACACTAGACACCTCCTATCCAGTTGCATATATAGCCTTATCATCAATGCCATAGGTAACAGCATAGTGAAGAATATATTTATGTTATATGAACAAGAAATGTGGATAGCTGAGAAACCACAGACTCATTCTGCAAAACTCAAAGCTTCTTATCCTAGAAGGAAATCCTCCTATAGAAATGTATAAGTCAGACTAACAAACTGTGCATAGCAGATTAAAATTAATATGGATTGACTCTGCAAACGTCAAGGTACATCTGAAAAGATGTATCGTGTTTACCTAAACAGCCTTAGAAACAGAACTTTCAATATAATTTAAGCAGGTGTCCCATTTACTGTGCTCTTGTCTGTGTGGTGAAGCCTTCTGAAAAAATAGAAACTGAATTTTTCACCATTTTTTAAATAAAACTAAAGTAGAAGATGGACTCCAGGAATCACATAATGCACTCCAGCTGCAAACAGATATTAATTCTTTGGAACCAGACTACAAGTGGTGTGAAGTTAAAAAAAGTAAAATAAAATGAAATGTGTGTTGTGCAGACCCCATATATGTAAGCATGAATTTTAGGAACATCTCAAGAGGCCCTAAAATAATTTTTGACACTGCGGTATTAAGTTCTGATATTTGAATAAGCCTAAAGACAAGAGAACTACTACATACCCCATGTCACAAAAACATTTTTTAACACTGATAGGTGAAAAAATGACAGATCTAGAGTTTTCTATTAACCTGTGACTGAATAGTCTTTCTTATGTCCCAGCCCAACATAACTGAGATCAGAGAATTTCAGTTAGTGAAGAAATACTTTGAGGTGATAGTTTAAATAAATTATACTGATTTAAAAGCTGCTCATACTCTTGGCATTGTAGAAGCACTTCTTTTGGGTTACTCAAAACTATAAGTCTATTAAAAATGCATGATAAATCCTTCTCAACTACAAGGACAAGTCCATTTCATCTGTGTAACAAACATTTTATATAATGTAAATATCTTTATATTTAAAGACACCAAGCTAAATACATTTAAAATTTAAACGGATTTTAATATGCCTCAGTTCTTACTTATGCAGGCATTTTTTTTTTCCTTAATGACTGAAAGAAAATAGTGCAATTAAGTTCATATTTGATAAATGAGATTCTAAATATATAAGGACTGGGTTTAAAATTCTATCTAATTTTCTGAATTCTTGAGGAACACAAAACATTAATCATACATTATTGATTCAAGAAGGAAGTGCAATCATTCAAAATCTATAGACCTGCATATATTCAGCTATGTGTCTGGCTCACTGTCTTTGAAGCAGTCTGGAGTACAGTTTCTAACCATTGGACTAATACTATAAACAGATTTCCAGAATTTAGATCAGTCTTTGCTGGGGAGTCTAAATACCTTCCTGCAAATATGCAGGAATGACCTGTTGTATGCATGTGTGTGGAGCGAGGACTGAAAGAAGAAAGGCTTATTTACAGTGCTCGGAATTCTTCTGAGATTCATACGTTCACTGCCAAATCTCCTTGCCGTTTCTCTGGAAGTCTCTTTGTTTTGTGGAAATATGTAGCTGATAGCTAACTGAAGGTCTTCTTGCAGACATGCCTTTTACATCTGAGAGTGAAATAAGCAGAGAGACTGGAAAATATATCATCCCTCCGGATAATGCAGAAGCATGAAAAAAGAAAAAGGCTTTGAGGGGGCAGTGCCGAGAGCAATCAAGGAAGATTTAAACGGTTCCAGGGAGCGCAAGTGACCTGGAGTGCAGTGAACTAGAATGGGCAAACAGAGTGTGGTACAGTAGTGAGGGCACGGCACAGCCAGTTTGCAGGACAGTTTGTGCAGGCAGGGTGAGAAGGAAGGGCTCTTCTCTGGCCATCTGGGAGCATCCAACTAAGGCAAAAAAAAGACTAAATAGCTGGTAAGGAAGAGCAAAGAGATCCTTCCACCCTAAGTCTTATTAGCATAGTAGTTTAAGCTTCCTGAGTTATGGTGTAACTCGCCACAAAGCTCGATCCCCTGTGCCAGCCATGTCAGAGGCCACCAGCCAGGCAGACCTGCTGATTGCAGATGCAGCTCTCCAGGTCACTGGTTGCCAGGAGTGCTCTCCTCGATCTGCTGCTTGTCAACAGAGCAGATCTTGTGGGATCGGAGGCTGTCTTGTCCACAGCAACCACAAAGCGATCGAGTTTAAAATCTGTGTTGATAGGAGAAAAAGTACCAGCAAAACCTCAACTCTGGACATGAGGAGAGCAGAGTTCAGGCTGCTCAGGGAATTACCGAGTAAGGTCCCCTGGGAAAATGCTTTTGCAGGTGCTGGGATCCATCAGTGCTGATCACTTTTCAAACATCACCTCCTAAAGGCACAGGAGCAGGCAATTCCCAATTGTTGGAAATCAATCAGGTGAGGCAGAAGGCTGACTTGACTGAACAGGAATGTTCTCTTGGAAATAAGGCAAAAAGAGAAGGTGCAGGGCCAGAGGAAGAAAGATCAAGTGACATGGAAAGAATACAGAGATGCTGCTTACCAACTGTAGGGTGAAAACTTTTGTGACCTAAGCTCAACTAGAGTTGAAGCTGGCTAGACATGTGTGGGACAATAAAAACAATTTTTTCAAATACATTAATGGCAACAGACTGCGTCATCAGCCTGTTACAGGATGGGCATGGTCACCTCACAAACAAGGACAGAGACAAGGTAGAGGTGCTTAACACTTTCTTTACCTCTGTCTTCAACTCGGATGATGGACCAAGGGGGTCTCAGTGCCCTGAGCTGGAAGACCATGACTTGTGAGAGTGATCAACTCCCAGGCGACCCTGAAATTGTGCAGGATCTGCTGCTCCAGCTGGATCCCTATGAATATAAGGGGCCTGATGGGATTCATCCCAGAGTCCTCAAAGATCTGACTGATGTAATTGCAAAACCTCACTCGATGATTTTTGAGTGGTATTGGGAATTTGGAGAGGTCCCAGCTGACTGGAAGCTGGTGAACATTGTCCTGATTTTCAAGAAGAACGGGAAGGAGGACCCTGGAAACTACAGGCCTCTCAGTCTCACTTCAGTGCCTGGTAAAGTTACAGAGAAGATTATTCTGGGAGGTATTGAAAAACACCTGAGAGACAACACTGCCATTTGTCACAAGCATCACAGCTTCATGAGGGGAAAGTCCTGTTTATCAAACCTTATTTCCTTTCACAATGAGGTAACCAACCTCGTTGATCAAGGGAAGACAGTTGATGTCATCTTTTTGGATTTCAGGAAAGCATTCAATACTGTCTCTCACAGGATCCTTCTGGACAAAATGTCCAGCCCATGGCTGGATAAACACATAATGCAGTGTGTGAGCAATTGGCTCACGGGTCGAGCACAGAGGGTAACAGTGAATGAGGTAATATCAGACTGGAGACCTGTCACTAGTGGGGTTCCACAGGGCTCCATCTCAGGAGTGTCCAAAGGAGGGCAGTGAGGATGGTGAAGGGCCTTGAGGGGAAGCCATATGAGGATTGACTGAGGTCACTTGGTCTGTTCAGCCTGGAGAAGAGAAGACGGAGGGGAGACTCATCCCAGTCTACAACTTCCTTGTGAGGGTAAGAAGAGGACAGGCACTGATCTCTTCTCTGTGGTGACCAGTGACAGGACCCAAGGGAATGGCCTGAAGTTGTGTCAGGGGACATTTAGGTTAAATGGGTGGTTGGGCACTGGAACAGGCTCCCCAGGGAAGTGGTCACAGCCCCAAGCCTGACAGAGTTCAAGAAGCGTTTGGATGACACTCTGTGGCACCTGGTATTACTCTTGGGGATGGTACTGTGCAGGGCTAAAGGTTGGACTCGATGGTCCTCGTGGGTGCCTTCCAACTCGGCATACTCTGTGATTCTGTGAATTCAAGAGCCTTGGTACAAGATCACTTACAGATATTCATGTGTACAAGACAGCTCAAAGAAATCTGATTATTGGTAAGTAACTTCTCCTTTTTTTGTTATCAATGCACTTTTCTACTGGAAATAACTAAGATGAGATGTTGACTCTATCTATATTGCCTTAATATTCTTTTTGCATTGATGTAGTGTCGCTCTTTAAATCATGCCAGGCTAAAATAAGCACCCCAGTTCTCTGGCTTGGAAAATCTGGCTCCCCTATCTTCATGACCTACCTGAGCTTGGATTTGTGTAGCTTTTGGCAAGCACAAATGAGACTTTTCACTGAAATACCTGAATATGTATTTAAACCTATCACATGCACACTTACACACTCATTTGCCAAATATCATTGATTTTACTAATGTGTTGTATAAAATGATATATAAATTTCAGCTTAATATCCTTTTCCTTATTTTCACTCTGCCTGTATAAAAACTCCACTATTTAAAAATATGTCTCCCTTCAGGATATATTATAAATACCCTTTTTTTCTTGTCCATCTCTCTTGAGATATAATAAAAACATGATAAAGATACCATACTCATTATTTTCAAATCTGTAGAACTAGTGCTAATGTTATACACTTAATTAACAAATACTATTTTAGGATATTGAAGGGGATTTTTGTTCTTTCTTCTTCTGTTAAAGTATTGCCGAGTAAGAATTTATGCTACAGTGTACAAGAGTGGGCCTCCAGTTTTTGTTCATACAGATTCAAATACCTTAAAGTGCATTATTTTACTTATAGAGCTCTCTGAGTTTCAACCGTAATATCTAATCTGTACGCTTAATAATTTAATTATTAGTAATTTCTGCACAACCATAACCTTCAGTTTTACATTGGTATTTTCTCAAGATTTCATTTAAATATTCATTTTATAGTTGCTGGGATATTCTGCAAGGTAGTGGTCAAAAAGGGAGCATATAAATTAATGAAAAAGGTTCATCTGCTGCAGCCATTCCAAATAGTATTTGTTCTAGGCCCACACTGTACCTGCTACAGTGCTTTGAAACTGGAGAAAAAATAGGTAAAACTCAGCACATAATTAATCACATTTAAAAATATTTAAAAAACCCCTGTAGTTCTAGGTTTTCTAGATTTGAACATAAATGATGTCTGAAATACATTACATACATTTCTGAGTTCTAAATTATGTTACAGAGCCTGAAATGAAGAACATGTACATGTATGTGTAAAAATACATGTTGGTGTAAATATAATAAGAACAGAGATCAACATTATTGAAGAAATAACTGATCGATTTGGAGCCAAAATTGTGGTTTTGATTAGGGGACTTGGAAAAAGAGAAGGTTGACTACTGAACTGTAGAGCTTTTGTATCAGAGATTCTAGCAGTGTGGAAAATGAAGGGTATCAACTACTTGTTCAATTAATAGTGGTGTCCCCATGAGATGAGCATGTGCAGAGAACCCAAAACTTATCAGTGGTACAGAATCAATTTTTCACATGAAGTACATCCAGCCTTGACAGAACTTTGACTGTTATCAAACCTACTGATAACCTCTGAGGTTTTGGCTTCAGCTGCCTTGCAGTCATTTGCTCTCTATTTTTAGGTATAACTTTGAGGAGAAAAAATAAAAAACTCATCAACACACCTTTATTTTACAAAGATAGCAACAATGTTGAGTAATGACAGCTTATTTTCCTTTAAGAATGTTTTGAGATTTGTACTCTTAAATAATTTCAGAAAATTTAACAGAACTTTAAAATATATGCCATAATCAAGAATTAGGAGAAGACAATGTTGCAATTGCTAATAGAAAGGAATCCAAGTTAGAATCAGAACTGATGAATAATTGAATTATAGATTCATAGAAACATAGAAACATAGAATCATAGTATAGTTTGCTTTGGAAGGACCTCCAAAGATAACCTAGTCCAACCTGCCTGCAAAGAGCAGGGACATCTTCAATTCTACAAGGTTGCTCAGAGTCACATCCAATTATTGAGTGGTGATTTGTTTCTGAAAGAAGTGTAATAAAATGAAATAGAGGTGAATCAAACCATGAATACTTCAGGTCACGGATTCATTCAAAATGTGTTTGGTTTTATTTTTTTTCTGAAGAAATATATTCTATTTTCTTGGGATCCACCAAAGGAAAAGGACAATGCTGTCTTGTTTTCCTTTCTCTTAATCACTGTGCTGTTGCCTGCTGTAAACTCACAAGACAAGATAAAAAAAATGCAGAATTCCTCAGGTTCCTGGTCACAGGAAGTGTGGCTGTGATCAAGTCACCACCAGTAAGTAATTATGCAATTACATAATGCACTCCTAAAACCAGAAAGACAGCCACATCTGAAGTTTTTATTGCAAGTGTTGTCAAAGGTATCACCACAGTTTGCTCAAAAAGTATATCTAAGCCCACCTTATTTCTAAATCTTCTTCCTTAACAGTCAAAAGAGCTGTAATTTTCAAAATAATGAAGGGGTTTTTTTTCAGATATTGAAATTTCAGTAATCTTCAGTCTACCTAGGAAACTTTGAGGCTCCTAGAAGACATCTGTCCACTTAAATAAGCTGGGTCTGCACTAATGGCATGAATATTAATGTTACTACTGTTATTTTGACAATGATCTCATAATTACATTTACTCTGAAGAAAGTATCAAAAAATCTTTCTAGGAAGACACTGGCAGACTACAGAAAATCATCAGCATCATATAAATAACTTTTAAATCCATTAGATATTCTCAATAACTCCCTTTACTCCAGTTCTAATTAAGGACAACAGTTATATTCTTAGAAAGAAATCAGTTAAAATCCTGTATACCATTAATTTTTAAATTTTATTCTGTGGATGAAAGCTGATCTAGCAGTTGTCTACATAGCCAAGAAGGAAGGAACAAAAAAACCAAACAGATAGAACAAGAGTGAATGAAGAAGGAAAGGAGTAAAAGAAGGGCAGCATTGGAAGAATCCAAAGGGCCTGAATTTCCCCACATGGAAAAAATCATAAACATCTTAAAGAACAGGATGAAACTTGGGTAGAATAAAGATAAGGATAAGTTAATGAAGCTTAGATGGTGTCTATGTGTGGACACTTAGGATTGGTGACTGACTCCTCAGACTGAACACCTCACTTAACATACATGGGAGCATTCCACAAAAATTATTCTGCATTTCTTTTCATTTTTTCATGATGCACATGCCTCAGTTTGGAAGCGGACACCCCACGGTTCTGTGCAGTAATCAGTTGCAACAAACATCATCAGAATTACAATAAAATGCATCTTTCCATCAGTAACAGCTGCGTGAGAGATTGACGATTATCCTCCTAGATTTAGTCCACATCTACACTGGCACTAGTGTTTTACACAGCCCCAGCTAGGCAAGCATTTTTGCATCTGGAGATGGCAGGTTAATGCACAGCTTAGAGTGTGAATTTATCCTGTCTGAAATTACCAGGAGAGTGAGATGTAATGAATAGCTGTATTGAGCTTAGAAGCGTAGGAGAAGCTGAATGAAGAATAGGGAGATAAGGAATAAAGCGAGAAATAAGAAAGGGTAGAAAATGAAAGGACTGTATTCATATGTACTAAACATGTGCCAAGTCACTTGCCATTAAGCACAGTAAAAATTAGAGAGGACGTCATTGTCCATCTGATTCCATTTATCTGATAATCAACACTTTTATACTCATAATCCTGAACTCTCATTTTAAACCCGCATTAGTGAGATGATCAGGCTGTTTTACTACTGCCTTATGACCCTTGCCAAAGAGAATTCATTTTCTCAGATCATTTGCTGCAGTATCAGTCCATTGTTTCATCCTGACCAGACTATTATAGCACTGCTTCTGTCTCACCTGTTAGTTTAAAATTATACAGATGGATAAATTAAAGTGCTTTGACATTCCAGTATTCACTTTTTTGGCTGAGGAATATGCTTATGATTGTCAGTAACCAAAACAATGGTTTCAAAATACTAACATTTATCCATTTTAACATAAGAAAATTTTCTTTGACAACCACTTAATTTCATACGTATCAGAGAAGATTGTCATACTCTTCCATATCTTTTATCATTTTGAGGATTTCTGCTTGTGTGTGCAAAGCGCATCGTTACCATCTTCTTTTTAAACAAACACAGTGAAGTCCATTTGGACCTTTAAAGCAATGAGAGTTATGCCAGAAGCAGCAGTTCTGTGTGAATATTTTGGGAGTCTTGTGTTTCATACATACAGGGTTTGCTACTGTTGAGTCTCAGACTTCTGGTCTCCATCTCAAGTTTTAAAGCACATTACAGTATGCTGTGTGTGCCAACCCCAGCTAAAACTATGCCAGCATTTCCATAATAAAAGCTCTCATTTCCAGAAGTTCCAACTATACATTCAGCTGTAAAAATGTGCACTAGACTAAAATTGGATGTACAGGATTTCAATGTGGAATTAATACAAATTTTAAAAAAAGTTCCACTTGATGATTCCTCAGCTGTAACTTCTTTAAAAAGTAACAGTTTGTGAGATTCCTTATTGTCCTTCCATCTTGTAAGTAAAAAAGCAATTTAGCTTTTTAAAAATAATTATGTAATTGTGATGAGCCTGTTTCTGCTCCCACAGAAGGCTTCCTCTATATTTTAGACGTGGGAATTTGTTTTCACCTGTACAACAGAGGTAAGCATATGTAGTTGTTTACTGAGAAGAATTTAAAAATAACACATTGTCATCCTACCTACACAGTTCACTGCTACTGATGGTTTTAGCTCATCAGAATCCTACTCCTGCAAAATCAGGAATGCGTACATCAATATATAATTTTGGTTTCTTGGCAGGGGGCAGACACAATGCACTTTGTCTTAAAGTAGCTGTGAAATCCTTGTTGCTTTTACTTTATTTAATGTGCTTTATGCAGTTCTTTTACTTTACTTAGAATAAAGTTAGAAGTAACACTTAATAAATAAATTCAATTGTGGCAGGTCTTCCTATTTCCTTGTAATAATTTCATGAGGCTTTCCCAGGCACATTCTCAGTGGGCCCATGTCATGCACCTTGCAAGCCTAAATGCCAAATTTTGGCTCAGGTGAACCTTTCCAAGAGCAAATGTATATAAATTTCAGAGGATTAATTTCCTTCACTCTGCTAGTGGGCAAATAAGTAATGTGCAAGGCATCCCATCCACAGTCTTCACCACAGCCTGTGACTCCTGCAGTTGCGGGGCAGGTTCAGAAATAAAGGTCTAGAGGTGCCTGGCCCCTACAGGTTGCTGGACTTCCTCTTGAAAGGACAAATAAAGCAAAGAGAAACTGTCTGCTTATTCAGCAGCACCAAATCTTTGTCTACACTACTGTAAAATGGGAAGAAATTGATGGAATTTTTAAATCTACATTATGAACAAGAAAATATCTAGATTAAAAAAGCATATGAGTCAGTGAGTATACTGGTGCTAGGTGTGTGTAGTGGGTTGACCCTGGCCAGATACCAGGTACCCACTAAAGCTACTCTCTCCCTCTACCTCTCTAATTGAACAGAGAAGAGAGAAAAAAAAAACAGTTAAGAATTCATGAGTAGGGATAACAGCTGGGAGAGGTCAGTGACTGATTACTTTCGCAGGCAAAACAAGACTCAAAGTGGAGATATTATATTTTTTACTAACAGGATAAGAGCAAAAGAGTGAGAAATAAAACAGTCTTAAAAACACCTTCCCTCCACCCCTCCTTCCTTCCATGTTCTCCCTCCTCCCCTACAGCAGTGCAGGGGGATGGGGAATGGGGGTTTGCAGTCAGTTGTTTCTGCCACTGCTCGGAGAGAGGAATCCTTCCCTGGCTCCTGTGGGGTCCCTCCCACAGGAAACAGTCCTTGATGGACCTCTCTGGCGTGAGTCCATCCCTCGGGCAGCAGTTCTTCCCAAACTGCTGTCCCGTGGGTCACTTCCCCATGGGTGCAGTCCCCCATGAATGAGCTGTACTGACGTGGGTCCCCCACAGGGTCCACAAGTCCCACCTGGGAAAAACCTGCTCCAGTGTGGGCTTCCCTCTCCACGGGCCGCAGATCTCCAGTACGACCCTGCTCCATCCTGGGCCTCCCATGGGGTCACAGCCTCCTTCATCCATCCACCTGCTCCAGCATGGGCTCCTCCGTGGGCTGCAGGTGGATCTCTGCACCCCGATGGTCCTCCATGGGCTGCAGGGGCACAGCTGCCACACCATGGTCTGCACCACGGGCTGCAGGAGCCTCAGCTCCAGCTCCTGGAGCACCTCCTGCCCCTCCTGCACTGACCTTGGTGTCTATGTTGTTATTCTCTCACTCTGTTGTTCCTTGGATGGAATTTCTTCTGCGCAACAATCTTCTGTTCTTAAATATGTTATTACAGAGGCGTTACTATTACTCCTGATTGGCTTGGCCTTGGCCAGTGGCAGGAAGTCTGTGCTGGAGCTGGCTGGCATTGGCTCCATGGGACAGGGGAAGCTTCTAGCACCTTCTAACAGAAGCCACCCCTGTAGCCCCCCCCTTCTACCAAAACCCAGCCACAGAAACCCACTACAGTGTGCTATAATTGTGTGTTGAGTCTGTTACAGAGATGTAGATACAGTTTATTCAGCAAAATAAAATTTTAATCAAACCATGTCTGGAAAGCAGAAGGGTTTTTAACACTAATATTTGATCAAGCAGCATGCCTTTATTCCATGCATAAGAAGGGGTCTAAAAGTAACTGAAAAGTGTTTATTTTCAGTTAAAGTTATGGACTTTAAAATAATGTCTTTACATTTCTTAATTTGTGTTTTTATCAATATGTGCATGCAGGAAAATCCAATGACTCTTCTTCACTTTTCATTTTCTGTCCTCTTTTCTTCGCTTGCCTGTTCTTTCTGTTTGACTAAACAGAAAAAAAGGATGGAAGTAATGAGTCAAAATATAGGAAAGAAGGAAGATTTATTTGAAAGTCTTTAAGTAGAAGTTTTGCATAATTTGGTATTTTTAATTCCTAAATTTAAAAGAATAACCTGGAAATATGTAAAAAAAAAATTTAAAAAATAGATGTTGAAGAAACTGTTGAAAATTTTGAACAACAAACAGTTTTTTTACTTATCTAGTCATATATACTGGTGATACGTCAAAGACCTTAGTATGCCTGCAGTTTTCCCTTAGTGTCTTCACACAATGAATCTCTGTCCACCTCTTACTAATTAAGCAATTTGTCCTTAGAATTTCTCAAAGTCCACATTGGACATGGTTCTAAGGGTAAAGCGAACAGATAAATATATGCCCTATGTTTTCAACATATAGCATGAAAAAGTGGGTCAGGAAAGCCTTTTATTTTCTTTTGGAGCTGAGGGCCAGTGAAAAGTACTGTATTAAATCATTCAAAAAGGAAAGAAACCAAATAGTCCAAATTGCTGCATGGCAAACAAGCTTAGAACTAAAATCCCATTCCTCTGGAGTTGGAGAGGTAAGTTTCCTGGAACCAGACTCACCAACTAAGTCCCAGCTCAGCAGTGTATTTTTGCAGTGTTGTTTCTACAATATAAGCAAACAATAAGTACAGACATTCAGGCCTGCTCTGTGTACTTTATTCTGGTTTGTTGACTCTCATATCTGTACACTCCCCTTATGGTGCCTAGGTTTTCCTCCTTCTCAGAAAATGTCCTGAGTTGGCAGTTATTTTACCTTTCTCCCTCTACCTACTGCCTGCATTTGAAGACCCTTTGATGTCTGTGTGCAAAAGACAAATGTTGATCTCCTGCAACCTGGGAGTAGCACACTTCAGTCAGAGAGATACCCTGCAGTGATCTCAGCTGGGGGAGGGAGAAGTTCTCTTAATATTAAACCAAAATCTGCTTTAAAAGAATAAAAGGCTATTGAAATGTTTTCCTCTCTAACTCCTCCCTCATATGTACACAAGTGCGTTTGGTACTTTCATGTTCTCTAGTTCACGTCTTAAAACAGAGATATTTTTTGTTCTTTAATATAAGCAACACCAAACACCATACCAGAACTGAGAATATTTATTATCACTATTGTGATCGCTCTCAGTTTGTACACATTAAATAGCTTATGTTCTAAATAGATGGATATAAGAAGAATTTTATTTCATTATGGATGAAAGTCCTGAGAAAGAATTCTGAAAGATTTCAGTGTAAAGAAGACATGCTGTTGAAAGAATAGGTATTACTTAAAGGCTTACTTTTTCATCAGCTGTGAGAAAACTTCTGTACAGAACTTCCTGTAACAGTTAACCTGTTCACACTCCATAACTGTGGTTTATTTTGGAATTTCTGCAATAACAGGTAAAGGGAAGTTTTCCTTACTCCTATAACAAATATGTGTGCTACAAAACAGGAATAAAAATAAGAAAAAAACCCAAACATGTTTAATTCTTAAGTCCACCATTCTTTATCATTCTGCTTATTTCAGCTTTTTACTGGATAAAATGATGCAACACAAAACTTTTCCAATGCTAGAGGGAAAATCTGCAAAAACAGACTCCTGTGCAAATTATCTCCAACTTTTCTTTCTATCTACTGCTAAAATGTTAATCATACAAATAGATATAGGTTAAAAGAAATATAGTTTGCAATTATTTTAATGGTTCCATCTATCTGTACATTGCACTTGCATATGTTAAAACAACTAATAAAATACATTTACTTATATGCACACACATACACACTCAGAAACAAAGAGAAAAATATCCAGAAAGTCTGGTTTTAGAGGTTAATTTTTAAATTCTGAAAGTAAACATACTAATAGTAAAAAAGTAATGCTTTTATTGTATTATACGGGAATACTTGTAGTATACTAAATAAATACACATGCTATTCTTGAGTTATAAATTACATATATACATATGCACACATAGAGACGTACGACAGAATCACAGAATCTGCTGAGTTGGAAGGGACCCACAAGGATCATTGAGTCCAACCCTTAGCCCTGCACAGGACCATCTTCAAGAGTCACATTATGTGCCTGAGAGTATCATCCAAACTCTTGTTGAACTCTGTCAGGCTTGGGGCTGTGACCACTTCCCTGGGGAGCCTGTTCCAGTGCCCAGCCACCCTCTGGGTGAAAACCTCTTTCTAATATACAACCTAAACCTCCCCTGACACAACTTCAGGCCATTCCCTTGGGTCCTGTCACTGGTCACCACAGAGAAGAGATCAGTGCCTGTCCCTCTTCTTACCCTCATAAGGAACTTGTAGATTGCAATGAGGTCTTGTCTCAGTCTCCTCCAGGCTGAACAGACCAAGTGACTTCAGCTGCTCAAATGTCCATGAAGTGGTTCTTTCTAACGAAAATAACTTGAGGTGTAAGTTATGGCAAAAAGGCAGTCTCTGACAAAGAACCTCCAGTAAGCTGTCAGGGAAGGGAAGATGAAGACCTCCCTAGTTTAATTTTAAGGGAAATACACAAAATGCAGTTTTTAATTCCTTTTCTTTTTTCCCTCAGCATCTTCCATATATCAATGCATCTCTTCCATATATCAAAGCATCTCTATTCTTTTTTGAGAAATAGCACCTGAGGGGTGCTTTTACGCCCTGTCACGTTCCCACAGTGTATTCAGAGGGATATGCTCTGTTCCATATGCTGGCCAGTCCAGGGGTTTAGAAAGGAAGAAGCATCACCCCATCACCATTAAAGTTCTTCACCACACTGGAAGGCATGGGGGTGACCCGTGTTCTGTTCTGAGGGAGCTTGTCATAGTGATTAAACACAGTAATTTCTAACATTTGCTGTAAAGCAAGCTGTAATCCTCATAAATTTTTGATGCAGGTCTAAGCAGTATCCAAACATGCACTGATATGATCGGTGATTTACTGTTTTGGCACAAGAATCAAATTAATTAATTTTTTGAATTCTTCATGGCCCATATATGACAGCACTACCCGTATATTCTATATGCATGTATAATTGCTTAGACATATAACAGATGTAATATAAATCCATACAAACACACACAAATACATAAATATATTTTAATTTTTAAAAAACACCCTTATGTTCGTCCTAATCAAATAAGGACATGCCTGTGACATAGCCATAGTTCCCTCATGAAATGTGTCAAGTTGAGCCTTAGTTTTCCTGGCACTGCACACAGCTGCCTCAGGTGTGTCTAAGTGCAGCTTTCGTGAGACAGCGAGTTAGTGTGGATGGACATAAAGGAAAGGCTGAGAACATGTACTTAGTGTAAAGCAACAGTGACAATTTTCTTAGCTGAGTCATGGCTAAAAAAAAAGGTCTGGGAACCATTTCACTGTAATTGCCCGAGTATTTGTCAGCATCAAGAATTAAGCAGTTTTGCAAAATACCTGAAAACTTTAGCAGTTAAGAAGAGATTTTTGAACATAAAGATGGATTTAAGTAAAAAAGGAATGGATTTGACTATAATCTATATTTAAAAAACATATAAGTTTCTCAGACATTGCAGAGCCACTGAAGTGCTAATCATGAAAATGCTATCTCATCTAAGTTAACTGCATTTTAAAATCTTTTTTGATAGGAACTACTGAATAACTTGCCTAACATAGCAAAAATATATGTTATATGCTATATGTTTGGTCTCAATACTACCTTAACTCCAGCTGCAAGAGACAACCTTTTGTAGTATCCTGGGGGAAATCCAATCTTTAGGGTCATATGGTTTTATCTTCTGTATTTTCCTAGCTATAGAATTATTTTTTTCCTCCGGTCTAGAGCCCACTAACTACATTAAGTCTTCCAGAATGGCTTTTCGTTTTGACGTGAAAATGTTACACAGTGGATAACCCAGTTCTTCCCTTTGTAGAACATTCCAACTTCAAATTGCTTTTCACAAATATTTCTCCGGAGGCAGTAAAAGATCCTTCAATGATAATAAATTATACACCCTAACAAAAAAATAAGGTAACAAAAGCAAGTCTAGTTTCTTTGTATATGAAATGTCACTAAAGCCAATGCCTTTTTTATTATCTATGCAAAGAAATCAGTATAAACGATAATTGTACACTTGGCTTTATGTAATGAAAAGTCCTTTTAGATATAATCCAGTAAAATCAAAGGGTCATCATGAATCTAAATTGATTTTTTTTGAGATTTCTATGGGTTTAGCAGAAAAAAAATATGTACAAAGTTATAAACAGCTGAATTAATGGAAGCCTTAAAAGTACTTCATGTTGAGAAAGCTGCAGATATCAGAGAAGCATCAACAAAGCATCATAGGAAAGGGGGACAACAATGAAATCCAGCATAAAAATCTTACATATTTGTGAATTCTGCATGTTTCATTATATTTAACAGAAAGAATACTTTGAAAAGAATATTTTAAAAGAGATAAAACTGTAAAAAATTTTGGGGCAATTTTTGCAAGAAAAAGCAGTATGATCCTGAAAGGTCATACATTACAAACAAAACTGGGATATTTTGACTTTCTGTATAGAAATATTTATAGTGAAATATGTAGCTGCTTTACATCATCTAAATGGAGATAAGAATCCCTTTCTGTATAGCAGTCAATTACACATTTGCAGTATGGTGCACAATTTTGAGCACCTCAACACAAGAAGTGTTTCAAGAAATTGGAGGAAAAGACTGGAAGGCTTCTTTTATGAGTTACAGTATATTTGAACAGATGCACAGTAAAGATAGTGGTATGAGTATTTTAGAAATAGTACAGAACATAGATAAATCTTACAAGGTTGCTACAGAGGAATAAAGATTGGTAACTGTTTGAAAGGGGTAAAGTCCTTGCTCATGCCACTCAGATCGATGTTGTTCTCAGAGTAAGATTCTTCACAGCGAGCAACAGAGGTAGAGTCAATCTTAACACATATAAAAGAATTAATTGCAATGGTATACAACATAGAAAAAAAAGGAAGAAAACTAGACATCAGAACAGAAAAAAATCTGCCGATAATCTAAGTAAAATTCAAAAAAAAAATAGCCAAACCAAATATCACAAATCAAAAAAATCCTAAAAATCGACCAAAGGCAGCCTTCCCAGAATGAAGAACAGTGTACTTAATTGTTCTGGTTCTGTAGTTTGAGGCCTGTACTAAATCCTGCTCTCAGATTCTTTCCCCAGTTTTCTCTTTTTATACCCATTCATAGCTTTTTGCAAATATCATGTACCCAGTCCATTACTGTGAATTGTTTCTTTCTGTACATACAACCTACAGTTTACCCTGCTCTTTGAAAATATACAAGATACTATTTTTTTCTCTTTATAAGTAACCTGAGCTTTCACAAGTAGCCTTATTTTATTTGCAGATAGACAGTGCTCATAGTCAAAATCTTTTATTTGTTGTCAAACTAATCCATGTGTTTCGTCTGAAATGCAAAGTAGAAACAAAATGTGTATAAAATATTAATGATGTCACTATTGTGTATTCATTATTTCAATTAAAAAAAATGAGGCATAAAAATCAAATATAATGAGACCACTACAGAAGAAGAAACAAGGTAATCAGTTTCTAATATATAACACTGTTACAATATTAGCTATAATTTAAACAAAGTTATCTGCTTTTGTTAGATATGCAAAATGCAAATGAGACATTTTAGTAGTGCTGTCATCTCACATCAGTGATGCTAATGAGAAGATGATAAGGTTAATAAAGATTTTCTTTATTATAGAGTGGGCTTTTTTAATCTATACTATTTTGGTTTGACAAGTTCCTTTCCAAACCTGACAATGCCACTTCGTATAAAACTAAGCTTTTCCTTTCACAAACACAAGGGGAAAATTATGTGACACTTGCATTTTTCTTGAAGCAGCCGTGCAATATCATAATCATGTTTTGGCTCTGAATGTATGATAAATTATATAACTGGAATTTCCTGATACACTTATCAATGCTTGAGAGGTAAATCACTGTAAAAATGAATGTTCAAATATAATTTTCCATACTAGCAATAATTTATCCTCTGTTTCATTTGAGGTCATATTTTACACTTTGGGAAAATACTGCAAGCTAGTACCTACAGTTAGGCTTGAATGACAACATTTCCAGAATTAAAGTTTCAGCAAAAATGAATAGAAAAATATATAAAATTCACTGAAATTAGAACAAGAAGGAAAATCAGGTGAGGACATCTTCGCATTTAGGTTTTTTAGTGCCTTCTAGGACAACTAAATTCTTAGCTCTAGTATGGCCTAAAATTAAAATAAAATATATCACCTCTATAAATTTTAATGATAAAATTCTGAGGATTCTTAAAACTTTGTGTAGATTTCTAAAAGAAGCACACAGGTAAAAATGGATGACAATAATAGAAGGGTCATTATGTCCCTAAACACTTGTCAGCGAGAAATAACAGCGACTATGCCCTGAAGAGCTGACAGAACATATTTAATCTATATGGGGCTGCAGTTGTGCCTTTTTCCAAAATTAGCTGTAAAGGAAATTCTATAGGTAAGTTTAATATTTAATATTTATTTTAATATTTAATATTTAATATTCTATTTTTAAACAGAAGGTATTTCAATGGTTTTAATACACTTGGAATGAATATTCAAGAACATGAATGCACATCTGAACCAGAAGTCTAAAGGCCAAACCTATTTCAGCAGGAGTTCCCTTATACCCTTCAGCAATGGTAAACGTTAGGAATACTTTCAAAAGCATTAGCTCTAAAATTCTGAAGTTCAGACTTCATTTATCAAACTACCTAACCCAGTTCCAACACTTCCCATTTTCCATGGGAAATTAAATAATATTTATAAATCTAAAACTTAGAGCACAATGACATCTACTATTTTGTCCAAATGAAGCTTCCTGAAGGTAAATTGGTAGCTTACAAAGTTATATAAGTTATGTCAGCTCAAAACCTTTTAGAACGGCAGCTAACCTAAAGACCAGCAAAGTAACAGGTGGTATGACATATATCTGAAACTCAATTTTAATTGCAAATAAGCTCTTTTTAGTTCATAGCTGGCAATAACCATCTGGAAGGGCATCATCTGTGATACTAGCTAGTTTTAAAACAAAGTCTGCTTTCTGCTTCAATTTGGGCTTGGTAATCAAAGGAACAATTAAATGTTTACTGGTGATATTACAGCTTTCTTCTTGGATATTAAGAAATATTTAAGGTGTGTTTTAAACAAGCTTAAATTCTCTTCAATAGGTCCACTATATATGTGTATATATTTATTTTAATGAATTTTGGAATGAATTTGCAGCCATTTCTAGGAAAAGTTATTCTAGAAAATTAAACCTTGGGTTTCTGGGTTTAAAAAAAAAAGGAAAACTCTCTATTAAAGTTTAAATTTGCATTTGAAGTCCTTCCTTTCTTATTTCAAGGCCACCCAAGGTACTGCTTTGTGCCTATTGCTGGAACTTCATACACAAAATCATCAACCACCATTCAGTCAGGGCTTCTGGGGACTGATGTTGATAACTTTATTCTACACCTTTTTGACCTCTGTGTTAGACTACTGAAAAGCTTTATTTTATTACCTCTTTCATAAAATGCTGTCTGTGTTCTTACTGACACAAAAAGCTGTTGAAAGCATTTTAAGCCACACTAAGCAGTCTCACTTTAATCTGATGGTCTGTGAGGAGTTGGTTCAATACCTCTTGTCAAACATTTATTACATTTTATAATTGCAATAGCTTCCAGCATACTCTGAAACACGTGTTTATATGACTTGCTGATCCCAGATTTTCCTCTTCACAGGCATAGAGTTGTATGTTCTATACTACAAAGCAGTAATACACATCTACTTTTAATTTGTGTCTCACAAATTAGCTTGAAATTCATTCAGAGACAGCATTTATTGCTGGTTCAATGAACTTGGAAACAAGGAAAACCATTTTTTTTCTTTTTCCCTTTCTTTTTTTCAACTTTAATTAACCTCAGCTCACACTGATGGAATGATTTTGTTCATGGCATCATTTCTTCACAAGTTAGAGGAACCATGAGATTGCATGAAAAGTATTACCAAAGCTTGGTTAGTATTTTGCTGTTAAAGGAGCACATTCACTCTAGACTGCCAGTGCCATCAGTCAGATGAATGAGTTCCTTGAACTCAGTTTAACATGGTGTCTGTAATAACCCCATTACTAAAGCACCACAAAACACAGCACCCGTCCTTTGGGGTGGTCGAAGGAATAAACAACCACAATGTAAATGAATACTGCTGGTCTTGACACTTTGCATGAGACATAGGACTCTCAGATAGTAGTGATTGAGGGAAATCCTGAGTAAGCTTTTGTCTTTGCTTTTACTCTTTCACACTGTCTTTCTCTTTTAGGAAAAAAGCATTCAGGTATTTGAAAGAACACTGCTTGACAAGAAAAGACTGAACAGCAAGACACTTGAACTTTTATTTACCACAACATGACCCCAGGGAAAAAATAATAAGAAAGAGAAAAGACCTTTATGTCTCTTTGAAAAGGTCTGTCTCCTAAAACAGGCTGTGAGGTCACTAGTAAGGCAGCATAACAATTGCCACTGACTTACACCTAAAAGTTCAGTGTAAAGATCTTTATTGATATAATCTATTGACTTTCATACTTCTTAAATTAGAAAAATATAAAGTGATGCTTGTCAAACATTCAACAACATTTCTCACTCTGGACCTGATTAAAAAGAAGTACTGTCTCCAGAGAAAAGAATAATTCTCTGCTTTATTAAAACCAAACATTTCAGCATGCTGTAGTCTATGTATTACATGGACATCTATACCAGCAAAATGTCATTTTTGTGACTAATCCAATAATAAGACAGACCAGTCAAACAAGACTTTGGAAATAACCAAAAAAGGGAAAATATATTCAAAGACAGCAGATCTATATTTTTAAAATGACAACTACAAATCTGTATACATTCAAATAATAATAATTTATCATAATAAAACAGAGCACAGGATTTAAGAGTGGGATCTCAATTTAGATGTAGAATGTAGTAGAACACAGTTCCAGAATAAAAATTATTTTCTTGTCCAAATGAAAATCACCAGAAATTAAGACATTCAATCTGAGGAATAAATCTGAAAAAAAATATGAACACTGAAGAAAACCCCTGGATTATTTTGAATAAAAAGGACTGCTTCATAATTTTAAAACAAACATGTTGTTTTACAACTTGATTTAAAAATCCTTTTGAAAAAGATATCATTACTTTGATTAAATTGATCCAAACACTTCTATCTTTTATTCACCTTAAGCATTTTTGATACCCTATTGATGATACCACAATTTCTCTCTGATACATTGAAAAATATCACTGTCTGAGTGAATCTTCAGTAACATGCTCAACCTCATTTGGTGGACATCTGATGTAAAACCACTCATGACTTCCATGATTGCCATTTTATTGAAAGTCCAATTGCTGTCTCCATTAATGACTGTTAAGTCAATCAACCACAGAAAACTCAAAAACTGGTAGCTGAGTCATGCATATCATGGAGTTCCTGTAGTTTTTCTGGAAGACGCATAATATACAATCTAACTATTGAAAGGAAAATTAAAGGTGTTATAAATCTAAATGATAAAATTGAGCTAATAACCTTATTTAGTCTTATCCCTTCACAGATTTCCAATGGAAGAACATTTCACTGTCTGCATCTGTCTAGCCTTGCTTCTCCCCATTGTACGTGCACACACACACAGAAATGCTCATTACAGCTAAAACAGTGCTCACTGAAAACTTTGCTATACTCTGACTGTAGCTATGTTATTCAGTACATTACGTCTTAAATTACACAGCATGCTCACACCTCTATTTCTGTGATTAATTTTCATTTGGTATTCTAGGCAAAAACCTTTCACTGAATTGTAACTTTTTTATTTTTCTTCCTATTACAGAAAAGCTTTTGCTTCTTTCTGCTTCATTTTTCTAGGGCTGGGGGCAGGGGTTCTGTAGCTAAGCCCTTAAAGTGAAGCATTTTAGAGAATTCTCTTTTCTCACGTGAATCAAGCTTTTTGTGTCCCATATCACTTTTCATTTCTGCTCATATTTTGTCACAAATGTCCCTTCAGAGTATGAGGTGAACGAACAGTTTAATTTGGGCTACAATATTTTTTCAAGAGAATTCTAATGACGTTATCTAAAAGGAAAAAAATATTTTTATGCTAAATGAAAGCTATGAGGCTAAACATCTAGTTGAGAAATTTTAACTGCATGTATAATCGAGAGTTTTGTCTCTTCTTTTTATATGGTCATTTACATTCAAAAAGTACTGTCCAGTTAAATGTCCAGCAAGACATAGGTTTCTATTATATTTACTCCTTATATATTCACAGAAACTACTCTTACCTACAGTCTTGAGAGCTCAGGTTCTTCAAGTTTGCAAAGCAAGAAGAGGATCTGGAAAAGAAGGAATGACTGACTAAAACAACCACCTGTTTGGCAGAAGGTATCTTCTGCCTATGCCTATGTATGTACACTAGATGTGCATACATCTGTGTAAATTATAGCTCTGTCTGCAGTGCCTTCTCATATTGCTTTTGTTTAGTAGAAGCTCTACAGATTTGTATGATGGGTTTCTGGAAAATACGTATTACATACACGCCAGAACGTACAGTCTAAAATATATATGGAGAAAACAAGACATTTGGTGAAACTTTAAGGAAGTAATCTGGAGTATCTCATAGTTTAAGCAGAGTTACTACTTCACAGTATCATGAGATTGCTAAAATTAATGACAAAGGAGATGAAGCACAAGATTCAGGAATTGAGGTTCAATCCATGACCCAATAACAATGCAAAAGAAAGGAATAGAGACTAGTGTATAAAAGGAGAATTTTAAAAAATATGAAGTAATATTTATCTACAGAAAAGATATAGGTTGTTCCTGTCTTTTCATGCTTGTTTGGGTTGTTGGATTTTTTGCTTTTTTTTAAATTTTACTCATTTTTAATATATAACAGAGAAGGTTTCCAACAATGACTGGGATGCTAAATGTAGAGTTCTAATGCCTTCTCAGAACACATAAACCCAAAATGTCACTATCTTGCAGAGCAATAAGGGAGAATATTAAACAATATTTTCAAGAATTTGAACATAATGCCACAGCTAACAAACTATGTCATAAAGGAGGGTGTTTTCTGATGAAAATGGTTTTAGTAAAAGCCATAATAATTCTGTATTATCTACTCCATATTTTTGATCTACTTTAACTCTTGCCATTGTCATTCAGCAGTTTAATAATTACAGATTTTTTGTAGTGTTTTACTTACTTTTTTTTAATTGCCCCCAGTCATTACTAAATCTTAAGATTTCATTGAAATGTGCTTCTTAAAAGCTGGAACACTATCATTAATATTGGATATACTTGGAAATCTCAAAACATAGATTTCAGTGAATGAAATTTTGTGAGCTACATGTGGCTTGGCTATACCCAGGTGGTCTTATAAGTGTGCAGACTATACAGTTCTTTAATACATGAGCTATAAATAAATAAATGAATCCCCATGTTAATGTTTTTGTTGAAAATATTTCTGCATATATCACATAAGGATCTATTATTTTATTTTTCAAGTCCTGTCTGCTTTCCACAACTAAAGGCAAAATTTCCTTTATTCTCTTTCTTTCAATCTTCTGTATTATTTCAAATGAGTCTGGACTTTTTTTGTTTGCTTATTTCATCTTTGTTGTCTTGTCTTGGAAGGAAATTGTATGGTTTATATTTCTTTCAATATTTTAAATTTTTAAATAATTTTATTGATTTTTTTTTCCACTGCAGGCTGATACTCGCAATATGCTAAATAGCATTTATCCACCTGGAAAGGTATCACTAATGTAAACCATACGATGTTCATTAATGTGAACTGATGAAAGGTGCCATGTTTTTACACCATACCAAGAAGTTATATAACTACCCATTTCCTTAAGGAAAGTCACTGCTTCAAGATAATGTTAGGCTTACAAAAAAATTTAGTCCATCTGCTCATTGAGTGGTTTATAATCTGTACACCTCACATAAGGAAGTACTTTCCTTAGTTATAACACTGTATACCATAAGTAAGTTCTACTTTCTAGAATTGCATATATTAATATTCCATAAACTACTTGAAGTAAAATGAAGTAATCGGACTTTTAAAAAGTCTAACAAAAATAAAGAATAATAAGGGATTTAAATTCTTACTCGATTTTAAAGGAACTAATAGATTAAACATACGTATACACTTCACTGGACTAGAGCTGCTTGTGCTCAGCACTAAAGATAATTACTTGTCTTGCAAGATGCTTTGTGCTTACACACATTCTCATCACAGCTGAACTATATCACAGCTCCTAGCAGTGCCACTGAAAGTTCAGACTGGTCCCATTTTAAATTCCATCTCGACTTCTTTAAGCATCTGTTTGCTTCCATATTCTCTGTGTTCCTCCTAGCTGTAGCAGCTGTTTTTTCTCTCAGCTCTGTAATACCTTTTATTAATCTAAAGGAATACAGGCCTTCACCTCTTTTAAAAAAAAAAAACACTCTGTTTATCCGGGAAAGGAAAATTAATGTATATTCCAGAAAAAATCGATCTGAAGTAAATTATTCTGAAATATCAAAAGTCAAAGAATGGATGCTTAAAATTTCATACCACGAAAATGGAAAAAATATTTAGAAACAAATAATAATTATATATGTGATTGCAGAAATATGTATAAATTATATCTAGCAGGAACATTTATTTATAAATACATAAATGGATAAAACTCCTTTCTCTCATGTTTTACATGATAGATATGTCTTTGTTTCATTACATTTCATTAATCTTGTCCTTTATTTCTGTCCTGAAGGCATAATCTCTCATTTGTAACACTGGATTTTCAACTGAGCAATTGCTAAAGGCATGAAATGAGAAGGAAGATTTCTTTAGGTGAGAAAATACAGAAAAATAAAAGGAACTCTTAGAGAAATGAGAATAATAGTCTCAGAGAATAAATTAGATAGCTGAGAGTTAGAAACAACAGCAATATAGATATGCTTCTAATTAGAGGACTTACTGGAGTTCCCAATCAGAAGAAAGCAGCTTTTTTAATTTAAAAGATGTTTTGCTGTATCTTGTGTTTCTATTTGAGAATGCAAATTAGCACTAAGAATCAGTATATACCCTGTTATAAATAAGCTTGCTCAGACCTTCCACCAGTTGAAGAGAAATTACTAATAAAGGGTTACTCTCTTTACCGTTACCTCCCTGTCCACACAGCTGCAGACTAAGCACCAACCTCATGCCTCGGTAGAGTGACCAGCTGTGTTTACTCAGAGAGGAAAGCCATCACAGCAGCAAATTTTTCCCTCCTTAGAAGGTGGAAGGCACAAGTGGAAGATTTTTTGGGAGAGGCTGTTTCTCTGAGCCAACACAGATACACACTGCACATGGGTAAATTTAAATCTACCTCAAAAGATCATTTATATTATACACATATATTAGTGGTAGGAGAGAAGTAAATCTTAACCATTGAAGTCCTCTAAGTAAGAAGATAACTCCAGCATGAAGAGATTTAATATAGGGTGAATAATTCACATTGCCTGCATTAGGAGCCTCTGCTTCTGGAACAGTAAATGCAATGAAGTAAAGACTGATTTAGAGCACATTCCTGTTCTATGAATAATGTAAATTCAAATGCTTCAGGTGCATCTTATGCAGAATGAAACCTCTGGGCCTTGTGTGCTGGATGTAAACATCACCTACAGGTAGATTTACTTCAGTCTGGTTGAAAACTAAATGCCTGTCATTTCTTTTGAGATCAGCATAGGTGTCAGAAAGAAAAGTTTAAATCAAAACCTGGACTTGTCTGTAGGTTCAAATTTTATCTTTTCCTAAGGATATAAAGAAACCCATTCTGATTCTGAATATGGCCAATAACTTTTAAAAAAGAGCATTTATAATTCTCTTTAGTTACCTTAGTCATTTGATGCTTATGTTAAAGAATTAATTTGTTTTATTTTAAGCATAAATTTAAAAATTGCCATAACCAGCTGTATACCTACAAGTCATGTATTATTCCTGGTTTTACTAGTGCTTTCCCTTAATGTATATCAGATTGATTCACTTCAGCTGAACTTTATAACCCTTACATTTTTATCTAGTGTGCAATAAAGACAATCTTTTTTCAACAAAAATGCTTGGGAGAAACACCAAAGCCCAAAATGTTGAAAAATTTAAGGGAACACAGCATGATGTGTTTACCCTTAGTAAACAGTTTTTGAATTAGAAAAATCTGGTTTATGAGGAGAAAAAAAACCTTCTTCCTGTATCTGTGATTGATGTTTACAGAGTCATAAAACATTTTAGTTTAAACCACGTGTCTAGGGGAATTTGAGAAATTTGCCAATTTTCTACACCATATCTGCATCTATTTAGGAACAGCATGATTCTTCAGCTTCTTTTGTGTAGTGCATTGCACAAACTTATCTCAAAGGACTTCACAAGCCAGTCCAACAAATAAGTAGATATAAAAGGAAAGCATGACACTGAATAGATATTGATGAAGATTAAAGGGAGAAATTTTCAAAGGAATTCTAAAGCTGGTAATAGCCCTTAGTTTCATGAGTCTCTATTACATGACTGATTTTACCAAGGATTATTATTTGTATTTAGAAAATATATTTTTATTTAGAAAATATATTTTATTTAAAGAAAAGTGTAGAAACATATATGGACTGATTCTATTTGAAGGTATGGCTAAAGATGATTTTATTTAATACATAGGTAGCTACACATACATATATGGTATGTAGTTAACACAAATATAATACCACTACTCACAAGAGCTGGCAGTAGCAATCAGGTTTCCACAGATTTTTGTTTTTGTTTTTAGCCTTTTATTTAATAAAATATGAGGAAACAGCTTTGTGGACTCACTGCTTATCATTTTTGTGCATTGAAGTGGGAACTGCAAGTACTTGACAAATTGATTTATATAATGCCTACAAGTCTATAAGGGTAACTCCATAGCATGTGCTAAATGCTAAATTATAGCCTTCCCCACTTCTAATCCTCCTGACACATATCCCCCACCCCCAAAAAAACCCAATTTAAAGTAAATAAATTAAATAGTGACTCTCAATGTATTATACTGGGACAACTATTTTTGTTTGATTTCTTCTTATATTAGCCTTTTTGCATGTGGTCCAGGTCTATAACACTTCATATTTCTACTACCCTAAAAACTGACAGATTTGCCTTTTCTATTTCTTTGCACCTGTAGTGCACAACTACCATCTGTCAAAATATTCTCAGCAGAGTAATAAATATATATATATAAAGGTGGCAAAATAGTGCATGTCCCTGAAACAGAAGGACACCTATCTACTATATTTCATAGAATCATCAAATCATATAATATGCTGAGTTGGAAGAGACCCATCAGGATCGAGTCCAACTCCTGGCCCTGTGCAGGACAACCCAAAGATCACATGTGTCTGAGAGCGTTGTCTAAACTCTTATTGAACTCAGATAGACTTAGTGCTGTGACCACTTCCTTGGGAAATCTGTTCTGGTGCTCAAGCACCCTCTGGCTGAAGAACTTTTTCCTGATTCTAACCTAAACCTCTACTGACTCAGTTTTAAGCCATTTCTTTGAGTCCTGTCACTGGTCACGAGTAAAGAGATCAGTATTTGCACCTTCGCTTTTCCTGACGAGGAAGTTATAGACTGCGTGGTCTCCCCTCAGTCTCCTCTTCTCCAGGCTGAACAGACCAAGTGGTCTCAGCCTCTCCTCATAAGGCTTTCCCTCCACACTCTTCACCACCCTTATTGGCCTCCTTTGGACACTTTCTAAAACCTTAATGACTTTTTTATATTGTGGTGCCCAAAACTGCACACGATATTCAAGGTGAGGCCACCCCAGTGCAGAGCAGAGTGGGACAATCCCCTCCCTCAACCGGCTGGTGATGCTTTGCCTGATGCCCCCCAGAACATGGTTGGGCCTCCTGGCTGCCAGGGCACTGCTGACTCGTATTCAACTTGCTGTCAACCAGGACCCCCAGGTCCCTTTCTGTGGCACTGTTTTCCAGCATCTCATTCCCCAGTCTGTACGTACATCCAGGGTTGCCCTATCCCAGGTACAGAATCCAGCACTTTCCCTTGTTTGAACTTCATGTGGTTGGTGATTACCCAGTCCTCTAATTCGTTGAGGTGTCTCTGCAGGGCCTCTCTGCCCTCAAAGGAGTCGACAGCTCCTCCCAATTTAGTGTTGTTGGCAAACTTACTTAGTATTCCTTCAAGACCCGCATCCAAGTCATTAATAAAGATGTTGAAGAGGACACGGCTGTGGATGGAGCCCTACGGAATCCCACGGGTTGCCAGCCTGATATTACCCCATTCACTGTAATTCTTTGTGTCTGACCTGTTGCTCTCCTGTTGTGTAACATAGTTATCCAGCTGTATGCTGGACATTTTTGTCCAGAAGGATACTGTGAAGAATAGTATCAAAGGCTTTTTTAAAGTCCAAAAAGATTACATCAACTGGCTTTCCTAGATCAGCTCAGTGGATTACCCTATCATAGAAGGAAATCAGATTTGACAAGCAGGACTTTCCTCTCATGAAGCCCTGCTGACTGTGACTGATGATTGCGTTGTCTTCCAGGTGTTTTTCAATACCTCCTGGAATAATCCTTTCCATAATTTTTTTTAATTCAACATGCTTAAAAATACCCCATATTTTTATAAACACTTAATATATACTTTAGATTTCCAAGGAAGCCCATTTTCATGGCAATTTACCCTTTGTAATGTATTATTTCTTTACCTATTTAATGATTTATCATTTTGTGGTAGAAATAGAAGACTATAATCCTTATTTTTTGGTTTTTTGGGGTTTTTTTGTGTAGTGGCACATCATTTAAAACAAGAGTTCTGATTCAATAGCAGTAGACTTTTTTAAGTCTGCTGTGTTTCCTTTTTTTAAAGGGAAAATTAAATGCTTAAAATGCAAATTGAATTTTATATTGTTGATGATAGGGCTTGGGTTTACAACAACTAGAGTAGATCTTTAAATTTAATATAGAGAATGAGCTACAGAATAGTCATAATATATCTGGCAGAAGATGGACGTAGTTTCCCTACCTAATATTGGAAATAGTTGGAAAAGCTTTCAAGGAAAAAAACCCAAGAAACTGAACTCAGCATAGCTCCTGAATTCCTAGTCAAACAGAGGGCTAAATAATAAAATATTTTTCCAGAATAGAAAATGTGCATATAATTATAACAAAGAAAAGTCCCGGATTAAATCTAAAAACCTAATTGACAGTATGCAAATAGAACATTTGTGTAGATGAAGTCTTCATTGGGATAGACTCAGATGTTTCTCAATGCATCAAAGAAAAGTGAAATAAAGAGGTAAGCAGTTATTCCATGCACCTGGACCACTTTTGATATCTTTAGAGCAACTACAAAATTAATATATCTAATCTGCTCATGGATGGAAAGGGGGAGTTGGCAGTGTTTCAGTGCCACAGTACTCCTTCAGCCCCCTAAAAATGTGTCATCGTTTCCACAGGAAGGAAATGTCACACTGTGCACAGGTCAATGTGCATAAATTTTGGGAAGGAAAAAAAAAGGAGAGAAAGAACAGCAGCAACAAAAGATGGGCATGTTGATAGGTATGCATCAATTCTTTTTTTTATACCATATCCTGAAAACATTGTCTTAAGTTTTGAGAAGCTCCAAACCTGTAACTGCCTCAGGGAAGTAAAAGGGCAATGGCTTGTAAAGGAAATACCCTGTCAAATTATTTTTGTTACAGTCCAGAGTAGAAACGATAGCTACACCATCATTTGAGATGTTTTGAACTAGACATAGTAAAATTTTAGAAACTGGTCTAGAAAACTGATCTTGGCTATAGACCATGGACTAAAGTATGCAGATCACAGACAAAAATACTTGACATGTTTCTTATATCTAGACCTCAAGATTTAATGCTGCTGTTACATTTTTAAAGGCCATGCACATTCATTTTCTGTGTGACATGTAGAGAAAGTGTCCAGGTACACTTATTTCAAAACATAGAGGACCTAGTAAAACTTATCCAAACTTGTTTTATTGCAAATTACATAGATCTTTTATTGAAAACAGATGAATATTTGAAACTATTTTTCAGACATAAATATGCATGGATAATGTTAAATGTTGGACACGACATTTAATGTTAGTCTATGAGCTGCATGTTTTTTATAAACATAAGGTATTTACAATATACTTTACCTGTGTCTTCATATATGTCACAGATTTTTGTAACCTGCTATAGACAGTATCTGCATACAGAAACTACAATAAACCAAAACCACAAACCAAACCAACCAACCAACCAAAAAATAAAAAAGACCAAAAAAATCTATGTAAAGCACAGATTTCTCTCTAATTATGAACGGATAAGGGAGTGCACATCATAAAACATCTACCATGCACACTACACCACTGAAGTAAATGTGACTAAAATGATTACGACAAGTCTCTCACACACTGAGGGACCCAAAACTGACCACAGTACTCTGGAAATGAATGAAGTAATCATTTGAATCAGCCCGTTAGCTACACTTTTGATAATGCTGTCCGGCAAACAGTTAGCCTTTATGAAGATTTCCAAAACAATATTCTTAGGAGACTGTTAAAATAAAAACATAATAATTTTGAAGTTTTTTTCCCAAGGTCTGATTTCCCTAGAAATGTTGGAAGCTTGTTCTTACTGTTCTTTTTCAGTATAAAATCATGTGAAAATGATGGAAGATGTCTTTGAAACAAACAAACAAACTAGTAATAGTAGTTCCCACTGAATACTACTTTGTAATTCTTTACATAAGAGCAAGCTTCTGCTGCAGTAACTTTTCTGAGCTAGAAGAATTTCTTAATTCTTACTGAGGGGACTGCAACCTAGTGAAATAATTAAACTCCACTAGTGGCACAGAACTTATTTTTTGATGTTCCTGGTAACTTCTATGTCCTAATTTGACACTGGACAGAATTCCAACTTCTGAGAACTTTCTAAAATATTGGTCTCTTCTCTCCTTCCCCCCATCAGTTACTATGGATAAATAGAGGACTACAAGTTAGGCAGCTTATTAAGGCTCTCAGTAATCCTATGGGCTTTAAAAAGCTTGGGGGTTAGCTATAGTTGGGTTTGTTGGACTTAACCAGAACATTTTACCAGAGAGGCTGTACTCTTCCAAAACTGGGAATAAGATAATATTAGATGCCTTTACTTACAAACAAAAGCATCAAACAGCAAGAACAAAGAAGTCTATTCCCCCTTATTTGTTAAATACATTTAAAAGCATATTTCATGCAGTTCTATTAATTTCATTATTCTTGGCAGTGATGAATTTGAAAATTCATCACTCCTGCCTCAGAGGAAAAAATCATTGCTGAACATTGTCTTTAGAATGTATCGTGTTTCTGGCATTTACTCTTTATAGGAACTTCCAGAGCCAAAAAAAAAAAAGGAATAGCTTTCAGAAAACAGTGAGGAGATAGAAGAAAAGCAAAAAAAAAAAAGTTTCATTTATTTCATAAGTAATCTTTTATTTTTTTTCTGTATAATAAACTTCTTGAGTAAACATTTGCTCATAGTCAACACATTTAAAAATTTAAAGCAATACAGAGTCTGATACATAGACCACCAAATCCCATATCATCATTATAGCCTTCATACCCAATATTGTCACACTTTGTTTGAGGTAGAAGCTGACATCGGGTGAATAAATGACTTTCTCCACATACCCAGAACAAATACTGTAGAATAGTAATCAAATAGTAAGACACCATTTGATATCTCAGGGGGACAAATATTAACCCTTTGAAACTGGATTTGGTCATTGGGAAGAGTAGGGGTAGACATCAATCCCTTCTCTGTGGTGACCAGTGACAGGACACAAGGAAATGGCCTGAAGTTGTGTCAGGGGAAGTCTGGGTTGGATATCAGAAAAAGAGTCTTCACCCAGAGGGTGGCTGAGCACTGGAACAGGCTCCCCAGGGAAGTGCTCACAGCACCAAGCCTGACAGAGTTCAAGAAGCCTTTGGATGATACTCTCAGGCACATGGTGTGACTCTTGGGGATGGTCCTGTGCAGGGCTAAGGGTTGGACTCGATAATCCTTGTGGGTCTCTTCCAACACAGCATATTCTGAATTTCCCTTCTAGTTTTGTCTTTTCATCAAGATGAATGAGGTGGAGTAATATATGGATTTATTGACTCAAAGGACTGGAAATAGTAAAGTTTGCTCTTTTTTCAATAAATTAAACAAAAATTACTCAGAAGATATGTGTGTAGTCAATTTCTTTTGGTAACTTTTCAAACCATAAAGGAATGCTTTGAAATTAAATACTTTTGATTAGCCAAGAGAAAAAGTTATTTAAATAAAAATGTAATACTGGTTTTCATTTAACACATTTCTGAGTTCTACTCTCCTAGTTATACCAGTATAAACTAAATCAAATAGATGAGTTTCAGAGAGTGTCTTAAAGCAAAAGACCCTATGAGCAAGCAGGAGTAAGGTACAATTCTATAAGTGAACAGCATTAAGGAAAGAGCTTGGGCACAAAAGAAAACAGGAAGTTGCCAATAGTTTTCACAACATTTTTTGTGGTTTAGTAGTTTTCTCTTGATTTTTGTTGTTGTTGTTGTTGTTGTTTTGGAGGGTTTTTTGACTTTTATTTTTTTGTTTGTTTTGACAGATTGCTATTTTTCCTGATCTTTCTAGAAATGATAATGTAAATGGAGAGATTTCAAAGAAAGGAACACTTAAGACCATGATTTTGTACTGGGTACTAAGGAAAATCCTAGAACTCAATACAATGTGTCAATGCAAGCAAGGAGATGATGGGAAATCATGAAAAAAAAAACTTCTGAGGTGGCCTTTTGGACAGATTACTGTAAAATGGGTCAATGTCTCTTTTATTGATGTATTTCAAGAAAACTGCTATATGACAGATCATACAATTCCAGCATCAACATTTTCAAGTTTATGAATGCATGTGTCCACAGGCCATTCTGAGAAGAATGGAATTTCCTCTCTTGTAAGCTTGCCTTTTCTGCTGCACATATGTAAAAGCTCAAATTGAAGCAAAAACCTTTGGAACATATACATATTGACAAAAAAATTCTAAAAAATAAAATTCATTATTCATTTGCTTATTATTAGAAATAATGCTTTCCAGAACACTTACCAACTAGTATGTACACACATATCCTACCCACATACCCTACCCACAATCCTCTAAAATTCTGCAATGTTAGTTACATGAGAAAGGCATGGGTAGACATAATTAGTTTTATTTTATTCCTGTAAAGAAATAAATAAATATTTGTTGGGACAAAAAAACCCCAAAACCAAAAACAGCAACAAAAAAAAGGCAGCTTGTTATTTAGTAAATAGTCTGCTGCTCTGCTTCAGGCTGGGTTATTTTTATGCTATAACAATAGCCTATGTGTAACCTATGGTTCTTAATATCTTGCATAAAATTAATTTCAATCAGAAGAAATCAAAAGAAAGCAGCAAGTGAGCACCTGGTGGCACAGAGATGTGCATATTCTGTTATCTCATAGGCATGGGTGTTTCATGTGTATGTTTTTCTTCAATATAATTCAGTCTCAGAGGGACCATTAAGACCCTGCTGAATCAAGTGATCAAAAAGGGCATATATGATCTCTGAACAGTTTGATGTTGTTATGACATTTAAGCCCAATTTATTTCATTTGTGTTATGGTGAAGGGAATACCAAGGAACCGCGGTAACTTTAAAGTAATTTAAATTCCTTAGAAGATTCTGTTTTAACTACAGCTCACTAAATTAAGAAAGACTTATTAAGCAAACTGCAGATACTATCTAGAACTTGATATTTGTCTTTGCAATAAACTTTATAGTGAAGCAAAAACTATAAAAGGTCACTTTTTGTTGTCATTTTGTGTTATGATAATAAATGTAAATGTTGACAAAAATTGTATATATAGGACATATTAAAATAAGCAATGATTGTTAATAGATTGCTTAATTAATAAATATATATTTTAAATTGTTTTTTCTTCAATGCTTAGATATGGTCATACAAATAGACATCATCAGTGACAGATCAGAACTGATCTATATGTTAGTAGTAATAGCTTTGTGTACTTTAATGTGCTGTCTTTTATAATTCTTCAACTCTTAGCTGTAGCAAACAGATTTGGCTGTCAGATTCCAGTATTTAAATGACTAAAGTCAGCGTGCACCCATATAACTTTATAGGTCAATTTTTTTATTGTGAGAATTACCAAATGACTTATTTACTAAGCTTCTTAACATTCATTGACTTGATCATGCTGAAGACTGAATTGCAGGCAAAATTCATTTTCTTCCTCAGTTCTGTTCCTGGTGCTTCCTTCTGTTCAACTGCTTGAGGCTTGCTTCTTGGATACAGAAAAATGACATTGGTGTAAACTGCTTATAACTGCATTCAGCTGGCATCCAGAGGCTATAAACGTCAAGGTGCCACTCAAAGTGATGAGCTTAATGAGCACATACCAGGGATGATATTGGCTCTAATATTGCCAATGAATGCAAGCTGTTATGAAAGTTTTTGTGGACCTGCATTCCTTGGCCAAACGAAAAAGCTCTTACTACAAACTATGAACCAGTGTAAATAATAGCCATTGGCCCTCAAAGATGTCTATATATTAACTCCATTAAGTAGTTATACCTTTTATAACTGCATGATGAAATGGAGTTGACAGATTCCCTTATGTTATGTGTAGAGCTTAAAGCATTGTTTTTTCAGTATTCTCCATTTTAGATCTGTATAAAAAGTGTGGTATAAGCAATGCATTAGTAAAAGAAAACACATATTTCAAAGCATTTAAATTTAAATTGAACTTCCATCTCAATTAAACAAACTTATAATAACTTAACAAACCAATGAGATACGATTCGAAAGAAAGTATTAAAACTACATTTTTACCTTTAATCCTTAAATGAATCATGACTTTTTTGTCTGAAATAAAAGCAGTTTTATAGTCATCTGGGTCATAAAAGCACACAGAAAAATAATTCAGGTGCACTTTCAGGCACTTTAATATTAGAGTTACTTGCAAAACTGATAATTTCAAAAAAATAACTTGTTTCACTTGGGACACAATTACTGCATCTCAGAATTTTTAAGGTGTATGCGAAATTACACAATTCTTTAAAAATAACTTTTATATCAAATATGCAGTTTAGTAAACTATAAATGCATTTAGGTATATATATATATATACCTACAAATATGTCTGTTTATATTATTTAGACCAAAAATTTCATATTGTCTTTTTGAGTCTTTCAAAAAAATTAATTATCTATGTGCAGTTTCCTTCATCATTTCAATATAGTTGATGATGTAACGCTTATTAAAGCTAACAACATTTATGTTTATAAAAATGATAGTTAGCATGAATTAGACATGTAACCAATTCTAGAGGAATTTAAATGCCTATTTTATTGGAAAATATCACTAGATGTTCTTACTATTTATGCACACTCAAAGGAGGAACTAGAAGTTTAATTTTTATTTTTTTTTAAATGACAGGTCAAAATGCAGAGGGCTATAATCTGTTGTGAGAGTTTACAAGGCATTGAAGACTGGCCTCCAGAGAATTGCATGTCACTCTTTGTAAAGCAATGACATTTTAAATCAGATCCTTAGTGTAATTTTAATTGCATTTAAATATTGTACTAGTTCATTAATAGATCCCATTCTGGTAACCTGCACCTCCAACATACATTTTTGTCTTTCCCTTCTATTTTATTCTAGCCTCTTTTTGATTGTAATGCCATATTCTGGCACACTGGACACCAAAACTTAATCAGGGCAGAAACTAGACAGTCCAGTTCTGTCTGCTGGGCACTGTAGCCCGTCAGTGATTTTACATCCATCAGGCTGGTTCAACTTAGTTCATCAGCTGACAGCTGAGAATCCATTTGCAAATGCACATCCAGGCTTACTGTGTTACAGACTACCCAAAGGGTATCTAGGTGACTGATTCCAAGAAGCGAAGTGGAACACAAAGTTACTTTTATATTCTGAAGAAAAATATCATCTCTGCAGCTTGACAGCTGAATGTTATCTAGTCAACCAAAACTATGTGCTCATTCACTCCTTGCTATTAGATTATACCTGTCACTACACTTTTGAAAAGCTCTACATACCTTTTTCATTTTCTCTGTTCCTGAATAAACAAACTTCAGATAACTGAAATCCCCTCTTATCTGTTAATATAAGGAAGTAAATGTGGAAGAACGCGAAAAGAAAAGCTTCAGACTTGAATGAGAAGTGACTGAGCCATGGCATGGCACGATGACTTTTCAATAGAATTGCATTCTGTGATTTCTAAAATGTATTTTGAATATAATTAGCAAATGTCCTATTGCCACATAATAGCAAATCTTTCAAAAATCTGGTAATATGTGTTTAATTATACAACAAGTCTTTTTTTTTTTAAATTACATTTCTGCTTTTGGTTTCAGCTGCAAATATATGGATAAACAGAGTAGACGTTAGACAAATTTGTTACAGTAACTGAGAACCAAGAGAGCTATCTGATTGATACACACTGAATTAAAAGAAAAAAAGAATCAGTAGAGGATAAGCCAAAGAAACAATTAGTAATGCATTGGCTTGAGAACAAGTTAACTTACATAAGCACTTATAATTTATGTTTTAAGCTTTTTCTTACCAAAATATATTCAGAATTTTTTTCATGTGAATAGATATGAGATGGACTCTGTTGTACCCTATGCCATGACAGTTCAAAGTACTTGGGTTACACCTGATTAGCAATGTGAGTATAAGTAATGGGACAACAATGTCCCTAACAAAGTTTTCAAATTATTTTATGTATTCATCAGGCAATAGTTTTCAAGAGATATAGTCTACAATAGCCCAGAAGATAAGTAGATATTATTTCAAAAACAACATTGGTATGATAATTGATTTTATTGATGACAACAATTCAGAAGCTACTTCTTGATGTTCCAGTATGGACATGATTATCCTTCTCTATACAATTGAGTCATCTGTACTGTTAAAGATCTTTAGACGTTTCATATTTCAGAGTTCTAACCATTTCCCAATAAAGCCCTGGCAGTTTACATTCTAATACCTTGTAAACAAAGTACTTCCCACCTTAGATTAGGAAAGTGCAAGTTTATAGGTTGCTCATTTGAGAGTACTACTATATTTAACAGACATTAATATTGCACTGGAAGATTCATATAAAAAATAATGTACATTTTCTATAATGCAAGAAAAATGAAAGGTGCAATTTTTCCTATTGTAGTTGATTTATTGCTATGCAGTAAGATATACAACATAAGATATATTTTTATTCTATTTGGAGTGTATGGTTTATGTTCACAACAGCAAAGACACAGTTTCACAGTTAAGAAAGTCCATCACTTCAATTAAATGTCCATCCTATTTCAGAAATGAATTCAAGACAGTTATTTGGGGAAAAGAAAAGCAGCTATTTGGGGAAAATGAATTGCAATAGATATAATTCTGTGTCATAGACTGAACTGATCAAAGATGCTGAACCTATCAAGGGAAACTGTGCTTGGGATAAGGCTAAGGAAGGAGAAGTATTTTTAATGTGTCAATTAGAAGATAAAGATTTTTAGCACTAACTATTGTCCTAGGAAAGAAAGAGCTGGTAAAATTGATGAATTATGCAAACTCAATAAGTATTCTATGCTACATTTGCAGAGAAGTGGAATGATAGGGTTAACTCTTCGGGACATGTACTTTGGGGCATGTATAAGAGATAGAAAAGAATGAGAATATTATGAAAACAGCAAAATATTGCATCCATTAATCTGTAAAGATCTAGGGAATATTTATAACTTAGATAAGATGACTCCAGAATTTTTTGGCCTACAGACAGTTTATTTTAGGTAAATCCTGGGAAATCCAGAGCTGAACTGACTAACACTTTGCCTAATTATATGAATGCAGAGGTATTTCTCTACAACATATTTTGACTGATATGAGAGGGTTTTCATTACCATTGAATTAAAGTAGCCCAGTTTACTATCAGAATCCAAATTTTGGAATGGGTGAGGTTGGAAGGGACTTCAGGAGATCACCTTGTCCCTGTTCAAGCAAGGCCACCTAGAGCCAGTTGCCCTGGACCATGGCTCCTATTTTTCAGAGAGTGTCTGGCTGAACAACAAGACCTAATAGGAAATAGCTTTTATGATGAATATTTCCAAAATATTCTGATTTTATTTCCAACCAAGTCTAGACTGAACAATAATTTTTAATTAGAATTATTCCTCCTCTCTTTCAAACTGTGGATTGTTCTTTTAACATGTTTTATTTTTGTAGAAACCACTGACAAATGACGTTCCTTGGAGGTTGGTGTTGAAGTTGTTGTTTAACATCTTTGCCAGTGACATGGACTGAGGGATAGAGTTCACACTCAGCAAGTCTGCTGACGCCAAGGTGTGTTGTCCAGCTGACACACTGGAGGGAAGGGATGCCAGCCTTTACAGTCTTGAGAGGCAGGCCTGTGCAAACCTCATGAAGTTCAACAAGGCTACATGCAAGGTCCTTCACCAGGGTCAGGAGAATCCCAAGCACAGGTATAGGCTAAGCAGAAAATGGATTGAGAACAGCCCTGAGGAGAAAGATTTGTGGGTGTTGGTGGATGAGAGCTTTGACATGACACGGCAATTGCATCCTGGGCTGCAGGAAAACCATGACCAGTAGGTGGAGGGAGGTGGTTCTGCTCCTCTGCTCTCAAGAGACCCCACCTGGAGCATCATGTCCTATTCTGTTGGAACTAGGTGATCTTTAAGTTCCCTTCCACCCCAGACTGTACATGTAGAAGACCCTTCCAGAAGACTTTACTATGAGGAGATTAGGATTTTTTTTACTTAAGAAAGCTTTCCTGCCTGGAGAGAGGCATCTTTCCCAGAGGCAGTTTTAGATGTTTTCTCCTCCTGCATTCCAGAGAAGCTCTGCCTGGTATGAGAAAAGATAAGTTCTTGCAAATGCGTCTGAGGGTGGGGGGCGGGGACGATAAAAGCCCTGAGAAGAGCAGGAGACATGTCCTTCCCCAGGCTCAGTGCAGTTTTGTGCTAATATGTTAAGTGTTTTCAACTTTTGAAAATAGATTCTCCTGAATCTTTCCACTGCCTGGTGTTTTGGGTGTACCTCTGTACATTTGACCCATTACACAAACCATTCTATGAATCCATTATTTCAGTTCATACTTTATTTCATGTCAACGAAATAGAAAAGACAATTGTTTTCTTTTTGAAAATATGAATGTTATTTTTTTCTCAAAATAAAGAATGGTGGAAACAAACTCTTTAGTGCAAATGACCGCAATATCCTCGGAATTTGCATTACCTAGTGAAAGAAAGCCACACCTATCTCCACTGCTTAGTTGTTGATACACCTTATTAACATAAAATTCAGCAGGTCCAGATGTCTTGCAATCTAATTTGTCTTTCTTTTTGGAAGATATGCTTCTGTTTGACAAAAGTTATCAGATCAAATATAAAGGCAACTTGGTGACATGTTGTGACCTGAAATATACAGACAGTCAGGCTATATGATCTAATATATCCTATAGAGAGTCTGACTTCAGATTCTCTAAAAATCTGTAATTCTTTTATACCCAAGGATAGTGAAAGTGCAATCATTAGACCAAGATTTATTTTCAGCAGACCACCGCAGAGGAAGTAGAAAATTTATTTGAAATGACTTTTCAATTCTGAAGTTCAATTTGTCCACTGCCTCATGTCTTTTAACCTCTAGACATGTCATTCTTAGTCCAAAAGAGGGATCTCAGGAGATAGAAGAAGGCAAAGACAACAAACACTAATTTTTATACTTACAAATGCATTCAGTCTCCCTGGACCAGCAATAAAACAGGCAACCAGGGTCGGTTCAGAGTCCACCTCTTAATAACACACAAAAAAAATCTTTCACTCTTAGGGGAGTATCAGGTAGAGGGTGATTACCAATGGATAAGACAAGATTTATGTAAGCAATGTGCTGCCCCTAATGTTCCACACAGGTGAACTCTGTTCAAATACACTTTTTTCATGTGCCTTGAAATGTGAAAAAAGAATCAGCGTTTTTTTTGGTTTAAATGAACCCGAACTACTTTATTAAATGGTTCTGCCAGCCAAGTGAATTTATGTCAGTAATTAGATTCAATTTAGCTGGGTGTGCTGCCAATAGCTTACAGACACTGAAGAAAGTCCACAGGAAATCTGTAGGTCTCTTTTTATATATTAGGATGATGAAGCACCCTATGAAGTCTCAACACATTTCTAAAACTCTTTTGACAAGTTGTCATAGTTTTGGATTGGCCCCCCCTCGAGAAGAGGGGGGCTCAGAGGTGACTGGGTGCCAGGGCAGTGTTCCCTGAAGAGCCAGTCACCACTCATGTTGTTCGCTTCTGCTCAAAATCAGATATTCACAGCCGCCAGAAGCTGTTGGCACTTCTGCTGTTGGTGTTTGCTGCGTGTAGGTGTGGAAGGCCGGGGGGTGGCTGGGGTCCTTCTTTCCCCCCCTCTGGGGGGCAGAGGGGAGCCCTGCGGCCCCCCCCAGCTCTGCCTAAGCCAGAGCAGAGTTAGAGGCAGCATTTTGAGTGTGTGCAGTGAGAGAAGAGACTCACAGCACCTGACCTGAGGTAAGAGGAGAGAGGCAGGCTTTTGCAGCCAAGCCCTCTCCCCCCTCCTTTTCTACAGCTAAGCTATGGAGGGGGGCTTTTCCTTTCCCTCTGCTGGAAAGTGGAGGAGAGGCTCAGCATTGAAGCTGAGCCAAGAGACGGGCTGAAGGAGGAGGCTCGGTTGCCAGGGAGAAGAGTCCCAGGCAAGAATTGGAGATGGGTCAAGGGCTCCAGAGTTGCCCTGTGAAGCTGACCAGGGCAGCCAAAAACTGACTTGGAGGAATGAAGATTCCAACACCTACTGTGATAAGCTGGACTACACTTGCAGCATTCTACGAGCCGAGGTATGAGATTGAGAGAGAGAGATCATACAGCAGAGATGACGCAGACCGAGGAGGACGGACTCAAAGCTATTTTGGACTTCGTGAGGAAGGAAGGACTTCAGCAAACAGCTGAAGGTTGGTTAGGGAGTGTTCAGGGGCCTGGAACACTCCCATGAGAGAGACTGCATTACCCAGCAGCCTTGAAAGGCTCTTCCTGGACTAAGTTAAAGGGAGGGGCTTAAAAGGACTGAGAGAAGTGTAATAATATATAGATATAGTTGCTTCTAGTTTGTACAGTATATTTATTTGGGTAAATAAATGTATATACTTCCCCTGTGGAAGCCTCTAGCCTGAAAGTTTCTCTTCGGTGGTGTTGGGATAAATTGTGGGAGGGGGTGGAGACGCCTGAAAATTGGATTTTAGATTTCTAATATGGCTCAAACTGCCACACAAGAGGATCTGTATTAAATGTTACATTGTGAGCAGAGCTAACAAACTAAAGTTAGTCAGGATAGCTACAGGGTTTGGGATTTTATTTTTCTCTACTCTTCCCTTGTTGCTGTCTTATAAGTAATTTTGTGAAACATTATGATAGTTACCAATTCAAGAACTATAAAAGTATAATATTTCTAAATGCAAACAGCACATACTACATTACATGACATTCACACTTCTTGATGCATTGTACATTTACTTTAGAGTGGGTCTGAAGTCACGAAGCAACAAAGTTTTTCCTACAGAGAAAGCAAATTATATAATTCTTTCCATCAGGTCAAAGGGATGGATGGGACTGCTACTCTGCATATTGGAACTCCAAGAAGTTCATGGTAGATCCCACACAAATGCCCACAGTAAGTTGGTACATCAAGTTAACTGAAACAACTGTTTACGGTAAAGTGCTACCACCACACAGCTATCTATCTTAATGGTAAAGAAGGTGGGGAGAGGCACTTACTCCAGGGTTTCTTGGATTTATGTATATAAGTTCCAGTATTCAGTCTGAAAAAGTCAGACTGTAAAGTCAGTGTTAGGGAGGGGATTAATTTTTTCTTTACTTCTCTAAATCACAGCCTCAGACTGTCAAGCTGCTGTTGCTTCCAACCAGGCACCATTCCATTAATTCAGCCTGAGGTGATTCAGCTTCAGAGCGCTGAATCACCTCGGGTTGAATAGATAAGATATCTGTTAGGTAGCTTTAGCGGGAAAATCAGCAACAAACCCTCAATCCTGGCAATGAGTTTGCCTCATTTCACATTCCCAAAGATAACTTTCCAGTGGAAGCAGCGAACTTTGTGAAGTCTTATAGTGACAGCTAAGCAACTTCTTTTCAATCTTTCATGCCCTAAGTGAGGACCACAACTCTGGATGTTTTGATGACATGGAAGGAGTACTAGTTTTGCTGTCAGCCAGGTGAGAAGGATCATCAAATGAACAACTTTCAGTATGAGACATATCATCTTGTTCCTTCTTATATTCAGCTACCGGTGAAGTGAAACGTGTGAAGATAAGATCAAGCTAACACAACTGCATTGAATAACACATTTTCTTTATATGCATGTCATTTATTACTTTTTCATAATTTCTCATACAATGTGTAGTAAAGCAAAATCTATGAAATGTAGAGGAAAGTACATATATGTAGAAAGAATATTGCCCAGATAAAATGTTTCACAGATTTCATATTCTATGGGCAAAGCAATTTGCTATTACAGAGGTAGGGAAGTAGAGACATTTTGCTTTCAATTCCCTTTGTTGAAGTGAGAAATGTTGATAAACAGCATAGCTGACTTAGGTTTGTGTTACCATATATGTTTTATCAAATAAGGAGAAAAGAATCAACGTCTAAGAAATACTTTTAAAGTATGATTACCAGAAGAATATGACTTTGTTTTCTTACGACTTATCTGTGAAGGCCTTGTTTAACTTGCTAATCATCTCTACAAGCCCTGATCTTTCTTCTCTGTGTGCTAGTTGCATTATTATTTTTTCTATTAGAAGTTCAGAGACCTCTTTCTCTCTTTTGCATGTTTTAAACATTATTTCTGCCTACATGTCTCCCTTTATCTCTTCTACTCTTTAGAATCTTTCTGATTTTCATTCATCCCTTCTCTTTCCACTTACATTCAAGATCTATTTGGAAGAACCATCCTGTGCAAAGAAACACTTGCAAGAAACTCTGTGTTTCTTAACACAGATACTGGACTGACTGTGAAATTGTTTTCAGAAAAGGAATTTATTTCCATTTGTCACACACAAGGCGTATGCAGCTATATGCCAAGTACATGAAGGGATAAACGGCTCATGTCATGGACTGTGAAATAGGTCATGTCATTGTCCTGAAGCTGGTGTTTTTGAAAACTGCCACCAAAGGTAGCACCCTGCTGGTGTGCCTTTGATGATGGGCATCTGTGCAGATACACTAATTGTTCCTGCCTGAACTGCTACCTGTATATCCTCAAATGCATTTTGTTGCAATGTACTTTATTTGCTAGCTTGCTTCATTTTATGTTCTCTGATGGAAAGGCCCTGGAGTCTTTGTTTATAAGCAAACTCTCTAATGTAGAGCATTGTATTCATTCTCTGCCTAAAGGATCAGAATTGATGAAAGTTGAAGATAGAAATCAAAATGACAGGTCACTGATTTTATCTGTGATGAATATAAGAGGTCCAAAACCATACTCATAAGTGTCTACATACATACTTCCAAAAATTTAGTATAACACTCTGACACCAAAGCCTGACCTTACATACATGCAGTAGCACCCCTTGCAGTGAAGGATCAGGATATATATCTCTTTAGGAAGAATTTATCCTATAAAGTATTTCCCATATCTTTTTCATAAAAGGTAAGGCTTTTTTAAATAAAGAGTTTATGATAACTTCTTTTAAATGTATGTATTTTATAAACAAAGTAAACAGCCAGTGCACCTGGCTTTCCAGAAATACATTTCTCTGAAACAATTATTTTTTCAGTGGGCTTTTTTTTTATTCACTGAAGCAAATGATGAATCATGCTAGAAATGAAAAAAAAAAACCAAAACAAAATTAACAACCAAAAAACCCCCAAAAAACAACCCCACAGAATGTAGTAAGATTCTATGCCACATATAGGAATGCTAATCATCATGTTTATAAACATTCTTGTTTACTCCTTGATCAGATTTCTAGCACTCAGCTAAGAACAAAATAGAAATGAAAAATAAAGTTAACTTCCTACACAGTCATAAGTCTCTATGGGTTTAGAAATCCTTCAGAACACTTGAAAAATGAAGACAACATTGAAACTAAAAGCAGTATGATAATTTACACCATTGGGCCATATTCTATGATCCTGTGATTCCAGGAAAGGTAAGGAGAAATACTGCTGGGTACCCTTTTCTTCTCATTAATCTCAAATTTGCTTCTACTACTTTTCTTATGCATAAATAAAAAGTAGTCTATCTTATCTGAAAAACAACATTCACACATTTCACTACCTTTTTTCCTTACTTTTTTTTTTCCATTTTCAGTTGTAGCATCAGTGAATATGTTGTAGCACTGGATAGTTTTTTCTCTTCCAGAGCCATCTGGACTAATTCCAGACTTGTTTAACTCCTTGTACTCCACCAGGCTGTTCTTCATCCTCTGTAATAACCTCTGGTAACCAAAACTCAGAACCATACTTCTCACTAAGTCAGTTGCCTCTGACAATGGTCCCCTTCCTGAAATCCCATTATCCTCTCACTGATGCTGTTGTCTTAATTCTTTTTGAACACTGCTGCTCATTTGGGGGGCGTTATCTTCTGGGCTGTATTTTTATTCATCATTCAAAGCTTTGCAGCAGTTGCATTCGTTTCTCAATAGTTTTCTTCTTCTGACATAAATATTAAGTCTCATGTCGCCTTTTCAGTGATGACAAAACAGATGTACTCCTAACCAATGCACATTTTATCATTTTTTACTTTTACAGGTAACACCTTCCATGAATATCTACAACGCAAATGATATCTGAAGTGTGATCTGAAAACTGAGTTTCTGTCTGAGTCAGCACATCCAAGTAGTTTGTAAATCTGTGGTGTTTGCCTTATTGCCATCCAGGTGGACAAATCTCTCTTCTAGATATTTATCAGCTCAAATCTCCATTTGTGCCATGTGTTTTACAAAATACATATTGCAAGCATTCAGAGGACTTCTCTGTATGGTCTTTTGCAGACTGATATGACTGAGCTGTGTCATGTATGAACCAATTAAAAATTGCATGCGGATCAGCAGCCCAGCAAGACTTGCCAGCTTTAGCCGAATGTCTTGAGGCTGATTCAGGGAATCTCTCACCTCTGTCTATCAAATACCTCATCATCATAACCAAACTTGCATTGTACATAGGACACAGCACTCTGAGGAGAAAACAGTTGGGAAAACTTTCAACAACAACAATGGCACAAGATGAAAGCAACCTACCCTGCAAGTATTAATATAGATTATAACCTAGTTTGGAAGGAACCTCAAAAGATTATCTGGACTAACATTTTACAGGGAAGAGAGCCCAGTTGAGACTATCTAGCACCATGTCCAATCACACCTTTAAAACATTCAGTGATAGGGACTCTGCCATGTCTCTGGGAACGTTGTTCAAATAAACAGCTGTTTTCTCTGTAAAAAAAAATTCCATTCTTATGTTTTCTTTTAAAAACTCCTGTGTTGTAACTTGTACCTGTTGACCCTTGTCTTCTCCATGTGACTACTTGTGAAGAGAGAGCCTACATCCTCTTTTTAGATGCCTTTAAAATGCTTTCATGACAATGAAATTTCAGTCAATTTAAAGTATGATCTCCAAACTGTAGATCAGTGCAGCAATTACAGGAAGTGACCTCAACTTTGACCCATAGATGAGTAATTTTGATTAAGGCTTTCATCAGAAGATTCTCAGATTATGAAGAATCAGAAGCCTTGAAAATTTCTTCATATGAAGATGCACATCATGCTGCAAAAAAAGGAATTCAAGGTTTTGTAAAAGTATTGATCCTCTTGCATAAGGTCTGAAACAGTGTGATTGTAGAAAGAATCTGATGTGTTGCTTCTGAAAATACACTTAGGGAAGAAAATGCTGACACTGACATTTAAATATTACCTTTCAATATAGTATTACTCATAAGTAGTAGGCATGCCCTTATGTGCACTTATGCACTTTTGCAATGCCAAAAAAGAATTAATTGCTTTTTAGTACTGAGTTCAGCTCTAATTGGTATTAATTAGGAACATGAATCACGTGTGTAAGAAAGGAAGATATAGTTAAATTAGAGTTTTGTCTTAATCCTTTCTTGTCAAACTCTCCTACTACTTTAAAACATACTCCTCTGTCACAGTGGCAGTCAGCAAATGACAACCAGTCTTGCTCTGCATCCTTCAAGAAGATTATGAAGACATCAGTACCTTTTGAACCTGTCAACCTTTGTGGTTCCTTGTGCTGTCTAATGTGTTGTTCATCTTCACAACTATCTTTCATTTGCTTAAATTAGACTTTTCCACATGATGTTTTCTTTAAACATGCACTATAATAATTGTCTGGAAATTATGCCTTTAGGAGATTTATTTATCTCCAACTTGTTTCTTTTTATGTTTTGTAACATAGTGAAAATATGCTTTTGCTTTTCCCTGGAAAAGATAAATACGACCTTATGAAAGATTAAAGCCAAAACAGATGCTATAAAATTACACAGTGTTGCCATATTTAGGTAAAGGGTATTTGTTCCTAAAAAAACAAAAGCATTGCAGTCATAGAGGCAGCCAAAAGCCTGAGAACATTTATCCAAGTTACTTTATTATTTTATATTTTAAGTTCATGTCTATATGTAATTCTTGTTTCAGTTCTGAAAAAGGAAATTTAGTATAGAAGCTTAACTCATAGCAGGGTTACAATGCTAATGAAATTTGTGCATCTCTACTTTTAACGATTGTATGAGTTTGTGTATTAGTGTACCGCGCTGACCCTGGCTAGATGCCAGGTACCCACTAAAGACACTCTCTCACTCTCTTCTGCAACTGCACAGAGGAGAGAAAAAAAACCAGCAAAGGATTCATGAGTTGAGATGGGAGAGGTCAGTTATTGATTACCTTCACAGGTAAAACAGACTCAAATTGGGGATATTACTTAAATTTATTACTAACAGGATAAGAGCAAGAGAGTGAGAAATAAAACAATCTTAAAAACACCTTCCCCCCACCCCTCCTTCTTTCCATGTTCTCCCTCCTCCCCCACAGCAGTGCAGGGTGACAGGGAATGGGGATTACGGTCAGTTGTTTCTGCCACTGCTCAGAGAAAGGAGTCCTTCCCCTGCTCCCATGGAGTTCCTTCCACAGGAGATAGTCCTTGAAGGATCTCTCCAATGTGAGTCCATCCCTCGGGCAGCAGTTCTTCCCAAACTGCTGTCCGGTGAGTCTCTCCTCCGTGGGGTGCAGTCCTTCATGAATGAGCTGTACTGATGTGGGTCCCCCACAGGTGCCACAAGTCCTACTTGAGAAAAACCTGTTCCAGTGCAGACTTCCCCCTCCACAGGCTGCAGATCCCCAGAAGGACCCTACTCCATCTTGGGCCTCCCATGGGGTCACAGCCTCCTTCATCCATCCACCTGCTCCAGCATGGGTTCCTCCATGGGCTGCAGGTGGGTGTCTGCACCCCAATGGTCCTCCATGGGCTGCAGGGGCACAGCTGCTCCACCATGGTCTGCACCATGGGCTGCAGGGGCCTCAGCTCCTGCACTTGGAGCACCTCCTGCCCCTCCTTCTGCACTGACCTTGGTGCTTACTTTGTGGTTCCCATGTTCTCACTCCATTGTTCCCTGGATGGAATTTCTTCTGCGCAACAATCTTCTGTTCTTAAATATGTTATCACAGAGGCATTACTATTACTCCTTAGGTTGAAGGAGTAAGGAGTACCACTTCAACCTAAGGCGAGTGAAGGCCCACACCAAGACCTTAAACCATCTTGTCCGGGAGCTGCTTTATGCTGATGACGCCGGCCTTGTTGCCCACACAGAAGCAGCTCTGCAGCATTTAACATCCTGCTTTGCAGACGCTGCGGAGCTTTTTGGGCTGGAAGTCAGCTTAAAGAAGACAGAAGTTCTCCATCAACCTGCACCTCATGAAGTCCCCCATCATCCCCACATCACCATTGGCCAATCAGAACTCAAATCAGTCCAGCAGTTTAATTACCTAGGCAGCCTCATCTCCTTGGATGGTGGGAGATAGACAACAGGTTAGCAAAGGCATATAGTGCTTTCGGAAAGCTTCATAAAAGAGTTTGGCGAAATAAACACCTGAAGTACCAAGATCAGTGTTTACAGAGTCATAGTGCTGTCTACTCTCTTATACGGATCTGAATCATGGGTCATCTACCGCCACCACCTGCATCTCTTAGAACGCTTCCATCAATGCTGCCTCCTTACAATCCTAAACATCCATTGGTCAGATTATGTGACCAATACATCTGTTCTTGAACAAGCAGCAGTCACAAGCATTAAGGCCATGTTGCTGAGAACACAGCTGCGTTGGGCAGTACACGTCTCAAGGATGAAGGACCACCGCCTCCCTAAGACCTTGCTCTATGGTGAACTTGCCACTGGCTGCCGCAAGAGAGGAGCCCCAAAGAGAAGATACAAGGACTCCCTGAAACAACATCTCAGCCTTGGCCATATTGATCGATGTAACTGGTCTACTCTGGCCTCCAATCGGGAGGCCTGGAGACACACCATCTATAATGCTGCTGATGCTTTTGAGAACGCACGCAGGATCACCCTTGAGGAGAAAAGACAATGCAGAAAGAATCGTGCCTTGCAGAATATACCATCTAAGGAGTCTTTCTGCTGTGCCTTTTGCAACCAGACATGCCTATCTCGTATTGGCCATTTTAGCCACCAACGCGCTTGTAACAAACGTGGGTAGAGCCCTTCCCAAATCTTTGTTCGCAAAGCCTAGCCATGATGATGACTATTACTCCTGACTGGTTTGGCCTTGGCCAGGGGCAAGAAGCCTGTCCTGGAGCTGGCTGGCATTGGCTCCATGGGACAGGGGAAGCTTCTAGCAGCTTCTAATAGAAGCCACCCCTGTAGCCCCCTCCTCACCCGCTACCAAAACGCAGCCACTACCATTAGGTAAGTTATTACTTTAGTGAAGTGGCATTTATTATTGCAATTTCGTGACATTACAAAACAATGGTAAGTTTATTTCTAATATCCCAACTTTAGTATTACATACTCAATGAATTGTATTATTTATATTTTAAGTTTAATTTTATTGGTTTTGCTTTCTAGCAGCTTTCTCATATTGGTATAATTTAGCATATTCTTACTTGTTCACAGAAAAGTGATGTGGGTCAATGCCAAAGATGTTAAAGCATGTGTACTTAAGATTTCAATATGGTGAGAAATTTATTATTGTAAATGAAATTGATTGTGAATATATAAGAGACCAACTGAATTTTAGTTTCTCTCTGTAGGCTAAAAGGATACAGCTTCCATGAGCTGGTAGAGTGGTGCTGTGCCAGATCTTACATCAACATAGTACCAGCCTATCAGGACATTATCCTTCCATCCTGCTTGCCTTGGCTAGAGAGCTTCTCAGTTTACTGCATGATAAAGCCAGCTGGCTTGTATGTCCCATTTCACGTTTGATTCTCACATTTGCATCAGTACCAGTCCATGTACACACAGTTTTTCTTAAAAGTTCAGGAAAGTTGAGTTTAGACAAATCTATACCTACAAAGAGGCTTCCTTTGCCCTGGACTACCAGAGTCCCATGAACTTCATCGAGTTTTAAATATTCTAAGCCACTACAATGTCCAGTAAAGGAAAAGCAAAGTCAAAGTAGGTTTTAAGGTGTGCTGGGCTAGTCGTGTAAAATTGTGTTCTGCTAGACCAGATAAGAGCCCAATTTGGACTCTACTCCTGTGAAGAGCTGAGGAAAAATAGTGTTTCATTTGCTGCTATTCAGATAGTAGACTGCCTTCATTTCTCACTGATTCCCCAGGTACTAGGGTTGACTAGCTGCATAAAGCAAATAAACAAAATCTCAAATTGTATAATGGGGTGGGTTACTGCTGGTCTTCCAAGTCCTCTAGAATCTACCTTGACATTTCAAGCAGAGTATCTCTCAGACCACCAAAATTAACTATTACTCATGAGTCACAGACTCATAAAACTCAATTCATCTCATAGTTGTGGTGTTCAGTTGGACATTAATTAATAACATATTTTTAGTGCAAAACAATTTTGAGTTGTTTTTCTTTCTCTCTTTTGTGGAGGAAAAAAGCAGCATACCAACAACCCAAAACAAAACCAAATGCAAACCAAACAGACCCCTTTCCTCCCTTGCCCCAGCCTCCCAAAAATCATCCAAAAACCTCCAGAGGTTTTAAAAACAATTTATTGATTTTAAAAAGTGCTTTAAATTTTGAAGTGTGTTTATTCCTGCTGTTTTTTCCCCATAAAACATGTAAGAGAATTAGAATCTTTCTAGAAATTATGCTTTCAAGAGAAATCTTGAATACATCCTTAGAAATCCAATGCTTAAAAATATCCAAGGGCTATTGGGAAAAAATTGTTCAAATGTAAATACAAAATACCATTGAAAATCTATTCTGACTCTTTAGACATAAGTTCTTCGCTTGTGTTCTGAAGAGCAAAAATACCAACAGATCTGCTAACAGTATAAATCAGTCTTCTGATCTTATAAGTCGAATGTACCAGCTTTGCTGAGGATTTAATTTCACTGCTTTATACCTGAGAAAACCTTAGGTCAGATGGACATGCTATAGAGTTGTGAATAGTATTTAACTATAAAATAGCATTTTATAAATTGTTTCATATAGGATTTTTTCCTGTTTTTTTATCTTCTTTGTAACATTTACATGTTGAGGCCTTTTTAAGCACAAACTCCCTCCTCCCCTGCATTCCTCCATAACCTCGTAACAGAGGTTTTTGTAGAGGGGGCCTGAGTTTTATATTTCTGCTTTGACCAGGCACCAAATGAAGATCACCATGATGGCTTGGGAGTTGAGGAGTGGAATCATTTGTTAAACCACAGCTGTATGGCAGCTCACCCAAAAGGCAATCTGTCATCTCCAGAGGGTGGGTCAAAGCTTTTATTAGAAAATATTGGCCATTTCATTCTGTTACTTAAATAATCCCTCCCATATATACTCTGAAAGATAATTTCCAGAGGTCTAGTTATTTAAAATCTGTTTTAAAATCACAAGAGAAAACAACCCGTACCATATTTAAAAGAAATTACGCAACCTGAAAAACAGCTGTAACTAATCCAAGCTTTATGTAATTTCTTCTTCAGAAATTTATTGATATATGTGCATATTTGCATCCATTTCTATTGGATCTTTTATTTCAGAGGGTGAAAAAAACTTCACAAGTACAGGCAACTATCTTTGGTACACTTGAGACAAGTATTAGCCTCACTTCCTAGCTAAGGAAAGGGAATAACAAAAAACTTGCCGAATCTAGAAAAACATTGTACATGAGCTTGGAAGCTAACTGTGCTGTTTTAGTCCTTGTAGCTGAACCACATCACAGTGTTTCTACCAAACCCAGCAATTAGTAGGGCTACATCACAGGCCAGATATGCTGTATGCTGCAATTCAATCTGACCCCTCTAACTGTGCAAGTAAATGATGGCAAAATGACAGAGGGATGTCAGCCACTTCCTTCCCCAGACACATTAGTAAGTAGATACCTGTAGCTGATGAGAGATTGACAAGGGCTAAGAGTAGCATTGTTTCCTTCATAGCCACAATAATTCTCACTCTTCCTAGAAAGAGAATATACAGGGAACTATGAATACATTGCTCCCACAAGCATCCCTGCACTATGACATTTCTCTCATGGGTGTTGTGGGGAAGTACAAAGCAGCTGTTACCCCACTCAGGATGACCAACAGGCTGACTACAGCGTGAAAATTAAAATGCAGGAATAAAGGTTTCAACAAGTGCGAAAGCTTCATACTTAATTTCTGACATTGATCAAATGTTATTTTAATATTTATGAAGAAATAATATTAGAAAAACTTTAAAACCCCCATAGCATAGGTACCACCGTTCTCAAACTACTAAGACCAGTCAGATAAGCATGTTTCTGCCTCCTTAAGTGCAAAATTCTATTGCAAGGCTGGACCAAAAGGTTAATTCCTCACAGGTCTTAGTCTTTGGCTTTTAAATGGGATTCAGCAGCAACAAAAAGAAATGAGAACAAAATTGCTTTCTATTTTTTTTCTCCTACGTAAGCAGGTTTTGCAAGCAATTTTGAGAAATGTTATTAACAAGAGAACAGGATTCCTGTGAGAGTAGTTTTTAGTAAATTGCAGTCCACGTGGAAAAGAAATAATATAGGACCATTCTGCTAAGCTCTTTTATTAGTTAAGCGCTAGTAGTTCTGATAGCAACATACAGAACAGTTTTGGCAACTTGGTGCTGCAAATTTCTATGAAATAGTCAATTAATTAACAATAAGAGTGCATATTTATCACATAACTTCATTCACTTAACCTTTTTGCATTAGGGTTATCCAAGAGTTCATACATATTATAAATGTTATATTTATCTCAACCCAAGGTAACCAGTCATTTCAGAAATTATACATCCGTTTCATAGGACAGGAAGGCCAACAAAAGCATGAATGTCTTACATTCATATATCATTACAGAGACAGAAATATTGTTTTTACCATACCTAAAAGTATAAATCCAAGTATCCCTCAGAAGAGGTAGACAGAAAACTGCACAGGCATTGAAGAGCAGATGTCAGTGTTAGCAAGGAGTTATTCCATAGCCAGAGGACAACAAGCCCAAGCTGTCAGCAACTTTGTTTTACTGTTCATCAGCAGGGTTGTTTCAGAATCATGAAATATCTAAATTTTTAGTAACAGCTTTCAAAATATTTAACTGTGCTGTACAAAAAAACCGCATGAGAAAGTGTGGCCTAATTAGCCACAGTTTCTCTGATTTTACTTCCTCCTTGGCAAAGGAATATAAAAGTCAATTTTTAAATTGATTACATATATTATATATTATGACCAGAGCTATAAAATGACCTGTGTAATCTTGAAGACCAGCTTTCTGATAAACCTGAAAACTTCATAAGCATGGTGCTGGTGTGAAGACTTGAGAAATTCATATTTAAGATGCTTCAGATCTGCGTCTATGTTTTAGGCTTATTAAGAAACAGGTATATGCATTTGTGACCACCAAAATCTATCAGAATCAAAGTTTGATTTAAAACTGAAGCAGGGTGGCAGCTAACAGAGGAACCAGAGAGAAGGATTTCTTGGCTGCTTGTCAGGTGTCATTATTTCTTTCCTTTTATTTCAAGACCACTTTTGTGCAACATTTCAAACAATGAAAGCAATATTCACATTCATTGAAATAGCTAACTAGTAAGAGATGTATTGTTTGTGTACTTTTTTTGTGTGGGTCAATAGACTACACAAGTAAAATCTCTGAATTGTCTAGAGACTACTGAACTGTATAAATAAACAAAGTATTCAGCAAAGTGCATTTAACATCCATACAGTTTATTCTTTTTTATTCAGTGGTATTGCTGAAAGAGTAGAAGGGCTTTTTCTAGTAATTTTCTGTGTTTTCTGCTTGAGAAAGTCTGCAGCCTCAGTCATTTGTATTTGAAGTTGATTAGGATGAAGTCAGAGTGGTCACATATTTTAAACAACTTCTGAGAGCCTTTAGCTTAGGGGTGGGAAGAACAAAAACAAATATTCTTGAAAAATATTTTATCTTGAAAGCATTTCCCTAAAAGTAAAACTGTCTGTGTGGCCAGATGGAAAGAGTGTACTCAGGTCTATCAGCGGACATGTTTTCAGACACCTAGTAGCTAATGAATGCAGTTCTTGATAGAAATTGCTTTGATCAAAATGTCACTTAAAAGTCTACCTGAGGATTTAAACTTCTGTAGAAGCTTATATCTTGTTCTACAAAGGTTAGTAACTTAATAAGTAATTCAGATGTTAACTGTATGATGAGAAACTAAAAAAAATTATATAAAAACATCAGTAGTTTCCAGGGGGTTTTGTCCATTTTTAAAAAATATGTTCCAAATTACAGTATAGCATAGACTGTCTTGTCTTATTGGTAGCAGCAGTGATACTTAAAACATGCTAGCACTGACAGTGATTATAGTTCCAGTTTGCCCTAGGAATTAGCTCAGGTCGTCTGTGTCCAGGACTGTGATACTAATGCAAAACTTGAAACTGAACTAATTTGCTGAACATCAAGTCCATTGATAAGCAAGTGCTCATTCAGCTGATGCCATGCTGGTTGTGTTCTTCAAAAAGATCAGCATGGAAACACTTTCCACCAAAGGAACAGAAATGCATGTTCATACAAGGAACATATGAACTTTATTAACACACTCTAAAATGAAAATATCCAGGTCAAGGTAACAAGGGTTCTTTGAACATAGAAACTCTAGTAAAACTTTATATTTAGCTTCTCTTCAGTTAATTCCTTTAACACTAAGCATATTCAAAACTCTGCCATTGGGGAAGACATTTTCAGTACTAAGAAGTGTAGAAAAACATTGTTCTAGGAAATTAAATTTGTTAAGTGCTCTAATTCTGAAAATTTCCCCCTTAACTTTTTTTATCTGGTGTGATGATGCTGAAAATCACAGCTTTGTCTTTTCTCCAGCATATTTTATGAATCCTGTGTCACAAAGGTGAACAATAATCATCATTTAATTTACAGTAACTTGCAATTTTTATTCTAATATGTATGATTACTGTTATTTTAGAGGCTGTGTTTTGATAAGACTGAACTCCATTTAAATTGTTTCCTGACCTATCTTAGAAATTGTTACTTCATCAGAAAAAAAAAGTGAAATTTCATTTAAAAAGAAATCTGAGAAACTCATGTATAGTTTCTTTCTTGTCTTATGCATCAAAGATAGAACAAAAATATTTCACAAATAAATCATATTCTGACGAGCACTGAATCAATCCTGGCAAATAACATAACCTACCATTAGAAAATACTTCCCCCTTTATAAATTCGTTTTACCAACTCACCAATAGTGCATTTTCATTTTCAGCAGTCTGACAGCTGTCATGACTGATACCTATGCAATTTTGAAAATTTAGTATTCCTGAAAGAAAAAAGTTGGTAATCTATTGCCCTGTTTTGTGGCAGTACAAGCCAGCAGAGAAGGTAGCCTATGTTTTTTCTGACAATGTGGGCATGATGAGATTAAATGCCACATTTTTTATGTATGCACTATAAACTTAACTGTGGTAGAATGAGAATTATAAATCTGAACACACCAACTGATGTACTAGTTACTTTACAAAAGAAACTCAAGAATTCGTAAATTTTCACTTTCCTAGGTTGAACTTCTGTTGTGTTTATTACTCAAACAAGGGACTCTCGTTAATTACTGTGATATATGTAGATTGGTACCAGCCGCATTTGCATGTTCCCCAGCTTCTCATAGACGTTTATTGTTATATGGCTACTAATTGCACAGCTGTCACTGTCTGAGCCATATTGTTTGTGATATTTATATCAAGTAAGCATCTCGTCTTTTTCAAAGGGAAACAAAGAAATCTTTTGTATTAAGAAAGCAGATCTTCAAAGTTCTATGTTTGCTTATAGAAATTATCAAAAGTAGGGCTCTGGTGATTACAGCCAATTGCAGTAGCATGCTAAGGCACCCAACCAAAACTTAAATAAAACTGAGGAACATCAGCCTGAATTTGTGACCTTACCAAACACGCATATCACAAATGCACACAGACACCTCTTCCCCCTTTGTTTCCAACACATCCTGTTCTCCCAGGACATCTCTCCCTCTTTTACACAGTACTTGAAATCCTGATTCTTTGCAGCTGTATGACTTGCCCACCTTAAGCAAGTCCATACACTTCTCCTACAAAAGCCCTATTTGCATGGTGGAAGGAGCCATAATGATTCTGAAGTCCTCAGGTGTGTTTAACAAGACTTTTTCAAAATATTTTTCAGCTGTAGGATTGGCTTCACTGCAATTACAACAGTAGCCAATTAAAATTGAAACCAGGAAGATTAGGTGTACCTGTTAATTGTTTAGGAGTGAAAGTCCTTTCCGTGAAAAAACAGAATTCAGTGTATTTTTTGGCCTGAATGTCTCCTGAAAAATTTTTCTGATTAGCACGACAGAAATATTTCAATTCAGTTCTTCACTTGAGTCTCAGGAAATGGACTGTTTTATTTGAACAAAGTTATTTAAATCAGTTTTAAAACTATAAAGAGTATAAAACAAGGCTTTGATTTGAAAAATTGAAATCACCAACAAAAAATAAAAAATGTAAGTTATAGATTACAGTTGACAATTTAGTTTTGCAATAGGAATTTTTTTTTCTAAGTTCTTTGCATAAGGTATTGAAGATGAGATTGATTTATTGCTCTTTTTTTATCTCTGGTATCAAACTGACTTTCTTCAAAAATACTGCTAGATAATTAATAATAGTACCCATGTAATCCAAGCATATCAATTGACACTTGTGTTTTCATCATGATAGTGTTAATTGAACCTATACAAAACCTTGAAAAATATATCATAATTTCTTCTATAAAATAACCTTGAATTATTAATTTAATTTCTGTTTCCCTTGTCTTATTTTTTTTTGTTAAACCTCTTAGAAGAAAAAAAATTAAATCTACATTTTAAATCTTAGCATAGCGACAAAGAAGCCTTAGTCTACCTTATTTGGAGCTAGTCGCTTGTTCTTCAATCAGGAGTCTTCTGTTCTTTAAATAGATCTAACTAAACACCTTGATTCTCATTACAAGAAAACCCAATCTATACTTTTTTTCTTTTCCTGAAAATCAAGTGATTTTAATATTCAAAATGCATTTACATTTTAGTTTGTCCAAAACATTCCTTTACAACATTGTAATTTCATGCAAATGACAGAAAATCATTTTAGTAGTCATAATGATTCTTATTAAAAAAATCAAATGGGATAACCAAGGTTTTCTTTAATATAGTGGTTGGAGTTTTTTTCCCTTTTCCCTTGCTCACTAAAAAGAAGTCAATTTATTTTCTTCTTCCTATAGCAAAATAAGTGATGTAGCATGCAGCAAGCTCCCCTGTCATAGCCATCACCCACTGACAGCCATTCCTACCTAATACTGACTTTGATCCTCTCTTACCAAGCAGCTGGTTCCATACGAATGGTACATGGAAAACCTCACAGTGAAAGTATCTTCTCTGATTTGTTTCTGTACATGTTCTACCTTTGCCATGCACATTTCACCCACCCTTTACAACAAAAGCATAACTATTCTATCTTCCCCTAAATCCCTGCTTGCTTATTTATGAGCAAACTTTCTGATTCACCAGCTGAAATATTCAAGTCTTTTCCACATATGACATCAACCACACTTTTGCCATCTTGCTTCTGAGATTCCTGTTCCATACAGATTTAGAGAATATATTGCCCCCCTCACACTTTTTATGTCAATTTTTATATGTTCCCATTTGACACCAGCAGACACTTTAATTTCACTGAAATCTTCTGTTAGATGCTTCCACAACTTAACTTCACGTATATACTTGTATTGAAAAACTCTTTTTTCCTGGAAACTTTTCTTGAAATTAAAAACAAATAATAAAATATTCTATTTATGTCTATTTATGATTTTTCACTTTGTTTATCATATGTAATCATTCCGGAAATAATTTGCCCAAGACAAGGAGTTAATGAAGTGATTTAAAACTTTCACGTATTATTTTTCTAAGTAGCTGTCTGTCTAAAGCACCTGACAACTTCTCTTAAAGTGAATGATACAACACTTATATTTGACTCAACTAAATGTAGAAACAAAGTGCATTTCATTTCATGGTAGAAGTTCCTAATTATGCTTTATTTTTTTAAAAACACTTATTTGTTGGTGGAGGGATTGAAAGAGAAAGGATCCAAAGGGGTCCTTTGACATCATGCATCATACTGAAACAAATGTTTAATCTGTAATTTATGCTTTCATAAGTTTTCATTCCTAGAAGATACTGTTCTGACTGAAGGGAAACTAGGCTAATTCAGTGCTGTCCTACTCCTACTGCAGCACATAGATATAAACCACAGGCTATTGTGACTGTTCCTTGTTTTGAGATCAAACTGACAGTATTTCTAAGAGTAGAAGAAACAAAACTGTACAGGACTCTAGAAGTTCACTTAGAATAAGTGCATTTCTTAGTCAGGAAAAAGTGTAAGAAACAATAGGATCATGTCTAAATTCTGGTAGTACTCAGACTAATAATGTACTGCTGTTTTATTTACATGTGAAGTAAGATAGAATATTAATTGTCTGTGATTGTACTAAAAAAAAAGCTATAAAGCTAATGTAATTTGGAAAATGAAAAGTAATTTAAGGGACCATTTCAAAGAATACTTGCATAAGTAAAGAAATGCAGTGACTTTTTCATATATATTTTGCTGAACCAGAACAATTAATTGCTGTATTTTCATTCCCATTACTTCAAAGGACCATTCAAATACGATAATGATGAGACTGAATAAGCACCCTAGAGCTGCAAATCATCTTAAAATTCCTGATTCAGCTGAAATACACAATGAAGTGTTGAATTTCCTATTTTAATTCCCAGCTACTTTTTATGAACATTTGGTTAAATGTCTTCAGTGGCAGTCAATTAAACAACATTTCTGTCTTTGTAATTGTTGAGGACTAAAATAAATCAGGTAGATCTCAAAAATCAGATAAAAATAATCAAATATATTTTGCTTAGCATTCTCTTTAGCGGGAGTTAGAGCTAATCTAGAGAAGCTGACGAAAGTCAGATAAAAGGGGATACAGACCACACAAGGGATTATCATGTTGACTATGCAAAGCAACATCAGAACTGAAATTTTAAATGTCTTCAATATATATATTCTCTTCTATTTTCATTATTTTTCCAAGACTGTGTGACAAAGCTAGTATGGCAAAGTTAATTCCTGATATAATTTCTAACAGAGATATCAGGAAAACTGTGTCAAATTATCTCAGGAACTCAAATCCCTGACTTGAAAATGATTGAAACAAACTTCCTGACAAAGCACACACAAAGATGTATGAGTACTCACAAAGATGTATAAGAGTACTCAATGAGTGAAGAACATTTCAACAACCTCAGTAGCTGTGTTCACTGCAGATGAGAAAATCCCTTTGAGAGCCTACTGACTTCTCCATAAAAGTCCCAGTAGGAGCTCAATTTTAAAATTTGAAAATTAGATCTGAAGTGTTTTGCCCAGATTTCACAGGTATTTTCTTGTTCTTCTGTCATTTGGTCAGAAATTTTTATACTTTCACGGTCCCCAAAAGATTTACAGGCTACCCAGAGAGGTTGTGGACTTTACTGGAGATGTTCAAAAGTCACCTGTATGCAACCCTGTGCACCCTGCTCTAGGTGAGCCTGCTTTAACGGGAAGTTTGGACTATATGATCTCCAGAAGTCCTTCCCAACCCCAGGCATTCTGTGATTCTGTGATTGATACTGCACTGATTGAAGGTAAACTAGGATAGCTCAGTGAAATATTTTTTTACGTACAACCCTCATGCTGAAGAAGTACACATACTGATTTTCTGTATCACACGTCCAGATACAACACACGCTCCTTCTCCTGGATGTTGTTTCTCATTGTGCTGACTCAAGCCAAAATGCAATATTAGAGACCTTGTGCAGGCAAAGGAATTTGTCATTTAGAATATTAAAATCACATTATTTAAAGTCAAGTTCTGCTCTCTATCTCGGTGCCTGACTGCCTTAAAGGAAGGCTAACCCTTACATCAGTGGAGACTGAAGCCAGAAGGATATGCTTTTACACTGCAAAAAATACCAGCACAAAATTCCTGAGTGGCACATCTTGCTGAAGGGAAAGAATTTGCTGAGAGTGAGAGAAATCTATCATTTCTGCTATCTTGTTGGTTTTCTTTTCTTTTAACTGGATATAAATGTTTCTTGCTGCTTCTAACTACTTTGCATGAAACCTAATACTAAGCTGATAGTATTTATATCATTTATCTCACCCTCACCAATACAACCAGAAGAAAATCATGAGGACTCTATCCCAACAGTTATTTTATACAGGAGTTCAACCAGTTTCAGGCAAAATGCTCAATATTTCTAACATATGTTCTTCCTCTTCCAATTCTGTTGCCTCATACTCTTCCTACAAGAATTATCCATTGAAAACACTTATAAGTCACCAGGAAGTAACTGTTAAAACATTCTTCCAGCTCTCAACTCCTTCCCAGGTACTCACACAACAAATATTGAAGGTTCTGTCTGTGCCAGAGTGCCACTTTATTAAAATGTTAATGTCCATTTTTTAATGAGAGGGTGTGAAAAAGAAAATATCTTCTAATGTGGCAGTGAGTAGACAGCACTGGATTTCCCAAGATATTTAATAATATCCACATGAATCTAGGGAAAGAATGCAGACAGAGATCTTTGATTTAAACATTTAGTACACAAAAGAATGTTAGAGGTATTAAATCTTTATTTTAATGTTTGGGTGTAGCAGTGAATCTACCTTGTATGGGAAGCTGTGGTTTGAATGTGTTTCAAAATGGTTTTTTGTGGTCCCTGTGCTTTCTTCTTCCCAAAATCCCCCATGGCCAGTTCTTATCTCTGTCCCAGGAATGTCCTGAGAAGATATCAAGAAGTCTTCTCATTGGACCTTTAACCCCTTCCTTATTTGGCTGTTCCCTGCCTGATTGGTGTTTTGTAAGACCCCTGACCCCGTAATTGGTCACTCTGTGAAACCTCCAAGACCTATATATGTAACTGCCTCATCAATAAACGCTCTCGCCTCCTCTCCACGTCTGGGTGCTGTCTCTCCGGAGCCATGGGACCACGTGGGGGGGGGGGAGGGGTGAGCACCTAACCCCTCCATGCATCCAGGACCCTGAAGAAACCCCTGGAGCTGGAGTAACCCCTTCCCTATCCACCTCAAGCCTTCGGAAATGGAACCCCACAATGGGAGGAATGCACCCAGATTTGGGGTTTTTTATGGCTTAAAATATGAATTTTCTCTATTTGAAGTTACAAGGAAACTAAACTTCTGAAAATACAATATTTCACAGTTCAAGCACCAAGTTAGCTTTTTGCTCTACAGAAAAATCTGATCCTTTTTTTCCTGGAAAGATAAAAATGCACACCACAAGAACATTGCTTGTATGTTTTGTTTCGCTCCAACATTGCTCAGACACAGTTGATTCAAAGCCTAGCAGTGCATATGAATTCTCAAAGCAATTCCTTTCTGCAGTCTTCTGTCTATTATGCAATAAGTCACCTCCATCTAGGTCATGCTTCTTCAATGAGACCAACTTGAAAAGACACACAAATGGAATTCTGGAGAAAATGGAAACAATTTAGCTCTAATACCCACTGTGCCACGAACCTGCCATAGCTACTTTCATAAATGATTGTAAGTGTGGTGTTGTTTTTTTCTCATTATTGTCAGGTTTAATTTCAGAGATGCCTCTTGAAAAAAACCACAACATTTTCCAAACCCTAACTATACTATACAACATAGAATTTATTTTTTAAATAAAGCCTTGGAAAAGAATGCCCTGCACATGAGCTAAGCAAAAGTATTCATGCATTTGACCGTTTTTTTCCAAAATTTTGCCAATTAGCCCGGTAATATCAAGTCTTGCAAAAGAAATCAGAAGTTAGATTACTACTGATACAAACAGAAGCAAAGGGATCAAAACCTGGTCTTGGGACTAGAACTCCATCATGCATGAAATTGGTTTTCTAGAAAACCCATAATTTGGGATATTTGCATATCAACTTCTTTGCCTCAGTGGCAGGTTTCTGAAGGGCTGATTTTGCAATATCCACAGTAAGAGCAGAATGTTCATGCTCGTCCTCTCTGTGCATGGCCACATTTGCATAGGAACACCGGAACTGCAAGACGAACACTTCACAGTAACAGAATCTTAGTAGAGCCTTAGTAATCTAAAGTATTTTCATAACATGCAATTTCTGTTCTGACTTCAGCTTCAGCGTAACAGGCCAGTAAATTTAGGTGTAGATAAAATGCTTATTTTGATCCTCTTCCTTCTCCTATGTTGTTATAATCTGGCTTTTCAGGGTTTTGTTATGCTTATGAAGCAAAAAACAATTTGCTGTTCTTGTAGGATGCCAAATACACATAGGAAAAGAACATTATTTAAACTGAAAAATACTGATTATCAACAAAATTCAGATCTAGTTTCTTATCTAATTCATGCAACTAGCAAAAAGCAGACACTTTTTTTAAGATATTTTCTAAACAAAACTAATTTCTGAGAAGTCTTCAAGGCACATTTCTTAAACTAAATGCTATTAACCAGCAGCATTCTAATGAATGAAATTTTAAAAAGCAAGTATTGCTAAGATAACTCTACAATATACTAAAGTAAGGGAGAATTCTATAAACATGGGCATCAATGAAAGAAGCATATAAAAGGAAATAACAATTCTGCATTTTTACGGTAAAGTAAGATAATTCTTTTTCGTTGTGCAAATATTCAAAATAAATTTGGCAGTCTTGTTTATTCTTCAAAAAGAAGAGTGTTATTATCCTAGAGAAACTGTGAACTGAAAGAAAAGAAAACGCAGCACTGACAAGCAACTTAGTCTTGGTCAGAAGCAGAGAAATAGGGTTACAATTAGCTGTTGTATCCCACATCCCAGCCGAATAAGAAGAATATGAGATAGCCAAGTGGTTCAAAAGCTAGGATGTTTGCATTGTGCTCATGAACTCACAAAATGGATCATTTTTACAAAGATAATAGTAGAAACTAGTAGAACATACCAGATTTGCAGCCTATATGAAAAAGGCTTATTAGCCATATGTGTAGAGTCCATGAGCAGAGACCAATGATAGAAGCAGCACACTGGCAAGCTTTTCACTTTGAAGTACGATTGAAAACAGATACTACTGTTCTATAACAGACAGCACAGCATGGATACCCTTTTTACAAAGCAGGGTAGACCAAAAGTCATCTGAAGATTTCACTGTACAGATTAGAAATAAAGAAACCAAAAAGCACCCCTGTTCCGCACTAGGTTGAAATATCTGGAAAGAAAAAAAATAAGAAAGAAATAGAAGACTGAATTAGACAAAGAAGATTTTTTTAGTCAGTGTTAAGAGATGGGAGAATTGTGGAATCAGACAAGGAAATTAGGGATTTCCACAAATTATGGACTTTTTTTCCTCATTTTCAAAATGTGTCCTCAGTAGAAGCTCTAGGGGAAAACACATCATTACCTGAGAATCAAGAGATGTAAAAATCTGTAGGACTGATTAATTTAACCTCATGTTGTTGATGCAGAGGGATGTATTTTTTAGGCCTGCAAAATCATCTCAAGATTGACAATACACTTTTGATATCAAAAGTATGACTGTGTCAGACTGACGTAGGATTTAAGGAATGAAGTGATGTGTAATACAGAATATTTAATTTGAAATTAACAGAAGTGAAGGAAAGGTAATTCTAAAAATAAATAGGTTTGGTGTGCATATGAGTTTATAAATCAGCAAGATTTCTCTGGGAAAGTGGAATGTAATTCCTTTGAACTAAATGGGTAAATATCACAACTCGAGTCCTAGGATTAGAAAAAATAACTGGTCTGTATGTCATATTATCAAAGCACATTAAGGACAATGATCCTGTCAGAGACTATACTTATTTTCCAGATGTATTAGAATTGATTATATCCTCTAGACTCTAGAGGAGATAACATCCACCATATTCAAGAGACCTAACATGTTCTTTAATATGAAACCATAATTCTGCTTGCATACAACTGGAGTGCTAATGTCCCATTTCAGACCACTGGAAGATGTAAAATCTTCTAGTGAAAAGAAAGCACAAGAAAATCATAGTTTTCAGGGCATAAATCATTTTGAAAAGGAAGTGAGATTACAGAACTGAAAAAGTAATGTGGATGACTGAATGAAGTTGCCTAATATTCTGGATAAGTATTCATTTAATAAGTACACCCAACACTATGTAGAGACACCAACATTGTATTCACTCTCTAAAAACAACTAAGCTTTCTATTTATATCCTTAATTACTTTATGGGCATCTATACTCGTTAGTTATCATGCCAGCAATATTCCTTAGGTCCCTCCCTAGTGCTTTCTTTCTCGTTGAGTTTACTGACATCAATTATTTTAGTTGTCATTTCAGTTTTAATATCATCATGGTAAACATAATAAATTTTCTCAATCCCTCCTCCTACTTTAATCAATCCTTTTCTGCATGTGTTCCAGCCTAAATTTGTGAAGGAGTAAGATTCAGGATGGGAGCAGTTCCAGGTGTGGAGAATCATGGCTAGGCTTCGCGAACAAAGATTTGGGGAGGGCTCTACCCACGTTTGTTACAAGCACGCTGGTGGCTAAAAAGGCCAATACAAGATAGGCACGTCCAGTTGCAAAAGGCACAGCAGAAAGACTCCTTAGATGGTATATTCTGCAAGGCACGATTCTTTCTGCATTGTCTTTTCTCCTTGAGAGTAATCCTGTGTGCTTTCTCAAAGACATTAGCAGCGTTATAGATAGTGTGTCTCCAGACCTCCTGATTGGAGGCCAGAGTAGACCAGTTACGTTGATCAATATGGCCAAGGCTGAGATGTTGTTTCAGGGAGTCCTTGTATCTTTTCTTCAGGGCTCCTCTCTTGCGGCAGCCGGTGGCAAGTTCACCATAGAGCAAGATCTTAGGGAGGCGGTGGTCCTTCATCCTTGAGATGTGCCCTGCCCAGCGCAGCTGTGTTCTCAGCAACATGGCCTTAATGCTTGTGACTGCTGCTTGTTCAAGAACAGATGTATTGGTCACATAATCTGACCAGTGAATGTTTAAGATTGTACAGAGGCAGCGTTGATGGAAACAGGCGTGGAGAAAGACATACAGCAATTGACAGGACTTTATTATACGGACTTTACTGTTATTATGTGGTTTCAAATACGTGTATTGCATTGTATCCACACTACACAGTGCACAGCCTGGGCATGCCTGGGCTTGCCACAAGTTTTGCCTGCTCCCTGCTTCCCCACTTCTCCCTCTGATAGGCTGGAGAAGCTGCAGAGAGGAGACAGTTACCATTCGCCCTTTCCTTCCCCAGTTCCTCTCATGTTCCTCTCCCTTTGCCTGTGTTCCTACCCCGATTTGCTCCCCTGTTTATCTGTCTCTTGTTCCACCCCGTGTTCTAGCCCTTTCCCCACCTGAATTCATAAAACCCTGGCACACCTCAATAAAGTATTCCATTTGCACCTCTACCTTGACTCCGGACCCATCCATACTGTGTCACAGCCCCATTCCCCTCCCCCTTTGGACCATGGCATAAATTAATTTTTGCTGGGTGTGGGGGACAGGAGTTATATGCATACAGGGAACAGGAGTTACACACATATTTTAATTCATGAATTTAAATTCCCATTTTTATGAGTAGTAGTCTAGAAATTAAATTTTCCCTACTTTTTTTTCTTTTTTAATGTGCAAGGCAATGCAGAACTTCAGTCAATTCCCCTACACTTCTGTGGGACTGGAAAGCATGCCTTATATTCCATATACAAACCATCATATGCTCATCAATGGGGATAAATGGTGAAAGAAAGTCCAAAGGGAATCAAAGATGCAAAATTGAAACTACTTAAAAGAAAATTAAGATTTTAATTTTTCTTTTTACCAATTAAGTGCATAGTTCTACACAATTCAAACTTCTTTTAGAATAGTGCACTGTAATTCTTAAGAGTCAGTTAATATTGGATAAGTGGTATTGCAGGAATCTGATGAGCAACAACTGGGAGAAATTCTTTATTTCTGAGTTCCATCACTTCTAAAGTAAAAGAAATCTACACAATTTATTTAATTAATGAATCACTACCAAATACGATTAATAGAGCTCCTAAATTTCACCAAGAGTCTAGTCCTCTAAGATTGGACTTAGTAGGTGAGATACCTAGCACTCTCTTCTACAGACACTAGTAACTATTACTGGTTTTAGCACACTCTTAGTAGTCTTCCCTGACACTGTGGCTCCTTTGCACAACGTGTTGTTCTGATCTTGTAGTTGAATATAGGAAATCAGTGAAATTGTGCTGCTGTTGTTATCAAGGAATGTGGGTACAGGTGAAGAGAGTAAAATGGTGCCAATGTGATGCCAATGGGATCTTTTTGCATCAAGGTGCACTCTTACCATGGGATCATAACCAGAAAGTTAACTTTATTGCAATTTCACGCAGCTCTTATGTTCTTCCAACATCTGGGACTGATGTGACCTCAAACCCATTCCCTTTAAGTAGAATAATTTTTGTCTGTAAACTGCTTCTAGATTACTCCAGGAAAATTACATTAAATTAGTGTTAAGAGTTCACTATTCCACTAAGAAACATATGGATTGATACAATATCTGTGTGGATTAGGCACAAATGTCGTCCAGAAACTAGCTATATTTTACATTCATTTGAGCAGATGCAGCTCTGCATAAGGTAAATGAATGTTTTGTTCAAATATTTCATCAAATTATTTGGGCTCAAATATTTGACAACACCTCAGTCTTTGTAGGGACAACAAAGAAAAAGATTGAAGAGTTTCCTCATCAGGGAAATAATTTCTTCCAAGTAGAAGTGGGTTTACTCAACTCTCAGAAAATATACATTTATCTCAGTTTTGGTTTTCTGAAAGACTAATTTTTAATATACACAGCTAATAGAGATTAGCTGCACCACTTTCCAAACTAAATAAAGCACACAAGCACTCTGAACAAAAAAATAGATTCATCCTTATAAAAATATTTTTTTGTGTAAAAATTAGTTATTATTCCTTAGGAAATATTCAACACAGAGAAAACGTTGAATAACTACTTCAATACATATCAAGCAAGTGGACTACAGTACAAAACTTCATATCAAGTAGTGGAAGACTTATGTTGAAGTGCCAGTAGTTTGAATGATGAAGTACAATGCTTCCAGACATTGAATTTAAAGATCATTTTATAGTTAATATATATATTCTTACAAAATCCAAACAAAACCCAAGCAAATAATAGGCTCATTCCTTAAAACTTAGTTTTATCAAACTTTTAGGGAAGTTGCAAAACAACAGTGGAGAACAATTTCATACTTAATTTCTACAAATAAGATATTGATTAATCCAACTAAAGAACTGATGAATGTATGAATTCAGAAAAAATATTTCTTTTCATACTGTGAACTTTCACCTTTTAACAGGAATTACTGAAATGCAGATCCTTCCATTTTCTATTATGGTAAAAATTACTTTTGCTCTGTAAAGTCAAAGGAAAACACATAAATTTGATTCTGAGATGAAAAATCTAACTTTATAAATTTATGACTTTTTAGTTATAAGTAAATTTTTCATTGCATAATCAGAAATGGCAACAGAAGAGTCTTCTTTAGAAGGCTGAATTTAGTTATCTTTGGATAAACAAAAGATTACACAAGTTTTTGTCTGTCAGCATTGTCAAAATTATTCATAAATGGCAATACTGTATGCATTGTTCCATATTTTTCTTAGGATTCTTTATTTCAAAGCTGTCTGCTTGGAATATTCACCACATCAGAAATTCTGATTTTTTTTTCTGGCAAATAAAAGTGGGCAACTGCTTCCTTAAAAGTAGAAAAAAAAAGGCAAGATGAGCTTTTAAGGTGTGAAAATTTTTGCTTGAACTGGTTGCCTGTCACATCAGGCAGTATCTGTACTCATTGTTTTAAGATTCCTGTAACATTAATATAAGGAATGTTATCTAAGGATAGCAAAAACATCTCCATTTTTTTTAGTGATCTTCTTTATTTTTGCAGTAAATACTGTCTGAATGTGGTAAACAGAATGGGACAACAGCTGAAAGAATACTTGAGGAAGAGAAGTCATTCAGCAGACAGTCGTTAATGTCATACCAAAAGAGACACACACTCATCAGAAGAACTAAAAAAGGCAAGGAAATAGAGTTTACTGCAGGCTAAGTGCAGCAGGAGTTGGATTACAAGAAAGAGAAGGGTTGAAAAGTGTGGTTGATGATTAAAATAGTGTTTATTTCATTCTGTTTTCCTCTTCCTTTAGTGCTTGATGGAGCATTTTGTGAGCTAATAGGTAACATCAATAATGTACGCTGGTACTTGAACTCTCATATTTATTTCAAAAATAAAAATGCACATAGTTTACTATAGACAATATTCAGAATAAGCTTAGCAACTTTTTGGATGCTCACTGGAAGAGACCTTCCTTTTCATTCAGATGACTTCTAATCAGGGTCTACCTATAAACATTTTATTTAAATTAAAATAATTAAAATAATTAAAATTATTACAAATATAATTCTAGGAACTTCATTTCTTTATGTTGTATGGGGCTCAGCAGTTAAACTTGTGGCATCAGTCTATTTTCTATTCAGCTGATACAGACAGCAAAAGTTTACATTACAGCCTGTTTGCTCCTTCAGAAGCTGTGAGGGACCCGTGGTCAGGTGCAGAGCATTCTAATACCACAGTAGCACTGATTAGGTTTTTAGAAAAAGGGAAAAATCTTTCCTATATTAAGGCAGGGGAACATGACTACAATTCAGTTATAAGTGAGTTTTAGTGTGCAGACTGAGAAAAGTGAGTATTTCCCACAAAGAAGCTTTAAAAAGTTTCATAAATAATTTTAAAAATGGTCAAACATGCTGCTCCGTTAGCCAGGACTGATGCCCAATAGGGAAGCCAAGTGCTCCTTCATCATACCCTTTTCTTGCAGCAGGAAAGGATCAACATTTAGCATAAATCAGTAAGATGAGGACAGAGGGGTACTCCAACTGTAAACTCTAAGACAGACACAGTGCTTGCATTCTGCTTTTAGATGCAGGAAGGTTTCCATCAGATACCAAGACCCAAATATGTGCAGAGCAGCAGTTTATGGAACTGAAGGATGCATGCTGAAGTACAGATGTTACACAGTCAGTCTGCCGATACATTCAGTTCCAATCCTGGCACTATTCATTTCCGCACTGTGAAATGTTATTCTTTCTCTAAAATCTGTGTTAACTTCAAGCGTACCTTGTAAGACCCTATACAGGTTGAATCTGTATAAGAAAAGCTGTATTACTCAGATTATCAATCAATGTATTACTAAACAAAACTTGAAACAAAATAGAAACTTTTACACAAAAGCACATGAAAGGGTAAGAAGGTAAAAGAGATTCATTCTGTGTATACCAAATACTTCACTTTACATGAAGACAGATTCATGTTATTTAAGTGACAATAGCTGATAGGTTATTTGAAAGTCATTTTTCAGTTGTATTCTCTCACTTGACTTCAAGAACTCTCAGAATACTTGGATCCAGAAGAAATATGGTGATAACATCTAATCCATCACTCTAGCATTTGTGGGTAATATGGGGAAACATTTGATTATATTGCATACTAAACTCTTACTTGACTAACATACCATACATAATGCAGATAAAGTTGAACAGCCAGAGTGCTTGTTAGGATTGAATTTAGCCATATGTTTACTTTAACAAAGCAAGGGCTGTTGGCTCAGAGAGCACTACTACTAAAGTCCACATGACATGAGTGGAAGGTGCATGATGTAGTGAAACATGATGATTTTCCTCATTTTGAAAGTCTGTGAGTCTAAAAAAAGAAAAGTCCACTGTGAAGCAGTATAAAATCCTCTACCTCTCCATGTCATATTGCAAACATTACCTTTATTAAAGTTAAAAAAAAAGTAGAGAATATTTTTTAAATGCAGCAATTGTTTTGAAAAACAAAACCTGACTGTGGTCAGAATTGATTTAATCATTTTGATTTCCTCAATTACAGTATATTTTCTTTAGGGAAGCTAATGCTGTGAGGTCTCAGAAAAATTAATAGCTTAGTGGTCAGAGGACAGGTCCTACAGCTGAGATATTTGATGTTCCTACTCTAGATTTGACTTAAATTCATCATGTGAATTTTGAGAAGTGACTTATAGGAAGATCTTTCGTACTACAGAAGGGAATATTGCTGCCTAAAGTCAAAGGGGATTTGCACTGGCTACTGGTTTAGGCTTTATTTTGGGTTTAGTCTTTTTCTTGTTGTGTATCTAGTTCTCTTACACATGTGACAAATTAATTAAATTTCTAAGAAAACTTTAAGTATCAACACTAATATTTCAATATGTGCAAAATTATTCTCTGTTGTTTCTCCCTCAGACTATACACATTTCCTGCTGTCCAAAGTTATTTAAACTATTACAGAATTATAATCTAAATATTGCCAAATAGTTTTTCTGACTTTAACTTGCTCATGGTGCTGCCTAAAAAATCTGGGGAGAAAAAAAACTTCAGGGCAATTTAAGTGGGAGGTAAGATAAGGGAAGCCTCTCAGGCTCTGGAAATACAAACCACGTGCACGCTCCCTGACCTCGGTGCTACAATTTTTATAATAATGTCCATCCAATCCCTGTTCATCCACCCCCGGCATTTGCCCTGTTCCGCCCCCTGACCCACCCCTCGGGAATTGAGTCTGGGGGCGTTTTGGGACCCCTTCTTCTTCATCTTCGTCTTCTTCGGCCTTGGAGGCTTTCCAGAGTTCTGGGTTTGAAGATTGCTTTGGCTGGGTGATATCTTGTTGTCCAGGTCAGGGTGCAGATGTTCTTAAACAGAATGAAGGCCTACCTTGAAAAAGAGACTAAATATTCTACCTGAATTTAGGGGGCATTGATATAGAATGGGGTAATAGGGTTGGATATCTGTAACTACTATGCTAAAGGGTAAGGGATATAATAAATGCAGCTACATTTAAAACCTACATTCACTCCATAACTATTTCTAAAACCTGTAAAAATTAAAAATCAAAAACTCCAAGGCAACAACGGTGTGTTCTTCAAGCTTCCTGCCAATGGCCTACCAATGTTCCTTCTCCGTTTTATCAGTCTTAAATTAAATGTCTCTGGCTTTAAGATTTCGTGAATTTTTAATGAACTTGGCTCTAAATTACCCAAGATTATTAATCACTAACTTCCTGGTGTGATCCTATCTGGGACTGTGGACCTGCCTGGTACGTGGTCAAAGTTCTTCTGTTGCATGTACCACTTCTAAGCATCTAATGTGAACACAAACCTTTTTCTATGTGATGATACAAACTTCTCTGTTGGTCCTTATTGAAAATCAGTTGACAGTTTAATAATTAGTCAATTCAGATCACAAAGACAGGTATTATCAAGGGTGTTGATTATGAACTTCAGTTGTATAGGTTTTAAACTGTAGAGTTCTCATAATTTATTGATAGTATTGCAATTCAATGAAAATTTAAGCAGTTACTCTCTAGAATTCACTTGCAATTTAAGTCCTAATAAATAATCAGATGCACAAATTTCGGTCTTCATGATTGTGCTTGTCCAATTTTGTTTCTTCTCATGCATTAGCATCTGAATAAAATAGCTCAACATGATGGTCCCAAGTTTAGCAGTTCCCCAGATAATACACTTACACTTTACTGTTCTGGTTTATTGAGGTAAAGTGTCTCTAGCTAAAATGATATGAGATTCATAACCCTGTTTTGATTAATGTAACAACCCCTTAGTACTTCTCTTTCCATCAGTTCATTTCAAAGAACTTGGCGGGTTTTTTTCATCTATAAATTGTTCTACCCTAGCAAGGTACTTCAGCACTTGGATGTTTAGTTCCTGCTGTGTGGCAGGGACTTTTCTCAACCTCATGTTTTGTGGGTTTTTTTTCTTTTTATTGTAAAATATGAAATTTTACTGTTGCTAAGTATTAATTAAATAATTTGTTGTTCAAAATTATATAGGTATGAGACCCTGTTACTAAAAAGGTGTTTTGAAAGAACTCAGCCATTGTCTAACTTACAGTATTAATGCCTGTATCACAGTTAAAAATAAAGTTGATTGCTTCTAGCTTATAAATAGCAGTGAGCTAACTCAAAAGCAGTCATGCCTAAGTTATTATGCGGGATGCATTTGGTCATCAACCAAGTTTATATAAACTTGGAAAACACATAGAATCATTACTGAATAAAAGAGAATTCTGAATTTGTTGGGTATCCAGGGCAGCTTCAGTTCCTTTTTATGCATGGCCTAGGATAATAAAACCATTACTGCTCTATTAAGTCTTTTCTAGAAAACAGAAAAGGATATACAGACATATACACACTCTTAGGCACACAAAAGGCAGCAAGATTGGCAGGCTTGACACTCCTGAATCAACGAGAAAACAAAGCAGATACTTTTTCCCCACTTGTACCATTTGTTTCAGGAAGAAATGAAGCCCTTTTAAAGCAGCATAACGTGTGCAGAAGAACATGAGGAGTTCCTTATTGCAAAACCAGACAAAGTGATCTAAGTTTTAGCAAAAGAGTGAGCCAGTGACTATTGCCTTTCCTAAGAAATATGCCTTCTTCAACGCTCCTCAAGCTCTTCCTAACACCAGGTAAACTCAGCACACCTCTGAGGACCTCTGGTTGTGGTATATGAGAGGTAGGAGGAAGGAAGTGCACGGGTGTCAAAGTTTGGGGGGAAACCAGTGATTGCTATTTGGTAAGATAAAGGATTGATTCTGTGAAAAAATAATCCTATAGATGTAAAAAATGATTGAATGTTCAAACAGACTCAAGGCTCATTGGTTCAAACAAGTTTTATTATACTTTACCTACCACAAAGACAAATCTCTTTTTATAACACTTTCAGAATAATTTTTACACAAACTTTTTCTGTACGCTACAGATATAATCAAATTTTAATATTAACAGATTATAAACTTGAATCAAGACATTCCTGTGAACTCATTTCTGGGTAATCTTTACAATAAAAATTTAAAACTTCCCCAATGGTCCCTACGTTATAGAGTAGGTTGCTGTAACAGACCTTGCCTGTTCTACCTTTTACCTGAATCAGCCCATGTGGCACCTTCCAGTGTGATTTTGGTGCTATGTGCTAATAAAACAAATTAGACAAATTTTTTTTTAGAGTTGCTACATAGAGTAACACACTTGCATTGTTTGTAGAAAGGACAGTCTTTTAATGCTTAATCAACTGATAAATAACTGATAGCTTGATAGTAGCTCGCACTGCCTCCTAAAAAGAGCTAATATTAAACACTGATGTATCTGTGCAAGAGAAGACTCTGCTGAACACAAATACATCTGTTTTACCACAGCAAGGTACTTCAGCACTTGGATGTTCAATTCCCGCTGTATGGCAGGACTGTTAATACAGTGCAATTATACAATATAAAACCAGTGTTACAGAGCACAGATTCCAGTTTATAATGGACATAAATACACTTTCCACATATAGTACTGTCATTCATATTATCCATGGGGAAAAGGTAAGGAACAAATGTTCCCTCAGAGTGTTAATGTTCTATAGCTCTTACATACTCATTTCACACTGCTGTAAATTAAAAGTCACAGTGAGATCAGAGTGAAGACTACCACAGAAATGCTCAGATCCTGAAGTGCTGCAGCACCTGATGCCCGCTGTCTGCCAACAGAATATAGTCATTTTGCCCCTCAGACCCATTCATCCTCACCTCTTATCTCCCTGCCACTTTGGGAAACCAAGTATAAGTATCCCACTGTATCTTAGCAAGGGACAGGTTATTTAGATGACAGAAGTCACTCTGCAATATCCCTGTATTCAGATATTCAAGATATTGAGAGAAAGTAGTTATCTCGTATGTATACAGTCAGGTTGTATTAAGGTTTCCAGTAGAAGTATAATTTATGGAACTATCTATTGGAAGAAATCTAGAGGAATCCAGATCTCTGATCAAAGCAAAATACTACTTTACTCTAATGATTAATACAAACTGGTTTTTTTTCTCTTAAAAGAAAGAATACTACCAATTTTCTTAAATGAATTTACTTAGAAAAAAAAGATTTAAAACACATTTATAGATTAAAAAGAGAAGACATGTCTGACTGTTAATTAGCAATGCTGTTGCCATGTGAATTTTAAATGTACGTTGTAGAAAAAGAAGGTGTCAAGTTATAAGCTGATCTACAAAACATTAATATAACAGACAACAGGTTTTAACAGTTTATTTCCAATTGGTTTTCTTCCTTCTTTTTTCACATATGGATTATAAAGGCACCAACAGATGTTCTTTAGCAAATTACTATGTCCACTGAATTTGTTAAAGCTTTCTCTCCAACTCGTTTTTCGGCTTTCTTGCATCACCTTGCAGTGCCTCCAAATCCAGAATACATCTGTGTATAGGCTAAGAATTCTGAAGCCATTTATAAAATCAGATAAGACATATTTAATGTTTTTACTGTAATTATTTTACCAAAAAAATTATGAAGAAAGACAGATTCTCCTTATCCTGATATTTGAATTGAAAGATTAAGATTTATTTTCTTACCATAAGAATTTAATTCTCTGTCTTGTGGAAATACTGTAATATATATATTATGGCATTATTTTCTGTATTTTTTTAAAAATTGCATATTTAAGAAACATTTTACTATATGTACTTTAGAACCAATCTTCTGCTTCTTTAAACAGAATAACTTATTCTGTAGTAGTTTCAGAATAGCATTATAGTTGGAGTTAAAACACTTTAGTGTCATGGTAATTAAAAATAAAAAAGTGAACATGTGGAATCCTGTCAAAATCACACCAACAACCCCAGAAGATCAATGTACTTAAGTAAAGACTTGCTGGGCATTGCTTGACTTTGGAAAATTAAATAAAATAAAATATGAAATGACAAAGAATGGTGCTGCCGGGAAAGTGCATATTCTGTGAGCAGAGATTTATAACCTTATTTGTAATCAGATTTTTAGTAGACTAGACTTGGCATTCTGGTCAAAACTATAAACAGTAACATGTCAGAACATGCCATTATTTTTCAGGGTTTCCTGTTGTGGCTTGATGTTTATTATTTCTTTTGCTGTCATTGTTCATAAAAGCTAACGACACATACATATTGTAACTACAGATTTATCAAATTTCTAAAATTATGGGTCTGCACATTTCTCAAATAAATAGTTAAGTACCAGCTTTACTGCCAGGATATTCATTCAATAGCTCGGTGTAGAAAACCAAGAGTTAGGTTTGATTATACAATATAATTATATGGCATGAGCATTGAAATTATGTAAAATGTGATGATTACTGCTAACATGGGACTAAATTGAATAAAAAAAGGCTTTACTGATCTGGAACAGATCTTAGTGTTGTATGACCTGTGTTGGCCTGATCTTTTCTCCATCTAGTAAAGCTTGAAAAAACTTTTCTCTCTGCTCACTTCTTTGCTAAAAATCAGCCAAGTTACTTTTTACCTTTTTTTGTGTCAATACATAGCTACACAAAGCAGAAGCAGACACCAGCACAGCTAAGAGCTGAATTATCTAACAAATACTTTAGAGCTGAAAAATAGTAATATTGGTACTTGCTGACCATATACACCCCACTGGGAATGATAAATAGGTAATACTTTGTCTCCAAGAATATCAAAACTAAAAAATTAACAGAACAGGATGGAAGTATTTAAAATATCAGGTTGTTTAAATCACAATGCAAACCTCTTAGACATTCAGGTAATTACTGAGAAGAACTACATTTAATTCTTTAACAATGATTTAGAATTTACTTCATGTGAGTTGATATATTTGCAGTTATTTACTCTTAAGATTCAAGTGTTGAACTGAAAAATTTCTCAATCTTTTGTGCTGTGCTGAAATACCTCTGTGCTTTTTAACTATTTTTGGTGCAGGGGTGAATATAACTAACTGTGATATTTGGTATATGCAGGAAGAACTGAAAGAAATATTGTTTTATACAGTGTTTATATGTTCCTCTCCATAAACAGGAAAAACAAAGCTTTTTTCCTTCATTGTTCTTCTACCTTTTATAACATCTTGAGCTCATTTCACCTTATGTAATGGCTTGCATCACCTCTAACTGTTTTAATTCTTTTAACTGGAATTTCTCAGAGCATCTTGAATTGGATGCTGGCTCATTTTTTTTTCTTCTATTCGGCCTGTTGCCTAAGGCAACACTTGTGTTTTACAGGTTTTTAATATGTGTAATTTAAAGCTACCACACAATACTTTACAAATATGAACACTTCTTTACAAATATTAAAAATGTTATTCAGACCTCAGAAGTTATTATAAATGTCATTGACCTTTTTAATCATGCATTTTGTCCTCTGATTGTCTTTTTCAATTTTGTAAGAAATTGCTGAAATTACTAGATTGTGTTAAGTCTGGAATTAATATGAATCTTATGCTCATAATTTTTTAATGTTTTTTTAACCACTTGCAGCATCAGATCTCTGCATTGAACATAAACAATTAAAGGGTTTTGTGTGTTTGATCATAAACATTTCAAGGGGGAAAATGACACACCAACCAAAGGAAATATGAAGTAGATGCAACTTAAAGTATTCTGAAGTATATTTGAACCAGAATTTAAAATTATAAGACCTTAATGGACTTACAAAATACTATGCTTTGAATTGAAAAGTACCTTATGAGTAGACTTAGTATATGCTATACTAACACGTATTTCTTTTTACAACTAAAAAAATGTCCTTTTTAATTAGAAATTCTTCCTTAATAGAAGTTTTCTGATTAGTTTCTGGTATTGCTTGTTTTATTACTATGCATTCATGTGTGAAGGAATTAATGATCCTCTTTATTCTGAACAGGTACTTTGAATAAGTTATCTTTCCACTTATTTTTTTCTTTAAAGATATTATTCTTGGTTAAGGGACTGTAGTCATCTTTCGCAGTATGTTTCTGACTTGCAGTTATAGAACTCTTACGTATTTTATATATCAAGAGAGCAGCTCAAATCACAGAAATTTATTATCATATAACTATTTTAGGAAATAGCATAGAGAAAAAGAGTAGAGGAAGACTGAAACTATGAAGCTGTCCTCCAGGGATTCTACATTACAGAAGAGTAGATCCCTGCCTTTACCTTCCATAGTTTAGCTATTACTCCCCAAAACTCCTTGAAATTGTCTGAAAACTTCTATTGTTAACTACTAAATATAATTTATGATAAATTTGATAAATGTACAAGGATATACCCTTCACAGTATAACTTTCTTATATCTGTATACAATTTTGTATTTTTATCTCTATTGGTAAAAACTTTTGGCGTCTATTAAGATCTATTAAGAGGTATTAAGAACCATGACTGTGGTCTTACTGTTTTATTTATGCTTAAGGCTGTCCTGATAACAGAAGGATTATGAGCTTTTTTTCCCCCTTAGGGTGACCTAATTTTCTTGTAAAGTACTTGCCTTACAAGTACTTTACAACAGATAGGCAATCAATGACAGAGGGCCAGAAATGTGACTTCAAGGAAACAAAGCATTCATTCTTTGCAAATATCTTCCAATAACATCTTGAGAACAGCTTCCAGTATATATCTGCCTTTTTCACTTGTCTGTGCAGGAAAGAGTCCCTTGGCTGATTTTCTCAGAATTTCAAGGGGTCCCAAACACCCACTTAATTTGTTCATTCATGACCCATTGAGTCTAAGAGAGCACATGTTGCACAGATGCTTTATGCATGCACAGTAAATCTGATATATCTAAAATATGTCTAAACCTCAACACATTTGGACCCATGGTGTTTGCTGAACTCCAAGACAAAGTAAATTTTTGGATGTGTATTTTAACGTGTATTGTGGAAGCAAAAAGTCCTAAGAAAATATAGCAACTGTGCTATATAAACGTAAGTACAGACATCATGTACATCCCCTAAAATACTGAATACAAAGTTAAAAAAAAAAATTCCGAATGTATTCTAAGTTATTGTTATTGGAATATAATATCTGATTGATGGTTAATTGTTCAGAACATATATATATAACCATAGGAAACCAAATAAAAAATGAAAGGGGAAGACAGATGGTCTGTAAACAACGTCGGTTTTAAGGCAACCTGAGTACTTCAAGTCTGTTTATCTGAAAGACTGATGACCATTTGAGACACTTCTATGAAAAAAAACCAACAACCTATCTTCAAAATATCCAAAGGCACTGAAAAAGATAAATAGGTAAATAAAAGGCTATTTTTCTGAGGTTAGTCAAAATGCCAAATTTGGATTAGGGAACACATTCTTGCCTCAACAAAATGCAATGTTTACTGAGCCCTCTAGCAGCAACACTCTGGAAATTCAATTATTAATGAGATGTGGTAAATCTTATGTGCCTGAAAACTCTCCATATTTAATTTACTGGTTCCTTCCTAATCCATCTTGTTGCACTAGCAAGGGAATAAATGCAATGATCTCAATGGTGTTTCTTCTTCACCTCTGTGGATCTGTGTTCTTCATGCTGATGATTACTGAAGGGATTATCCCTGAATCAGGACCATGTAAATATGCACAGATATAAATATTCATAAATTATACTTATTTTTTCAGAATGTAAAATGTTTAATTCCTAATTAGTCAGTAAATAAGAGGGTTCAATAACATTTAAATATTAACAGAAGTAAAATCATCATAGTTTTTTTCTGTTTACATATTGGTCCATTCTTGCTAATCACTTTAAAATCAATTTGCAAATTGACCATATTTCTTTACTGAAGCAAAGGAACAGTCACAAACAGCTGACAGTGGTATGAGATGGTATATAGTTTCTGAACATTTCAACATGTATTGAATAAAACTGTGAAAATAAGCCATATATAAAAAACTTAACATTTTTAATATGTCACAGAGGTGAATCATATTTTTCATGTATGTATCTCATTAACTTTAAAGCTGATCAATGTAATATTACTCCACATTATCATTAATTGTTTGTAATCAATCATTTATAAACAATTTGAGATTCAAAGGACTTAATTTGTTCATAGATAAACCACACTGTGTTCCCTAGAAACCCATCCTTCCCTTTGAAACTCTGTCACAGTCACAGTGCTTCAGCTGGAGTCATACATCTGTTATACCTATATCATACTCACCTTGCGAAAGACTAGTGCCATCCATTGACAGAGTGAGATAGCAAAGGGTGCAATAATTCACATTAAGCGGCACTGTTTGTGACACGCTTACAAACACAAGGTTTTCCAAAAACGTTCTGGATAATTACTGTTTTCTGATGTATGCCCAGAAACCCAAATTGTGTGACATCAGACAGTACACATAACTTTTCCAGCATGTATTACCACACTTGGGATAAGCTGAGACAGTTAAGTCTTGCTGAATAATAATGATGAAAATGAACAGAGTTGCAGGTTGAGTATTTTCAGACAGGGTACATATTTCTATAAATATACTCTTTTATCCACTTTTAATCACTGAAGCTCATTCATTGCAACTTTCTGTTTTGTGAAGCTGCTTGAAAAAAAGTTGCATATGAAAGTTGATATGGCCATATAACTACAGATAGTCTTTTGATCTTTTTGGTGTCAAAAATTATTCATTCTCAGGAAAAAAATTAACTGCTTGAATTTTTTATGTTTTAAATCTGACATGCAATATATTATCAGTAAAATGGACCTATGGACCTTTAAAAACTGGGAAATGTTTTAAACGTGTTGTGACTTTTTTTTTCTAAATCACTTCCATGCTTGATAATGTGGATGATTCTCTTTGAATTTACTCTAAGAAAAGATTTTTCATACTCATTTATCTGTGGCCATTTTGTGCTACCAATGCTGGTTAAAAAAGAACTCTCTTACAGGAAAGGAATGAGGCATGGCAGATTGCTTGTAAGAGCATAATGCTTTTCATAAGAAAAAAGGAAAACCAAAAGAACAAAGTGAAATATTTAATATACAGCTAAAGCCACTGCAGTGAAAGTCATTTAAAATTGTATTCTGAGAGATAGCTCTCAATTCTTAAACAGCAGAATCCAATTTTGATCCAAACCCAGAAGTGAAACAATATTATTACAATGGAATATTGGTTTGTATAAGCTATATGGGACACAGAATCTATGAAATCTTATCAAAACTATTTTAAAGGCTCATAAGTACAAAATATCTAATACTTACTGTTCTTTATGGGTAAGGACCTAACTGCAAAACTAAGAAAAACCTTTGACATTCTGTTTAACTCAAAGCTACAAGAAAAGTGTATTATGTTTTATTTCATGTGATAAGTCCAGGAACCTATCTATAGCTCTTCCAATATTGTGAAGTAGAAGTTTTTGGGTTCAAAAGAGGAGACCAGAGATTATGTGCAGTGATTGAAAAAGCTTGAAAAATATTCTCAGAGAGAAACCATGCTACATTTAATGTATATCTTTCCCTAAAATTTATCTACCTTATAAAAGGACTAAAGAATTCAATTTTGACCACTCCAGGTAATTGTAGCACAGCTTTGCAGTTGTCAATGCCTACACTTAAACTTCCAAAAACATGTAAAAAGACAAGATGTGTAGTATCAAGATAAAAGGTACATGAGAAGACTAAAGAAGAAAAGTCATAGTCCTTCATAAGGAAGAAAAAGAATACCCATTGTTTTAGGTGACTAAAGGGAGTATAAGGGGACTTAAGCATCTAAAATGGTTTTGCACCAAACCCTAAGGAAGCTTCAGTCATTGCTCTAGAATTGTCAGGGACAGACTAGAGTAGGAAGAAAATGTAGTTATTTTTTAACATGTGTCAGCAGCTGGGGAATTAATATTTTATTATAGTACCAACTTAAATTTCAGTTCTATAAATTATTCTTTCCCCAGATTGTTCTACCTAAGGGAACCTTAGCAAAAGAGATTCCCCATTTGATATAATAATGCCATGCACAGAGAAACAAATTGCTAAGCCAAGATGGTTGTTAAAAACTATAATATTGGAGTTTTAAAGGGCTTTTGGAACATTGTCCAGTTTAAAATGTACATACTTTATAGTTACCATTCGATATCACACAAAATGCTACAGTATCAAATGAAACCGTATGCTCCTCAATGATGAGCATGTATTTAATAATTTAATAATTATTTAAATTAATTTTTTGTTTTTGTATGAGGCTGTTAGTTCAACATGGCACCTTTGTTCTGTTTCAGGGTTGCCAAGAGCTGTTTTGTGGTTCTAAGTCTGAATGGTCTGAAAAGGCTAAATATCATGGAACGCTATCTGCTTACACAAAGATTTCAAAATCCCTACAACAGTGGTACACTTGAGTTACTACATAACTTTCCTGTACCTGTTGTGGAATTTGAAGAGTGTAATGCAGTATTGAGCACCAGCATGAAAGTACCTGATTGAGCATTATACAAGTAGAACCATTGAAACATTGATACAAATTGAAGTTCTGTTTCTAATACATAATGAGCTGCCCCTTACAACTGACAATTTAAAACTCGTTCTTTTCAGGTACTGTGCAGATTTTTTCAGATCATTGTAAATTACCATATTTTTCACACGAACTGCATAAATCCTTTCCTCCTAGTCAGTCTGTCTCATTCCTCACAAATAGATTAAACTGTAGAAAGTACTTTGCACCTGCTGTTAGGAAGAGTGTGTCTTGAAAATAAAACCTTCTAAAATTATATTGCAATAGTCAGCTTCTGTAAATTAAGGTAGTACTGTTGGGCTTAGTGAAGTTTTACTGATTTACAGCTGCTAAGGTTCTGACCCTATGGTTTCTCCAATAATTACTGTTGTTCAGTTTGCAGAAAGAGAGAGATCTCATTCTGCTTTTTGAGGGTTTATTTGAATCTCTTATCTGCTTGTCATTTCAGAGTGCTCTTGATGTATGATCCGCAAACACAGCAACTTAAAATTCATTGAAAATTGATGACTATCTCCTATTTCACAAGGATAATAAAAAAAAATTCACTAACAAATATCTCTGAATTTGTGCTTTTTTTTCCCCCTCAATCTGTTCTCTACATGCAGGAATAGCCAGTGGCAAAGGCCTTAATAGAATAAGACTTCCAAAGAAATGTTGTTAGAAAACAGGTATCATTGGTAAAATGGACATACAAACTTTTGTGAAGTAGAAGGTATGTTTAGAAAACTAAACAGGAGATTTAATTGACTGGAATGTACTGGCTTTTTCCTTCTCATTTTTCTTTTATTTATTCTTTGATCATAAATCCAAACAAAAAGAAGCTTTCTGGTTCTACTAGTCTTCAGCTTACCTGCAATGATCATTGTCTAGTCAGTCTTTCAGTTGAATACTAATGAGCATTTTCTGTCATTTTAAAGCTTTCAGGTATTCTCTCACTCTTTAGCTCTCTGAGAAAGAGATAACCAAGAAAAGATGGGGAAAAAAATACAACAAAACAACCAAAACCAACCCACAGACATGGAAGAGCCAGTCCAAGGTTAATTATATGACTGAACTGGGCTGGATGAGCTCTCTGTAGCCTGTACACAAATAGACCAATGTGTTTTTCAGTTTTCCTTATGTAGCGGAAGTTATCTTGTCCTTGCAGGAGATTTTCCAGAGAACTAAACCTAATATGCTGATTGGAGATAAAAATGAAATAGTGAATGAAATGGAAAATTATACGATAAAATAGTATTTTTGCTATGATGAAAATACATTTCTTCTCATTAACAAATGAGATTTTTTTTACTATATTTATAATTGAACTTACTCTCCTGTTTAGACTACAGCTATTTCATCAGTGTATATGGAAGTAGGAACAGCTATTGAAAGGAATTCCATACAGAAACACATTAACATATAAGCATCAAGAATAATTAGTACATTATGCTATTGCCCTTTTATTTTTAGGATAAGAAAACTTTATGCTTAAGAAGACACAAACTTCTCTAATCTCAAAAGACTAATAAATCATTGTTTAAAATACACTGAGGACTCTCAATCTGGCATCTGAAAAGAAGAAAAATTGCTTTGATTTTTTTATCCCTTTTGATCTTTTATTTCTGCTGGTATTTTTCCTATGCATTAAACAAACTCCTATTTCTCTGTGAAATGACAGTTACAAAATGTCCAGCCATTTTTCAAAAGTAACACTGTTTCTATTACACCTATCATTGATAATAAGTGTATTGAGAATAGCAGGCAGGCAGAGCATTAAACTAGTTTAAAGATATATTACGAAGATGTCAGAATACAGGGGAGATAAGCCTTCTGAAGCTATACACTAATAAACCCATGAAAAGAAATGAAACTAGGGAAGAAAAAAATTCATTATTAAAAAATTCATTTTAACAGAGGAGGAAATAAAGAGATTGAAGTTTAGTAAGTACTAATAAATTGCTATGGGCGTAATTCACCCATCAGAATAAGAACTGTGAAAGCCCCACCAGTTCCCTGACACAGAAATCTGAGTAAGAAATAAAGAATGCAGTTCTATAACTGAAATGTTGATGAACTGAATTCTTCACAGGACATCTTTGGAAAGGAGCAGTTCAAACGCAGTATTAATTTTGGCATACAAAAATTTGCAAAATATCTCATGCTGAAAAGCTGCAGCAAGATGCCCAAAATCTGATTCCTCTTGGTATTTCTCTGCATGGAAGTGTTTTTATTCAGGCTTTGCATGTGCTTTAGAGAGAAACTGATTGAGATCAGGTTAGAAATACAAGTCTGAGAAATCAAGATTTAGAGCTTTCAGGAGTATAATATAGGGTAGCATCTCCATGACAGACCTGAGAGGTGCCAGGATGCTGATGCAGAAGCTGGAAGGCAGTCAACAGGGTGTAGTCCTACGGGTCCAAAACCAGGTACAGACCATGCTTCTGAATCTCTAGTAGGTCTGTCTTTCTCAAACCTTCCCGTATACTTGTAGGCTCCAACGCCTAAGGCATTTTCTGTTGCCATTTTCAATGGGAGGGGAGTGGAGAAAGAGGAAATGAGGCTGCTACTAAGCCACTGTAAAACGTGAATTTTTGTTATTAGCCCCTTGCTACAAATAATTTCCTGGCTGATCACCAGAAGATTGGTATGGGAAAAAAAAAAAAGAAGACAATAACCAGAAAACCAAAACACAACAGAGTTTTTTGTAGACTTCTTTAAAAAATTGAAGTTTCTCTGTCATGTTGGTTAATAATGTTTGTACTTATATGTACTACCAATTCATTTGCTGAGGTCAGAGTGTCTATGAGGATGGTATTGTGCATACAGAAAACATCTGCTCTAAAGCATGCTGATGTTTAGAAAACATTTGTAAAGATTTGTTCCCCACAGGCCTCTGTTAACTCCTTGTGGATGTTTGAAGTCCAGATTTTAAAATAGTCCGGTCTGACAGAACCAAAAAGAGTGTGGGAGTTAAATTATCTATGCTCTATGTAATTATAAAATTTCAGAGTAATTATTACAGTATTACCAGTTCAGATAATTTAGAATTTCTTTCAAGACATCCCACATATTGTGTAGGTTTCAAAAACCTACAATCCCAGTGCTTTCAACATTGCAATTGTAAATAATATTCCTTCCAAAAAGGGTTTTAATATTATGACTATGACTTTTATACAAAACTACTTTTGAAGGACTTTCAAACATGAATTAATAGTAGTGTTTATTATTTTTTTTTAATATTGAAGGCTATAAAATGCTAAAGTAAACCATCTGATCACATAGATCTAGGGTTCTTTACCTTACCAATGAATTTATTGTAAGTATGTAGCACTCAAATCTAAAAAAAGAAAGCGTAAGGTACATAATTCTGTTATTTTGTAGATCAATTACTAAAATAGCTACCTCAAATCCAATATCCATAAGCAAAGGCAGAACCTGCTGCAGAATTTCTAAAATCTTCATTGGATCTGAAAGCAGTATGGCAAATCTCAGAGAACTTTCAGTTCCCTTTACAAGACCGAACTTTGAATTTTTGATATACAGAAGAACAAGAAAGCATTCTTTCAGAATAAAAAGGGGTTAAGTTACCAATTTATTTCCTTTTTACTTAATTAAATGACATAATACTTTTGTCTGTCCTCCTCCATTACCAAAGCAAATTTCTGTTGTTTCTTCAACACTATCAGTTTTAGAGTCACTTCTTAAAACAAGTAAAATTAAAATCTCACATTTTTAATTTCTTCATTTTCATTAATTTATATCCTGAAAAGATAATTGAAGTAACTGTTTGAAGTTCACAAGGCTTTGAGGCTCTGAGAGAAGCCCATATCTGAGCAGCATAGGACATTTTTTTTCCAATGGACTTAGAAGTACTTGAGAATTAACATTTCCTGTCTTATTTAATCACTGCTTTTACAGATCCCTAAACTCTTATGATGTAGGCAAGAAACACACTCTGCTAAAATCTTTTACAAATTCTTATTTAAAACCTCAGTTCACAGAATGTGGAATAAAGAACACTTTGGTTCAACCTTTCATACAGACAATTTAATAGCCATTCTGTCACCATCTTTGTAAAAGTGTCCCACTACGGAGATACCAGTACATACTACAGATACCAGTAAAATAATTAGTCGTGCGTATTTAAGTGTTTTCTACTATATAATTATTTTTATTAGTGTAACATTGAGGTCTTGATATTAAACTGAAAAACAGTGCTTACTAAAAGTAAACTCATTCTTTAGTGTCATCCTTACTGCTGTATATGAACAGAGCCAACATGGGTGGGATACTATGAACAATAAAATCTCTTTTATTCTTAGTCTGGAATTACATAGCTTAGTGATTTCACTTGACCTCACCACCATGGAATAATAAGATTCAAAAGTCATTATCATTTTAGTAAAACTATGGACTCAATTTGATAATAAACCTTACTATTTTTACTCCAGACAGTTTTTGACATCACAGTTATTACGACTTGGTGAAACACTATGCAGGACAATATTAGGAAAAAAAAAACAAAGGAAAAGTAGTTGTAAACAAGCTTTTTAAAGACTGATCATTTATCCACTTTCATAAATTTTCACATCCTACTAGGTGTTACAATCATACATACTCCTTGCCACATAGTTCACAGTTTGGTGTAAATCCAGCAGATGAGGTCCTTTTATAAAATATGTAGGTTTAGATTATGACTTTGGGAGTTCCCAGTCAGAACTGGCCTGGGCTTATTATCAGATATTTCACAGTTCCAGCAAAGCCAAAATATTTTGCAGAAAAGCATACATATAAACAACGATTGTAGGGGGAAGGTTTGTGAAGTCACATGCCTCCAAGCCAGAAAGGAACAAAGGAAGGGAAGGAAATAAAAGAAACCAAGAAGCCAAAAAAACTTTGAAACCTGGAAGCTGTCATGAAGGGTAAAAATCATTCTTAAACCCTTCCTACCCATAAAGAAACAGTGAAGTATGTTGTTTTGTAGACTAAGGTTTATAATGTAGAAAGTATAGAACTACATTGAATACTGATATTAAAAAAGTAGTAAAGGACAGCTTAAATCTGTATCAGAACTGACGGTCATTTAAACGTCAGGGAGGTAAGAAAAGTTCATTCAATGAAATTTGTTAACTCTGACTCATTGTCTAATAAATTTAATTACTTCAGGTTTTAGTTCAACTCCTTTAACATTTTCTACCACCTTTATTGACTCTTAATTGAACTATTCAAAACATCTTATATTTAATGAAATTTGTAAATTATGTACTAATTTACTTGCATTCATGCCCAAAATTTTATTTTGGTGGAATATTGAGATCCCAAAAATTTAAAGCCAAGGTCAGTTAAAGCTAAAGCTAAGATTTTCCAGAGCTTCAAATTAGAAGGAGAAAACCTCATTGTTTGTGACTTTGGAGTCTCAAGATCATGTCTCATTATTACTGGTAGTGAATCATTTTGCTGATAATTAATATCTGATCTACTATTTTATTATACTTGGTACACTATCTACTAAAATACCACTGCCACACTACAGTGAGAGCAAAAAAGAACAAATTCTTTTGATTTGAAATATTGAATTGGAGGAAAAAATGCATGTTGCTTGCAAATTCACACTTAGTTTTTGCAGGAATTTTGTGGGGTTATACAAGAAAAAGAACAAATTAGCATGCATTTCTTTGAAAGTATTCCAGTACATTGTAAGAAGCCCATATCAACCAGCTTATCTTTGTATGGTGGCTGCTACTATTCACATGCCAAATACTAGAAAAGAGTGTGCAGAGTTATTATGCCTTCGAAGAATGATTTATTTAAAATGTGGAAAAAGGCAGACAAAAAGTGCATGCAGAACATCTGAGAGTTTTTTTGCACCCATGATGTGGTAAGGTCATTCAGCCCCCTAAAGTTAAGATCTTCTCCCTGTTCCTCAATGTTCATTTACCCCTCCTTGCATCTATGTAATATCTCTGTTACTCAGTTCTCACTCCTCCTAGAAGCTTTTGTTCTGAGAGCAACAGGTTTCCAGCCTCACAGGAACACTGTTCATTCAGTGACCCCAGACAAATGCCTTCTCCCACTGCATTTGTAATGGTATTCAGTATTTTTGCAATGAGCTCATTTGCTTAGGTTACTAAGTACAAATTTAGAAGCCTGTACCTAGTAATTAAAAAAAAAATTTACTTCCTGACTGATTTATTTTTGCTAAGATTTATCCTCTCAGTATTTTCATTTACCTCTTTGCTCTCAAAGACAATCTAAATAATAGAAAAGTCTGCCTCTTGTAGCAAGTATACATGTGTATTATACACAGAATGACATATGCAAGGCAGTCCACCTGGAGAGAAATATGTAGGTGCTTTACGATGAAAATTTTCTGTGGACTTGTTTGACCATCAGTAAGAATCACAGAAGAAGATGACTTCACACTGAAACAGTAAAACTCTTCAAGAACAGACTCTTGAGCAGAAATCAGAGGTGTGGGTAGAGATGTAATTGCAGTCGAGCTGGATTAGGAAACTGTTTTCCTAGGCTCTTACTATCCTTTTTCTACTCCTATAATAAAAGAAGGATCTTGTGCTTTGCGAAAATAGTCATATATACACAGCCACTGTCTCTGCCAGTTGTGTCAAACTGATTCATCAGACTACCATGAATATCTTAACAGTACGGATGTCCTGGTTTGGCTTTAAAATATCTTAAAAATATAATTTTTGTAGAACTAGATCAGGGAGCAATTACATGGACAGTTATGCTGAGTTGGGGGTCGTATCTGGATAAAGGACAGCATAAATCTGCAGGTAAACAGACTTCCTAACTTTTTAACATGTTTTAACAATACAGCTGATCAAATATTAGCACGCAGTTCTGCCAGAATGATTCACCAGTATTATTAATCCTATGAAGCAAAGTCCATTTTATCCACCTATTAATCAAAGTCTTTACCTTTCACAATCAAGTACCTAATTTATATGTGAGCCCTGGAGTAAATATAAGTCCAAAATTACCTATATAACCCAGAAAACTAAAAATCCATCTCATTATCCAAAGTGCAAAACCATTAACATTTATGGAAAATACTAGTCTTTGAACAGCATGCAAGACAGCAAAATGAGTGATACTGGCATGCTAATCTCAAATTCAGTTACATTTTTACAGTCATCAGGATTTTAAAAAGCATCTTCATGATATGGACCTGTTAGGAGGAAGTTTGTCCTTCTCTGATTATACTCTTTATGAATACATTGATAAGGTCTTCCCTTCGATATCATTGCAGTCTACAGACAGGAAAGACTAATCAAAATCATCCTCCTAGCAAGACATGGCCACAGTAGACATTTTAGAGGTAAGAGCTAAGACCAATACTTTTCCCTTAAAAACAAGAATATATAAGAAAATATAAATGACCAATATGTAAACATAAATAACAAATGGAAGGTAGATGAAGAAATAATATTTAAAAAAAGAAATAGATGTGTTTACACTTTGTGAATTAGCTTGTAATGGGTTAACGAAGTAATTTATCTCCTTTTCTTACACATTTAAGTATTTGCTGTTTTCTACTCATTTTTAAAAATAGGCATTCAATTGCATTTTCATCTCGCCAGCTCATAGATTTTGGATCAGAGTAAGGTCTAACCAGCTGCAAAGGATAGAGTTAGGGGGCTTTAGGAAACTCTTAAAGAAACATGTGAATTTAGGAGTAATTTAGATTTTATCATGAACATGTAATGACAACATAGAGGGGTTGGTTATGTAATTATGGTTTCTACATAAATGAAATCAAACCAGTGCTCTGCTTTGGATAACATTTTTCACCTAATGTAAATCACCCCAAAAAAAGTAGTTATAGGAAGCCTCAGAACTAGATTGTGAACCTGCAATGCTTTTAAGTAGTGCTCAACATCTGTAGCCATTAACCTAAGATTAAGTTGTGAATGTTCAGATATTCAGTAACTTTGTGGTATAAGTTCAATTATCTGCATTGAGTTACACTGGATAAGATGCTGCAGCTGACAATGTTGACTTCTTTCTTTCTCTTTCTGCAGCAATAACATATTAGTAAAATATATGTATTGCAGAAGAATGTAAAAATACATTTCTTGATATCACTGAAGTGCTTTGGTAATAAAATGTGCAACATACAAATGTTATTTGGGGAATATATTTTTATCAATAATTATATACAGACATTGTACTGTGTAATCAACTTGTATTCTATTTTAAGTAATTGATTGTGTTCTACCTATTTTTAGCAAAGAAAAAATTAATTGAAAAAATTCATTAAATTTGATTAATTTCAAATCCATCAAAATTTGAAAAGAATTTTCCTTTTCTTACATTGCTTTTATTAACATGGCCAAAGCCTTTACATTTGCTTCTTTTGTGGTATATTTCATGTAAGAAAAGGCTCTCCACTGACAACATTTAAAACCCATGATATAGTGGAAGTGGTTGAGCATGTACATTTTCAAGACTAGCTACCATCATATGTCTGTCAAATATACAGTATGTGTTTGGCACTCCAACAGAGGGAGCAGAAATGCTAGTTGGAGGTCAGTGAGAAGATTTTTTCCAATTTTAAGCTTTCATTCAGTAGTGGTTATTTCTCTAAACCAGTTCAGCTATCCATAGTTGTTTCCAAGTCGCTAAAATATAAGGCAAGTTTTTTGAGAAAAAAATTCCTGAAATTTAATTAAGCCATGATGTCCTGTTTTTAGATTCAGACACTGCAAAATGTTTATTTTGCCCTTGTTTCCTAATCCTGTCATGGTAAAATGATCTTGGTAGATTAATTTCTTCATCCTTGACCTTGTTTTAATTGATAGTGTGGAATACGCCATTTTCTTCCGACCTATCACTATCTTTTTGCATGACTTCTCTTTAGCTATTCCCATTCTTACGTCATCATTAATATTATTTAATTTATTAGAAATTTTCATCTCCTTAGAATACTGTCCATTGACTGGGAGTGGCATAAAGAGTGGCATTGAAGCAGGTGAGGAAGAAAACAAGACTTGTTTGCATACATCAAAAAGAAAAATTGAAGAGAACTTAAAAAGTCTTCCTCAATATATTAAGGTGTATGAAAATTCTTGATATGTGAACACTGTCTCTTATCCCAGCATAAAAAGATACTTGTCTTGTCAGAAGGAAATTCCTAAATGTGATTTCAAAGTGCAAAGGGAGCTAAATTTATTTCTGAACTGTTTACGAAATTAAATTCTATCAGGATATAGCTCTAGAGTTCATGTTAAAGAAAATGCCATAGCGTGTGATACTGATGGAGCAAGTATAGCCAGCAGCTCCCTTTTCCATGAGATCTTGTACTCTGATATTTGTGGCACAGTTCAGCTGCACAGCAGAGGTGAGTGCATGGGATGGTTCATGTCTCACATTCAACAGAGGTGGTTTTCAAGCCTTTAACTTAGCACTGCTAAGTAATCTTCAAACTGGTTTCTGAAGCTGACAAGCTAATAACGTTTCATGTGGCTTTTTGGTGACAAAAATACTTTTTCTTACTCTGGAAGCATCAACACTGGTGGGTTTTTTTGTTTTTGTCAGCACTCTCCAAGCATCCTCCTCAATAATCAGTTTTCATGAAAGCATCTATTAAACATTGAAACAGAAGTTTCTGGCATCATCCTTTTTCTCTTTCATGACAAGACTACATACCCTGGAATAAACTATGCAGTACAGCCTGAGAGTAAATAAAACTAAGTATCTTTCTAGCCCGCTAAGATGCTACTGCTTTGTAAAGTCGTATTACAATACACAGCTCAAAAGCAACTTTGCAAAACGGTGCTATTTTTCAAGACTTTTTCATTTTGTAGTTGGTAGATCATCCACATCTGAGCAAGTGAAGCTGGGAGTGCCTTTTTTTTTGCTATAAACTAACCATTTTGGTTTCCAACCTCTATATCTTTGTGATTAGAGCATCAGTAATGTTCATCTCAAACAGTGCTTTTAATGGTTGAATGCTACTGTGTGCTTCATGGTTAAAGTCATTGATAAGCTAAAATTGACAATTCTCTCTCTTTGTAATGTCAGCTTTGTATTAAAAAAAGCTAATTAAAAGCAGTAATATGTCATTAACATGCTTCTCTTTAACTGGATCCTGGGATTTGAAGCTCTTTGTCTTTTAACTAATTCCTCCCCTTTCCTCTTTCCTAGTTTGTGATAGGAAACAGAAATGTATCTGGACCTAAAATAATTCCAACACACAGCATTTTCAGAGACAGTGTGATATGAAGCCTACAAAATTTATTCTCATATACAAAGTTTTATGAAGTGATCCTTTACTACAGGTGAAATTGATTAAATGTAGGCTGCCTACAGGCACAGCCCAAAGGGGATGCTCACACAAGGAGTATAGAGGTGCTGGGAAACCAGAGCCACTGGTTTATAGCTGATGTCTGAGGAGAACTTTACTCAGGGAATTTGGGCCCCTGGGCAAAGCAAGAGGACTCTGGGATCTGCTGATGGAGGGACTTAAAAAGCAGTTGCCGGATCCTGCTGCTCCAGTAAAGGAGATGATAACTCTGTGGAGAGAAAAAGTTTTGACTCTGTGATAGATGAATATTCAAGCTGCTGTAATGTTTTGGTGTCTCAGTTTAAAGAGACCGGAGTGTTTTGCCATGAGGTAGACCAAACCCCTCTCTCTCAGCAATTGTAAGTCTGAAATTAAGAGGGTGCAATCGAGGAAGTATGGAAAAAGGAAGAAAAAACAACCCTTTATTAAAGGATATGTGTATATTGGCAAAAACAGTAACAGAACACAAAAACAACTAAACAATAATCCTGTACCCAAAAGTCCCCTTCAAAAAAAGGAAACAGTTAGATACTTCTCTATCCTCTAGTGCGATTCTAATCACGGTTGGCAGGGGCACTGTTGGCTCTCTGGAGGTGCAGAACCTGCAGTGTGCTGTGTTGGTCAGCAGGGGGCGTTGTTGGGCTCTGGAGGCCACCACGCGGGGCCCTGGATCATGGGAGGAGCCGAAATGGAGATCTCCCCCCACCAAGGAGGGGAAGGGGAGAAGAGGAAAGAACTGCAGTCTCTTTCCCATGAAACTCACGGGGTCTGCAGCTGGCTGCAGTCGGGACTCCCCCCTTTCCTCATTGAGCACAAACTCTCCTATGAATTCTAAGCAGATTCAGGCCGAAGATGGGGCAGCGTGCAGGCAAGCCGAGGCCGGAGAGCAGCCAGATGACCAAATCAAGAGCAAAATGGCCTCAAAGCTTTTCCAACATGCACACACACTTTGCCTCGTTAAGGCAGAGATCGTGTCCCCTGTTTGTAAAGAGAGGAGGAGAAAGTTTTTCTCTAAGAGAGTTACCCTGAGGGAGGAAAAAAGAAAAAGAAAGGGAAAAGACAGTAAAACAAATGAAATAATTTCATAGTGAGAGACCTGAAAAGTTCAATTTTAAGCCAACCCAAAATCATTTTGTAACACAAGCAAATATTTCTTTTTATTACACGGAAATGTTCTTTTTGAGGCGCACTTAAACAACCTTTCAGAATCAATAAAATTCCTTTAACTATTTTACTATTACACCATCAGAGAATGCAAAGACTGTCTAAAACAGTATAATAAAATCTAAAAATGGAAAAATGCAGACAGAACTTTGTACATGGAGAAGTGGCTTACATGAAACCACTATTTCAGCTGGCCTAATTCTTGACTGAAAAAGTTGCATTAATGAAATGTATTTCCCTAATCCTCTGGGTAATTCAAATCAAAGGATTAAAATTTACCATATCAAGCAGGACATTTAGGTAATTGGAGTCAGTGCTCTCTCTTCAAAAGCAACTATCTTCAAAGGTGTGTTATAAGGGTTAATAGGTAACTTTTATAGAAAGTTTAGTAATGTACTGGTTTCGAGAAAGTTTAGTTACTGCTATTTTCCCTAAGTAAATCATTAAAATAAAATGTGTCAGTTACACTATAGGCATAGTTTTAGAGTCTTGATAGACCTGTACATATTTGCATGAGATAATGTGAGATTTTGCTTTTCAGAATTGCTCTCATGGAAGAATAGTTATTGATTACCTGTAAAAAGACATTTTTCCTTCTGGCTGTAAGCCCAAGCTGCCATAAAAAGGCCAGAATATCAGGAAAGCAAAAGCTGAGGCCACTCACCTGAGGCAGTTCTAGGCAGCAAAATATGACCTTATGCCAAGAGCTAATAAATATGATAGCAAATTGTCTCTGGAATTTTTAGACATTATGAGTCAGAAGACCTTAATATTTGCATGTTATACTGAATTTTAAGATATCAGAGTAGAGTATTACAGTATTTCACAGACAGATTTCCATTAAAATTGTGGATTTTAAGAACAGTTACCTTTTGCTTTTCTTCCTGATTCTTAATAATCAATAGCTAAAATTAAAAATACTGCCGGCAAAGCTTTAGGCTATTTTTCCACTGGCAGTTTTTAATTATTTTCTTTACCAGTATGTATTAATGAGCAGCTTGTAAACAAAACAATTTCAGCTTTATTTCAATTAAATAAACCAAGAAACCAAATAATATGATAGGTACTCTTTATCATTTTGTTTTCATTAAACATTTAAAATTCACACAATATTTCATCTTTGCAGAAAAACTTATCTATAAACAAGACATATCTTAGTGTTAAAACTTGGGTTATATTTGCAAATCAACCATGTTTTCCCAGATAACAAAGGTCATTTGTAAGGAGAGTTCTGTCTGGCTTCGAAGTTGCCCCACAGAAAGGTAGACAGTTTTTGTAGGAATTTGCAGAAAGCAATCTGCACTTTGCAGTGGTAATGGACGGCAAGGTTCCTGTGGAAAGCAGTGTGTCATCTGGAGATCTAGCAAGCAACACCTAAAAATATTTAAAAGTGACTAATATTTCATTACTGAAGCACTGCAAAAAGAAAGTTATATTCCTCAGCCCCAGAGTATTGTGATCTAAATAGGTAGACCAATGTAATAAGATATGGAAGAAAGGTTCTGCAGGGAACAGTATCACATAAATAATAACAAAGTGTTTAATTAGTGTCTAATACGAAGCAAAGAACAAGAAAGATGAGTTCTTGGCCTGACTTTCTGAGTGCAAATACCTTTGGAGATTAATTTATAACATCTGATTAACAAATCCTTTTTTTCTTTACAGACATAAACTAGCTTGTCTTTGATTTGGCTTTGTGCCTTGTTTTAAAACTAGGAAAAAGATTTGAAGAAAACTAGTTATCTGTTTTATTTTGCTGTGTATTATCAAAACCCGTTTTGAAACATGCAGAAGAATTATCATAAGGTTCCTTTATCTAACTCATGGAGTTGATATATTTCCAATTATAGTACCACAGTTAAGTAAATTGAGAATAATTCCTCCTTGCACCACTGCAATAGCACTAATGGAAAGCAGCAGAATTGCCACTGCAGTTATGAGTAAATATTACTAAGCACTGTGCTTTGCAAAAGACTCAGCTTTGTATTCCTATGCATTGTCTGCCATCTCCTCTGCTTTAAAAAATATCTGTTTCCACACTCAAAGAGATAGAATAGTTGTGGTGGTTTGACCCTGACTGGACGGCAGGAGACCACCAAAGCTGCTTTCTCATTCTTCCCCTCAAGTGGACAGGGGAGAGAAAATATAAAAAAGGTTGTAAATTAAACTTCCCAATCTGACCATTCACGAGACTCTCTGACTGTCAACACCAGAGACTTTGCCTGCTGGGACTGAAGCACTTTCTCAGTGGGTGGCTCCAGCAAGCAGATGGGTTCCCCACTTGACTGCCCGCACACCTTATGCACACACAGTCAGAACAGGTTTCATTACCAGTTCAACCCCAGTTTTCCCTTAGCAGAGCCTCAGATGTCTCATTCCACAAAGCAATTTATTTATGGTGAAGTAACACAGAAACAGCCCGAGCTGGTGCCTGCCATGGTCCGAGGGGGATGGGGCCATGACACAGCACGGATGGGTCCGGAAACAAGGTAGGGGTGCAGATGGAATGCTTTATTGAGGCGTGCATGGGATTTTTTATCAGTTCAGGTGGGGAAAGGGCCAGAACATGGGGTGGAGCATGAGACAGACAAATGGGGAAACAAATCGGGATAGGGACACGGGCAAAAGGGGCAGGCACATGGGAGGAGCCGGGGAAGGAAAGGGTAAATGGTGATGGTGTCCTCTCTGCAGCTTCTTCAGCCTATCAGAGGGGAGCGGGGAAGCAGGCATGCCTGGGCATGCCCAGGAAATATAAATATAGGGGCAACATATAATGCGTATATTTATAAGCACATACAAACTGTAAAGTCCGTATAATAAAGACCTGTCAATTGCTGTATATCTTCCTCCATGCCTGGAACTGTTCCCATCCTGAATCTTGCTCCTTCACAGGTGCCTCCAGGGATGGACCCCTATCCAGGTCCCTTGGGCTTTTATACCCTCACAGTCTACCCAAGCACAAACCTCTCTTCCTCCTGAGTCCTCTGCACCTGTTGTGTCTCCCAGTGTCCATCCACCTGGCTGGTGCCAGTGGTCTTTGTGCCTTTTGTTATTCAAAAATATTGTCAGTTCAGGGCTCCTGCTGTGTCTCCCAGTGTCCACTGGCCTGGCTGGCACCACCCATCTTTGTGTCCTTTGTTAACCAAAGGGCTGGCAGTTCATGGCTACTTGTCTCAGGCTTCCATCCAGAGCTCAATCTGCATCTCAAACTGCAGCTTGCAAACAGAGCTACCTGTACCAAATCTATTTCTCAACAAGGTTCATGAGCTGAGATAAGGACAGAGAGAGATCACTCACTGATTACCATCATGGGCAAAACGGAATCAACACAGGGAAATTAGTTGGATTTATTACCAATAAAATCAGAACAGGATAATGAGAAGTAAACCAAATCATGGAAACACCTTCCCCCCACATCTCCCTCCTTCCTGGACTTAACTTTATTCCCAATTCTTTACCTCTTCCCCTCACAGTGGCACAGGGAGGTGGAATGGAGGCTCCAGTCAGTTCAACACGTTTCTGCTGCTACTGCTTCCTCCTCAGGGAGAATACTCCTTCCCCCACTCCAGTATGTGGTCCTTCCCATGGGAAACAGTCCTCCACAATGAGGAGACCTTCCTGTGGGCTGCAGTTCTTCATAAACTGCTCCAGTGTGGGTACCTTTCCTCAGGATGCAGTCCTTCAAGAAAAGGCTACCCCAGCATGGGTTCGCCATGGGACCACAAGTCCTGAAAGGAAATCTGTTTTAATATGGGCTTCTCTCTCTACATGTTCACGGGTCCCTGTCAGAAGCCTGCTCCAGCAACAGCTTCCCATGGGGTCACAACCTCCTTTTGTCATCCACCTGCTCTAGTGTAGGCATGCTCTCAGACTACAATTGCACACAGCACCAGAAAATCTCCTTGATGGAGATGGCAATCTTGTCCTCTGGGAAGCCCCTCAGCAGATATTCCTGTTCCTCTTACCTTGCCAGAACCCTCCAAGAGAAGTTGGAAGAGGACTTAGGATTTCAGAAAGAATATAAAGCAGCTCGAAAGCATTTCAGGGTTCGCAGGCCCTTAAGTCAACTGTCGAAACTGCACCATGAATTTGGTCTTCAGACGAAACGCAAACTAAGCTGGCTTTCACATCAGCGGGAAAGAGGGAGATAAAAAAACCTAAACCAGGGGCAGGTCAAACCCATCCTCACAAGCTCAAGGGCTCAACTGCCCGCTCTGGAAGTGTAATGAAACAACAAATTGCTCGTCAGTGTTTTGAAAGGTAGATGCTCCATATGTGTGTGACTCAGAAAAGAGTAAGAAAGAAAAAAAGGTAAGAAAGAAGAGAAGGGAAGAAAAGCCAAAAGGAGGGCCAAGCACTGCAGGGAAAGGGCATCTCTTTAGTTTGTTGGAAGAAGAACTCCAATGAGCTTTATCATGATTTTCAAAGCAGCAGGCGCCCAACCCTCTCCTCCGCGTTCCTCCTCGCCCTCTCTCCAGCACGCTGCCTTCACATCTGATCACGACGTCTGTGCACAACAGGCAACGGGGGCTTGCACAGTAGCTTCAGAGCAGGCAGATGGCCCAACAGCCTGCCGGCCCTTCCAGTCAGCCCTCTCCGGCACCGCCGGCCGGGATCCCCCCACTCACAGGCCCAGCCCTGCACGGTCACACTGCCCCAGCCCGCAGCAGGACTTCCCCCTCTCGTCCACGCATCCCTCCCTCCGCCCCAGGCAGCGCCCTTCTCCTTTGCCCCACCCAACACATGCTGGCCCCAGCAACTAAAAGGCTTGGGTCTTCAGGAGGTTGTTTTCCCCCAAACGCAGTGACGAAAAGAACCAGCACTGCTTATTGGTCAAACCAGTAGTTTTATTTCAAGAAAGGCTTCTAGACATTCTGTTGTAATTTAGCAGCAGCCCAGCCCCGGAAGACACATCTTCCAAGAACTCCTCCTTATAAAATGGAGGGCAGCAACACACGAACATCGGGAGAGCCTGAAAAACAAACTTCTACTTCCAAGAAGGAAAGACCCACTCGCTGGCTGTTCCCCAGCTGTGCTTACGGACGTCCCTCTGCTGCCTTCAGCCTCCAGGACAGCTCTCTTGCACACACACTCGCCAAGGGACACAGCTCAGCTGCCTAAGGAACAAGTCCTAGCACAACCGCTAAATATTATTCTCTTTCAAAACACAAGCTTCCTGACACTTTTCTTTCAAAACCAATCTTTATTTTAAACTTTCACAGGTCTACCTTAAACACTAGGCTCTCCTAGGTCACCGCCCACGCTAAAGCACCATTTGTAATTTTGGTCATGAAACGGGAATAGAAAGCATGGGACAGCCTTTACCTCGTACTTTGAAATTCAAGTGGAGAGCACTGCTAACACCTACCCCTACTCTATCCTATGGAACTTAACTCGACTAATTCTTCCCTACCCCTACTTTAACCTACAGAACTTAAGGGGACTGACTTATTCTCCTATCTCAGGGTACGGAAACAAGGACAGGTGGCCTGGGAGGATGGGGACAAGGGTAGGGAAGCTGGGGACAAGGGTGGGAAAGGCAAGGCCCAGCTCGACTTGAGTCTGGCCAGAGCTCTTAAGGAGAATGGGAAGGGCTTCTACAGCTATCTTGATAAAGAAGGACTAGGGATAAGGTGGGCCCTCTCCAGAAGGAACTGGCAGACCTGGCTATCTGGCACAAAGAGAAGGCTGAGGCTCTTGATGACTTCTGTGCTTCAGTCTTCGACAGCGAGTGCTCCAGCCATGCCGCCCAAGTGGAGAAAGGCAAAGGCAGGGACTGGCAGAAGAAGAGCCCAAGTCCCCTGCAGCAGAGGATCAGGTTCGAGAGCGTGTAAGGAACCTGAATGTGCACAAGGCACCCGCTGAGGTTCATCCACAGGTCCTGAGGGAGCTGGCAGATGAAGTTGCTAGGCCACTCCCCGTGGTTTTGGAAAAATGGTGGCAGTCAGGTGAAGTCCTCGATGACTGGGCGAAGGGCAATCCAAGCCAACAGATCAGCAGGACTGGCCCCAACACTGAGCCCTGGGCGACACCACTGGTGACCGGCCATCAGGTGGATGTCAGCGCAGTCGCCGCCACCCCCTGGGAGCCGCCATCCCATGCCACCAGGCAGGGCCAGTGGAATGCCCTGCGCAGAGCCCGGAGCGCCTCCCTGAAGAGAGAGGGCCGCTGTGCTGAGACAGCTGGAGGTGAGGGCTCGACTTGCCAACGCTTAAAAGACTGTCGGTCCCACACCAGCAAGTCGTCCTCCCAGCAAGTGGCCCCCCCGATGGCCTGCAGTTCCCCAAAGCTCTTCTTTGCGCTTTGTCTTGTTGGAAAAAGGGCCTTCTTCCTTCAAGCGCAGCTGCAGGTGGTAAGGACACGTCCCAGACTGCCCCCAGCAGCTCAGTCCGTAGAGGTGGAGGTGGATGTGCCTGAGGAAGAGTCCCAGGGCTCTGACCATGCCTCAGATGGGAGGGACCCAGAGCTACTTGCTCCCCCAGTACTCCAGCTTTGGTGTGTGTTTTCTTGCCCTTGGCACCGCTCTAAGAGGCTGGAGATGTCCCAGAGACTCTCGTCCTCAGACCAGGCCCCCTCCTCGGTCTGTGGCAGAGGCAGGACCATCTGCGCTGCTGCCCCTGCCCACTGCCCACCGCGAGCTTCCAGCTGGCTGGGCGAGGGGCTGGGGGGGCAGCAGGGTCTGTGCAGGGCAGCTGCCTGGCTCTCTGCCCCTGCTGCTGGGGCTGTTGCCACCATCGCTGTGTCCACGCCTTGAGCCAGGTCCCACTGTTTCCCCGGCTGCCGGCCCCGTCGCCGGATCACAGCTGCAATCCTGCTCAGGGTGGCACGTGCCATGTGCTGCAGCATATCCAGCACGGCGAGGCAGCAGCCTGTGGGGCGCTGCGGGGCAGCAGCTGTTGGCTGGCTGTGCCTGGGACCCGCCGAGGCAGGAGATGTGCTGTGCAGGTCCCCGACTGCCTCTTCTGCCACCTCTGCACAGATGATGCAGGGACATTTGGGCCCTTCCCGGCAAGCAGGCTGAGGCTCCAGCAGGACCGGTATGAGGGAGGGCTTGACCCAGATGCTGTAGATTTTGATGACTTCCCCTTTCTTCTCTGACAGCTCCTCGTCCTGGCTGTCTTCTTCCTGGGACAGCGGTTGGTGTGCGTTTTCTTCCCCTCGGGACTCCCTGGAGATGTCCGGGAGCCCTGCCCACTGCCCACTGAGAGCTGACAGCTGGCTTGGCGAGGGGCTGGGGGGGCAGGCGTCCGGGGTCGGGGCCTGTGGCCTGATGTAAGGGCTGCTGAGGCACAGGCGAACTGGGGCACGGGCTGTCGGTGTGGGCGCTTGAAGGTCCCAGGGCTCTGACCACGCCTCACGTGGCATGGGCACGGAGAGCCTCTTTTCTCCACTCCTCCAGCTTTGGTCTCCGCTGTGTTCTTCTTGGGGCAGCTCTAGGAGGCTGCAGGTGTCCGAGAGCTCCTCACACCAGGCCCCATCCTCGGTCAGTGCCACTGGGAGGACGGCCTTGGCTGCTGTCCCTGCCCACTGCCCACTGAGAGCTTCCAGGTCACTTGGCAAGGGGCTGAGGGCGCAGCGGTCTGGAAACGCGTCCAGGGTGGGGGTCTTTGCCCTGGTGTGAGAGCCTGTGATACTGACACCTGGGCCATGGACTGTGGTTGTGCCTGCTTGAGAGTTCCCGGGCTCTGCCCATGCCTGGCACGGGAGGGACACTGAGCTACATTCTTGCCCACTACTCCAGCTTTCCTCTGAGCTTTCATCCCCCGTTGACAGCTCTAAGAGGCTGGAGATATCCCAGAGACTCTCGTCCTCGGACCAGGTCTCATCCTGGCTCTCTGCCACTGCCAGCACTGCCCCCGCTGCTGCCCCGGCCCACTGCCCACTGAGAGCTTCCGGATGGCTTGGGAAGGGGCTGGGGGGACAGCAGGGGCTTTGCAGGGCAGAGTCCTGCCTCTCTGACCCTGCTGCTGTGGAGGTTCCTGCTGTCGCTACCTCCATACCTGGTTCCACCTCCCTCTGTGGCTCCAGCCTCCAGCCACATCGCCGGATCCCAGCTGCGAGCCTGCTCCGGGCGGCGCGTGCCACGTGCTGCAGCGTGCCCAGCACAGCGTGGCCGTGGCCTCCAGGGCTGTGTGGGGCAGCTGCCTGGCTCTCTGCCCCTGCTGCTCTCACCTGCTCAGCCACGGCAGCAGCAGAGGCGCTGTTCTCCTCTTCCTGCGCTGCTGCCTGCGTCTGCCAGTTGTCCACCTGTGGCGAGGAAGAGGAGGAGAAGGCGGTGTGAGATGGAGGTGGTTGCCATGGCATGTCAGGCCTCTCCGTGCCCGCAAGCCCAGCCCCGGTGCCAAGGCAGCTCTCTACTACCCCATCCTTCACCTTGTGCTTCCTCTGCCAGCTCGACAGCCACTTGCGTGGCTGCAAGTTGGAAAACTTCTTCGTCTTCCACATCTTCAACGTCGGCTACTTCCTCTGCCGCTGAGGCCCCCGAGAGAGATGCTGCCTCCTGAGACAGAAGCTCTCCTGGGAGAAAGAGGGCACTCCGGGGCCCTGCCCTCCCTAAATAGCCTCCCGGGCAGGACGGGGCCCCGCACTGTCACAATGGCCCCCGGGGCCCAAGGAGGCCCTGCATCACAAAGGGCCTGGCAATGCGCCGCTGTCACAATGGGCCATTTGCCGGCACCCCTAGGACAGCAGCATGGGGGCACACAACTGGCTGCAGCTGGCTGGAACTGGATGGAACCAGCTGGGCCCGGCACAAGGCTCCCCCGCTTTCCCATCACAGACGCTCCAGCCGGCCCCAGCCAACAGCTCCCGCACGGCCCCGGTGCCCGCGGCCTCCCCACAGCTCAGCCCTGTCTGCGTCCAGCAGCTGGCAGTGCCACCACCCTGGGCAGCCAGCCGTGGCCGTGGGATGTCCCAGGGTCAGAGAGATAAGTTACTTGTGGGTAGAATTGCCTTGCTATGGTTTCAGGCTTGCCAACCAGCACACCCTTCTGTGCAGAACTGTCAATAAATCAAATCCCTCAACCGTGTGTGTGGATCGGCCTCTTGCACCCAGCGGGAAAGAACCCGCTTTGGGACAACAGGGAGGTCCTGGGCACTTGCTGGAGCAGGACGTGTGCTGTGCAGCTCAGCGTCTCTGCCCACACTGCTGGGGTAACTGGGCCCCTCCTGGCAACCAGTGTGGGGGTTCAGCAACACCACCGGCTACAAGGGCCCAACCCAGACAGTGTGCCTTTTGCTGCCTTTCCTGCTTTCCTGAGACAGCTCTTTCTCCTTACTTCTTCCCCGTGGGACGCGGCTTGCTCTGGGATTTCTTGCCCTTGGGACAGCTCTAGGAGGCTGCAGATGCCCCAGAGCCACTCAGATCAGGCCCCATCCTGAATCTGTGCCACTGGCCCCTCAAATATAATAGTGAATATAATTTTGCATTTTAGGGTATAAAAATAATTTCGCAAAACTAAAAAAAAAGAATAAATTATTCTCCAAGTATAACTTTGTTCTTTTTTGCAAAGCCACTTCTCATTTCTCGTAACAGACTCTAGGAAGAATGTAACTACATTGACTGAATTAAATATTGCCTAGCCCTGAAATGAGTGCAACAGGATGCCTTCTCCTTTCCTTCAGGCTATGGGACAACATGGCTTGTATTTTGTTAGCATCTCACAGAGTCAAGCTGTTTCAGAGGTTAACAAGACACCTTTCTTCAACCTACTATATGTTTTCTTTTGTCCACCTTTCATTCACTGAATGATGAGCAGTGAATAACAAAGGCTTCCACTGACATGGAAAAAGACCCAAAAAATTCTATATTTAAGACAAGTCTATTCAGCAGTGTTGTGGATATAAATCTGAACTAATTTGAATAAAATAAATTGATAAGCAGGGAGATTCAGGTACTACTCAAAAAAGCATACTAATCCAGATGATTTTTTAATTGTCTTGAGTGTAGACTCAACCTGAGAGTCTTTTCTAGGTTCATTTAAAGCACTTGGCAAGCAGCATGGCAAATCACAATGTTTGTTGGCATTACAGACCTTATGGCCTTGCAATAGAAATCTTGCTCTGATTTCTTCATACCAGAGTCTGCACTATGCCTTCAGTGATTTGCAGTAACACTGATTTTGTTCTGTGGGTTTCTTGCTTTCACATAAACACAGGGTGAGATTTTTAGATTCATATTAATAATGAAATAGTAGAATATTGGAGGAAAGGAGCATTCTCTAGGCACAGTGTCCCTTACCAATACTAGGTAGGATGAAATATGATCAAAGTGTAAATATGAAAGAGAACAATAATCAGGTAGTGAACATTATTTCTCACTAATTACAGTCATAAGCAATCTGTGATGTACCAGGGCAGGAAAATGTCTTCTATGGGAAGTGTATACTTGTTAGCAAGTGAGCATTAACCCAACATAATGAGTCTTGCTCAAAGCTGTTGCTGAAAGCCCTATGCTGTTATCCATATGTTGGATGCCTCCCATAAAAATGTTGACTGAAAACTTACTGTTCCAGGAAACTCTTGGATTTTATGGTTTTCTCAATTATAAGGCACCATTTGGCCTTCTATGGAATTTTCTGAAGTGGATACAAGAGAAGCAGCAACTAAGGATTACATCTTAGTGTAATTTTCATGAATATACATTCAGATTCGTTTCATTGACTTCATGAGGCTTATCTTGGTCAAACCCAGAATTTTATTAACATCTTTTATAGACACAGCAATTACTGGTATCTTCAGCACAGAACCTAATTACAGAAAGTAAGATCTACCTCTCGAACACTCCGCTGTCGGTGAAAAATTTAAGTAAATGATACCGGTCAAGTCAATAGGCTCTATGCCAGTGGTTTTAAGGGACCCAAGTTTTTACTTCTGGACTGTAATAATCATTAACATAACTTTAGTTTGAAAAGAACTCTATCCCATTTAAATGTTATTATTCTGAAAATGAGATACTTAACTGTCAGGTCACATTTTATCATTTCCCTTTGTATCACTGACTTATTCTTACGTTATAATGAAAATAAGACTTTACTTGTTTGCTCTTTATACCCTTCAGGTGATATTTGTCCTTTTACTTTCTCTTCTCTAATTGTTGTCTACCATAGATGCACATATTTACTTTTGTAATCTTTCCCCATCCGTTAACACCTCTGTCATACACATAGACCATTAGTTTTTCTCTCAACTTCCTGCATATTTAAAATGCACATGTCATGATAGGACTGCAAAATTTACCTGTAATGTAATTTTTTCTTGAAATTAAACATATTGTCACTCTGTTCTGTGTTCTACAGTCATAGGATGCACTGTGTTAATCTTCTTTTAGCTTTTTTTTTGTTTTAGCTTTTGACGGTGGTGGTGGCAGGGGTGTTCCAGAATTATGAGTTTATGGGTTAGCTTACTTTTGCCCTCATTCATTTGCTTTACTTTTTCTGCCCCCAGCCTTCTTCCAGCATTACTAATGAACTTGCTGCATATGTCTGCATTAAAAGAGTTAGATATTTGAGACCAAACAAACTTTTGATTTCCATTCACTATTTTTTTATTTTTGCTTATTTTCATTTAGAAGGCTTTTAATATACCTGACAAAGCTGAGGTCGAGTTAAAAATTGAGCTCAAAGCTGGTTGAAATGCACAGAAGTATTTCATCTGTTGTAAAATGTTCTGATTTTCTGGGTTTAATCTCACTTGGAGTATCATGATAATAATGTTCATAGATATGCAGCAAGTACACTCAAAGAGATGTTCTTATATTTAACAGACTGCAGATCCATAAAGGTTTGATGTCTTTGTCAGATTAATCAAGCCTGTTTAAATTACTCATGTACGTATTTGTTGAGAGTAGTTTCTCTTATTCCATACATGTGCAATTATTCTCAACTGTAAAACATTTGCTACTGTATGAAAAAAGTTCATAGCTTTAACAGTCTATGGACTTTTTGTGGTACATTTCATAGCTGTCCAATTGCACAATGTTGTTCCTCAAAAAACTTTTAAGTGGGAGAATAACAGCCAGTAGCAAATAAAGTTTGTATATCTCAAACTTCAATAAGGAAAAAACATGTATAAAAAAAGTCTGATGTTGAAATGTTGATCATTTATGTTCATTTTCAGAAACAATGTTAAGATTACTCTTTAATTACTTAGGAAACATTAGTCAGACAAACATGTAAAATAAGAACTCTAATTCAACATTGTGTTTTCTGCTAGAGTAAGAACTCCTGTACTTTAAAACTAGTTTCGCTTACTTTTTGTCCTTCTGCAAAAATGCTTTAGTGGTGAGATAAACTGACTATAGTGAGTGTCAAAAGATATTATTTTTACAGAAATATTGCTGTAATTTCTCCCTTTAATTTTTCCCAGAAAGGCACACATATTTTGCTGGTTTCTTCATACAGAAGCAATAATTGTCAGGCTGAATTTAATACAATCTATTAAAGGAACTGATTTTGCATCAAGTATAAGTGAAAATAATGAAGTGAACAATTAAATAACTTTTCAAGGCTACATGAAAGTTGTGCCTTAGATTTTAACAAGTATCTCCCATTTCATGTGTTAGTTTAAAGCTAGAGGGAATTCTTAAATCTATTGTTTCACAAAAGTTTTTTAGGGAGCAGCTGGTTTACCCTGGTACAGTACAAACTGTAACAACCTTTTTGGTTGAACAGGGAGTGTCATTCTGTCTAGCTTGGTTACCAAGAGACAGATGTCTTGTCTTTGTTTACCTCGGCTTCTTACTCCAAGCATGCTACTAAAACAGAATAGTTCGTTTGGCAAGCCCCAGAGGGCTGTTGCTCTAGATTCACATGTCTATGGGGATGGATTGACCATCAGCTTTCTGATTGTGCAGATAAGCAGATATTTTTGATATGTAATGCCATCAACATACCTCTATGAGATTACATAGGCAAATAAATAATGCCTGCTGAAATTTTAGTCATTCAAGTCTTCTTTAGGATCCAGGTGAGCCTCACATTTAAAAATATTTCACTGTTGAAATTACACAGCAGAAAAATACATCACTTCTACTACAGGCACCAACAAAGAAATTTGCCTCCATTGGCCTTATTGACCAGAATATTCACCCAAGATCAGATTTATTAGGTTTCTTTAAGGTGGAGAAATCATACTTGCCTATTTCATGATAAAAATAAAAAAAAATGTCAAATTTAATCCATTAAGAAAAACAGAAGTGGAGTAGGAATATGTAATCCAATAGGTAAGGTATTAGCCTCTCATACGCTATATTTTAGCCAACTCATTTATTAATTTTACGCAGCTGCTTCTACGAACATGGAATGAAATCTAGAACTCTTTTCTTCTCAAAAATTTTCTCATAAGAGAGTAACAAAATATTTTCTTATTTATTTTCTTCTTGCTTTCCAAAGTTGTGTAGAAAACAACACAACAGGAATTGACTTTCTCTTTTCACAACTTGGGAAGCCAGAGAAATGAGCTTAATTATCTTGCTGAGGAAACCACTGAAGTCAGCAATCCAACTTTTTGGATATTAACATCAAATATTTGCATTTTACATATAACACAGACCTCTCTCTCCAATTATGTTTTAGCAGAATAAAATAAGAGAAATATCAGGGTAATGTTGTAGGAAATGCATTATATCATGTATATCTTCTAAGTTTTCTTACCTAAGCACTATGCCACTCTTTATAGAGGAGCACTCTGTCACATATCTTAAATACTGAACAGCACCAAATCAGCACATTTTAAGGGGAAAAATAGAATCCTGAATGCAAGTAAGATTCTTAAAAGGCAGCTTTTGCTTCTGAAAAAAGCAGTTGTTCATGTTAGGACAAGCGACTCTCCTACAATGCTACAGAGTAGAGCTGAAGTCCAGTGGAAGGTGGGTTTCAGGTATGCCTTCCCTCAGGCATCCCCCATACAACTTTCTTTGGTATCATGAAACTGCTGTCTTGGTTTTTAGAGAACCCATTCCTCAGTGTTAACGCCCTCTCCTTTGTGTTAAGGAAACTGAGCTACCAGTTCTAGCCAGTGTATACACTTTGAAGCCACCATATGTTATACCCTTTGTACATATGAACTCAAGTAGTTAAAAAAGTCACACAAGTAAAGATACAAAAGCACAACCATGGTGTTGGGGGTTTTGTGTGTTTTTTCGTATTGAAGTTTTTAATTCATGTGTTTTTATGTTACAAACATAAAATAACTTGATAATTGAAAGAATAAACCAATGTCTTCCTTCTTGTCTATGTACTTATAACATATTCTGGTCACTAAACTGAAAAACAAAAGATGAGGACAAAAAAAATTGTAGAAGACAGCAAAAATAAAATTCTTTCTCATGTAGAAAGACTTTGACAACTAGATTGTTTTTGTTTCGTGCTTTAGGCAAGAGTTTATGTTAGTAAAGTATAAAGTCCTCAGGTCTGGGACAGTGTTTATTTATCTACATAAAGTGTAACATTATGATATTCTGATGTTTGCATTTTATGTTTTCTAAATAACTACTTGTTACTGATCCTCTTTACCTTCAGCAAGATTGAAAATAAAGAGTTTTTCCCTCAGAATGGGATATTTGAATAACATTTTCTAAGTTATAGGCTGCTTGGACTCTGTGACTATCCTACATACTTCTGTCAGGCATCAAAACTCTACAAGAGATGTTCTTCAATACTAGTGTGAATTGTGTCATAAACACACTGAACAAAAATTTGAATAGCAAATGTAAGCCAAGCAGATGGATGCAGTGGTGGACAATGCAAAGAAACAGTAAGTCATTGTTAGTCAGCAGTGTAGGCAATGGGCTCTGCCACTGAATCTTAAACACTGTCAAACTCATGTGCATTGTTTAATTATTATGGCTCCAATGACACCAATATAAGCAGGTGCAATACTGAAAAAAATTGATCTGTTCTACTACAAAACCCCCCCATATTAATTTCTCAAATAAATTTTAACATTTCCTCCATGCAGTACTTTCTGCTAAAAAGAACAATTAGATATATCTTAAACTGAAAGTTCTGTAGACTTTATATTTACATATTTATATTCTATATGTATACATTATTGTTGAAATATTAATAGAAACATATAGATGATGTATAAATACTATTACAGTTATCTTGATCTACATCCAGAAAGAAAAATTCATCTTCTACTGTTGAGTCCTTTCAACTTTATGAAATACTGCTCAATAGTGAATCTGAAAATAAATAATTGTATTTAACAGTGTCTTTGAAAGTAATTTTACTCACCTGGAGACAGTGTGTTAAACTGTTAAGGAGTTGGATCTTTGATCAGGGTGTGACAGATTTGCATTTTCTTAAAGAAATTAACCTTATTTCTATTCCACTCTCATATAAAATAGACACATTTATTGTTATAACCTTCAAAATGTAGCATTAAGAAAATTATATACATTTCAGCCTAATGCATCTGCGCTTCAAAATGCTGGTGATTTGAATAAGAGCCAGGACCAGGACATATGAATTTGTATTTGTCAAATTGTATTACTTTAATTTACATATATCTAAGATGAGCTTATGCTGTACAAAGTACAGCAAATCATGAGAGCTGAGCTTTTGTAGATGGACACTTGTTTACTCATCTAAGTGCACTGCAGATAAAGTGTAACTTAAAAAAGTGCCTCTACTACAATCACACTTGGGACGTTTATCTCTTACCCACCAATATATCTGGCACAACAAAGCGACCAGCTTCCTTCCAATGCATTCTGGTCATGCAACACTTGTTTTCAGAGCTTCATGCTGCTGGGGAACAAGTGCTTCTGTACACAAGGTTGGTTGAAGCTATGAATTTACAGATAAGGTTTTTCAAATTGCTAAATAAGGTGATATTAAATCTAAAGACAAATCCCATTTACAAAAAAATAAATGCTGTAAAAAGCATCTATTAATAATTCAGTTTTCAAATTGATTTATTTGGGTTTATTTTGGAGTTTTGTTAGATGTGCTTCAGTCTATCTTTAAGCATTTAAAAAAATAGATTTTTTTGCTACGGGAAAGATCTGTTTCACACGGAGACATTTTGTTAATGATTACATGCAACCTTTCCTTAATACATGGAGCTAATTTACTTTTTTTTGCATCACTATGTATTGTTTTTTAAAACAACCCTTAAAGCAGAATGGATACATTGTAATAATTAAAAATGAGAAACCTTTACTTTAGTGAAATGAAAACACATAGGTACAGTCACTAGTTGTTCATTAGCAATTTTAGAGCCTATTTGGCATTTTGCTTCAAGATTAGATTTTCGATAACTTAGAATAGATACAAAAGAAAATTTCCCTCAGCTTTATAGAATGAGCATAACTCCATATGGTATGGGATATCCCTACGGTCAGTTGGGGTCAGCTGTCTCAGCTGTGCCCCCTCCCAACTACTTGTGCATCCCCAGCCTCCTTGCTGTCAGGGTAGTAGGAGAACAGAAAAATCCTTGATTCTGTGTAAGCACTGCTCAGCAATAACAAAAACATCCCTGCATTATTAACACTGTTTCTGGTACAAATCGAAAACATATCCCATACCAGCTATGGTAAAGAAAATTAACTCTACACCAGCCAAAACCAGCACAGAGTCATGTAATTAAATGTGTGTTTCTTCCTGCTGTTCTATTCAGGAAAGCTAACAAAATAATCACTGAGGAGAATCACAAGAGAGGAATCACAATAGACATCTGTCACTAAATACCAAGATAAAAAAATAAAAAGAAGGCAAGAAAAAGTAACTTAGAGACTGCTGTGGGACAAATATTTGGTGTACAGCACATTCAGTGCTCTGACTAATGAGAAACAATTTATGGTAGCTTCCAGGGAGCTGTAAATTGCCCTGGTCCTGCCACAAAGATGGTTGTGAAAAGTGTGGCCCTACAGCAAGGAGCCTAGAGATCCAGCTTTCAGTAAGCCTGGAGAACCAGTGCCACAGCCAGTTTGACACTAGTACCCAGGGCAAACAAACACACACACAGGTGAAACACCTAATAAAACTGTGTCTTCTGAAGGTGAATCCAAAGGATATAAATGTGCATGATGTGTTGATCATTTTAGAAATTCAGTCTCAGGAAACATGTAGTTACTGGAACCTGGCATGCCTGCTAACTTGGGAGATTTTTTCTCTTGTGTCTGGCATACTACATCTTTCTGTGTCAACACACTGGACACTTCCACCTTTCCGGACTTGTGCCTTCATACCAACAAATCCTAGGTCTAAAGCATCTAAATCTAGAATGCATTTCAGCTCCTTTCACCTGGCCTCAGGAACCACCACCTCCCTCTCCCCTCCTCACCCTCATGTCACCACAGGTCTAGAAAGGATCCTCAAGGAAGCTACAGCATGGTCTGGACAGGTCCCTAGCCAGGACAATCAGGACCACAAGAACCAGGCATGCCATGCTGTTCAACTACTTCATCTTATGGGTTTTACCGGACACTGAAGTGTACACAGTTTGTCAAGTTCTTGATCTTCCTTTTCTATCCTCCTGTATCTTTCAGGGGTAGCCAGAAAGTGAAGAGAAACCATTCACATTTTCCTGATACAGAGGGATATCAAAGATGGAGAAAATGTCCTAGTTTCATACTATTGTGGTTTTTCTTCTGAAACCGGCATGTTTTTTGCCTAATTCCATGGTCACCCTCTGTGCGTTGAATGCTATGCCTTCATACATCTGATTGACTCAGTTAATCCACAAAAACAAGAAAAAGAAAAAAAAATCCTTCCCACAAACAAGAGAGACCTTTAATTAAGAGACATCTGAACAAATCAGAGAGATTGACAATCATCAGTTTCAAATTCTACAGCTGGGATGGGGCAGCCCCAGATATTCATACAGACTGAGGAATGAGATGCTGCAAAGCAGTGCCACAGAAAGGGACCTGGGGGTCCTGGTCAGCAGCGAGTTGAATACGAGTCAGCAGTGACCTGGCAGCCAGGATGCCCAACCATGTCCTGGGGGGCATCAGGCAAAGCATCACCAGCCAGTTGAGGGAGGGGATTGTCCCGCTCTGCTCTGCACTGGGGTGGCCTCACCTTGAATATTGTGTGCAGTTTTGGGCACCACAGTATAAAAAAGGCATTAAGCTGTTAGAGACGGTCCAAAGGAAGGCCATGAAGATGATGAAGGGTTTGGAGGGGAAGCATTATGAGGAGCAGCTAAGGTCACTTGGTTTGTTCAGCCTGGAGAAGAGAAGACTGAGGGGAGACCTCATTGCAGTCTACAAATTCCTTGTGAGGGGAAGCAGAGGGGCAAGTACTGATCTCTTCACTCTCATTATCAGTGACAGGACTCGAGGAAATGGCATGGAGCTGAGTCAGGAGAGGTTTAGGTTAGTTATCAGGAAAAAGCTCTCACCTGAAGCGTGGCTGGGTACTGGAATAGGCTTCCCAGGAAAGTGGTTGTAGCCCCAAGCCTCTCTGAGTTCAAGCATTTGGAAAACACTCTCAGACACATGGTGTGATTCTTGGGGTGTCCTGCATGGGGATAGAAGTTGGACTTGATGATCCTGATGGGTCCCTTCAACTCAGCATATTCTATGATTCCATGGTCTTCAAAAGCTGACATCTAATCTCTAACCTCCTAATTCTTTCTAGTGAAACAGAAGAAAAAAATCCTTTAATTCAAATTAAATTATAGTGGGTACTTATATGGGATAAAAATGAGAAATGGACAAAATCAAAATAGTCACATACAGACAGTGCCAGACTGAATTTATGTCAGTTTATGCTTAGATTGCTGACAATGGGACTCTTGTTGCTCTACAAGACACATGCTTTTCACATGTCAGCTCTGTTGGATGACAGCACAATATATGGTTTTCCTATTGTACAATCACCAGCATGAAGAGTGAAGCTCCTTCTGCCTCCCATCTAATCTCTTCCCAAAACATTACTTGGGAACAGAAAAATGAGTTCTTCTGCAGGGGTTGCCAATCAGTCAAGACAACATCGAGATTTCATTTTATCTCCTTTCCCTTCTCTTTTCCAACACACATGTATATCACTTTAAAAAGCATCTACACAAGATCTTTATTCTTCCCTCTCCCTCATGGATACTCTTACTTGGGCTAGCACTCTACCTTTACAGTAACTCAACTAACATTAGTTAGCTGTAGTCTAAATAATTCAAGTGATAACAATTCATTTTGTGAGATGGACCAATTTCCATAGCATCAAAGCAAGGGAAAGTTATCAGTGAGTGCTTCCCAGATGATTAACCTATATCTGTCAGCTTCTCTATGTGCTGACATTTCACATAGTTGAGGCATATTTTCTTTCAAAGTTAGTTCATTTGAAACTTCCTTAGGAGAACAAATGACTGGAGCTTTGGAATGCTTTCTACAGCAAGGTACTGGATTTGACCTCCTGACTTTAAATGCTGCACGACTCAAACCTCTGCAGAATAGACTGAAAATATGATGTTACTCCTGAGTGTTTAATAGTGCAGGAAGGAACAGGGTGACAAACAGTAGCCTGATCTGAAACTAGATGTTAAGCTCTGAAAATCCGAATTCCTTCTCATCCATTCTTTCATCTGGTCTCCTACTTCATTTGTGCTTTCCTCTTTTTAAATGACCTGTCAAGTTTATGGAGTCTCCCAAGCACATCTGCTTTCTTTCCCATCAAAGAGAAATAAAAAAAAGAAAGTGTGACATAGTCATAATGGCAAAGAATAATAACTACATCCATTATTATCAGAGTAGGGACACTGTGTTCAGAGCTGTATTGCTGCATGAGGCACACAGAGGATGCCTACATCAGAGAGCAGAGCACAGCACAAAAGCACTACACACTGCTCTGCCAGCCCGGGACAACATGGCCACACCACTCAGTGCAGTTCTCTTCTGAGCAACCACGGTTGGCTCTGCAGGTACATCAGGCAGCATGCTCACAACTGAGCCCCTGAGCACTCTCACTGGTCCTTGCAGGATTGTGCTCAAACTCCTGCAGATTCTTTAGCAGAGTCAGCCTGTGTTGCTCCATTTTGCAGCACCATAACATCTATCGTCCCTGCCCAAGACAGTAAAAATTTAAGCGAACAAAACTGAAGCAATAAGGGGAAGCAGATTAAAAAAAACATTCTGCTGCTACCTGGGACTGTAAAAGGAAACCAGAGAGCATGTCATTCGGAATTTTTCTCTCTGCAAGTCTTCTGTGTAATCAAGACTGTAGCACTTTCAAGGGCTATGTCTGCATCATCCAGTGCAGTGATGTATAGCATTACCTGTAGAAGCTACCTCTACCACCAAAAATTTTCTACGTACCTGTTTCTCCTATATGCAATTTTTCCAAAGCCTGGACTTATGTTGGACTTTTTAAATCATTATGTTTGCTCAGCTTTCTTCAAATCTGTCTTTAAAAACTACTTCTGCTATGAATCTCATGAAATCCAGCATTTTTTTAAGCAAATGCTTTGGAATTACATTATATTATGTTAAAGTGCTGCCTTGTTATCATATCCTGAAGCTCTCATCCCCTTTTCATTCTCTTTAATTTCTCTATGTGCAGCAATTTTGTAGATTTTGTAAGCACCAAGAAGAACAAAATTCAATTATTATTCATGTATCACTCTAGTGCAAATATAAAATACTTTGCAGGTATGAGTACTAGTCAATGATTTTTATCTTGAAAATCCAGTGTATAAACAGAAAACTTCACAGGCTATATAATAAACTTAGGAAAGCCAGTAACCTGTGTCACTATTAATTAGGGACTCCTATCTTGCATGGATGAGCTGGAAACTTGGCAGCAGTTCCAAGGACTCAGAATTACAATATAAATCCCACGAGTTAACACAGTATGTCAGCAGGAGGCTGGAAGTGTCACGGCACATATAGAGCTCACACACTTACTTCCCCTATTTGTGATAACCAACAAGTGCATGAACAGTTTGTTAACATAACTGGGATGGAGCATACTCAGAGTCCGAGCACTGACTTCTGCATGCACCTTTCAGGAAGCAATCTGTTGTCTTCCTTTCATTTCCCTTGCCTTTTTACCACTTGAACACTCACAGTTTGAAATGTTCCAAGGAAAGGAAGAGGAAATTTTAAACTGAAAGAGCATGCAAATCTTCTGGACTTACAGTATGAATGGATATAGAGAGCCACTCCTGTTTCAACGAAACTAAGAAAATATTAATAAATATATTTTTATGCATAAAATTATAGATTTGTATGTAATATACATTTATGTTTATTGCCAAATTCTTAGCATTGAAATGGAGAGAGGAATCATGAGCATACAGTTTGAGAAACAGCAGTGAGCATTAGATATATTGTGATGTGATGTAGAGTCACTTTGCTCCTATGTAGACAAACAGAGTGCCTGTGATACTGTTTTGTGTGCACAATAACTCTGCAGGCATCTGGAAGAGTGACTGCAAACATTAGAGAGTGGAATTAGAATTTGGATATAGAATTTGACCTCACAGAATCAAACATCAAACATGTTGCAATCCTATGTTGTGCACTGCCAAGGAACCACAGGAAGACCATATGTTCACTGTAGAGAGAAGGAAACACAGTGAAAGGACACAGTAAGGAAAACAAGACAAAAGCATTTAACAATAGGTTTTACCATGGTTCTGTCTGTGCAGAAAAAATCAGAATGTTCACAGGGCATATAGAAAAATCTGAATCTCTAACTTTTCTCTTCCACGTTGTTACATCTTTGCATTCTCCCCAACCTGAGTTTTGTATCCAAAAGTACTGAAAGTTGATGTCATATTATCCATTATCCTGAATCTCACTACTTTATAAAATATAATGATGAAGAAATTTCTATTGTTTTTCTGTTTCAGACTTATCAAAATTAAAAATCCTCTTCTTGTTTCAGGAAAATGACAATGAAACAAATGTGAAGGCATGGAAGTCTACAGGCACAGTAACTGGAGTTATACACTTGTTTACAGAAAAAACAGATGACCAATGCCCTTACAACGAACATAATCAGCAATTTCAACAGAACTTGCTTGTTAAACTGATTCATAGCTTTGCATGGTATAATGACTTTATTGCCATTTATTACAGATAACAAGAGATGCTTTATCTTTTCTTTATTTTTTTCAGACAATGGGATTATTTGTTAACAGAGGTTGATGACAGAAACAGCAAAGTCAGCTACAGCATGGATTAACATGAACAATAAACACTTCCTGAATGTTTCATTCAAAGCCAAAAGATAACAATCATGGTTTAGAACTGAGGGATGGACGTTTATAAACAACTGGAGGCATGATTTCCAGAATGTCTAGAAAATGCTGGTCCATGATAGTTTAAATCAATTATAAATAACAAGTAATAGATTGTTTTTTTGCTTTCAAAAAATAAGGAATCATTTTGTAAGTGATTGATAAGTTTAGCTTAACTTGAATGTGGAAAACCACAATGCCTATTAAAGTCTAGATAATTATTAAATTGTACTAGAAATAATTCAGATATGCCATTGTTTTTGTATATGGATAGAAAAGAATGTAAAAAATCAATATAAAAGAAATTGATGTAAACTAAGTAACTTATGAAAATACATTCATTCAGTTAGTCTCATTTAACCTTTTTAAAGTAAAACTGGTTGTATACACACAATTTGTGTGAAAGTGTTACAGATGAAACAGATTTTCTCATGCTTTTGGTCCCAATAAACAAGACACTTTTGGAGCTAAACCTTATCCCATTATGGTCGCAGATACAGCATCCATTCTAATGCCTTAGGTCTAGACTACATGAACAGAAACATGACCATAATTGTTTCTATAATGAGTTTCTGGTCATAGTTACATATCATCTCAGAAAAAGAGATGAATATAGGTAAACTAAGGAAGTGTGCTTGTGGTACATGCTGCTCTAATGTTAGATCAGCAATGTAGCCAGTACCAATGTGGGAACTTATGGAAGGGGAAGATGCTTTTATTTGAAACAAAAACTCAAATAAAACAGATTTTGCTCATTGCTTTATCTCAGTCTCACTGTCACAAGCACCAGAAAAATGTGGCTTTCATAGGTCTGTCCAGCTGTTGCACATTAGGGCAGGAGTGGGTGTTCAAGTGTCCATCCAGCCGTAGGATTCTGCAACCTTTGAGTTCAGCTGTTAGGTCCTCTGCAATGCCTTGGAGGACACGAATAACTAGCTGACAAGTCCTTCTCACCTTCCCACACTATTCTCAGGCTGGCAACCTTATATAGGTTTCAAGTATGCCTATTCTGGACCCTCTCGGGTGACTTTTGTCTCCACTGTGTCTTAGTCTATGAACCATCAGGATTTGTTCTCTAATTTTTATCTCTGGTCTCACCTGTCCTGTGAAACTGCAAGTAGACAGGCTGGGATCTTGATGCTAACATGGTTTCCAGTGATGCAGGCAGTGCTGAGACTCCTGTCCCTGCTGTGTCCCTTCTGTTGCCTCCCACACCGAAACCTTCCCCTTCTTTTTCCATTCACACTATCTTAATCTTTTTGTTACAATTCACCACATGCTGGGCTTACACTTAGGCAGTACAAACACCACGCAAACCAACCGGTATTTGGAGTCAGATAAATGACATCATTATCAGGTGGTGCTGTAACTTTTGTCATTTTTGTGAAATATCCCACTAAGTGCAGTAGAACAAATACTATGAGGCAGATTCTCCTGCACGCTGCGGTACTTTTGCACTCATGTTGAAAAAATCTAATTAGAAATATGCTAAGAAACATGTTTCAAAATAAGAAAAGTTTTGGGGAGAAATTTCACGTGATGATCTTTTTTTCCCATTCCTTCCTGTTTCCAGATATGGGACAATAGAGCACTGTTTAGACTTTGCAGCTTCTAGGCCCTTTAGAATAACCGAAAGCAAGAAAACCATCTGGGCTGTTTTAGCAGCAGCCCTAAAGTTGGCAACATGATAAGAATTACATTTATGCAATCTTATGGACCCCTTCAGTCTCCTCCTAATTACCCTGCTGGGCAATGTTGTTTTCTTCTTCCAATGAACTCACCCAGAGAATTTATTTAGGAAGAACTGTAAAGACTCATATGTACTACAAAGTAAAATTAGATTCAATTACTGATGGAAACATTTTATAATCTACCGCTTTTTACAGCAAGTAAAAGTAGTATTTTATGCCACAGTGACTCAGAAATTGTGCTTTATAATTTTTCAAATGCAGTTGGCAGGGGTGAGGGATCCTGCATACGCTGAATGCCTAAAAAAACTCTTTCTTACTTATTGATGTCTTGCAAAAGATAAGTGCAAAGTTACAGACGTATTTGTGCTTACACGGAAATGTTACAGCAAGCACTTCTTCAATCTTATGTGACCACAAAAAGATAAATGAACAGCAAAGTGTCTTTATAGCTTTTATTTCCAGAAGTCAGTTTGCCCATTTCATTAGGTGTCTGTGCAAGGCCGTATACCAATACATCTGACTGAGATTAAGATACTCTCAAACATTATCAGTATATAGCAAAATCTGAGACTCCCTGGATGAAATAAGGTTGCAAGTATGGCAATAATATATGAATATAATTGAATATGCAATATTAAATAAATCAATGTTGTTCAAAAATAGAAATATTTCTCTAACATCAACTTGACTCATATCTAAAATAATTCAGTATGCAGGCAAACTTAGGCAGCTTTAACTGCACTTATTTTGGGTTTTACTTTCTTCTCCTTTATTGTTTCAGTATTCCCATCTGGTTGCTTACAGTACGCACACCAACAGAAGCACATTATTTCTACTGTCATTTCTAGTGCTTTGTGAAAATATGCATTCATTCTTAGCCTTGCTGTCTATGGAAATGAGTTTAATAAAATGTGTCTAACACCTTTTGAGCCTTAATCTTACACAGAAATAGGAATCAGGAGTTACGTTTCTGTGATGAAATGAACAGGAGTTCATTTAACAGGAGGTTAAATGAGAATAACTGCAGGATGTTTCAGAGGTAGGTTTTGACAGCGGTTTTTCGAGGTGCATTCCAAGATATAAAAGCAATAGTATCCACTTTTGTCTTGTTAGAGACCAAAGAGAGTACAAAGAGAAAACTGTAACAAAATCAGTCTGAACTTTCAACCAATCTTCTCATAACAGGGGCTAGGGATAGCAGGTTTAATTAATTACACTGCTTACAGAAATAGATATTTATGCTGAGGAAATTGTTCCTAGCATCCTGCTATACCTCGGTTTCTCTTCTAGACCAAAACAAGAGAGATTTTTCTTAATAGTACTATAGTACTGGTCCAGCCCAACAGGAATGCAAGATATCCTCTAAGAATATTTTTCTTTGATGGCTTGTGAGCTGTCAATACTCCAAACAAGGATTTCTTTGGAGACTGCTATGCAGCCTGATACAATTCAGTTCTGAGAGGAAGATTTCCGTTCTTTTTTTATTACAATATTATATCATTATTCCTATTCAGTAAGTAAATGGAAACCTTCAAGAGGTTTCTAAGGGCACCACACTCAAACAGCTAATACAATATCCTTTCAAAGGTTTTGTTATATAAAAGAAACGTAAGCTTACAAAAATATTAATGACAGATTATGTAGGCTATGAACTTGCTTGTCAGGGACTTTTTTAAAATTAAAATAATATGGAAAACTTGACAGCCATCAGATCCACTTATCTTAATTGTATACTCGGTTTAGGGAGTCTTAATAAGAAATAGTTATATCAGTATTGCAATTGGGACTGATACTTAGAACATAATTTCTACTTGAAATGCAGTCTTCCCAAAACAATCATAATGATATTTAATTTCAGTTTCTTTACAATATTGTTGTCATGTCAGACTACAAATTTTTTCAGTGGTTGCATACTATAAGAAACAGTTTCTTTGCAATATTGTTTTCATGTGAGACTACAAATTTTTTCAGTGGTTGCGGACTATAAGAAACAGTAGACTGCAGGATGCAGTCACACCACCCATAAATTAAAGTCTTACGTTGAAAGTGAAGTTAATATTTGACTATAATTACAGATAATATTAATTTTGTATCTTTTTTCCTTTTTATCTTTTTTTAATTTAATTTTATTTATTTTTAAACTGGTCTCATGCTGTTACACCACTTATAAAAAATATCTGTAAATACCCTCAGGAATGAGGAAGTAAAACTTACACCTTTCAACTGGATGAAATTATTTGGCCCAAATTGAACAAGTAATCAATATCAGTTTTGGAAGCACAGATTCCTTTGGAGAGGTTCTCTTGGCAGACAAAGCAGTATTAGCTAAAGTCACCCCTTCTGCAGTTACCTAAATAACAATTTCAACCATTTTGGTGTCTTATGTTAGAAAGCTCTTCCGTAAGATTTCATATCTTTTGGAGGGTTTTTCTGTGTTTGAAATATCACAAGAAGATAGTGCTAATAAAACTCTAACAAGTCAAGGGGGAAATATAAAGACATGGAAGTATATTTCAAGTAGTATACACTAAGAAAATATATTCGCTCTGGGAATGTCCAATGTTCTATTTCATTCTTTCTTCATCTGTAACTTTTTCCTTGTCTTTGATGTAAGTGATCAAGATTTCATGTAAACAAATCTCCATCATAAAATGTTTTCTTGATGTTCCACTGTTTTATGGCTCCTTCTTAACTTGTTTATTGACTTTTCTAATAGCTTCAAATCAAGACAATTTCTCTTTAAAAAATAAAACAGCATCACAGTTACAGTCTAACTCATACGATGAAAAGAATCACCGAGTGCATTTAAAACTAATTGAAGGCATTTTTAAATCTTTTCATGAAGCTCAAAATGTTAATGGCAAAGTCTTAATTATATTACTTCTGAAAAAACTACTGATTGTACTTCTTATAATGTTTCAGCCATGGATCTATTAACCAGTCACTGGTGCCCTCCATCAGTATTCAGATAAAACGGGATGGCATACTCTCTGCATCATAAGTATTTTTGATTACAAAAAAAAATTCTAAGCAGTCTTACTTTCCACTCACTATTTTGCTCAGCAGTGCTGGTACTAAAGTTAACTAAGTTACTTCAGAGGAAAATAAACCAGAAGCTTTCCTCTGGCTTTGTCAAAATGCACAGCACATGCCTCATGACTAGTGGGAATATAAGTGTACAAGCTCAGGGGGAGTTTTCAGTAGGTTTGAAACACGTGATTAGTGGAGATGTCCACAGATTGGGCTACTGCTGAAAGTAAAACTCCCAGCACCACATAGTGTAGAGGCCTCAGACAGATCTGCTTCTCCCTGCACAACTGCTGTTGTTGAGACAGGTTACTATTTAATACTTACAGAGATGTGTGGGATAATAGCGTAGAGCCATAGTAAAAATAAAGAGCATGGTCCAGCTGTGTAAATAATAATAGCACCTACCTTTATTGTAGTTCTTTTCAATGTTTTTCTGCAACTGCTTCATTGCATTGTGCTCTCAATACTGTAAAAAACAAGACATACAAAGGAGGAGAGACAGCAGCCCAAAGCAGAAGTGGCAGAACTGAAATTTGAAGTCCACAATTAATTCTGAATTTTTCTACAAGAAATAGTAAAATGAACTTGAAAATAAGTATTTCAGGAATAACAGAGTGGCACAACAGATTTCTCACTTTAAGTACAGAGGGTTTTGGCTAAATTTTCATTAAAACAGAAGAGTTTCTCCTTATGTTATATGCTATAAGTCATCCAAATAATTTCATAAAAAAAAATAAAAGAAATCTATGGAGTGTCAGAATAACCACATTTTAACTTAAAACTTTAAAGACTTCCTTTTAATCTTACAAGGAAATTTTCATATGACATTAGCTATTTTTTTTATTTTCATGTAAAATCACCAAAAATTATACTGTATTAATAAAATGTACTTTTTTTTTTTTTGTAACTATGGTATACATTGTTAGTATGGGGTTTTTTTCATTACTAGTGCTCACTTTTGTTTAATCCCATATTTCTTATCCATGAAACATGGTACAGCTATCTCCAAGACCACCAAGAAATATGGTTGATTAACATATCAACCAAAAGATTTATGAGAGATCAGTAGTCATATCCTTCACAATACGTATTTTCTTCAGACTGGCATGCCATTTAATTTGTCAGCGCATCATATCATTCTTGATAGCTTTGTACATCTCTGGTTGCTGGGCAATGGTAACATTACTTGCTTCAATATGATTTTTCAAGCTATGTAATTAGAATTAGCTTCTTCATTAATTATGATAATTACATAACAGTTTTTTCCTTTGTAAGTTACATACATTTCATCAATAAAATCATCTTTCCAGAGGTACTGCATTTAAAACTGGCATAATTCCCTAAGATACTATATTTTTCCTTTTTTTACAATACTGAACAGACAAAACCAAAAGTATTTTGACATCCGTGTTTTTATTTTACTTCTTTTAAAAAAAAGAAGAATTCAAAATGTGAGATATTTGGTTGTGTTATATGCAAACAGTGCAGGGTTAATTTCTGAAAAAAAGGACCCTGTAAGACATGCAGGAACTTATCTTAATGGTGGCAAATGATGATGTTTATTTTTCAGGATTTCTCTGGAGTCACTATTGCTTCATAAATAAGTTGCTTTGGAATATATCTTATTCTGAATAATGAAAGTGCTCCTACAAATATAAACTGAATAAATGGTGTAACAGACAACAGTAAACTACTAACGGAAAACAAGCTTAAAAATATATGACTGATGAACTCTTTAGTTTTGTTAAAATTAAAGAAGATATGGAAGCTGAAATATCTGGAAATAACATTATTTGTTAGCACACATTATTTATTTTATATTACCTTTATCTATTCTACTCTACTAGAGTGATCTTTTTCTGTAAAATATTCCACTGAATAGTAGTGGGAAAAAAGAATCACATTAATAGAAGAGTTGAGAGGGACAGGCCTCTGGAAATTGTCTACTGCAAATCCCCTGCTCAGAACAGGGTGAGCTACAACAGGTTCACGAGGGTCTCGTCCAACTAGGCTTTGAATATCTAAAGATGGAGACTTCACAACCTCTCTGAGCAACCTATGGATGCTCACCCATACAGTAAACCCAGAAATTCACTTACCTGAGTTTCAGTCATAGAAGATATTATTAATTTCTCGTTGAAATATCTAACGACAGTCTGATGTAAAAATCAGTTTACCAGTATATTGACAGCCAGAATGAAATCAGATAGGGAAGTGGTATTCAGGGTTTCTCAAATAAATAAGCAGAAGGAATTTGTTTTACATTTGTGCCAGAAAGTAGGTAAATTATCTGACAGATCTTCAAAGGATAGGTTTTTGCGGGTGGCAAGTTTAGGCATGTTACCGGAGACAGAGAGATGCTAGCACTGCTATTAGGACATGTTTTATAAATAAAGATCAGTGGTCCCAGCTGTCACATTAAGAAAAGAAGTGGGCAGGCAGCCACAAGGTCAGATTGAAACCCCCAGTTCAGCTGCCTTTTTTCCCCAATACCTCTGCAAATGTGTCGTGGTTTGAGATGGCCCCTAGGCCAGAGTTAGAGGCAGCATTTGGAGTGTTTGTGAGGGACGTGACTCACAACACCTGAGGTAAGAGGAGAGAGGCAGGCTTTGCAACCAAGCCCTCTTCTCCCCCCCCTTTTTGCAGTTAAGTTGTGGAGGGGGGCCTTTTCTTTCCCTCCACTGTAAAGTGGAGGAGAGGCTCAGCATTGAAGCAGAGCCAAGTGGACGGACTGATAACAAATCAGCTCAGCGCTCGGGAGAAGAATCCCAGGTGAAATTGGAGACGGACCAAAGAGAGAGGCCTGGAGGATGTCTCTGCCGTGATCTAAATGGAGGACAGCCGAAAACCTGGAGGAGGAATGAAATTCCAGGACGCATACGTTGATAAACTGACTACACTACAGCAGCCTATGAACCAAGGTATGAGAGGACAGACTCAAAACTATCTTCTTGGACTTCGTGAGGAGAAAGACTGCAGCAAACAGCTGAAGGTTGGTTAGGGAGTGTTCAGGGGCCCAGAACACTCCCACAAGAGAGAGACTGCGTGAAAGGCTCTTCCTGGACTAAAGTTAAAGGGAAGGGCTTAAAAGGACTGAAAGAAATGTAATATATATATAGTTGCCCTTAGTTTGTATAGTATTTATTTGTGTAAATAAATGTATATACTTCCCCCTTCCCCTATAGGAGCCTCTGGCCTGAAAGTTTCTCTCCAGTGTTGGGATAAATTGTGGGAAGGGGTGGGAGGGAGCCTGGAAATTGGATTTTTGGATTTCCAATGTGGCTCAAACTGCCACAAAATGTCAAGAACTTTCAAAGGAAATAGCTACTCCCATTTGTATTTTGGCTGTGAAAGTCAGCCAACCAGGAGCTTCTGGAAAGATTAGACCATTTTGTTCTTCCCTCTTTCTTAAGGTTGTACTGTTTGGGTGCAAATCTAATCCAGAACTCAAAAAAAGCACTACTGAAAAACTGCTATGTGTGAAGCAGTACGTTAAAGTCTGCCTGATATGATTTGTGTCTGCTCAAAGAGACAGAGAAGACTCTATAAATGCCTCCAAATGACAGTTTTGAAAAGAAACATAAAGTGGTACCTTTATGTCAGCCAGTTGAATACAGTTACATAGATTAAAAAATGTGCCTGTATATTTATATATTTACACATACATATGCATGTACACACATATGCATACACACTCAGAGGTAAATTACATCAATTAACTAAATTATTTGGGGGTTTCTTTTAGATGTGTAGGCCTCAAGTTATGCATATATCTAAAGAAGCCTTTTTTCAACAACCTCCATGCTTTTCATACAAATATTATCTGCACACAGAAAAACATCTGAATGTTGTTTTTGTTTTGAAAGAGAACAGGGAGAAAGGTGTTCTTTATGTTTTCTAAAGTAAAACATACAAGCAATTTATTTTCTGATACAAACTAACATTTCACTCAAAAGACCTCCAGAATCAGATTTATTCCTATGACAAGGAGAGATATATCACAGTACAAAAATGTTTATATGAAATATCCACTTCTAATCCACTTTTTTTGTTAGTGATTTTAATTTTGATAACAGAGAAAGGAAAAAATAATCAAATGCATAATTTAAAAGTCTATTTTGAGTGACTGTTAAACTGTTTTCTAAAATTGTGCATACTCCATACCTGAGGTTTTATTTCACTGTCAGCTGTGGCTTGGAAAAGAAACTAAATGAAAGAATAGCTGCAAAGAAAACAGGAAAAAAGACAAGGAGTATAGATATAGAAATGAAACACAAAGTACCCCGTTTGGCTTATTTTTTTTTAATTTTAGGCCTATTTGAATACATTACTCAAGATTTCTATTCCATTAGAAATTATAAAATAAGAGATAAAGTACACATTTCTTCATTCTTCCATGTTATACTTTCAACTATGGTGCTGTACATACTCAGAAACTAGACCATTACAGTCTTGTTATATAAACCCTTATTAGATAATCTTATTACCTAATGATTAAAGATTATTACCTTAACCATTAAAGATCAATAAAAGCATTAAAAAATGTCAAGAATCATACATAAGTTAATTACTCAGAGCCACATATAATTATTTGTAAAGAACAAATAACCTCTATAGCCAGGTGCAAATTTTTTTTCACAAAGGACCAGCATTTCAACACCCGCAGTAGATTTATTTTAGTAGAAGAGAATACTCTCACAGTATACATGCAGAGTGAGAAGCAATCTACAGAAATCATTTAAACTAGGAAAATGTCACAAATTACAGTCTTCCAGGACTTTTGTGAAAATACTATTATACATAGAAGTTTAAATTATAGGAAAAAATTCTCATAGTGCTCTCAGGAGATATAGATGTTGCTGTGACCCATCAAAACATTTGCAAATGAGTTCAAGTTTCTCATTGTGTTGCCTTAAGAGATCACGGAGAAAAAAAGACTCCAGGCCAATTCAGTGCATAAGATAAGATAAAGAGGCCTGAGGCCCAGGGAATACACAAGACGTGCGTTCCCCTAGACAGTGGTTCTATGATTTTATAATAAGGTCCATCTAATCCCAGATTTGTCCACCCCCGGTTCTGCCCCCCAACACGCCCCTTCAGGAATTGGATTTGGGGTCTTTGGGACCCCTTCTTCATCTTCATCTTTTTCGCAGCATGCACAGTTCTTGGAGTTCCTCCAAAATTCTGGGCTTGATATCTTCTAAGGTCCAGGCCTTAGGGTGTTTTTCTACAATTCTACCTTGAAAAGAAGAATAAACATGCTAACAGAATTTAGAGGGATTGATATGGAATGGTGTAACAGAGTTGGGTATGTGTAACTGCTATGTTAAGGTTAAGGGATATAATACAGCTACATTAAAATCTACATTCACTACACAACCACTTCTAAAATCTACAAAAGTTAAAAAAATGAAAAACTCTGAGGCATCATTGTTCAGAAAGCTACCATATGAAACAAATGTGTTAGCTGAATATTGCCCTGAAAAGCAATTTGTTAGCAGAAAATTACTGAAGAAAAAATTGAAACTTCTTTTAGCATGGCTCCCATTATCTGCATCTGCCAGAGCTTCTGTGCTTCATGCTGGCTCCTCTAGCAAGGTAACAATGAAGAACAGGACTGCAAGGATCAGGAAACCAGGATGGCAGGGAGTCATGACAGCATTTTGGCAGAGAAGAATTAGTCCTGAACCAATTCTGAGGCAACGTAAACACAATTATTTACAGTATTCGACAATGCTTGAATTTTCCCCAAGCCAAAATATTCATTTGCCCTGAAGGTTATTTCTTCAGAGGAGAGAGGAAAAGAGGAAAGAAAAAACTTCAATTCCAGATTAAAAGGACCCGAGGTATGTTCTCTCTCCTAATATCAATTCCAGTGAAAATCAGCTCATTTATAAATGAGTTTTCTCTTTCTAATCTCCTTGAAATCTGCTCTTATTGCCACTATCAAGTCTTAATGATTTTGTTTCTGGGAGATTACTTTTGTCTTCAGCTTCATTTCCTCTGAAAATCATTACTGGTCTGTGCAGGGACAGGTAATGAGGAGCCCCTGATGTGAGAGCAGATGCTCCCACCAGCAAGTCAGCAGAGGTCATCAGTCTTGTCTACATTACAGGAAGATGTGTCCTTTTTAGGGACTTCTGCTACAGCAGTCTATATCATGCCAGTTCCAGCTCCAGGAACAAAACAGGGATTTACTTCCAACAGGTCATGAAAGGTTTTTTGCAGGTCTGTTTATAGCAGATGCATATCATGGCAGAGAAGCACTTCCCACCAAAAGAAATTTCACCATAGATACCTGTCATCTGTTTATATTCAGAAACAGATTTATATTCAGAAAGTTAGGAAAATAAATATTGTTTTATTTATGGATTATATTCAGACTTTACAGCCTGTCTGGTCTTGTTTCAAATGAGCAGCATTCAAGAAGTTTTCTTTATGAAGTGTCACTTAAGTCTAACCTGCTCAGGTAAAATAGAACTTCGGTAGATTCTGTGCAGACAGGAGTAACTTACTCTTGCTTATGTGTAATGACAGTTTGTACAATGAGTATAGATTGAACAAAGATGATCTGGATTTTCCAGTATATATACTGGTATATATACACCAGTACATAGAAGTGGTTAAAATTATAATTTTACTTTTCCATATGTGTTATTGTAATTATGCAATTTCCATTACCTTTTCTAAAACAGAACATCAGTAGCTTGATTTCTCCTTTACCTGATAATCCAGCATGTCAACTACTCAGCAAACAAGCAACTCCAGGATCTGAATTTTCACTACAGTCTGCACTGCCAGTTTCGTGCCTAAGCTCTGACCACCACCTCTCTTATGAACATAAAATCATTCTACCTGGCTGTCATTTTTTGCAATCTTATTTCCTCAGTAAACCGAAATTTAAGGTCTTGCTAACATCATTTTTTTTCATCATCCTGTCATTTTCCTCTAAATTATTTCTGTATCTCTAGTCTTGTACACTGTAAGAGAATAGTATATTACAACTCTGACACATATGTGATTTCAACTTGATCATTATGCCCCGTGCATGAATCCATCCATTTGCAAACTTAGAACATAATAAAAGTTAAGCACTTACAAGATTTCCTGTTCAGATGTACTGACGTAGACCTACTATAAGTCATGTCTGAATGGGATTTATCCTTATATTAATACAATAGAGAAAAATTACATGAAGTTCAAGTTAAGTTCTGCAACAAGAACAATATTTTGGCCTCAAATTACCTCATTGTAAGCACCATAAGTTTAATGGGCTTTCACGTGTATACGGGACAGATATCTGGGCAAAATCCAGCTCTGTAATAATAGTTCCATTGCTGTTAGTGCTGGCTTTCACCCAATATGCATAAATGAGGATCTGATGGAGATTTTCCTAGTATTCTAAAATTTTTATATCAGTTGTTTTCCAGCAGGATTTCTAAGAGAATTTCTAACTAAGAAAGTTAGATAGACTTTTTTTTATTTAGGCAAATCCTGTTTTTCAAACAATCTTATTAACATTATTTCTGTATGAATATTCTAACTGAATAGCCTTATGCTAAATCCTGTGTTCAGGAAAAAAGGAAAGGTACTCTTCTACAATGAATACTGTTATCGTTTCCTAAGTTTTCAAATTTTAGAAGTCATTAGTGACTTGCAGTATGAATGTTTAGATTTAAAATTTTCAGGAAATCCAGATTTTCTGGAGATGGGACCTGTTTAATATGTTTCTAACAGAGTACTCAAACTGTAGCACAAATAGCCACTTTTGCTTCTGGAAAGCTACAGCCAACATGTCTTTTCCATTAGTCTTTTTCTTAAGTTTCTTTTGTTTTTTTTCATACATGTATGAGGTTTTAGTAGCTTCTGGTAAATGTTACTTACTGCAGAAAGAATTTGTTCTAATCCAAACCAATGTGCTACATAAAGGCTATAAGATACTGGAAAATTAATTATTTGAACATTATTTGAACAGTCTTGCACATATGCAATAGCCATGTACCAATGAACGTTCACATCTCTAAAAAACCCTACCAGCTAGGAAGGAACACAAGCCAAATAATATAACTGGAAAGACATGGTGAACCTATTTAAAAACTGGGACTTCTGCTAATGGAACGTGAGCTGAAAAGGTACCGATCTAGTGTAACTGTAATTATATTCTCCCTAAGTATGGACTGGAGTATGTTTTAACTTGACCTCAGAATTTTTCAGAAAAATAACCTCAACAAAATACAGGGGAAAATGAGAAAACCCCTAATTTGTCACTAAATAGAATCCTTAAGCCAAGTTACCCAACTCAGTAAAGCACCTCTTTATATCCTTTCAACAGAAAAGTGGAAAGCAACTAGGTCATTACAAAGACAGACAACTTGTTTTACACAGTGCTCCTTACAGTTTTTCTTCTAGGGTCAAAGATACAGTGAGTCACTCACAGGCTGGAACATGGAGAAATCTGAAAAGAAAGACAACAAAGGTAGAACCAGAGTAGAACAAAAACTAAGGACAGTGATTAAGAATGAAATCAAGACCAGAAGCAAGCAAGCGTTAAAGTATTAGAAAAAAAAAAATGGAAAAGAAAACAAATCGTCATTTTGGGAGAAAGGTTAAAATAAGCAAAAAGTAACTAGCAGCTCTCATTTGACTGATTTGATTGCTATATATATCCAGTTTAAACCATTGCAACATAAGAAAAAAATTGATTCAATATATTGAAGATAGCAGCCAAGGGGAGATACAGTATACTGAAAGACAGAGACAAAATAAACAACCTCAAAGAGCTTCTTCACTTAAAAAATATAAAAGATGCTGAATGTATCAACATTGATACATTGATGAAGGTGAGATATTCATACAGTTCACTATATTCTTTTATATAGCAACAAAAAAGGAAAAAGCAATTCAAAAGTTGTTTTACCTTGCTATGAAATGAAATGAAGGGCTAACATATGAACTTGCATATAAAATCCATGATGACCATGCTAATTTTAATAAAATTCCCAACGCAAATAATAAATAATAATAATAAACTTTTCTGGTGTGATGCAAACAGAATTGGAAAAAAATGTAAATTTCTTCAGGAGTTTCAAGAAGTCAAAAATATTTTTGAACGTGTCATGGTTTTAGAGCCCAAAATTCAATTCCTGATTCTTAGCCCCCCTCCCACATCTCAACTCAGTGTGAGATGGGTTTTCCAGACAAAAACACAAGACTCAATATGGGGGGGAAGGGAATTATATTACAGTGACTGTACACATAAATAAATAGTATAATACATTACATACAATCTTAACTCTATCTCTACCATGACATATAATATTTACAATGGGCCAAATCTCTTCTCCCTTCCAAATAAGAGTCCAGGAGGGAAGAAGAAGAAAAGACCCCTTCCAGTCTCTGAACAGCAGTTCTCTCTAGAGCAGCAGTGTCTCTCTCTGTGTCTTTCATGAAGCAGCAGTCATTGGACTTTTGCCAATACACACAAGGGAGGCCTCCAAGCCTCTCTCGGCCCCCCGACGCAAATGAAGGGTCTTTCCGTGGGCTGCGTTACCCCAGACAAAGGTTGCTCTACCACGGTCATGTCGATGAAGTGCAGAAGCCTTCATGACGGTCTGGTATCTTCAGGGGATCCAAACCCCTTTGCAGAGCTTCTGTGCTCTGCCTCAAGATGGCTGCTAGCTTCTCTGAAGCTGCAGTGAGGGGGGGGCCCAAGGTCACCCCCTCCACACATTCCTTTGGCCGTCCTGGCTTAGCTCTCAGGAGGCCTGAGCTTCTTGCTGCTCTCTCAGCAGTGCTGTAGCACTCTGAGGCTCTTCCATCTCCCTCCTCCTAGGAGGGGTCTCAAAGGAGTTTGGGGGAAGTTTTGGTTGTTCAGTTCTTACCCCCGAAACTCTCTCCTTGTCTCTCTCCATCAGAGATCTCTGTGTCTTCCTGCTCGGCAGCTCTGCTGCTTCTTCTTATCTGCTTGGCTCTTTGCCACTGCTCCCGGACGCTGCTGTGTCTGCTGCTGCTCCGTCTGCCCACTCACGGTGGAGAAAACTCCTTCAGCTTCTCAAGTCACAGACCTCAGTCCAGTCTAACACTGTTTCCAAGTTTCTATGACCCCAGCTGGGGGCTGGGGAGCCAAGGCCCCCCAGAGGGGCCTTTGCCCCTTCCTCGTGGCTTTCACAACATGGCTACCTCTTCTTCTAACAACAAGTACAACTTCTTTCTTTTCCGGTCTAGAGATATGTTTATATTTTGCAGGAGCACTGATTGGGTCAAATCCCAAGGGTCACCACCCCCTGGGGGTTACCACTTTCTTAGCTTCAGGGGGAAAACCTGGTTCAAACCACTACACAATGGAATAAACAGTTTGCAACTAAAAACAAGGCAATTTTTTCTACATAACATTCTGACTGTTACAAAGTAATGCTGTCATTTTGAACTTAATCCATGCAAACATAGCCAGCAAAAAGAAAACCTTAAAAATTTATCAGTCTTAAGATTAAGTAATGTTTATGTTCCCTAAATAAAATTGTTGTTCTAACATTCATACTTGAGGATTGAGTCAATGTGGAAAAAGTTCAAAAAAGAGCAGCTATATTACATTGTAACACACTTTTTAAAGTTATTAACGTACATAATATCTTTGTACATACCATATACCCTTCACCTTTGTCATTTTCAGTGATATCATTAAGATGGCTGCAATTCAATTCGTTATGTGAGATGTTCTGTCAGTCATATAATGTTAGAAAGGAAATTATTTAAATGTTTAATTCACCTGTCTCTATTTTACAGTATAATGCCCTCCCAGCAGTTCAATACCAAGTATCTTTTTCATTTTTCTCACATACCTACTTTCCTACTTTTGTAACGTTTTTAAAAAGAGGTTGGCACTTTAAGAAGCCTTTTCAATCAAGTCCTTCATGACTTCACTCTTTTGGTTAGTCCACCAAAATTACATTTTTCAAAGTGTTCTATTGAATTTACCACAAAAGCAGAACTTCACAACATGATACTATATGAGGAAAAAAGTAAACAAGTATTTGACTTGTACTCGTATCATCCCTAAGAACGTGGGCTTAAGAAGAACTGAATTTGTTTTCTGTGAGAAGAGTCACTGTGGGTGAGCAGGCAGCCTGGCTTACTAGGGCTCACACACAAGTTACAGAGTTCAGCTCATAATCTCTCTCCTAGCTTGGCAGATTAGTTCCAACATGTAGCTCACCTTCTCTGGAGCAATCTTGCTTAGTAACAGTTGTTGGTAACAGAGAGAGAAGCCACAAAGCTGCAGGAACTCTGTCAATATCAATTCTCTTTGCTAAAGGAGAGCAGCTGCAAATACTGTTGAGAGACTCTTTCATGTACTGTGCAAGCCAGGGCATGGTGGTGGTTATCTTTCAGAGTACAACAGTGTTTCAGAGGTTTTGTTTTTTTCTCCTCATCGTTAATAAAAAGGATAGGCCAACAGAAACACCTTCACTGTGAACGGAGCATGAGTTGCATGACGGTCATCTACAGATGAGAGTCATCTCCCAGGAAAGTCCTTAGTGAAAATGCATAATCTAGGAAAGGGAACAAGGAAAATGGACACAGAAACAGGTAAACTTTTGATCAATATATGCAAAATCATAGTTAAATGATAATTGCCTTCTTTTGCAGGGAGCCCAGCCACTGTATAAGCACAAGGTACAGTAAAGTTAGGAAAGAGCAAGGCCAAGGGGAGGTTGAGACCAATTTTTGATGCTGTACAATGTAATGTTCCATGATTTTGTTGCGTAAGACTGCAAAAGGGGCAGGTTTGGGGAAGGGCATAATTTTTGGGCTTCTGAACAGATCTAGAGTTCTCAAATGGATTTAGATTTTACAGAAATCCTTCATTTTCAGGAAATATAAAGAAATGTCAGCTCATTGTTGAGCTTGCATGTCTGGACTACAGTCTGGACCACACGTGTAATCTACAAAACTCAGGCACAGATGATCAACTAGCAGATCTACATAAAAGTTAGTCTGAACACTATTCAGTTTTTCAGGGGAAGAAAAGAAAACAGGAAACAAAAAAGTAACTGAAATCTTGTGATTTTTAACTAACTTTCATGATGTATCACTATTAGAATAATTTCATTTGAGGAGAACTATTGTTAATTATCACGTAATAAAAAAAATGGACTAATACATAAATACTCAGAAAACATTTTCTTATTCACTAAGCCTTGTGTTTTTAATGGAAGCTTTTCTCAGAAACATTAATTAAAATAAATTAACTAGTTGCTTCAATTATGATATCAGACTCTTAATGGTTCTGACACCAAATGCCCTTGTTTCATGGCACAATAGGTACATTTTGTTTTACTTTCATTGTTACTAAACCCCGGCTGTTCTCTCCCTGTATTCTATTATAATGGCATCCATTATTACAAAAGAAATTACTTAGCTTCACTTAGCCCTAGAGGAACATTTACACATTCATAAGATGTTTTCACAAATGTTGGGTTAAGAAATTAAAATGCTGCCACATTTTATAAGTGGAAATATAATACTTTGTAAAAAACCATTGTGCTAAAAATTTACTTGCTTGGGAACGTGACTTTGTTTCTTGTAGAGCTGATTTGCAAAAGCTGAGAGGAGAATGCATTGCTTTTCTGACATAAGAAAATACTATCACTTCAATCCCTGGATTAGCAGAGGTCAGGTTTCTCTGTCATATGAAAATAAGGAATACATCCTATATGTGATTAAAAATTAAAAATGTCTTGTAGACGCTTATCTAATTTCCTACACTGATCTTTATGGATACAGTCAAAAAATTGCAGAATTTTTCTTACCTTTATATATAATTTCCCAGGTTTTTTTCAGTGTGATAAATTAAAAGATAGCTGCAACTCTCTTTGTCTAGTTGAAAGTATGGTTGGTAAGAAAGAAGAGGCTATAGGGTTAAATATTGAGCTTTTTATTTCCAGTTCAGTAAAACTATATCCAAAGCTTTAAAGCAAAACTGATCTGTAAAGGAGAAAATGAATTGAAAGTTCCACATACAGTATTTGTCATATGCAACAAAATCCAAATATCTAATTTGGAACCAATATCTGATTTGAAACCATACTCTCTCTCTCTCATCTTTATACACATGGCCTTGATGCCACAGCTGTACATTGCCAAGCAGTGATTATTTCACCCTTTCTCCTCAATGAATGTGAGAGGCAAGATCCTCCTATCAGGGTCATTATCTAATTCTTAGTTTGTTTACAGCTGATGTAAAACACCCTTCCACCCACCCAGGCAAAACAGGAGGGCATCTTTAGAACAGCTGTAAGGTAGTCCTTTCTGGTTTTCTTGTTGATTTCTTCAGTGCTGGGAAACATAGGGGTTGAACTATTCTCTGCTTTCAATAATTAAATAGTCCTTTCTCAAAGTTAAATCCAATAAGAATTCTCAGGACATGCTTCATCAATAATCCTAAAAATAGGGAAGTCTCTTGATAAAATGTCTTTTTTTTTTTAAGCATGGTTAGCGTTTAGATTTTATTTAGCATCCAACTAGTCAAACAGCACAAACTACAAGACAAGAGATCTCAGGCTGACTTTCTCATCCTTTGACAAGGCTCAAATGAACAGTCTGAAACTCAAGACATGAGCATATAGAATCATAGAACAGAGTCATAGAGCCATTTGTGTTGGAAAAGATCCTTAAGATCATCAAGTCCAACTGCATATGAACATAGATGCATGTTGTCCATTGAACATGAAACATGCTTCTATGAAACATCTTCCATAGATAAGAAGGATCCAGAAATGTTAGTAGTTAAAATAATATTATCTATTTCCAGCATGCCTTATATTTTCAGTCCTAAGTGCCAAATAATCAATTTCAAAACACATATTGATTTTAATTGTCATTTAGCTGTAGTCTTCAGTGACTAAGTCTGTTTTGAATAAGAGAGAATGCGTATATATGATTTCCCTGGAAGAGAGTATGCAAGGAACTATACTTTGAGAAAATATTTGTATGCTGGCTGTCATTTAATAAATAGTTTTCACTACCAGTCTAACTGGTAATTTATTACTACTTTTCTTGAACTCTTTTCTTGTTTTCATCAGTTGTATGTTTGAATGCTTTCCTATACAACAGGAAAAATAGTACATTACAGGAGATTGCTCTCTCATCACATTCTGTAAAGCATTAGAAATACACAGAGCATAGGGACACTTATCAATATATTGACAAAGGGGAGGCAATTCTATTAGATTTTTTTTATATTATCAATAATGTGTTGTATTTTGAAAACACAGACCCTGGAACTTAAAAAATCTGAAAAATTAGGTCAAGACCTCTTTTTTTGATGAAAGGGAGAAGGGAGACTATTTTAATAAACTTTGTAGACAGGAGCTTTTTTTTGTGGAAACTCAATTTTTAAATACACTTTAACAAAAGCTGAACCGTGAGAGCATTGTACCAAATATGTTCAGGAAACAAAGAGGATCTTCTATCAAAAAATCACCATAATTGCAGGAGACAAGTGAAGACAGGCAAAAAAAAATTTTCAGATGTGAAAAAGCTTCTTGCAATGAAAAGAATGGTTTCAAGTTATCAGCTGTAGAAAATCCAACAGAGATTTCTGGCCAGCTCAGGAAATGAAATTTCCTATCACTGATAACAAAGGCATATGAAGGTTTTCTTGTGAGAAGAAAAAAGAACTGTTTAAGGATTGTTTTTATTAACATAGATTAAGCTATAAATTAAGATACTATTTTGAATGTTAGAAAGTAGGACTAGCAAGTATTATAATGAATTAAAGAAACTTTCAAATGGCATCTTCTATTAAAATTTGTACAGTTTTGTCAATCATTTATTACTTGGGGTCAAATTCTACCTAATCTTTATTCAGAGACACTTCTCTCTATCATTATGAGTTTTGCTCATCTGTATTGGCACAAACGATTTACTTTCAGGTGCAGCATTCATCTTGCCTTACTCTATTAAAAACCTGCTAACCGCTGCTTGCACAGAATGACTGATACCAGTAGCCATGTTCTAAATGCATTTTCTCTATCTGATACACAAAACTCCATCTTTGTCTCTCAGTTCAGGACCTACAATGCAAAGGGAACTCTGATGTCCTCAGGATGTTTTCCTTAATCCTGGTTCCCAAGCTAGCAAGCATTCTGTTTACATGCATGTGTGTGTGTGTGTAACAATAGTTTTTATATGTTCGATGCAATCACAGAATCACTAAGATTGGAAAATATCTTTGGCCCCTCTAATTTTTTCCCCGCTCAACCTCATGACATTCTTGTAGTGCTCCTGAGCTGCCTGCCCCTTTTTTCAAAGGTGATGAATTCTTATTTTTGCCCTGAGTTCCAGCCAGAGTTCTCTGTTCAGTCAGACTAGTCTTATTCCCCATTGTAACACCCCTAGGCTTGGCTCACAAGCTCATTGAAGAGGTTTTACATTAAAAAAGATACAAGGCTCCCAAAACTCATCCACTGGATTTATTAAAAGGGGCCTTCACTTCTTGAATATCTCAAGACTGCTCACGGAAGAAACGCTACAATGCTTCTCAGGGGGTCCAAATAACACACTTTTACCGGTAAACTTTGGAAAATAGGGGAACTTGGCACAAGTTTAAAACAAGCAATCAATATGACACACCCCCTGAGTTGGGGCTTCCAGTCTGCCAGCCATTCAGGATCTGGGTTAGGGGCTCAGGGGCGTGCTGTCAGGTTTCAGGTGTGTGTGTGCCAATGACTAATAGCCATTCTGGGCTGGACTAAAGGCTCCAGGGATTGGGCAGTGTACCATCCCACCTTGGCAGAACTTGCCCTGCCCATCAGCCCAGTCTTGTTTTGAGCCACTGATAACTTTTTAATAACTGCAGAACACCACTGGCAAAGTTGTTAGCCTGTTTCGTTTGTTTGTTTGTTTGTTTGTTTGTTTGTTTTCTGGAGCTTAAAGGAAATATGTATCAAAACAAGAAAAAAAAATAAAAGGCTCTGTTTTCTTACATTCCTAACAATCCTTGACTGCTAGACCCTTCCACAGTGAATAAATTGGTTTAACCCCTCCACAGGGCCTCATGCGCCCCACTGGTCTTTCTGAGACTCGTCTATGGAGAGGACCCTAGTTGAGCTTTTGACATGGATTGATATCTTTTGCATGGTATTTTCCAGATTTGGGATTTAACTTGCTATTAATAGCAGCAAGGGCATTGTTCTTCACATTAAATGAGGTTTGCTATGAGAATTCATCGGGTACCTTTCCTGACACCTGCATATTTTTGCTTGTAGGGAAATAATTGAACAAAAGTAATAACCACATAAGGAATACTTTGTGTTAGGATAATTCCACCATACAGAAAAAGCAAAAGTCACCAAATAATATGCTTTAGAAAGGATTTTTTGCAAGACAGTTGAGCTTGCATCAAGATTTAATTAAAAGTGTATTATTCTATCTCCACTTTGTTAAATTATTATCTGTTCATTTCATTGAAGGATCTTTGGAGACCAGATTAGTCTAAGACTTTCACGATATCAGAACCTCTCAAATCAAGAAGTAAATTTAAATCTAAACACTTTAGTTGGTGAGTGGAACTGAGTAGAACTGTAACATTAACTGCTAGGCGCTGTTAATGAGAAGATCTAGCCCTTGGGTCACACTGGCTGGTGAGTCCAATGAGTTCAAAGTTGTAGTAAGTAGTCATGGATTATTAAGCAAAGGAGAGTTGATTAAAAAGAGAATTAAGCATGTTCCAATGGGATTTAGATTTCTTCAATGGATAAACTGTCACCTTAAGGAGATTTCTGTTTTGTGTGGAATGGAAAATACCTCAACTACACTCTATAAAAGAAAATGCACCATTTCTTTGCATCACTGTATAGGGATGCTGTGGTGGGTTGACCTTGGCTGGACACCAGATGCCCAGCTGCTCTATCACTCCCCTTCCCAGACAGAGAAGTGAGAGAGTAAGATGGAAAACAACTTGTGGGTTGGGATAAGGCAAAAGCAAAGCAAAAGCTTGCACGTGCAAAAGCAAAGCGAAAGATATCACAGTTTATTCTTTACTTCCCATGAGCAGTGATGGTTGGCCACTTCCAAGAAGCAGGGCTTCAGCACACGTAATGGCTCTTCAGCAGGCAGCCATTGGAGACAACGAATGCCCACCTTCCTGCTTCTTGCCTTAGTTTTTATATCTGAGCTGACACTGTATGGTATGGAATATCCCCTTGGTTAGTTTTGGTCAGCTATACACAGTCCTACTTGTGTCCCCTCCCAGGATCTTGCCCTCATTTGAGGAAAGAATGTTACAGCACTGACGCTGTGCTCAGCAGTAGCCAAAACACCAGTGTGTTATCAACACCCTTCTTGCTACCACTGCAAAGCACAGCACTGTGAGGAATACTATGGGGAAATGAATTCCAGCTCAATCAGACCCAATACAGATGCCTACAAGTCTAACCTGGGGTACAGGTTTGAGGGTGGGGCAGGGGGCAAGAATATGACACTTGAACCTTACCTGGCACTATGAAAACTTCATTATTTGATTTAATCTGAAAGGTTTGCTTGTCCTTTTTTTAAATATAGTTTTTTAAAGTACATAATTCCTTTAGAGACTTATACAACTATAACAAGACATGGGTGAGGTAGGGAGGTATTACTTTTGTCATGCTTTTTTCCAACAGGTATTAAGAAGAGACTGAGTAAAGTAGCCATTACTTATCATAGGTTGAGGTTTTTCTAGATGCATATACTGGAGTGGAGTTACAGTTGATATGCTAATGCAAAAGATGTTTGGACTCCACCAGTATCACGGCAAGGTGCACCCTGCCTCATTAACATTGTATATATGATTTTACTAACACATTACCACTGCTAAACTGCATTTTTCTCTTCTGTGTTTTTTTTTCCAGATATAAATGTTAGCAATTTAATTGCAATTTGTTACTTTCAAAGGTATATAACTGTTGAAGGGCTGCTTATTCAAATGTATATGAAATATATTAGCATATTCTGCATTATGCTAGGTAAGTTTTTGAGTAATATAAATTACCAAGTTACTAAGGGGTTTTTTGCTGTCTCCTTTCCTGCCACCTTTTATTACACATCACCTTTTCTTATTTTTATAATCTCCTGACATACTAGATAAAAAGAACCTTGCAACAGGTCATACTCCAAAGATTTTCATTCCTGATTTTGATGTCAATAGGATTTGGTAGAAAAATTACTGAGAATGAGAAGATTGTGAACAATGCTTGAAAGTGCTATCCAGTCCTTGTTCATTCCTTATTCTTTGTTCTTTAAAGTTTTTTAACTCAGCATCTTTCATGTCTGCCAAACTGGAGTTTATCACGTGGATCGATTATCACTGCCACATTGATTTTAGCCAAAGCTAGCCTTAAGCACCAAAAGTGTTAAAAGCAATACTAGTCTTCTGCTGCCTGACCTAAAAAGCAGAGACACCAGATCTCCAGGGAGAAAGAAAAGTGTTATGAAAGGAAAAGTCAAATAATGAATTAATCCTTGGATTTCTTTTATAGAAGTTACAGATTACATGTTCAGAATAATCAAACAGGCTTTTCATTCATCCAGTTTCAAGGCATGGATATTAGTTTAGCTTGTCTGTACTTTAAGAGCTGAGAAGCTCCTTAAAACAGTGGGTTTAAATCAAGCTCCCTCAATGCTGTATGCTGTGACACAGCACTTTTTCTAAAGCTGGCTGTGACAAATCGCGAAGCTCTGAACTTTAAAGGACAGTGGACAGGTTTGAATTACCATGTTTTACCCAGTTAAAAGTAAGGAGAATAGTGATTCTTGTCCATAAGAATTGGCCACTTAGTATAATTAAATTCTGGCAGACTACATACAGGAGGTGTACTTTAATTAAATTTCTCCTTTATTACCTGAGGAACACTATGCAGTCTCTGTAGCTCTTCTCCATCTTGCTTCCCTGCCTTCCCCCACCGACTACCCCCTACCTCAATCTCTCTGAGTAGCTGAGATGCTCTCTGGGGAAAGGTTAGACAATACCTATAAGTAGGGGCTAGCATTTAGCATAAGAACTTTAAACAAAAGTAAGCCATGGGAAAATACGCCTTTTGAGGAATGAAAATGTTGCATTTAAACTGTTAGTTCATGGAGTAGAAAGAAGATGACTTTTGGCCCTGATCTATAGATTTAATTTGGCAGCACTTTCTGAAATTTAATATCAAAAAGATATTTTAAAACTAGTATAGAATTTAGTCTTTGAAGTAATTTTAACATATTATTTTACCTTTTTCACAGATAGTTTCAACACTTGTAAAATATGTTTTTACTAACTGATTTATTCATTCACATGTACTGCTACTCGCAAATTCATCAAAAAGTAAATTTATACATGCTTTCCCTTGTTGGTTGCTAGGGATCTATACAGAAAATACTTGTAATATGTTCTAATATGATGGAAAATACAAGACAAAGAACTTCACAGGTTATTATTACATTCATGTAATACAAACCTGGAAGTTATGTTTTAAAATATAATCTAGGACTAAATAAGTTTAAAATTGAGTGTATTATCTAGTGTAAAAGGAAAAAGAAGTGCTACAATAACATCACAAAAGAAACAATCTGGGACACAGAGATATGAACCTAGTTTTTTCCATTTGTCTTAAATGAAGTGCTATACTATTAATTTTGACTCATAGCAACATGTTCCTTCCTTTATTTAAATTTCATTTGCTTTCATTTCTTCAGTGAATCTAATACTTTCTAATTTCTCTAAATTTCCCCACATTTTATACAAAGATAAAAATAAATGAACAACCAAAATATTCGAAAGCCCTCAAATGAACAAGGAACAAACAAGCTGGCATTTCACAGAAAATCTATATTTGCGCATGACCCATATTTTTTATAGTATTTACAATTATGAGGAATTGGGATATGTGTTTAAAAATCTTCTTTCTCTTTAACCCATTATTAATATCTGCTCTGTTTTTCTCTGCTTTTTCGTTTCAGGAGGGTGGGACTAAAACAAGCCTGGGAAGAAATGTTGGAAAAAAATGTCCCATAACCAGAATAATTTCAAATATATTTTAAAATTTATTTTCATTTCTATCACATGGATGTTCAGATTATTCACACGAATATTTAATAGAATAAACCAGTCTTGAAATTAAATATTTTTTAAGGGAATAGTAATAAATAACCACAAATGAAAATGAATAAAAAAAATATATATTTTTAGCCCAAAGCAAATTCCAATGAGAACCACTTCAATTACACCCTGCATTAGTGCAAGTTTTTTTTGAACTGTCCCATGGAAAAGAAGTCCAGCAGTATTTTTTTCATTTTATAGTGTCCCAGAAGATCCAGATTGTTCACTGCATTTTTGAAAATTTGTACTTTGGCATTACTAAAACTGCAAAGTTTTATTTTGATTTGTTGGAATGGCCTGAAATGATGTGAATCACTTAAGAAATTAAACTTTTTTTTCCTATGGTGTACTTCATGTACAATATCTTCTGTAGTGCCAGACTGCCCACACCCCTCCTTACCCTGTGAGATAATATTCACATCAAACTTTGTACTCTATGTGACATTACAGAAGACAAAGCACTGCAGGGATGTCCCATATGAAGGATCGGACTAGAGGAATTTCTTGCTTTGTAAGGAAATTCATGTGCTATAAGAAAATGTAGCCTGTTTAAAGTCCGTACTCTAAACGAAAATTCTCTGCTTTGGCTCAAATAAAAGTTAAAATTAAGTATATGTTCATTCTTGAAATGAAAATATATTTTTTGGCATTATAAAAACCTTCTCACAGAAATCAATTTTCCAGAAGCTACATTTTCTGTTGGGAAATTCCAATGGAAAACTTATATCCATCTCTTGTTATAAATAAACTTCTTAAGAGCATTCAGAATGTGTTCTGACTGATGCTACACGTGGCTATAAGAAATGTGCTGGACTGGGTTTTTTAGTATGTTCTATTGCCTAAAGCCAAGCAAAACAGAAAAATGTCCTCCACCATGAAGTCCTGGCAGTCTGCAGGGTGCCTGGAGATCCTGGGGTTGGCATGTCCACCTGGAACAGTGTGACAGTGCACCTCCCAGCATCCTCTCACTCTCATAAACTCTATTGCCCTCCGCAACCCTATGAATATGTGTTAGAGGAAAGAGGACTGCCCTAAGCCATTAGCCCTGAAAGTTGGAGCACTAACCTTTGCATTGAGAAATCAGCTGTTTTGCAGAAAAAAAACAAACAACAAAAAAACCACAAACAAACAAAAAAAACCACACACAAAACCCCAAACAAACAAACAAAAAAACCACACAAACCAAACAAAGAAATCTGCTTGTGGTTTGCTGGTCTTGCTGAATACTTTATCCATCTGATACGAAATGCATAAGTGCTGCTGACAAATTGGCACTGCTGACCAGATCTTGTTTCTGCATCAACAGGAAGTTTGAAACTATGGAGTTTTCTTGCCAAAATTGTGCAGCTTGGGTAGGCTTCTGTCTGTATTTCTGCACTTACAGAGATGAAAGAGAAAATGCCTACATCATAAAGACACAGTCAGTTAAAAGTGGGAGAGAATGAAAGGTGGAATAAAGAAAAATTGAGAGAATATGCTGAAGGTTCAGGCTTTCTTCGTCAGAGCCTGGAGATGCAGTAGATTTCTCTGGAGCAGTATGCACATTCCTAATGTCAAGGTCTACAGGACAAAATGAAGCAAAAAAAAGAATAGTAATTAGCTTCCCTCCCACCTTGGGTAAATGTGAGGTTCCATATGAACATCATTCTATGGAATAAACATGTGCATTTCCTTTCAATTTTGGGGAGGAGAGAGAAGAAAGATGCATTTCCTAGAGCACCTCAGAAGAAATCAGCTGGGAGCACTGACACTGCAGGGACTGCCATTTGGACTGCAATTCAGGTACAGCTCCTCATGTTACTGAGCTGCTGCATTCTCTAAGGTGTCAGGGAAGCTGAACTGGAAGAAGAAAAACCACCAAGAAAAGTGTAATATAGACCACTGGAACTTTCCATTGCCCAAAGACAATTCTATATATTCCACACTCTACAAACATATCTTTTGGGTGGGGACTATGTTATACTGTGTAGATGACACATGAGAAACTTTTTTTTTTTCATTACTCAACTCAGGTTTCTTTTATGTTTTCTTTCCTGCCTTCCATCCCCTACAGATTTATAGCCTTATTCCAGTTCCCTCACATCACTGCCACTATTATCTTTGACTTCTTCCTGATGTCTTATCTACTTTAACAAGATACTTAACACTCTCTTTCTACTTCAAGATAATGGATTTGAGTTAGTTTTATGCTAAGAGTGCATTTCTATCAGTCAGTCTCCATATCTGCAACAACTTGATTCACCAGGTGGTCGAATGCTATGTTTCTGCATGAAAGAATGTCTTCTAAACTCACTTTTATGTCTCTTTCTCATTCTACTATAAACTATTTGGTTGCCACATCCATCCATTCTGGACATCTCTGACTTTGGTTGGATGAATCCAATTTAGATTTTATACTCACTTGCATGGTGGCTGAACAGCACTGATGTGGTAGCGGAGCAGTTACAGTACAACATTTTTATGTTAATTGCTCAGTAATAATGTATATTAAAATATTTGTACAGCAGCTAGTAGTCTATTTTGTATTGTCATCAGTATTTGCTAGTTTTATATTGATAGATTAATCTTTAATAGACTTCTAGTTGACCTGAGTAAAAGAAACATGTTTAACTTGCTCTTTTATGCTCTTCTATCAGTCTGTTTAAATATTTGCATTGCAGCAACACTGTGTATCTAAATGATCCTCTGGTGCCTACCTTCCACACATATGAAAGCACTTCATCAAGACAGAGCAGTAACTCTTAAGCCTAGTTTGAGCAAAGAATGTCTAATTAATGATACCCATGCACACCACTAAAATATTCATAATATGGTGTAATATAGTCTTAAAATTCAGCACAATCATAGAAGTTTCATAACCCTATAATTAAACTGTTTTCTGCCCTTTTTATATAAGGAATATCTTACAGTATTCACTTTGATAATACAAAAATAAACCCAGGAATACCTACACTATTCATCTTATACTAATTAAAGTAATATGTGTGTATTTTAAATATACTTCATAATTCTTGTTCCTGCCCTATGGACTCCTTTATTTTATGTCTGTCCTTCGTTCCTTCATCTGTGTTCTATTCTGCTGACAGAAATGATAATATAGTGTGTGAAATAAATTTAGGGATAAAATATTTTTTTGGTGATAAAACACACTTGATTTGGGAATGTATTTTAAAATTCAAAATGTAAAGCCTTTCTTCCAAAGACTTGCTGCTTTTTCACATTTTCTTTGATGCTGTGCTGTCTACAGTTTATGGACCAGACATTTGAGAGTTTTGAATTCTTAATAGTCTGAACATATAAACAGATAGGGATCATCCTAAAAAGTTAAAACATAAAAGGAAGGGTTAAAAATAATTTGATTAATTTAAATTGAACAACTGGTCTTATTCTCCATCAGAGTAGTTGTGAGAGTTGTTCATTTCTCAAGAAAAATATTTGCACTTTCAGCAAATTATGTTCCATAGAATCTCAGAAGGAAGATATATTGCAAAACCTAAAGTTCTTACACACATGTTTCATGATATGGTGTTAATTTGACAGTCACAGGAATCTTTTGCTTAATTCATAGCACTGAGTGCACTACATATTTCCAGAGGGATCTTTGTCCTTAAGATGACTTTGGTACATGACCGTGTACTTTAAATTGAAACTTCACTGTTAGATTTTATCACCATCTACTATGTTGAACAGTTTCTTATTTTGAGATTCATTAATTAAAGTTATTATGAATCCGAGTAAAGTTATTAAATGTGGCCTTAAATTGTGATGGTATACATATCAGTTGGAGCAGCATTACAACATGGTGAAACAGAGCACACTAACATGTACAGACTACATACATACAGCAACTTGACTTCCCTTTCCTATGCTTAGTGAGGACTCCATTTTGAGGAACTATTTAGATGAAGCTGAGGAGATAGATGTGCCTGCAAGAGGTCTTCTCTAGAAATGCTTGCTGACATTCCATTCTGCACACTACTCTTCAGAGACAGAATTAATCAGGAGTCAGAAACTTTGCTGTAATTAAAGAAGATACATCAGAAGAATAAGTATCTTCTTGACCTAATAAGACTGCTCACAGTTTTCCCCAGAATTGTTAAAAGTGTTTTCCAAAAAAATAGTAGGAAATATTTTAGTGAACAATGTATGGCCATAGAGCTCAATCTTATCAAGGGTATTGATTCACCTGTCACATAAAAACCTATCATTTCTTCATTTATTTTGTATGTATACATATTTCTATGAATGTATTGCAACTGAGCGGATGAAGTCTGGGTTTGTGGAGATTTGGAATTTCCTATTTTTTAATAAGGATGGAATCACACATAGATTTCCCCTTTGTGGTTTCTTCCTCTCACAAAGCCGGCAGAAACTGCACAGCTCTGTGGCCTTTAACCTTTTGTCACATTTGACTGAAATGTGTAAACACGTACAGAAGATATGAGAGCAGAACAGCAAAGTTACACCATGCAAGTTTGCTGCTTAGGAACTAGATGCTACCTGAATGGGATAGAAACTGCAGAAAAGAGATTTCCAGCTAAGGAGGATCCTTGCTGTTTTTTAAGGCAGACTTCATTAGAATGAAGTTTCTTGTGCAAATTTATGTTTACAAAAAAGAAATAGCAAGATAACAAAAAATGCTGACCGCTTGTGAGAAAACAATCCTAAATATATTGTAAATACTCCACTACATGAGTAATGGAGCCCTCAACAATAGTAATATTTTCAAATGTATTCACTTGCTTTTCAGTCTTCAGCTTCTCAGTTCCTTCAAAGGGTTTGTCAGTCTTTGAGTTCAAAGTGCAAAAAAAGCAAGTTGGCATTCTAATTTATCTTTTTTTTACAGTATATGACCATTAGGTTTTATAGCATCTTGACTTTTATTTCTTTTTAAAATTATGGTTTCTTGTCATTTTTCTCTTTCCATATACCCCTTTGTTTTTTGTAAATGTAGGTGGCTAACTCACCCTATATGAGCTACACCTATAATAAGTGTTTATAAGAACACTTATCATATCCTAAAATACTTCATCATATTTTAATTCAGACTTTCAGCCTTTATCTCTCTTTTTGCCTCTTCTACTTTATCTTTGAAATTTAACCTTTCCCTAGTTGTGTCCCCTTTCCTTGTTCAGTGTTTATGCCAAGTTTAGTGATCCAAAGCTTTGTATGATTCCCATTCTTTCTACTATCATTTTCACCTTTATTCAGCTTTCCCAGTGTCCTAGTTTTGGGCAAGGATGTGACAGATGGAGCCTGAAGCCATGTGGGCGTGTTTAGGTTGTTATTCTGTGTGGCAATGGATTTATGGAAAAAGTCCTGCCAAAGATGGACTGGTGAAGAAAAAGAAGAAAACAGCTCAAATGTCATAGAAACAGGAGTTTTTAATGTTGTTTAAACATGTATTAAGATGGCTTTTTGCATTTCTGCAAAGTCACTGCTCCTCCTTCCCGACACCCTCTGTAAAGACCCCTTATCTCCCAGGCAGGAGTGTCCTGGGAAGATGTCTTAAGGTGTTCTCATTGGCCTTTTGTTAACCCTTTCCTATTGGCTGTTAACTCCCTACCTGATTGGGTTTTTTGTAAGACCCTTCACCTGTAATTGGTCCCCTTTGACCCTCCCAAGAGCTTTATAAACCCCTACCCCACATTAAACTTCCTCTTTCGTCCGTCCCTCCTTGGTGGTCTCTGTGTGTGCTCCTTGCGGGGTCACAGGGCCAGGTGGCGGGGGGCAGGGTGGATGAGCATGCACCTTTCCAGGTAATGGACTGACTCCCAAGGCCTGAAGGTTCCCCCTCCAACTCATCCACCGTAATTCTGTACTACCTGTGTCATCACCGAGGTGGCAGAAGTAAGGGATTCTCACTTCTGTGAAGAAGGGGACATGGCTTTGGTTGGAGGAGGGAGCCTAAATCATGTCTCAAGCAGGAAAGCATTTTAGAGAAATTCGTAGTGCATTTCAGTAAGAGTGCCTTGTAAAAAGTGTTAGAGAAAGGAGCCTCAAGCTGGTCTGTGGCCTTCCCATGAAGAATAATGGTTTAGAGTTGCTCCCATTTAAGTGATAAATTCTGCTCTGTCCACCTGTTCTGTCCCCATCATCCCCACTGTTACTGCTACTCTCTCCCAAAAAATGTGTTGTGCCTGTGGACATCATAGGAACAGCAGTTCCGGTAAGCTGCATTGGATCACACTAAAGAAGCCCTCCAACAAAATATGTTCTTTTGTCCTATCCCCTGGCTCCCTATTTAAAGCACTGTTAAGGGCACTGCCATCTGCTGAAAGTATTTTCCCCCTGTGATTTAAATCACACCAAAATACATCTCTTTTAAGTTTCTGTTCAGAATTAATGGTTAACTCAGAATTGAGAGATAGATGATGATCAGAGAATAAAATGTGTTTTTAATGTAAATGAGGCATATTCATTAGTGATGAGGATTTGCTGATTGCAGAATAACTGAGTATGAAAATCTGCATAGAGGAGTTCTCACGAGTCGACACACATGATATGTGTTGAGAAGCTGAAAATAGGAGATATGCCTATCACTGTATCATTAGAGGCTAAATGTAATCCCGTGCTCAAAGTTCAATACAAATATATTTGGATTCTTAACAGCACTTGAAAGCCTCACTGATCAATTTAGCTCCAGTGCCAAAGAAAACTGCAGTATGTCTTTGAATCTGCAAAATCCACACACTTCCACAGAACCAGAATACTTAAGGAAAGTATGTGATGACTAGCTTATGACCCGGACCATTATGACAATTTTATGTAAAGCAAGAATGTAGGTCAGATATAACATTAACATGAAAATCACTATCTCATATGTCTATTATTCATAATGTCTAGAGTAGCCTCTCACTTCATCCATGCTAAATAACCTTTCCTCCATGAATGGATAAATTCACCTTCAGGCAGAAACCAACCATAAAAGAAGTCTAAATCTAGAACTTAGAGAAAGTTATGAATAGTTATTTATTATTTCAACTTAAGCTGATAATTTAAAAAGTCTAGAAACACCAAATTGGAGTAGCTATAGACCCAGTAGTATCAAAGTTTTGCCAAGTTTTAATTTCCAACTTATTAATCTGCTTAAGACCTCTCCTGTAGTAATGCAAAAAAGTCTCAGATTATCCAGTTTTGATCCATTGCACTGTCCTTTCTTACATTGCCTTGGGCTGAACTCTGAGCTTCAGCACTGACTGGACCATATGGATCTCTCCCTATGTCTTTTTATATACCTGCATAATTCCTTCTCATTTCTATTTCCCTTCTCTGTCTTTTGTTTAACTAGACTGATGTGACATTATCACAGCCTTATGTCAGTTTTAGCTGGGAAACGACTTCTACAGTACTGCAGTGAGTCTGTGGCAGAGAGACAAGTGAGCTGTTCGGTTTCTGTTGTATGTCTTTTTTGTCATCAAAAAAACAGGTTTCGATTCAAAAGACACAAACCTCAAAACCCTAAAATCTTCCACTCATCTTTGTTATTTTTCTATTTTTACTAAGAAAGAATGACTTTTTAAATCTTTATTATAATTAAATTACTGTCAAGCTTCACATTTTCCTCTTAAAATTATTCCACAGCCTACAGGAAAGTGAGTAAGGGATATTGTTAGAGATTAATTACTGTATTCCAGATATTTTAATTATTTTCTCCTCCTTGTGAGTACTATTCTAAAGCTGCAAAGGCATATCTAAAAAATACCATTTTAAAACTGCAGAGGCATGCCTAAAATATCTGGTGTGACAGTAAAGAATAGCTACCTATCTGCTTCTGTAATTTCTATTGATAGTAATTCCTAATTATTTCACTAGGTCAATGTTTAGAAGAACAGGGTTGAAACTGTAAACAAGGTGAAACAGAGTCCTTCAAAACATGGAGACTTAGTTTGGTATGGCTTTTTTGTCAAAGATATAAAATTATAACAATTATTTTAATTTCATTTTATTTTTAGCATATCTTAAGCAAAATTTTTAACTTCTCAGTAGTTATGAATGAATATGTATTATTATAGCAGTATAAAATCTTTCTTTTTTTGGAAAATATGCAATGAAGATGTTAAAAAAAAATAATTTCCTCTTGGAAACTTTGCACACGGGACAGACAATTAAGTAAAACCTGGCCTCTTCTGTCAGGAAAATCTGGACATCTAATTTAACTTTTTAGGCTATTATACGACACTCTTTGAGCCACCTCTGTGTGTAACATTTCCTAACATTGAGTCAAAATATCAACATGTATTTCCTCTTATATAGATGTAGTACTCTTATATTTCACCCTTTTTGTTTATCTTGAGTTTATCTTGAATTTATGTGGTTATGAAACAGCTGTTTTAAAAACTTTTGTAGTCTTCTGTAAATATTCTAATAATGCCTATTCTATTCCTGATATATTCTGTGTGGATATACTTTATATGTGATCATGAGATATTAACTTTTTTTGTAATATTAGAGAATGAAATGCTAATAAAGTAACATATATTACTCTTCAAGACAAAACCCTGACACAATATATTTGAGTCTGTTCAAAATGGAAAAATAATTCTTTAATATAATTTGTTCAATGTGCTATTTGTGTTTGACCAAAAGCTCAGCTGTTTATTTCACTTCTCCCCATGCTAAATTTTAAGACAGTTGTGGTTCTGAGAATTTCTTAAACAGCTCTTGGCTAAAACTGCCATATACCTCCATATATGGATTTTGTCTAAGGAGGTACAACTAAGTGTCTCAGAGAGACTAACTTCTTCACTGCAGTAGAGCCTATAAATAGGGCAGTTTATAATTACCTTATCTGAGGGAACTTCAATTCTCATTGTTGCTCAGTTCTACACATTTATTGTGCCCTTTAGAGGCCTTAGCTCATTAGGTACCAAGGACTCCAGAGATTTCCTTATAAAACACACTACAGGGAACATTGTTTAGAAAGAAATTCCCAGCCAGCTGACATCATCTGGCAGCTATACCAATGTTTCAATTTCTTGTTGTATGGTACTTTCTCTTCAGCAAAATTATCGTGAGTCGAACCAGGACACAGGCCAGATGCTTGATCCAAGTGAACAGCACTGTGTAGGCTGCCTTGTCCAAACCATTCAGATTTGCTAATTCAGCACTGATTCCAGATGAACTTTGATTTAAAAGTGACTACATTGTGAAATTTATGATCCTTAAAGATAATGGTTTAACATGTCTGGGGAATATTTGTGCTCTAGGAAGGTTAACTTTGCTTCCCTGATACTTTAGCTGGATGTTTCATCCAACATCCATTAATGCCAGTTCAAAGATTCCAATTGAATTCTACAATCTTCGGATGATGTTCTAGATCTCCAATTGACCATCGGTGTGCATATTTGCTATGACTGTCCAGACACACTGGACCTGGCTCCTGCAAATGCATATGCAGTTTCCAAAAACCATTTCTAGTAACTCACTTTAAAAAGCTACATTCAATAGCTATTTTAGAGTAATCTACTTAAAATAAGACAAAAAAAATCAATGAACTCTATACGCAACTATGAATGTGTGTTAGTATCTGCATTAAGTGTGCAAATAGCACTAGGTTCTCAAATGTTCTTTTAGAGATCTTTCAACTCTGCATATACAGGTGATCTTAAAATTGTTATGCTTATTTTTTCTCCCACTGAGAAATCATTTACATTTTTTAAACTGTGTTGAAAGGTTTTTCAAAAAATTGCTCACTTTTGCTACTCAAAATTATAGACTGATATGCCTTATAGTTCCCAAATTGAGTTACTAAAAACTCCTTGAAAATACATAGCCAATTCTTACTTGAAAATATGTTTAAATTAATAAAAATTAAGATAACTAATTATAAAATCATAAATAGAAATGTTTTTGCAGAACTGCTACTGCTAGGTATTTACTAATGTTATGGTTCAATTCTACCTGTCAAATAAACATCACGCAGCTGCTCATTCACTCCCCCTCCAGCAGGATGGATGGAAGAGAACTGAAAGGGTAAAAGTAAGGAAACTCACGGGTCGAGATAAGAACAATTCTATAATTGAAACAAAATAGTAATAACATTAATGATAAAAATTTGCAATAAAAAGGAAAATAACAGAGAGAGAAATAAAACACAAGAAAGGTAAGTGATGCAAATGAAAAAAATTGCCCACCACCAAACGACTCATGCACAGTCAGCCCCTGAGTAGAGGCCTCCCCTCCAACCATTTCCCTAGTCTATGGACAACCACTGTAAAACACCTGTAACATCCACAAATGTCCACAAAATGTCCACTGAGTTCATTTAGTCCATGACTTGAGGCTCCATCTGTTCTGGTGGTCACTCAGGACAGAAAAGGTGATGTCTGCAGGGCATCCCTGGACACAAGCCTGCTCAAGTGGGGTCACTGCTGCACTGCAACTATTTCTTGTAAGGCTTCTCCTCCATTGGTTTGAGTGGTTCCTGCTATACTAATTCCTGAAACACGCAATTCAAATAATGGGTTACAATATAAAGGTATTTCCATTAGAATCTCCACTCCAGTCCCTTTGGGTCAGTTTATAGCATTTAATCATGCAATAAACTCCTCCACTTGTTCTTAAACTGGATAGCAACAGAGGGTTCCTGCTGCAGTATTTTCCACAACGTGCAACTCAAATCCCAGGTTCCAGCAACTTAAAGGTATTTCCATTACAATCTTCACCCCTGATTCCTTTGAACCAGACCATAGGGTTTGAGATTGCAATGAACTTCTCCCCTTGCTGCTGCTCCACAGATTTGGGTTTATCCACAGACTGTAGTTCCTTAGGGTTATTCCAGCTCCAAATGGAGCCTTGTCTATGAGTCATAGTCTTTCCAGCATACCTGCTGCAGGCATGGACTTATCCACAGCCACAGTCACTTTGTGGTTCAGCTGTTCCAATGCGGCTTTGCCCATGCACCACCATACCTTCAGAGATATACCTTCTCAGTGTGGCTTTACCCATAGCTGCAGTCCCCTGAGAAGTAAACCTGCTTCAACATGGCTTTACCCAAGGCCACAGTCCTTCCAGGAGTATACCTGTTCTGTTATGGGCTTATCCATATTGTTCCAGCGTGACCTCATGTACAATGACTGGTGCTTCAAGGTGTACATGCTGTAGCATGGACTTATTCACAGGCACAAATGCTTCAAGGTGTAACTTCTCCAGCATGAACTTTTCCCTGGGCAACAATCCCTTCAGAGGTACACTGTCTGTGCCACAGACATAGCCACGGCCACAGATACTTTGAAGGTGTATCTGCTCTGGCTCGGACTCATCCATGGGCACAGACACTTTAGGGTGTCCTGCTGCGACATGAACTTATCCATGGGTCACAGTATCTTCAGTTCAAGTTCAGGAAGAAGGTCCAGCCTCCAGTACCTCAGCACAGAAACAGCAGCAATGCCTTGGTCATCTGCAAGACCAGGCACAGCGCCATTGCTGTGATCAGAATGTTCTCAGGCACAATAAAGCGTGGTGATAAGCAGCACAGCAGTACAGCAAACAGCAAAAGCAAAAGGTGGCCACTAATGAGTACTAGACTAATATACAGTCAGGCAAGCAAGCCCCATGGCAAGCACAAAAGTCTGCTGATTAATAGCTAAACAGCAGTAACAGCAGTAACAGCACATCCCAGTATCATCTGTCATCATCTCGAACCTTTTGAGCCCCACACTGGGAGCTGTCGTGGGTTTGGCCCAGACAACAACTACAATCCCACCACCTCCAGTGGGATGGGAAAAAGAATTAGAACAGTAAAAGCGAGAAAACTCATGTGATGGGATAAACAGAGTTTAATAGGCAAAGCAAAAGCTACACACACAAGCAAAGCAAAACAAGGAATTCATTCACTGTGTCACAAAGGCAGGCAGGTATTCAGTCACCTTCGGGAGACCAGGGTCCATCACACCTAATGGTGACTTGGGAAGACAAATACCATCACTCCAAATGTCACCCCCTTCTTTCTTCTTCCCCCAGCTTTACATGTTTAGTATGATGCCATATGGTATGGAATATCGCTTGGGTCAATTGGGGTCAGCTGTCCCGGCTGTGTCTCCTCCCAATCTCTTATGCACTCCCAGCCTCCTCACTGGTGGGATGGGGTGAGGAGCAGAAACGTCCTTGACTGTGTGTGAGTGCTGTTCGGGAGTAATGAAAATATTTCTGTGATATCAAAATTGTTTTCAGCACAAAACCAAAACACAGCCCCATACCAGATACTGGGAAGAAAATTAACTCTACCTCAGCCAAAACCAGCACAACTAAGAAAAGATCCTGTAACTAAAGAGATGGTAGAAGCAAGTCTTTATGAACCAGTAGGTCAAAAAAATGAGCAAATAGGCTCTAGTTTAGTCAAGAAAGAAGATTGCAGGTGCCAAATGATTTGAAATGTATCACTATGAAACAGAACTAGCTAGCACAGGAGAGAGCTACTGTCTTTATAATTATATATAGCTTTTGCAATGTTGTGTTTTGCTTTTCTGTTATCTTATTGCTTTTACAATTAGTTTATCTCAATAGTTTTGTTTTTTTTCTGAAGCATAACCATTAATGCTTCTCCTTAGAAAATACATCTTATTAGACTTCAAAACTCTTCATAGCAATATATTTATAGTGGTTGTCCATATGCATGGAACATGTTTAGAAAACAAAATCTGTTTCCTACTGTAACTATTTATTTGTATATGTATGCATGATCTCACATGGCTGGTAGTACATTAACCAAGGTGTGGACTCCGTTTAATATTTACTATATATACTTATTACATGTATATAAATATATATTTTATATGTATATAATAATATGTATTATATATAAAAATACGAGTGATTTTTTTCATTCTCTTATACATACCATGTGTTCAAAATGATCAATGATGAAAAAAACATCACTGCAAGAAATAATAAATTTTTGTTTTTCTTTCACTGTCAATAGTTTTGTTGTCAAAAACTGTACTAATACATCTACTCTATGAAGATCAGAATAAAATGGTAGTAGGGTTGAATCTGTGAGACACACATGGTTTTCTTCAAGAGCCTAGTTTCCATATCTAACATAATGCAAACCACAGAAAAAACCTCAATTTTAACTTGCATGCATTTTATATAATAATCCAGACACGGGCCAAGTGTCTGCCAAATATATTGTTCCAGCTGGCAACATTCTTCATTTTCCTGCAAAGATATAAGGCAATAGCAAACCATTCACTAAGCTTTTATATCTACATTACCTTTTAAAGGTATTATTAACATAATCTCTCTCTAACCTATTTAGTGGAATTTGGTCAGTGTTATCCAGGATTATTTTCTTAATTTTTCTGATCTGTGAGACATATGGAACTTTTTGTGAAGAAAAGCAAATATATATGAAATTAGAACCCAAATTACAAACCTATTTTCAAACTCCACTTTCAATTTGCTGCTCTTAGCAGTAGCAGTGATAGTTACATTTTATTGCAGAAACAGAATGATAAGTGGGCAGTTTGCTAAAGAAGAAAACCAAAGGCAACAGTTACAAAACTACTTGGAAATTAAGACACAATTCTAGAACAGCAAGTTATTGTCCACTAGAGAGGAGAAAAACAAAGCACCACAGCGAACCCCTTTCAAGGTGTATGATAGAAAAGAAGGAATTTGAACAAGTAGAGCTAAAAACCAAAATTGACGTGTGCCTGTACCTGAAAATTACATCATCACAAATAAGTAAAAAAAAAAAAAAAAAAAAGAGAGAGACAAAGTGAATAATAAAAAAGCAAATTGACAATTACAAGAAAACAAACATATGCTTGAAAAAAGAGAGCTTTAAAGTAAAGTAATGGAAAGCAACAAAATAAACGAAAAAAGGACATTTATTCCTAGATGCTACCTTAAAAGGACAAACTGGTGGGAAAATGTTATCCCTCTGTAGCTGAGATACAATGTCTTCTGTAACCAAAATGCCCAATAGAAAAACTGTCCCATGATGAGCTCAGACCACAGCAAGGTCACTAATGAGGTGACAAACCTCATATAACAAAAAGGTTTGGAGCAGGTCAATGTAGCAGAAAGAATACTATATCTCAGATGAACTGCAATAAATGGGACAGATTCCAGATCTAACTGGGGTCATGTTTCTAAATGCAAACAGATAATGTACCAAACAGCATTAATGGAAAGGCAAGGCTCTTTTTGCCCTGTGGGTTAACTACAATAACTTTTACCACTTAGATCAGTGATACCTTGATGCTGTAATTACTCACTGCATGTGTCAGTCGATATTTGCAATGTGCTTATTTACTGGCCACTTTCAGGTCGGAAAGCTGCTGAGGAAATTGCAGTTGGCTTGTCGCATTAAAAATAAATCCATGTAATTTCTTTTTTTTTTCTTTTTCAGAGGAGCAAAAAATTTTTCAGCTCTGCTGTATCTTACAGCCGTCTGAGCCTGCAGAATCATGAGCTACAAACATAGAGAAACCATATGAATTTTGCTGAAACTTAATAATTACTTTACTGTTAAATATGCAGCATGTACAGACTCAGAGAGTGATTTGGGAAGGGGAGGGGCACACACTCTAAGTTTTGTTTAAGTCAGTGTAGAAAACTGTTCATAACACATATTGAAGTGTTCTAGAAAAAGAAATACTGACCATTTGCTCCGAGTATCTTTGTCGTGCATAAAACTAGAGATCAAGAAGCTCACTGTCTTTTAACTTCAGTTCAATCCCACATGACCCCCAAGTGAGCAAAGCAGACAAGCTAAAGGTTAAAACTGTCTCCAGTCATCAATGTGTCTTCTCCTTTTCAGAGGTTCAGGCAACATGGAAGAGTTTACAGTACTGAATAACATTACCCTGTTGTTTATGCCTCCATGCCAATGGAACAATATGTGCATGTAAATTATTCTCTTGCAGTCTAATGAGTGAAAGATTTTGGGGGCATCTTTTCGCATCATACTGGCACATGACCTATTTTTGATCTATTTAATTATAGAAGCTTCTGTCTCAATTTCTAGGATCCTAAATGTTACAAATAAAAAATTGCCAATTCATAACTTTAATATAGTTTAGATTATTAAGAAAGGGAGTATCAGAAGGTGAAACATTTTGACCTCTTCAACTGCTTTAACTTGTACTAGGAACAGTCAATGTATACCAGCTAGTAAAAGCTTCTACTGATTTACTTCACTATCATAGTGTTTCTGAACTCAGATTTCCAGACTTGACATCTGAAAGTATTTTTGATTTCCTGTTATGAATTGTAAGTAAGAATAAAATGGGAGTAGATGTCATTCAGACAAGGACATAATTTCTCTTTATATTAAATCCCTTTGTTTCTATTTAGGCATCATTTTTAACATGTATGAAAAGCAATTACACTTACACCTAAGGTATGATATGACTATGAAGTTACAGGAGGAAGTGACAACAGTTGGTTTTTTTTTAATTACATGAGATCTACCTTATGCATTTGAAATAGCGAGCAGTCCTTCTTACTCTTAAAAATGTTAATTTTTTTCTATTGCACCAAAATTTTTCAATTATGTCATGCTCTGAAAACAACAGATTGATAAAGCACTAATGAGTAGTTTATTAAGGAATAATATTCATGGACAGTATAAAGGATCTTGCAGGAATTACTGAAAACAGTTCTCTTCTGCTAAAATGCTGTCCACTCTTCACTAGTGAGTTTAAAATAGCTGACATTGTAATATGACCTGCCATAGTAGGTCTATTCTAAATGAATAGCTAGAGTAATAGAGATTGAAAATGGAGTAGTTGCCCAATCTCTGCAAAAATTATTTTTTTTGGCATCGGATGACATTTTGAAAAATGTCTGCATTTTGTAAGTAAAATGACTTTTCTTGCCTGTAGCCAGCTGAGTTGGACCGGAGTTGGTGGGCAAAAGGGGCACTCAGGAAGTTATCTCATGTTAATCTTACTGCAACACTGATGCAGAGGGAACTTGTAGTACAATAAAAATAAATAATACATTAATTTTATGCATATTTGAACTGTGTGCAATTTGCTGTTTTACAAAGGGACTTGGCAGGTTCTCATAAACAAACCAGAGACCAGTAACAACATATGGCCTATGTGTCTCCTTTAGCTGAATTAAGTGTGTGATAGAGAGGCAAATCTCACTGTTCTTCCCAAGCAAGAAAGGTGCAGAAGTGTGACAAGGGCACTTTAAGTTGACAGCTAAGCTGAAGGGATATAAGGAATTATCACAACAGCAAGCTATTTGAATCATGAACGAAGTGACAATCAGCTCCTGGGAAAATTGTTGACAAAATTTCTGCATCAGAAATGCTGATTCATTAAAATCAGAACCATTGGTCTTAACAATCTTTTGTGATAAAATTGCTTATGTCCCTCACTAAAACAAAAGAAAGAAGTCAGAAAAACCCATAACCCAATGGTTAGTAAGAGAGCTCAGAGATCACAGTGATGGGGCCATCATATGGAAATTGCATAAAACACTCTAAAGCTTTGAATCAATTTTGATCAACTTTTATCTGGTTTTACAAAACATTTGAATAAAATATTTTTACATTATTAAAAGATCTCTCTTTCATCCTGATGAAAGTAAAGGAAATTCTATAATTTGAATGAAAAAGACATTTTCTTTTGGGAAAAGGGAAATGGAATTCTATTCCAGTTAGCCATAAGAACTTTGTGGATTGTAAATGTATTAATGAAATAAGTTCAAGGTAAAATCAAATATGACTCTGGATTTTTTGTAATTTATTAAGTAGCAGAACATTGTGTCTTTGTATCTTTGTCTAGAACGCACATACATGGTGACATAGTTCATCCTGCTAAAGTTCTAGAAATGACAAGGAGTGAATTCTTTATGTAATTTCTGCAATTTATGATATATTTTCTTAGAGAAAGTAGCTGAGAAGAAGGGTGGAAAGATTGCCTTATTTCACAATTCTGACACATTCTTTTGGAGAAAATCTTCTCAAATGAGGGGGGAAAGAAGTGTTCTGCCTAGGAATAAGTGTAAAAGCCCACGTAATGCAAAAAGTAATGCAAAAATAATGCAAAATGCCCATTGAAAAACACAGCTAGTTTCTCCTGAACAAACCTGGAAACATCCCACATCCTGTGAGGAGTAGAGGTCTGTCTTCCATCTGATGGATTATCTAGCCTCAGATATGACCATAAGAATATTTTCCTGGGTTTTCAGGAGACTGAGTAGAATTTTTCACACCCACAAAATCACCATGCATTGCATGACAAGGAAGTGAGTTTGGGAAAAAGTTCTCTGATACAAAGGGATGGGGAAGCTTAAGAGGTGGGAAGATTTAGTGGGTATTATTTAAAGAAAAAGTGGACAGATCATCAAATCAGTTTTGAATAATAATGTTTAAGTCCATGATTAACTAATACAGTTAGAGAAATTCCTATCCCCTATATAGATATGCTGATCACCCTTTTCTCATACTTGACAACTGATTAACATAACTATGTTAATTGAGAGCAATTCAGTATCTGGCTTGAAATTTCTGACTATTTTTCAGACCTGAAGATGATCTTGCCTATTACTTTAATAAAAGACTGCATTTATCCTTACAAATCTTACTCCTCTCTCATTATTAGTTCTACCTTTTGGTGAAACATTCCCTTTGCACTGTGCTCCCCAGGGTATCACTGTACCTCCCACTACCTCATATTCCCATGACTTTGGCAACATGGACAGGAAATATGGGGGGTTGTTTCCACCCCAAGATGTCTTTGTCCTGATAAGTAATCCAGGTGCTAAAGAGAAATGTTTTCTACTTATCATATTATGTATATTATATCCTCCGGTCAGTCCTCTACCATTGAACTAACTCTGAATTCATCCGTTTACATGTAATCCTAACATTCTAAACTTGGGGTGAAGTTCTGTGAGAACTTCCTTCAGTGAAGATGAAGAATTATGTGGCTCATTTTGATGAACTTCACCATCTGAATTGGCAGCAGTACATCTTGGTAGATACTGTGCCTTTCAAACCTGTGTGTGAAGCGAGATCAACAAGTCTTCATCATTTCTCCGGGCATATTCAAAAGCATATAGTGGTACCTCGGCTGTTTCAACATTTTCACATTTAAAAGAAACAGGGTTTGAACATGGCTGAGCATTCACAAATCCTTCTCTGAATATATGGTAGATAATTTTTGTGAGTAACAATATCAAGTCTGTCTTATCTTTAAATAGTGCACACTGCATAACATTCAATTTTCTGTATGTGTCTTCAGAAAAAATAATGATATGAAATTTTTCTCTATTGAAAATCTGTTTACCCTGATGGTATCAATGCATCGCATACAATTGAAAATGCCTCCTGATAGTGACATAGTGTAGTGTTGATTTGCACATTAAAAATCTGTTTTACAGTTTTATCTTATGTACATAATACATGTAAATACAGTATTCATGTAAAGGTCACCAGACATATGTCTAAGGTGGCAAATATTCCAAAAGAGATAATGAAAATGACATTATGATTAATTTAAAGCAATATCATAAACTGGCATTACTGAAGCTAGAAATAAATCATACAAGAAAATAAACTATAATAAAATTCATAATTATTATAATGAAATTGTATTGTCTGCTGTGGAAGTTGCTCAGAATTTGCTGTGCTCAATGAAGTCAGTAAACAGTGTGAAAACTGCAAGTAAATGCACAGCTTATTCTATATTCCATGATTAAAATGGATTAAAGCTCAGAAATAAGTACATCAACAAGTTTTCTGCTAGGTATCCTTTTCTGCTCTTTAAAATGCATTCTCTTTTTCTCACCAAAATGTATTGCAATATTTTCCACTTCTCTATTACATAAAAAATGCTCTCATGTTCTTTTCATCAGGGTGGAATACTACCCCAAGGCACATTTGTGCCATCTGGTGCTGCCCCTGTGAGTCATTGCATTACACTCTGTTCCTTAAAGGGAGTCAGAAATATCTTTTCTGTCTCTTCTTGTGAACCAATACCAGTCACTGGTTATCTTTTTGACTGAAACTCACACCTTTTGTTCTGTCTTGAGCTCATTGCCTCCCCTGCATGGCCAGGTTGCTCCACACCTCTCAGCAAAGACCTTCTCCCCAGGCTGTTGTGCTGCACTGTCACTGTATGAGTAGATTGAGCAGGGTCACCAAATGTTAGTCACAGCTCTGCTGTATCTCCAGTACCTCCTGGCAAAGGGATTTGAAGAAGGAGTAAAAGGAAAACCAGGCAGCTCTCCACATGGAATATGTCGAACCTGGGAAATGGGTAATACTGAGGTAGGTGGTCTGAAGGATGCAATGTTACAAAGGGAAAGCCTGAGAAAACAAGACTCAAGGGTGACCTGGGAAGGCTTTTACTAAACAGTATCTGTGGCTGAACTGTTTTTTGCTGGACTAATCTGTAAGAAAAAGAGGGAGGAATATCAAGGAGGATAGGGAGAATAAAAATATAAAAATGAAATACTAAGACCAAAGAAAGCAGAAGAAATGTTTCCTTGATGGGAAAAGATTGTCTGTGATTTCATGTCACATCAAATGTAGATATTATTCCAGTATGCAAGAACCAATGATAAAATTTGCTCTATAGTATGTTACTTTGTGCTTCTGTCCTTTCAAAGAACTAGCCTGTAGGAATAGATAGCTGCACATCTTTCCTTCTCTGCTCATCCACTTGACAATATAGACTTAAGAAGAGGAATGATCATTTCTGGTTCCTCAAGATCAAAATTTCTGTCTCCCTTCACAAAACAGTGCAGTAGTCATAAGCAACAACTTTGTTTCTGCTGCTATTCTCCCCATTTGACTTTCTGATTTACCCGCAGCATCTGGTAAGACAACAGAATAGCTCAGATGCTGAGTACACATCCTGTCTCCTTCAGTGGAATCTCTATCTTACTCCTGTCCGCTCTGTCAGACACTTAGTCCAGCAGATCTTTTAAGGAGTCTATACCTTATATTTATTGCATGGCTATAGGATATCCAGACAGCATTAATTCTTTGAATTATGAGTGTCTGTGTTTATTCCATGTGTTTTAATACTATGTAAATCAAACTGAATTCTAGATTATTAAGGACATAAAGATGCAATATCCCTTTCCAGTACAGCAGTTAATCAGACTAAGAAGCAATCTAATGCATAATCTCTGTATTACTGATAAAATATTGACACAAATGGATGGCATTCCAAAATGATCTAATCATTTAAGAGGCTGAGTGTTCTGAGAGATGCTCAGCAGACTCCACTGCAAAAGAAATTAGTGAGCCTCTGCTCACTTCACAGGATCAAATTCTTTAACTATGTTAAAAATGCTTTCTACAAAAATAGTAATGAAAAAGCACTATCAACCAACCCTTCTCATTATGCCAATGTGAGTAAAAGATTGGCAGTAGTGTGCACATAGAACTCTGTGAGGCAATGAGTAAGATTACTGGGTTACAAGGAATAAGGGGTGCAATTAAGGAAAAGATGCTGCAAAGAAACCAAGGGCTACACTGTAAATTGCTACTCATGTGGCTAGTCCTACTGAAGTATTCTGAAGTTAGCAGTACTACCCATGGGAATGAATGTTTACTTGTTCTTCTGAAGCTGAGGCTGTATGAGACATTCTTTGCCAGGAGATCGTGCTTTTACTCTTTCCTGAATCATTGCCAATGCCAAACTTCTCCCCATGTTTTGCCAATATATATATTTGTGTGGCTACATAGTGACTTGGATTAAAAAATCCATCTCTTTAGGACAAACAGAGAACCAAACATTTTATTTAGGGATAGATCCAGGGCCCTGGAACATCTCTTGTCTTGGTTCACTGTGTGAACAGTTGTCTTGGCACCAGGGAGAGGATGAACAGGACAGAAGCAGTAGATCCTACAATTTTGCAGTCAGCATCATTGGGTAAAATTGAAGACTAATGTCAAAAATCCAATTTCATTATCTATTTCTCCTCTTCTCCCACTGCCAAGCATGCATCCCACTTCCACCTTTTTGAGAACAACTCATTCTAGGGGTATGATTAGACTTAAAACAGGGATTGGAGCCTAGCCAGGATCATGATTTTGACAGGAATCTGAAAACACCTGGGAAACTGGAGAAAGGAGTGAAGCTAAGAGATGCCTAAGCTGGCCATTTCAGTATGGCTGCTCAGTGTAAAACTACCGACACTGCATGGCTTTAAAACTTGACACTAAATTATGCCTTTGAATGCATCTTTAGCACAAAAATTGTTGGAATAGATTTCTGTCAAGGACCTTCTCTTTCAGGAAATTAAAGGGAAATTTTATTCTTCTACCTCAATTTCTCCTAAGGGGTTGCTTTAAAAAATTCATATACTAATTAACAAAACATTAGTTAACATATATCCAGGTCTAGGCAATACGTGTTCCACAGCTGTGGAAGAATAAATTGTTCATGCTACTAACTGCAATATTCAATCCATAAAACGGTGTTTATTACCAGGAATTAATGTGCACAAAATACTGTCTCTGTCACATAACACAGGTGTGGAACACACTGTCCCAGTGTAATACAGAGCTCAGAAGTTTAGGTAAAGATTCAGAAATGGATGAGGCATTTCTCACAGCATATATCCATAACTTGCAATTACTGACAGGAAAAAGGACTTTCTAGAATAATTTTAAGTTTGAAAAACAAAACTCTAACAATAGTGCATCAGCCAGCACTGACTGGTGCACAAAATCATCTTAAGATTTCTAGCCTTGAAGCTCTTTCTCGTGGCAGCTCAGTCTTAGAACTGTCTTGGATTAAGAAATACACCTTCTGGCACATACTCGTGTCATTACATGCAGTGTACTTTAGATTACAATGATTGGTAAACTTCAGATTTTCTAAAAATTCTTCAACTCAAACAGTCTGTCTTTTGATAACCCTTTATCTTACAAAGACAGCTCAAGGCTCAATGCTTCCATTGCATAAAATGTAACCCTTTGGCCTGAAAAAAAACAGCTGTTGCTCAGATAAGTATGTCCTGTATACGACAGTCTTTTGCTGTTACTGTTGATAAGGAGGCAATGCCCTAGAGGATAAGCAAAGCATTAGTGGACAAATTTCTGTTTAGAAAAAAAACCCCACACAAATAAAACCAAAACCTTTTTCTTTTGAGCACTTTATTCTGCAGTTGTTCATGTCAACCACTCCTGCATCTTACCCTGAAGCATCTGGTGCTGTCACGGGTTGGGCATTGACTAAAGCAATTCTTAAAGAACTAATGGAAACTCAAAAATTAGTGTTTCATGTGTGATATAATCATTGGGACTATTTTAAACATTCAAACATATCTGTAGTTTCTACACCATCTCTTATATAAAAGAGGACAAACCTGAGAGAGACTTTTGCTTGTTTACAGAAACAACAAGAGACTTCTGAAGACCACATTACCCTTAATGCCTTCTCAGAGTTTCTCATAGCTTTGATGGGATGACCTAAACTTCAAGGGCAAATTTCATCTCCTAAACTGTCTCATAAGTCTCCTATTATTGCCAAAGGTACAATCTTTGATATTATATGATGATTCAGACTTTCATAAACAAAGCTCTCAGAAGACTGCATTAAAAAAAATAAGTAAACAGCAGGCCAGAAGGTAAAAGCCGTTGTTTTTTCTACTACAAGTTATAAGCATGTCTCCAAAGTGAAGACCTTTACTTTTGAGGGTGTGGCAGAGATAAGAACAGAAAATGGGATATTGCAAAACAACTCTTCATAACCTCCGGCTGTTCAGCTGGTGTGTCAAGGTCACATCAGGACCTGCCCTGTTAACACTTGAGTATAGTGAAGAATACACTGAGAAGTCAAAAGACTTGATTAAAGGGTTCCAGGGTCTGAAATGATAGGCTTTCTATTCCTTTAGTTTGTCATCACATCACCTAAAATTAGACTGAACTCAAACTGCTACATTGGGGTGTTTTCCCCCTTCTCTTCAGTCCATAATTAGAAGATACCTCTTATTAGGATAAAAGTTTGGAGTTTTTCTCCTTTCCCTGTGTATGTAAATATCTCCATAGTAAAATAGGAGTTGTCTGCCACATCCCCTTCTGCTTCAATAGGTCTCATTCCTGTTTTTGGTAGCTTCTTGGCTTACTCCAATAAGGAGAAAGGTAACTTGATTGCAGGATTGAGCATGTAGAAACTTTTTTTCCTTTTTTTATGCTTTTTAGCAGGCAGTTATTCACCATGAGTTTGGTATTAGTGTGCTGCACTTGTGCTGTCAGGATGGTCATATCTTCTGTAAAGATAATTACTACCTGCTATTGCAGTGTACTGTAATACTCAATCTTAAGTGTCTCTACATCTTTATTTAGCTATACCAAGCACATTTCTGATGCGCTTGAGTGCACTATGCTGTATGACTTGATCCATCTGCCCCATGTAGACCTCAAATAGCTTCAACCCACTAGGATCCAAGCACACCTGAACTGAACTGGGGCTTACCCCTTATCACTCCTAGTCAAGTCCATCTCCGCTGCCATGCCGTCCTTACATACCTCCTTTACAACACAGAACTAGTTGCAAAGGGAACCCACACATCTTTGAATGGGAGTTATAGTCTGCCAATAAATTGAGATGAGAGCAAGGCCTTTTCTCTGATTTGATTCATAATATCTTCTGAAAACAAAATAAATATTCTTTTGATCTATTTTCAATTTTGTTTGTTAGCACTCAGCATCCCATTTACTTGAAAGGTTTACAGAGCTCTGCTCCTAACCCCCTCTACAAATTTAAAATTTTTTTTAAACACATGAGATGGCTGCATTTGGTAAAATATCTAGTAACTGGCTGCCTACTGGTAAAGTCAGCTGTTTAAATTATCTGAAAGGCTACTACTTCACCATATGTTAGAGCAGAGAATTATTCTGAATACTTGTGTAGACAGACATTTTCATAGTCAATATCCAGTCTTTAAAACACTCAGAATATAGAATTATGGTAGTATTATCATAAATTAATATTTTTGTTGAAATATTTAGATCTTAGTTTTCTTTAGTGTTCTCCCTCAAACACAAATTTTCCTGTTGCAACAACTGAAAAAAATGTCACTTATTCCAGAGAGAGTCTAAATGTTCATCATACTACAGTTCAGTTTTAATAGAAACTGACATATATTTTGTGATTCAAAAAATAGTGATCACAGAATCACAGATTATACTGAGTTAAAATGGACACACAAGGATCATAAAGTCCAGCTCCTGGCCTTACACAGTACCATTCAAAAAGTCACAACATGTGCCTGAGAGTATCATCCAAATGCCTCTTGAACTCTGTCAGGCTTGGTGCTGTGATCACCAAGTGAAGAACCTTTTTCTAATATCCAACCTTAACTCTCCCCTGACACAACTTCAGGCCATTTTCTCGGGTTCTGTCATTGGCCACCACAGAGATCAGTGCCTGACCCTCTTCTTCCCCTCATAAGGAGGTTGCAGACTGCAATGAGGTCTCCCCTCAGTCTCCTCTTCTCCAGGTTGAACAGACCAAGTGCCCTCAGCAACTCCTGATATACCTTCCCCTCAACGCCCTTCACCATCTTTGTTGCCCTCGTTTGGACACTCTCTGATAGCTTAATATCTTTCTTATATTGTGGTGCCCAAAACTGCACACAATATTCAAGGTGAGGCCACCCCAGTGCAGAGCAGAGTGAGGCAATCCTCTCCCTCAACCGGCTGGTGATGCTTTGCCTGATGCCCCCAGGACAAGGTTGGCCCTCCTGGCTGCCAGGGCACTGCTGACTCATGTTCAACTTGCTGTCAACCAGGACCCCCAGGTCCCTTTCCATGGCACTGCTTTCTGGCATCTCATTCCTCAGTCTGTACGAATGTCTGGGGTTGCCCTATCCCAGATGCAGAATCCAGCACTTTCCCTTGTTGAACTTCATATGGTTGGTGATTGCCCAGTCCTCTGCTTTTGAGGGAGTCAACAGCAACTCCTAGTTTTGTATCATCTGCAAACTTGCTTAGTATACCTTCCAGTTATGAAGATGTTGAAGACAACAGGGCCTAAGATCATGAATTTTTCCAAGTGATTGATTACAAGGCAAATGTACTTGCTTGAGGTGAATGGTTTCATTTCTTGAGGGGAAAAGGAAACAGTCTTCAAGAATGAACAAATGCACTGAATCTATCCTTTATTTGTGTTTTCAGCGTAAGTACATTTGGATTGCTTGACCCAATTAAAAAAATATTTATGAGAAAGAAATCATCATGAAGTTGTTTTGAACAAAATTTGAGAGGCACGTTCAGCTTCAGTAACTCCTTAATGATTTCTCCGAGGAAAGTTGCTTTTTGGAGATCTTTTTTTTTACAAAGCTAATAGGCAAAGAATTAAGAACTGCATTAGATGTGATTGTTTTGGGGGCAAAATCACGTGTTTAATCCCGGGATACAGCACTGCAGAAGAAGATATCTGATTTAAAGCAGTCTTCCCAGGTTTCTCAAGGTCACAATATCATTGCTTTCTTGCAGTGCCTCTGACACTGTACAACCCTCCTGCTGCATAACACTGGTATTTATGTTTTGTAGCTAGTAAGAAGGTGTAACTCATGGAAAAGATGGAGTATCTCTTTCCTCTCCCAATCATTTCCTCCCTCTCCTCTCCACTCATCCCCACTTCAGTGATAAAATTTGTTTGCTAACAATATCAGCCTAAAGAACGAGAGACTGCTCAGGAACAGAAACTCTTGCTGCTGACTGTTCTACACCAGCTCCATACCTGTTTGGGTATCTTCTTCAGCCATGCTGACACAGCTCTCAGTGTGGAGAATTAATGGATGAGATCAGGGAACAAGTCCATGTTATTTCTGTTTGATTCATTGGTTTTAGGTTTGATTTGGATCAGTTCCCCATCTAGCTCATGCAACTGCCAAAATTTGATCTGTCAGCCTATTTTGTTCCTCAGCAAATTGTAGAACAGAGATAATGGTAAGCGGGAAAGAATGAAGCAGAAATACCTTCAAATAACATTTCTAGAGAGATTGAGATCATGAAAGTAGACCAAAGAGTTAACTGAAGGCTTGTGTTGCCTACTTGAATTAAAATTGACTCCTTAAAATAAGAGTGGATATGAGAATAATTATAAAACAGATAGTTTCTTGATGGCTTTAGAAAAATAACGAGACAAAGTAACTAAAAGAAATCCCTGCTTCTCCCCTTTTCTTCCTTTTCACACAGCCTCAGAAGTCTCCAAGTTTAGAACAAGTTTTTAGGATCACTTTCTTCCTCTTAGTCCCTTTTCTTTGGAATAAAGACAAGAAATGAGAATGAGTCTTTAACAAATAAAATGTCACCTCAGTAACTGCTGCTATCAGAAAAACAAATCATTCTGATATATTTCACGTACTTTTCTTCTTAGACAATCATTTCAGATGCAAACATTATTCATACTACTTAAATAAAAGATATGGTTAAAAAAAGAGGTTTTTCAGTTTTACTGAAGTCAAAAGGAGTCATGTACCATTGATTTTCTTGACAGCAAGCAGTAATGAAATCATATTCATGGCTTATATTTTTTTTGACAGGAGAAATACTGGTACTGCAAATACCACTGAAAACACATGAGAGGTGAAAATATGCAATTAAATCTCTGAGGTGTCTCATAATGAAACAAATTCTGCAGTACGATAGGTCCTTCTATGTTTTAAGATCCCTTGAAAAGTATTTATCTATGTAAGCTGGTACATCACAGGCTTGCTGAACATTGCATTTCATCAGAATGGTCTGTGTGATTTTTAAGGAACCTTAGAGTAATAATGCTTAATAAATTTAAAATGTATCCTTTTGAATTCAAAAAACCAGTCTGAATTATAAAGAGAAATTAAGATGAAAAATAACGATTAATTTGAAGTCAGCTACAATACATACTGATTCATATGGAATTTGACATTCCTGGCCATCAAAACCAGGGTTCTTGAATGTGAGACAGATAACAGACAAGAAAACATGAAAAGCTAATATATAAAAAATGAAGACACTTCTGAGTGTTGCAAAAGCATCACAAAATCAAACTCATAGAAAAGAATAAATCAAGTTGTAATTTATCTAATGAGGGTCACTTTACATTTCAGATAATTAATTTTATATTTCCTCTTCAAAATACCCACAAACTTATTTTGTTTTTGTTCTAGAACAACAATGACAAGATAAATCTATTTAGTAGCTTTTCTTTTACGCAAGAATAAGACAGAGACATTACAATTTTTTGTTGTCAAACTAAGAGAACACCTGAAAAACATAATTACAAAACATTCATAAAATGAAAATTATTGCATCTTTTTAATGAAAATTACATTTGCAGGTAAAAATACCCTAGATTCTTACTTTAAGGTTACTTGTAAAACATATTATCACTTTGTAATTCACTTAGATATGGTTAAACATGAAAATTTAACTTCAAAAATGTTCTTACAGCTACATACATAGAGAAAAGACCATGTGGAAAGTTCTGAGTGAACGTAAAAAGGCTAAAAAAAATCATTCTGATTTTTTTTCCTTTTCATCTAGATCACCACAATGTGACATATCAATATTTTAACTGTTCTGTGGCCTTAAAATATTATACTCTTGTTACTTTCTGTCATCTTCAGTTTTTCTTGCAATAACAGTTTCATAAAGGAAAAAAAAAGGAAATATGAAATTGGTACTTACTACAGTGATTATCATAAAAAATTCAAAAGTGTTAGCCAATTCATTACAGTTCCCAATTGTTTAGTATTCAGAATGCATGAAGAAAGATCAGCTCAGGTGACATTTACTGGATGTTTTGTTAAAAATTGGCTTTTTGATATATGACTACCAGACTTGAAATGCTACAGCCTTCTAGGAAGGCTGTGTTGAAACTGCGATGAGAGTGCTACTATTGTGGCAAGAGCATGAAAAATTCAGGGTCAGACCTAGAGGATCTGCTTTGACACATGAAATGAAATTAGAACAGAGTCACAGAAATGCATTTTTTATATCTATTCATCAATTTAATTTTGATATCTACTTTCTTACTACCCAGACACCTAAATGTATGAGTCTTCATGTACAATTTCAGGAGCTAAACCTTAAAACTCTTTGCCCTGTCGAACTTCTGCTGTGATGTTGCCCTCAGTCAGAGGGATATTGGAGGATCCTGAGCTGCTACCTCTATTGAGAACATGCGGTAATCTCTACACATCAGTAACACTGCATCCAAGACAAGCCAGGCAGACTAGAAGTGGCCAAAAGCTCTGCCAGCTGTTCACATCATAGTTTTTTGATCACATGATTCCACTTCCCCTACGCCTCCCCCAGGGTAGAAGAAACTATCTTTACTCTCTGTTCATGCTGTTTAGACCAGCTACTGCAGTTTCTGATGAGAGCAGTCTAAGAAGGATGTAAAGGAAACAAAGCAGGAGCCTTTCTACTTCTTTGTGAAGCTGTCTCAAGTTCAGATTTTTGTGGAAATAACATAAGGCAGACGAGCTACCATTCTGCGTTGTGTCTTTTAGGGGCACTGATCTAGGAGAAAGTAGCCGTGGTTTTTGGCTACTGAACTAAAGAATACATCTGCTTTTATCTTGAGAATAATATAAATAAGAATCCAGTTTCTGCTCAGTTTGAGGACTTTCATTGAAAGGAAAATCTAGGTACTGATTCTTTAGAAACCCTTATTTGAAAACCCAATCCAGGCTCATCCTTAGTGCATGCCTGGCAGTATGGAGATACCCAAATGACTAGTCATATGAACCAGCATTTAGAGGCAACATAATTTCTGTATTGCCTAGAAACTTAACTCTGGCTCCTTCAGACGTAGCTAAGATCAAACAATGAATTTTAGGTACTGCAATTAGCACTCTTGTAAGGGTTTACGTAAATTCTTACAATCACAAATCTGCAGATTCACACTCAGATGCAATGTCTGAATTGTAGGTGCTCAACTGGAACAACATCATGCAGATCCATAGAGGGTAAACAAAACCAACAAATATTTCCCTCTAACTTTACATGCATGTAAATTATTGTGTGAGTATAAACACAACATGCTCCAGAACAAGAAAATTTGCTATAGAATTGAGGAGAACGGCAGTTAAGATTTCCTGTCCTCCCACCTCCTGTTTGGACTCTGGGCACACAGCCATACAAATTATGGCTGCCTCCTGTGTAGGTGCCTACATCTGGGGAAAAACATCTCTCCCCTATTTAGCACATTTGTTCAAAGCTGAGAGAATTTGGATGAATGCTGTTAAATGTAATCCTAAAAGAACAAAAGAAGCTGCATGTAGCAGGTACTATCTTTTATATTCAGACTACTTGCAATACATGATAATATAGGCAAGCTTTTGAATAGATAAGAGGAACTAGGTTCAAGTTGAAAACTCTAGAGATTATTTTAGTGAAAGTAAGAAAACAAACAATAAATCTGCAGTTACCTTGGTTTCCTTTTTGAGTTAGTTTTTTTTTAATTATTTGTTTTATAAAGACCAGAGTAAAGCAATTAATAATTTGTCAGAAAACACAGATCAATAATAATTCATAACAAAACCAGCATCAGTTTTTCCTTTTAAAGTCACATTAACATTTAAACACCACAGAATCACAGAATATGCTAAGTTGGAAGGATCTTCGAGTCCAGACCTCAGATCTGAATAGTACCATCCACAAGAGTCACACCATGTGCCTAAGAATAACATCCAAATGTTTCCTGAACTCTGGCAGGGATAACTCTACCTTCTAGAATATTAAATTTTGCATTCGAATAACTGATTATCCATAATGCATATTTTTATGGCTTTACACAGAGTTAACACAAGCTCTTCATTATTACAGTATAAAACAATTCTTTAAAAATATTCCCTTTAGTGATAACCAACTTTTAAAAAGAGTAAATATAGCAGTCTTAAGAAAAGTAACTAAACCGTACTTTTTCAGGGAAGAGGTGTGGAAAAGCCTGAATAACATGGAATAGTACAATCATTTTATCGTGCTTTATTAGTGTGACACTTGAGCAGTGAGCCGTGCAGTATTATCACTGCTGAGTACCACCCCGAGATTTAAAAAATGGCCTCTTCCACACAACTGCTTCAGCCCAGGACTCCTTAAGCTACACATTGCTGCAAGAAATTATTCCTTCTCAGATATAACAGGTATATTGGCTGTTGGCTGAGAGTAATTAGAAAGACAGATAGAAAGCTGATAACTTTTTCTTCTGTCTGTTTTGACTTTGATGCTCCTCGGTCTTTCCTCTTTCCATTCTTTTATGTCTGTTTCTTCTCAATTTATTTGGCCAAAATGTCATTTTAACATTTTTTCTCTTATTCAACTGTTGTTTGAATTTTCTTTCACTCAGTAATGAATTATAACCAAGTAACCATTACACTAATTTTATGTATTTGTATACATACATATGCACGTACCCATAGTTGGTATGATCCTTGTTGTCAAAATGTACAAGGAAAAATATAATAGATTTTTTTTTTAGTAGTCGTAGGGAAGAGCTTTAAATTAGTGTGGCAGTTTGAGCCACATTAGAAATCCAAAAACCCAATTTTTCAGGCTTCTCCACCCCCTCCCACAATTTATCCCAACACCGAAGAGAAACTTTCAGGCCAGAGGCTTCCATAGGGGAAGGGGGAAGTATATACATTTATTTACCCAAATAAATATACTGTACAAACTAGAAGCAACTATATCTATATACTATTACACTTCTCTCAGTCCTTTTAAGCCCCTCCCTTTAACTTAGTCCAGGAAGAGCCTTTCAAGGCTGCTGGGTAATGCAGTCTCTCTCATGGGAGTGTTCCAGGCACCTGAACACTCCCTAACCAACCTTCAGCTGTTACTGGAAGTCCTTCCTTCCTCACAAAGTCCAAAATAGCTTTGAGTCCATCCTCCTCGGTCTGCTGTGTGATCTCTCTCTCAGTCTCATACCTCGGCTCATCACAGCAGGCGTTGGAATCTTCATTCCTCCAAGTCAGTTTTTGGCTGCCCTGGTCAGCTTCGCAGGGCAACTCTCGAGCCCTTGGCCCATCTCCAATTCTTGCCTGGGATTCTTCTCCCTGGCAACCGAGCCTCCTCCGGCCCGTCTCTTGGCTCAGCTTCAATGTTGAGCCTCTCCTCCACTTTCCAGCGGAGGGAAAGGAAAAGCCCCCCTCCACAGCTTAGCTGTAGAAAAGGAGGGGGGAGAGGGCTTGGCTGCAAAAGCCTGCCTCTCTCCTCTTACCTCAGGTCAGGTGCTGTGAGTCTCTTCCCTCACTGAACACACTCAAAATGCTGCCTCTAACTCTGCTCTGGCCTAGGCAGAGCTGGGAGGCCACAGGGCTCCCCTCTGCCCCCCGGAGGGGGGGGAAGAAGGACCCCAGCCACCCCCCGGCCTTCCACACCTACACGCAGCAGACACCAACAGCAGAAGTGCCAACAGCTTCTGGCGGCTGTGAATATCTGATTTTGAGCAGAAGCGAACAGCATGAGTGGTGATTGGCTCTTCAGGGAACACTGCCCTGGCACCCAATCACCTCTGAGCCCCCTCTTCTCAAGGGAGGGCCAATCTCAAACTATGACAATTAGGTAATTTTTTTTCATCTTAAACTGGGTGCAAACTAATGAAAAGCTTGAGGTGTCAGGTCTTCTGGGATTGAGGAATGTGCTTGTGGAGCTCTTAAATATACACAAGAAATTATTAAATAGTGAAGGTTTGTTGTCTCTGGATATCTAGACTGGAATTAACTTTATGTATCTGAACCTCCACTGGCATTCTCAAAGATTATAGCAGAACAGGATTTTTCAAAATCCCTAAACTATGGCTTATTCTCATACATGTCCACAGTAAGTTCATTGCTGACTTCAACGGAAGCAGAGATAGACTACTTGCTGAATACCTTTGGAAATTATATCGTAGTTAAACAATTCACAGAAAAGTCATAGCTCTTTGGATGGAATAGTTTTTCCTTTGATTTGTTTAAAAACAAACAAACCCAAAAAAACCCAAAACAATTGAGAAAAAACACACCCTTTAAGTACCAAAGAAGAGATGTAATTTTCACATTTGACTGTATCCACTGCCACATGGAAGGGAGAGGTCGATTATGTAAAGAGATCCTACATCCTATTCTCCCTCAGGGAAAAGCAGCTTTCAAACAAAGGTGTTTTCAAAGCAGCCGTCTCAGCAGATATTTATACTTCTCTCATCCTCTACTCTAGCCCTGCTTGAGCCATATCCCTGTCTTCCCCAGGCACTATGTCAAAACAAGGGCTGTTGGTAGAGGTTAAGGTGGGACGTGCATCTACCATTCAGTGGGTGAGAGCAGCAAATGAAAAAATGCAACATGAGAAAAGAAGAGCTATGTTAGAGGAAAATTACATTGCCATCTTTACAAGTATATAAAAAATCTATTGTAATCAAACAATTCATATTTGACCTAACATATTCTAAAAAGACCACCTTGGTCTACATAATTTCTTTTAATTCTTTGCATTCTTTTTCTGTCTAAAAAATTATAGCTATAAAATACCTGCTATGGTTTTTTTGATCTTATTTCACATACTAATTTCCAGTCCCTGGACAGGAAGTTGTTAACAAAGCTTAATCAGGCAGTGACCTATTTGCTACAGCATTAAAAGAATCAAAGGCAGTGTTTCAAAACTCAATTAAAAGTTTTTCATTCCCTTGTGACATTCCCTTTAACAGAAAAGAAAAAACTTGTTTTGGTTGGTTTTTCAGTTAGTTTTTTTTTTGTTGTTAAATTTTGCCTTAGCATGCATTAACATGTAGACCATGATTACTGAATTAAACACTCAGACTCAGGCTCACAAGTGCTTAGATTTTCTCATAATTTTATTTGTTGTTGTATATTTACATTTTTACTTTCATTCGTAGTTAGTTTTGTCTGCTTTGATCTAAAACTTGGTATGCATGCCAAAGCATATGTCCAACATTTACCAGCTAAAGACAAAAGTTTAAAAGACAAAAGTTCTGCCTCATATATATATAGGTAAAAGACTGAAGTTATAGCTGTGGTGCAAAATCTTAGCCTTGAAATGTTGTTGAACATTTGAGGGAAATTTTACCAGTACATAAGGGAATGGTAATGGGCATGGTAATTGTAAGTTAGCTTTTGAAAACTTTCTATGTGTACCTTTAGTAGGCTCGTGGTAACAATGTTTTTCAAATCCTGTAACAGAATTTTCAACATTGTCACTTACATAAACAGGTAAATCAGCTTAAAACGTGTTCCTACACATGTAGTTACCATTATTAATCCAATATCAACAATGTAAACATATTGAAGAAGGTAGGATAAATCACCTGATCCATAATGCCAAAAAAAACCCCAACCTTCTCACAGTAAATTTTAAAGTCTGCTCCAAAACTGCGAAGGAAGGATAATAATAAAGAGGGTTAGGAGCTTCAGTCCTTATTTTTCTTATACATGTTTAGATCTAGTTTTCAGTTTCTCTGAGGAAGAGGGAAAGAATGAAAGCAAGCTTTTCGTAAGTTGCTGTAAGAAAATAAGAAATAGAATTGGTGCACACCTCTACCAAATCTTCTGTGAAACTTCCAGATTCTGAAATCAAAACCTAGTCAGAGATTTTGTAAGGACTAAAAAGTCTAAAGGGAAACGCTGTTTGCTACAGGAAGGTAGAGTCTGATGCAAGGTGATGCTGGGGTAAGCTGACTTTATAGCTGCTAAGTGGGCTGATGTGTTGTGAGAGCTGCGAAAACCTAACTGCAGCAAACCCATGCTACCAATAATTTGAAGAGACAGAAACCATTACTTTCCTCTGTTATTTTCTTTCCTTCAAAAAACCTTTATTTCTCTTTACTGGCAGTCTCTTTGCCCTGCTTTTCTGTGTCAACTGGTGATCAAGACCTGTCCTAGCATCTAGGAAATTACCTCTTAGAGCAGCAGTCTATGTATGCTGATTTACCTTGGAAGTGGTTAATCCTTATGAGAATTTTCTAAAAGACTCTTTGTTCCAAATCAGATTAGGCCATTAGCAGAGGAGATTGTATTGCATTATGGCATCATATTTATAAGTGAAGGTTGGAATTCAGAACTTGGAAAACAATTTCATGCTATTCTGAAAATACCAGCTTGGGACCAGTGGCAGGAAATTAACACAAATAAAACTAATAGATGTAAAATAAGTGATGAATATCCACATTTTAAATTTATATTACCACTTTTAAATGAGAAATATGGCATTTTCATGTTTGTTACACTGGGCTCCTTAGCACTAGTTCAACTTGCTGGACTATAATAAAACAAAAAACAAACAAAAAAGAAATTTCTCCTAAGGTGAAAAATAAATTTGAAAAAAAAAAAAGTAAAAAAGTCTGAAAAAGATAATTTCAGACATTAGAATTTCTGTAAAGAAGTCCAAATTATGGTTTAGGTTTGTAAAAGGAAAATATGATAGAGAATCAGACCCTCATGCATGTATTCAGCTCTTCATTATTCAGTGAGCTGAAATACTCCTGACCCCAAATGATGAAGGTATGGAGGTCACTGCAGAAACTTTCCAGTTCTCCATAATGAGTCAGTTCAGGGTCAGCGGAGCTTATTAACTCTGGCTCAGCATTTTCCTTGCTAACCTCAGTGTGGCTGCTCTGAAACCTCATTGAGGCTCCTTGCTCTGAACCCAAGTACTCCAGCAGCAGGGCTTATTAGGTTGAACAGAGAAGTAGCCTGGGCCTGGGGTTCCCACAGGGCTAAGCCAGTCTGATAACCATCCTTCAACTGGAGGATCAGTGGGCCTGTGTAGTTGGCTTGTCTAGAGATAACAAGTCTTCCTGAACTTGGTGTCCTTCCAAGCAAAATTATTGAAATGTTTCTGAAGCTCAGAACATTCCACATATTTAAAAAAGCAGGCTGCCTTTAGCATCAGAACATCCATGATTGTATGATGTTTATCTCACTTAATAGTATTGCCTGGCCCAAGGAGTACCTGTAGCTTGAGAATGGCTCAAAAATGGTATCAAAATTAAATATAAAAGCTTTGAGATGTAGAGTGTTACATTACAAACAATTGAGCCCATTCTATAAAATAGGTTTAAAAGCATTTATCTTTAGAACAGAGATTAGGCATATGCCTAAACTGGATTTGTTCTGACAAAATGCCCCAAAGAGGAGTACTTTTTTCACTAGGATTTAAATGTTGAACACAGAATCACAGGATCACAGAATCCGTAAGGTTGGAAAAGACCTCTAAAATCATCAAATCCAGCCATTAACCTTACACTGAAGTGTTCAGTGCCAAACCATATTGCCAAGTGCCACAGCCACATGGCTTCATGTTTCAATATCTATTAAAATTCAGCCACTATATTTCAATCCTTCAGCTATCATTTAAGAAGAATCATAGCATTCTTAACAAATAATGACATCTCATACAAAATATATGTAAGATCTGGTGACTTAATGGAGACAAGTCAGGGACTCCTGAAGTAACAGAAGCCACTAGGGAAATATCTAGTGTTCCTCTAGGAAGGCAACAGGGACAACAGCCCAGCTGAAGTGTCTTTATGCCAAAGCACACAGCATGGGCAACAAACGGGAGGTGATGGAAGCCGTCATGGATGCTGGATAGCTATGATCTTGTTGCCATTACTGAAACTGGATGGGACAAATGTCATTCGTCATGGAAGTGTCAATAGCTAGAGGATGTTCAGAGCAGACAGGAAAGGAAGGAGAAGCAGAAGAGTTGCCCTCTACAAAAGGTGGATTGAGTGTGAAGAATTGTCTCTGCAGAGCAGCCGTTAGCAGATCTAAAGCCTGTGTGTAAAAATCAAATACCGAGGCAACAAAGGGAACCTCATAGTTGGTGTCTACTACAGGCTACCTGATCGGGGAAGCCTATTGATGAAGCCTTCTTGCTCCAGGTACAGGAGTCATCACACTTGCAGGCTCTCATCCTACTGGGGGATTTCAACCACTCTAATATCTGCTGAGAAAGTATCATAGCTAGCTGTAGGCAATCTAGGAGACTCCTGAAATGCATGGAAGATAACTTCTTGAGCTAGGTAATAGACAGTCCTATCAGAGAGGATGTGATACTGGATCTGATGGTCACCAGTGGAAGCAATCAGGGACATCAAGGTTGGATGCAGCCCGGGCTGCAGTGATCATGCATTGGTGGAGTTCGCAGTCCTAAGAGACAGGGGTCAGGTAAGGAGTAAAGTTAGGCTCTGGAACTTTAGGAAAGCAGACTTCCAGGTCTTCAAGGAGATAGTCAGTAGGATCCCTGGGAAGACTGCCCTCAGGGTCAAGGGAGAGGAGCAGAGATGTCAGACCTTTAAGGAAGTCATCCATAGAACGCAAGCATTAGCAATCCCCCAGGAGCAAGATATAGGGCAAGAAAAACAGGAGACTAGCATGGCTGAGTAGGGAACTGCTGGTAAAACTAGGGAACGAAGCAAATGCACAGGCAATGGAAACAAGGACAGGCAACCTGGGAAGAGTATAGAGATGAAGTTCGGTTGTATAGGGATACAGTGAGGAACACTAAGGTGAAGCTGGAACTGAACCTGGCAAGGGATGTAAAGAATAACAAGAAAGGCTTCTACAGGTATGTCATCCATAAAAGAAAGGTCAAAACCCCTGATAAACAGTGCTATCAAACTGGTAATCATGGATGAGGAGGAGGCTGAGGTACTCAACAACTTTTTTGCCTCAGTTTTCAACGGCAACCTCTCTTCCTACACCTCTCAAGTGGATAAACAGCAGCAGGGGAATAGGGAAGTAAAGTGCCTCCCACTGTAAGTAAAGATCAACTTCATGACCACCTGAGGAACCTGAATGTATGTAAGTCTAAGGGACTCGGTGAGATGCATCCCAGAGTCCTGAGGAATTGGCTGATGTAGTTGCCCAGCCACTCTCCATATTTGAAAACTCATGGCAGTCAGGTGAAGTCCCAGGTGACTGGAAAAAGGGGAACATGGTACCCATCTTTGAAAAGAGTAGGAAGGAGGAGCCTGGGAACTGTCAGTCTCAACTCTGTGCCTGGAAAGATCATGAAACAGATCCTTCTAGAAGCTGTGCTAAGGATCATGGAGAACAGGGAGGTGATTCAGGACAGCCAGCATGGTATCAGCAAGGAGGAGTCCTGTCTGACCAACCTAGTGGCCCTCTATGGTGGAGTCACTACATCAATGGACAAGAGAAGGGCTACAGATGTCATTCATCTGGACTTTTGTAAAGCCTATGACATGGTCCCCCACAACATCCTTCTCTCTGTATTGGAGAGAGATGAATTTGATGGGTGGACTCTTAGACAAATAAGGAATTTGTTGGACAGTCACATCCAGAGGGTAGTAGTCAATCGCTCAGAGTTCTGACAGACATCAGTAACAGTCCCTTGGGGTCTGTTTTGGGACTACTGTTATTAAATATCTTCATTAATGACCTAGATTATGTCATTAATATATTTAATGTATTTAATGTCATAACATCATTTAATGTCATGTAATGTATCTAATATCATAATGTCATTATGTAATTAATGTCATTAATGGCAAGGGATCAAGTGCACCATCAGCAAATTTGCAGATGACACCAAGCTGAGTCGTGCAGTTGACACACTTGAAGAATGGGATGCCATCCAGAGGGATCTGGGCAAGCTTGAGAAGTAGGCACATGGGAATCTCATGCAGTTTAACAAGACCAAATGCAAGGTGCTGCCCCAAACCCTGGTATCAGTACAGGCTGGGGGACAGACAGATCAAGAGCAGCCCTGCTGAGAAAGACTGGTGGGTGCTTGGAGAGGCTAGACATGAGCCGGCAGTGTGTGCTTGCAGCCCAAAAATGCAATTGTGTCCTGGGCAGGACGAAGGAGGAGATTCTGACCCTCTACTCCACTCTGGTGAGATCCCACCTGAAATACTGCATCCACTTCTAGGGTCCCCAGAACCAGAAGGACATGCTGTGTTGAAGAGCCACCAAGTTCGTTAGAGGGATGGAGCACCTCTTCTATGAGGAAAGGCTGAGAGAATTGGGATTGTTCAGCCTGGAAAAGAGAAGGCTTGAGAGTGACCTAATTGTGGCCTTCCAGTACTTAAACAGAGTCTACAGGAAAAAGGGAGGGAAACTATAAACAACAGCGTACAGTGACAGAACAAGGGGGAATAGTTTCAAAGTGAAAGAGGTTAGGTTAAGTTTGGAAGAAATTTAGATTAGGAAGAAATTCTTTATTGTGAGGGTGGTGAGGCACCGGAACAGCTTGTCCATAGGAGTTGCGGATGCCCCATCTCTGGAAGTGTTCAAGGTCAGGTTGGATGGGACTCTGAACAAACTGTCTAGTGAAAGGTGTCACTGCACACAGTATGGGGGTTGGAACTAGATGATCTTTAAAGTTCCTTCCAACCCAGCCCATTCTATGATTCTATGACTCCAAATAGTTGATTACTGCTAATTTTTTTCACAGAATAGGGATACCATAGAAGAAACTAATTGCACCTGTATATGACGTTGTCAAAACTTTCTCTAAAAACATTTGGGCAGATATGAATTCCCACTTGTTTGCAAAAAGTTGAATATGAGTGAAAATATTTTTATATTACATTTCAGTGAGATGCACTAATAGAAATTCATTTCATGTAAGAATCTGTTTACCCCAGGCATCAGCACATGCCGTTATATTTAACTGATGAGAAGGAAAGAGTAAAAAACAACTTTTCTACAAGACTTGAATTTCTTTTACTGAAGTGACTGAATCACATTGTAAATAACATTTATAACATTATCTACAATGTTGAAACCTTAACACTTGATCTGTTTAGTGCAGATGACATATTTGGGTTTGTTTTCTAAAGAGCTTTTCATATTGTTCTAGTTTGAAGAGGCGAGCTTGGATGCATCCTGAAGCATGACCTCCAGGAAAAGCCAGAAGTAGACCTCTGCTTCACAAAATTCCTTTGAAATAAATTTACACCTTGGAACAGAAGATTTTTAAACAGTCAAATAACTCAGGATAAGAGTTTCTTCTTAATTCATCAAGACATTGGAAAAAGGCAGCCCAAAGCAAGATGTTTTGTACTGTACCATTCACATAAAACTTCAAATTCTGTTTGGAGCTTTTTTTATTAGTACTATCATACCTAAAAATTAAATATCATATATTGTCAGATAATACTGAACTATAATTTTCCACAAAAATAGAATAAAACAAATTCAAAACCATGCTTCTAAGTGCTTCTCTATATATCAAGATATAAAGGGATTATAAAGCAATCAGTAGCAGAAAATCCTGCAGATAAAATGTGTCAGAGAACAACAATACCACCTGTAAAAGGAGATATAAGATTTCTCAGAATAGCTGGTATCTGACAGCATTTAGTATAGTGAACACACAGCATTTAATCTAAAGAGCACTCGAAGTATTTGTTGGCTTAGCATTTGCCCCTGCATGAGAAGTCACCTAAAGGGCCAAAAATCCTTGTGTATGGATATCAGAAAAAATCTTTAGCTCTGGAAAGGAGAGAGCAACAAGCCTGTGTCTTACAAGTAGTACGAAACTGTGCTCCAGAATTAAAATTTTATGCAGTACATAGAGCCCTGAGAGTAAAATAAGACATTCAATACTTGACTGAATATACCTTCAGCATACTCATCTAAGAAATTCTTGTAATTTCTTAAATTTCTGAAGCTTTAGAGTGCAGCTGAACCACAGTAATTCAAATCCTCTAAGAATTCTGTATCTCCAGCAAAAAAAGAAACATTTCAAAATTATTGTTGAAAGAAACTGTTGAAGAGTACTGAGTAGATGGGTGATTAGGGAGTTCACTATACATAATGGAGAAATTCTCAGAACCTATTTTGGTCAGTTGAGAGTAATATTTCCCAGATCAGATCAATGAAGCAGGAAGAAAAGAAAAAGGACACTTCATGTGAGTGTCCAATGAAAAATGAGAAGGTTTCTTCCTTTCACATCTTAAGTTAGAGAAACTTTCCCTAAGGATCAATAAGTAAATAATCAAAGTCCAGTAAGTCAAAAAATAAAATGAAATTTAGTTAAATAAGAGTTTTATATAGAAAAAAACCCTAATTTTTTTTGCAAAGATCCTTCAAGTTTGTGGTTTACAGTAAGACAAACTTGTATTGAATCTCAGACATCAGTGAATGAGGAACATGTCAATTAGTTTCACACAGTTGTTAAGATCCAATTATTGAGAGATGCCTCTGCTTGAATTAAGGTGCAAATGAGACCATATGTCAAAGTCAACAGTACTGATTTTATTTAAGAATGAATTTGAGGCAAACAGATTGAAAGAAATGGAAAAGAGGAGAGAGAGAGAGACATCTAGCAGAAGATAGTCATCACGTGTGGTAGTCCTAATGATCCTTCTTCACCGTGGACTTCTCGGTGGTGAGGGGCCTGAAGTTGTTCAAAACTTTTCAGTCTTTATACATTTTAGCAAAAAAAGGAATTAATGCTTGGCTACACAGTTCTCTAATGCTAATTAGTCCACATACTCAGTCTTTCTTTTCTTTTGAGTCGGCGGATTGCTTGGGTTGGTGGGCTGTGAGTCAGTGGCCATGATCTCTCCCTGCTGGAATTACCTTTTACACAGTTGGAGCTGATTTCAGCACAGTTGCTGAGTTTTCTTTCCTTGTGGCCCATAAATTCTGCATTCTTTGTGTACATTATCAATGATACATTCTTTCCCCAAACTTTGTTAACCTCCCCCTTGGCCTGAGGTAGCACTCAGACAATAGAACCACCTTTATCTTATCTACAGTCCAAGTTCCAGGTATGCACAGAGTAATATCACGGGGGCGGGGGGGAAGTGGGGGCGGGTTGGTGTGGGGAGGTGGGGGGGAGGTGCTTCAGTGGTCATTGGTGGTCGCAGATTACAGCTGTCCCACAACTTGGGATGATCTTTGTTTGACTGGTGATATTTATATGAGCAGGTGCTTCTTTACAGAGTTTGCCATAATGGGAATTTTTGTCCGGATATGTTACCCAGGATGTGCTAACCAGATCTCACCTCTGCCAGGCCTGGAGTTAGTGCCATCCTGTCCCATCTCATGGTAAAATCCTTCTGTGGCCTTAACAGTGTTTGAGACAGGCAGCTGTGCTCTTTAAGTCCTTACAACAGTCACTTTTCCTTATTAGTAGATCTAGGTCTTTGAAAAGAAAGAGCTTGGAAAAAACCATTAAAACTACACTTTCATAGCCAAAATGAAATGTAACATGATAAAAAAATAGTAATAAAATGCTCAACTACTATGAATAGAAAAGGAAGTATAGGCTGCTGCCACATTTGCTAAAGTGTGAGAAATATAAGAATGTAAGCTGTTGCATAGAGAAAATTTTTTTTGTGGTTCTTTTGAAACACGAAGTAATAATCTGAATTTCTATTTTAAATCTAGTCCATGAAATAAGGAGGAAACATGAGGGAAGTACAGGGCAAATGTAATTAATAACTTGAAATATAGAGGATGGGAAAGAGTTGAATTTTCTAGTAAGCAATAGTTGCAGGGTCTTGATATGCCTGAAACTTGGATTAGGCTCTGCACTTAGGTAAATCATAGGTTTCTGCCTTACAGGTCTGCCAAAAGAGAAGGGCTTACTGGAATAAATTCTTTTTCTTAGGTTTTGGTACTTCAGTGGTGTCATGACTAATTCCATTGGATAAGCTTACTAGTAGAAGAGGACATTTTATGGGGTCTAAATTTTATTTTTTTCCCCTTGAGACCGGTCGTGCCAACACAGACCACAATTAGAGCTGCCAGAGAGACAAGCAAGACAATTTAGTCATATGGAGCATGCAGAAGCTGCTCCTGATATCCTCAGCTACTGTGGGTACTGCTGCATCGTGCTGCAGTACGCAATGGCTCACTTTCCTGAAAGTAAAGAAGGTAATTAAATAGCATTTAGAGTAGCATTTTAAAATGTAGATTATAACAGGAAAAAGAAAATAGGTGCAGTTAGCTCAGACAGTGGAGACTGGAGAATGCTGACATCTGGACTAGTTTCTGTTTTTTGCTGAAGACAATTTTAGTTACCTCTTAGGACCAAATTCAAGAGAAAATTAAGAGTATGAATTCAAACCATATATGAATGTTACACAGAGGAATACTTGGATGACTGCTGCTTCCCACCCCCCTTTAAATTAATTTCCTTTTTAAATAGCTATGTGATATCTGAGTCTAAAATAATTAATTGAAATAAGATATGAAAGCAGAGTCATTGCATCTAGTAATAACTCTGCCTTCCAGCTCTTTTGGCAAAGGAAAAAAAATTGCAGCATGAATTAAATTTAGGTTGTTCCCTTCATAACTGTAAATTAAACAATTCTGACAAAGTACAGATACCAAAATCACTGACAAAGCAAATTCTGGGCAGAGATCACATACCTACCAGTTCTGCCAAAATGAAAAAGAACAAAGATGTTTATCCTAATTTATGTAGAAAACTAAAACTAAACAACTACTGAAAGATTAGGAATTAAAGTGTGAAGAAGTCCAAACATTTCTAAAATGGTAGAAAAGGTGTTCTTCATATTCTAAGATCTTGGGCTTTTGTTAACAATTTTCTGATTTATTGATTGCTGTCCAAAGGTTCAGCTGAAGAAATAAGTAGCTGTCCTTCTGAATACAAAAACAAGGACAAAGAGTGATACGGTAAATCTATGACAGGTTAACAAACCAATTAGCTTTACTTTAGATACAAACTTAATGAAAAATAGGCAAAAACAAGTCTTAAGAAGCACCTATTGGTTTAAATAGAAATCCTCCCTGATAAGGAGGGGGAGAGAAAGAAAAATCTCTAAACTCATTCTCAATTTAAAGTGAAAAAGAACAACTCTTTATTCTTTTTTTTTCTCATTAAAATCATAGATCTCATTCCTACGTAATTTTAAATCTACCTTGTTATAACACCATTATAGTACAAAAATTCTACTCCATGAAAGAACATTATTGTATTATGATTTAGACAATTCAGAAGTGCTAAACAAAGAAGGATATTAGAAAGGGGTAAAGAAGGAATAGCCTTAGGATGGAATTTCCATATGGCCTTGGTACTGTTTATGAACAGTATGAGGGAAGATGCAAAAAAAAAATTAGATCAAAGGCTCAGGTAGAATGATAAGCAGACAGAGAAAACTCCTTGGAGTTCATAACAGGTCATACTGTTACTGCAAAGCACAAGGACTTAGTTACCTGTTACTGCATGATAACCGCTGGCATCTTATCTATCTGCTTCCACATGGACCTTCATTTACCGAGTACGTCAGTACACAGTGATGCATTGCTGCGCGGTTGGGATTTTGCAGCAACTTTCTCAGCAGGAGATGTATTTGACCTATCCAACTTTTTATATCAGTCAAAAGATTAAGACTTTCCATAGGTGCAGTGAATCTCACCTGCAGTTGCAATTTACATCAGTATTTCCATTCATTCTGTGCTTTAATCTTTAGCCAAACTCTGTTCTCTGATTTAGGGAAAGTAAACTATTTTCAGTTCACCTCTGGAGTTATATACAGTGTTAAATTTCCTCCTTGACTTGAATGGAGTCCAGTATATTATTGTATTTTGTGAAATGTCTTCCTATCAGTGTGTTTCTCAGACACTACTTTTCCCCAAAGGCACCCTGATTAATATTGATGCTTTATTTATACTTCAGGCATGTAAAGGAAGACAGAAACACTACCTTTTAGCACTCGCATTCTAAGTTTAATGAAATACAGTAAAAGTAACAGGATGAGAGTTTATATGCATTTGGAGTTAGAATATATATTATGCAATATTATGAAGAATTTGTTTGTAAAGGGATCTTATTTAGAATTCAAGAAGTAAATCCAAGCAATTGGAAATATTTAGTTAAACTAAAAGTAGTGTGAGAAAAAGGACACAATTGGTCAATCAGTTATGTCATGATATATACATTTTACCTCCAGTGAGGAAATATGTATGTCAGTGTCCTATCTGCTCAAGAAAGATAACATGACATTTTTGATTCAAGAGAAATAAAAAAAAAATAATCCTAAGGAGAGAAAGTTGGCAACAGCTAAATTCAAGACTGGAGGCTCAAGGAGCGCTTGGCCTTAGCTTGCCTCTGGGACTTAAAAATAGCTCATAAGTGGTGGGCTGAACATAATTTTGCTTCCAGTCTGAATAAGAAATAAAAAAAGCAAAGTTATTTCTGTAACCACATCCTTCTAGGAAGTAGGTGACAGGCAAGGTTGCACTGTTATGACATGAAGAATCATGCGGTCTCATTTAGATCATTAACTTCAAGAAAAGGAAGAAGCAAGAGCAGCTGAACATTGACAGAGGAATGAGTCTTAGACTACAGCTAGGGTACTGGAGGCATAGATTGGGAAGGAACAGTCATACCTACATACAAAATGAAACAGCAGTGAGCCTTTTCTGCCCACACTGGCCACTGTGTTAATGCATGGAGTTTTCTACTTTTTGCCATTAGTAAAGTAGAAGACACTGCTGTGTTAAGCAGTATGCTTGGTTCCAGCTGCAGAGAGAGTGGAATGTTAGCAAGACTTGGAATAACTCTGCTGTCTTTGGCTAAATTTGTATTATTCTTAATACAATAATGCTCTTTGTGTGTGGGTGTAGGTTGTTTCTGAGTGGTAAGTAAAGTGCCTTTTCAGAGCTGAAACTCTTTGTGAAATTTTTATGGTTAAGTCTGCTCTCCCTTGCTGTCCAGTTGAAGAATAGTGTGCAGAAGGCGCATAAGATGGCTCTACAGCATTTTCATAGGAGTATGTGGCTGAGTTGAAGATAAATCTATTGCCTGTTATAGGCATAACAATTTTTGTCTGCCTTTGAATTCCTATGTTCTGGTGAGAACTAGAATGGTCACCATAACAACTCTGATTAAAGCTATGAAATAGTTAATAAGAGAATTGTTTAAGGAACATGAAGTATGTCTGTCTTCTTCAAAATCCAGAAAGGCTGGAAATGCCATGGAAAGCAAGTCACATCTCATGAGACACCCAGTCAGGTGCTGCATCATAATCCAGGCTCAAAGAACAATACTTATGAGGTTTGACTGTCACTAATGCTAAATATTCTTAATTACTGTGTTATTAAAATTTCTTTTAAGTATCCTTTGATTTTTAATACCATTAGAAGGGAAAGTATCTAGTAAGCTTCCATCTCTATCTTTCAGAAATTTCAAAGGATTATTACATAAGAGATAGTTGATTCATCCAACAATAAAGTAAAAATGCAATGCCTAAATCCAGACTTCAAATAAATCTGATGACCTAATTCTTTATCAAAAGCTACATTATGAAACAGAAGTAGGTGCTTAATTATAACACTTTCACTACTCTTTTAAAGATTCAAATACAAACATGAACTAGAAATATATCTTTCAATACTTTTATTATCTGAGCTTATTTTGTCTTCAGTAATACAATGATATTAACACCTTTCTCACAACTGTACATATTATAGGTAGCAGTATGAAATACACACATGAAGAACACTTAGGAACACCATGTCACTGGAGGAGGAATGTAAAAGTGGTAGATCATGTAACCTCTCTGTTGTTCTGTTCATTTTGCTATGTTTGTATGTTACCATTTCTTAGCATACGTTGCAAGTGCACAGCTATAAACTGGATTTCCTTAAGGGTTCTTCACACAGTGAAATGCTACTAGCAACATATGTTGGAAATTCATGTCTTAGAATCTGTGGTATTGAAACTGTACTGTTTTCCACAAGATTTAGGTTCCTTTTTCTTAGAGTTACCAAAAATACATTGCCTGAACTGATGTACTGTAAATTTTCTATACTCAGAAATACTTCGGAATTCATTAGTCTTCCTAATTGATCTTGGCATACACAAGTAAGAGAGCCTTCCAAAGGTGCAATACCTGGCATGAATCATTTATCTGCAAAGCAAATGAGCTGGGAATATAGGTCATAACAAATATTCAGCAAATATTCATTACCTTGTTCTGAGTTCTTAATATCCAATATATTGTGTGATTAGATTTGTTATTGTTATAGTTCTACTATTTTTCCATATGTATATATGTACGTATAAAATGTATTTATCTTCGTAATGGGCTTGTGACAGCGACAGGGTTGTATAATATTTCCTGATGTTATTTATCTATATCAGTATTGCATGATACGTATATCTTAATGTAAACTTCATGATAATTAATAATAGCTTAGAACAGAGGTTCTATATATAATATACATGGAACCTTAATTGTTCTAAATACAATATACTTGAAATCTTAACTGGCCTCGATTTGGCAGAATAAATGGATCCTACCTGCTGAAAATCAAAAAAAATCAACTCTGCTGTCTGAACCCACATCTTTCTTCTGAGCTCTCCAAAGATAAGAGAAGAACTTATATCCCACTCTGCCTTGATCACCTGTGTCCTTTTGTTTACACATATGTAATACACAAATATAATTGCAAATATCAGAGTTAGTTGTAGAGCTGTTTCTGAAATAGCTTGTGATGTGTTTTTATAACTAATGTTAAATAACTAATGAGGGCCTCCTTTTTCTGAGAGGCAGCATTGTTTTTATGAAGTGAAATTTATAAAAGATTGAATCTCAGTATCTAATCTTCTGCCACCTGTGCCTAGTAGGATTTTAACGTTTTACTTTCACCACTGCTCACTGTTTGGTCTAAGACCTTGGACATGAACAAGGAGAAGGAAGCCTTAGGACATCATTCGGCATCAGTTGACTTGCAGACTCCACTCATGATTTGATCAATAAACTGCTTCTTCTAACTCAACTGAATTAACTAGGATCAAGAAAATACTTTTGACTCAAATTTTCTTAGTTCAGGTGCATTGTGTTTCTTTTTGTGGTAGTTTATGAACTGGTAAATTTGTACTGAATTAAAAACTGTTCAAGAAAGAGTTCTTTCACTGAACTGAATGGTACAAAATGACTGTATATCGTGAAACGAATGATTCTATAATTCTATCTCATAGAAAATCTTGCTTTCTTTGTAGGAAAAATACAAAGACATAGTGATATTCTTAATTTTTACCTTCATTCACTTAATGGCTCCTGTTTTTCTCTGTAAGCCTGTTGGTTTTTTAATAAAATGTTTTCTTCTACTCTTATGTCTGACACAGGACAGAAATATTTGAAAACAGAAATTTCAGTTTTAATATTTCTTTGTGAAAAAGCAACAAAATTTCTTTTTGAAGGACTGCTACTAAATGAAGAAAAGGTATGTCATTCTTATTGTTTCATTCTAATCAAAAAATTGATTAGAAGTACTCTTCTCCTAATCTAAGCCCAGCACTGCATCTAAGCATTAGGGCAACGAATTTAACTCTCTCCAGATGATGACTTGGCAGTTTGGGTAAACATATACTTTCCCCTTCCTTTCTCATGTTCAATATGTGAAATCCTGAATATTCACATAGACTGTTAATATCACACTTTTCAGATATTTTGAAGTTTCCCACTAGATTATTTTTATTACATTTTATATTTTGCAATTTTTTTTAATGAATAACATGTATTTTTTCTCTAAATTCAAACCTTAATTGAATATTGATGCACTATATCAGTCTGATTCTAATAAATACTTTTTCTCTTCATATAACAGTACATAAGAGAAGAGAATGTATAGACATTTTCCCTGCTAGTCAGAGGCATGCTATATAATTTACCTCAACATTTGAAACAGTGAAAAAAAAATGAATTTCCATAAATCGATGTGTAAAATTATAAAAAAACAGGACAAAGTTTACATTTTAACATACAGTATGATTTTTTCTAAGTTATGCGGGTCCTAGTATTAAAAAGCTTGGATGCATTTTTAATACCTGAAATTAGGTGAGGGTTCTTTGCAGACTTCCATTAGGTTTGCCAGAAAGAGAGAATGCATGGGATATTTTCTTTCTCTTCTGATCTCAGATACAGAACTAAATCAAGTTTTGTTTTAACCAACTAATGATGAAAAAGCATGAGCTGGTTGTCATGGTTACCTGTCTGTGTTAGACCTATCACTGACTGAACCATTAGGAGTAATTCTACTAATATACAGATGGACATGACTACCCCTAATTTTAATGTAGCAATAACTAAATCCTAAAGTCAAACGAAGCCTTACATTGCACCTAATTATTGCCCCTGTCATACTGACAGGTTGTTACTTATAATAATAATGGCACATAAATCTTTTTTATTATCTTTACTATTCGTATATGGGTCTCCCAGAAAATTTAAAAGGCTTCCAAGTGGACTGAACACAGTAAGTGTATGAACTGAGGTTAGGCAGTATACATAATATGTAGCGTGTAGCAGTTTTGTTCTCCTGCAAACAGTTGCTTCTTCTTCTACAGCAAGAAGCAGAGTGCCTTAAAATAAATTAATATAAAATAAAAAATAATATGGAACATCACAAATTAATTTAATTGACCTTCTGGTATTCACAATAATATGTTCACTTTTAATAATACATATCTTCAAAAGGGCAAATTTTGACTTGCAGTCATAAAGATAGCTTAAAACTGCATTTCCTCATCTGTATCATTACTGGCAAAAAATCTAGCAGTTACAGAAATATCAAAACAAATTATTCTTGAAATAAGTAGCTTATGTAATAGTGATTCATTAACTGCATTTCTTTCCAAATCTTCTTATACTGTTGAATCCTTCTGTGGAGTACAGTCTGAAAAAAATGCTCACAGCATTCCAGTTTTTCCTTAGAATATTCTGGGTAGAATTACTATAGCACAAAATATAGGCAAGTGGGGTCATTCAAGCTCCATTCCTTCCTGTCTAGGAAGGAAAACTTCATTAACTGCATGGTCTACTGAGAAAAGCAACATCCTCAAAATTTATGAAGTGCTAGGCATCAGAGTAAGAGCTATGAGTGTGTAAAGTTTGAGATTACTTAATCAAACTGGAAAAGAAAAATGCCTTCCATAAGGTCAAGAAGAAGGAAGGAAAGCTTATCTGTGACTTTTTTCTGGTCCTCACTCCTAACTGAGAAGCACTTAATAGCAAAATGAGTAGGATAACAGTTCCTTCCTCCCGGCTTTCAAGCTAAAGCACCCTTTTTCCTTTCCTTTGTGCCCTGCACTGAAGGTACTGCTGAAACTGAGGGATTCAGCTGGTTATACCAGCTCGTGCCTGTGCACAAACACAAAGGCATACATTTGCTCTGGACCAGGCTGTAATACCCCAGGCTTGGTCCACGAGCTCATTGAGGATGTTTTTACATCAAAAAGTTTCAAGGCCTCAAAATTCACCTGACGAATTTATTAAAAGGGCCTTCAGTTCTTTTATACCTTAAGAGCATGTACAGGAAAAATGCTGTGATGCTTCTCGGAGGGTCAAAGTAACACACTTTTATTGACAAACTGGAAAATAATGGAACTTGGCAAAAGTTTAAAGCAAACATTCAATCAAAATAACACATCTCATAAAGCAAATTCCAACCCATCCAGCTTTAAGTTACCCAATATCAAGAAAAGGAAATTAGGAGAAGAAGTAGGAAAGAGAGAGACAGAGAAAGGCTTATAGGTACTGCCTTAGGTCCAACATAGAACCAGCTACCACAAATCCAAGGACAATAGGGCCACAACTATGTGGAGGCAGCATGGTGTTGGCTTTATATGCTCTGGACTCCTGTGGCCACCACCAGCTGGGGCTTTCAGTCTGCCAGCCTTTGGGATTTGAGATAGGGATTCCAGGGGGTGTGATGTAGGACAGTGCTCCAGATGCACCAGTGACTGACAGCTGCATTAAAGGCTCTCAAGAGACAGGCTTATGGGGGGGCAGAGCACAGTACCACCTTGCAGAAGCTGATCAGCCCCCTCCTACACACAGTTGTTTTAAGCCATTGTTTTCAGTCCCCCACACAGGTATGGGTTTATTTGTCATATTTGCCATGATGCACTAAAAAATTTTCATTAACTTTAGACTACCATTCCAATTTTGTACCGGCTAGAGTGGTAGTGTTTTATCCAGAGTGAAGGCTGATAGGTCAAAATTTGACTATCCCATTAAAAGAAACAAATTTTAAATGGTAAAATGTGCATGGTATGCTAGATTGTGTTTCCACAGGATTTGCTCATTTTTATCCCCTATAGTCTGAGCAATTTATTGTGCTCTTGAGAGTGGCATACAAAGCGGTGGTTTCTAGCCCAAATGCCAGCTCAGACTGAAGAACATTTATTTCCAAAAGAATAATCATGAATCACAACCTTATCTCAGAAGCCCTTAACCAAATCTAGCTTTAAACTATAGTTAACTCCAATCTGGTGGAAAAATCATCTCTATGCAAAAGGGGTGTTGTCTGACCGGTACTTGCAAGCACAGCATACCACTTCTCTGATGAATAGCACTGATGCTTCTTTTACTTTTGCGTACCAATAGAAAAGAAGAAGACACATTATTATCATCCTAGCAGCCTTCAGAGGACAATGAATAAATACAGTTGTCTAAATATAGATCTAATGCATCATTAACCTGTGAGGTTCTTAGGGACAGCTTTCTGTTCAAGAATTATTGTCTATAAAGACAAGGCACATCACTGAGCTAAGTAGGAAGTATATATATTTGAAAAATGGACCAGAAGGAATTTTTTAAAGAATATTTGGAAAAAAATTTGAATTTTAAATTCCAGAAGATATGTACAACACTTGCATGGGGCTTACTACAAATATTCTATGAATATGTTTTCTTCATTTTCAGAAAGAAGACACTGGTTCTCCATAACCAGTCACTGATAACAGAGCTCCCATTTTCAGTGCACTCTAAGATTGACCATTGAACAGATGTCCCCACTGCTTAATGGGCCTGTATCCTTGTTTGAACAGGGGTCATTAAACCTGGATCACCAGACTGTATTGTAGATCTGTGCATTTATGATTCACACCTGTGAGCATGGTGGGGAAAAAAAACTATTTAAACTTGGTAATTCATAAGGGTTAGAAATTTGCTTTCATAAGAAAACAAGAGCCCAATTTCACAAAGTGATAGAGTGACACCTCCTTCCAAGGACATTAGCGCTATAGCACACTCATTAGCTAAGAACCAGCAGCAGATGTCCATTGGAGTGTGGGATGGTTATTTGTAAGCAAATTGTAAGAAGAGATACAGGAAATCAACCATTTTTATCCAAATAAAAAGGTACAAGGCCAAAGAAACAGTTGGCATAAACTGGCATGCCTTCACTGAATTCAATTTAGGAAGACACTCCCATTTCTATTAGTGGAGTCCTGGATGTCAGAGCTTTTGAGGATTAGGAAAAGTTGGTATTAGAAGGTGGCTCAAGAGGAAGGGAGTATAGCCATAAATGGAACAAAAAAGCCCTAAAAAAGCAAGCTGAAAGCTATGGTCTGGAATGCTCTTAAAATTAATTTTCGATTAATCAAAAAATATTTTGTTTTTATTGGAAAACATTAAACCACTGAAGTCTGATTTTGTCCCTTTAAAGATGAGGTTTCTTATGTGAGTCACACATAAAAAGATATTTCTAGAAACTCATTTTTAAATCAAAATTCCAAACTTTTCACTTCAAAATGGCACAGTTAGAAAACAGGGCTTTATTTAAGTATAATTTCAAGGAACTTAAAACTTTTGTAATGTTCAAATTCAGTAGTGAAAAAATCCAACAAACTTTAAAAATAATTTTAAAATGTCATTTACTTTCCCATTTATAAGAGATATATATATCAGTTCTCTACTGACTCATAAAATCTGATAAGGCATCAGCTGTTATATAAACAAAACAAGAAATAAGAGCAGTCAAATGACATATTTTCAATGTTCAGAGGGTGTATTAAAATACCTTATCTGAAAACTCTGCCAAGAACTTGAAACAAATCAAAGTGTGAATGAGATCAGCCTTAATTACTGTTAATTTTTTAAGAGGAAATTGGTGGCTTTTTGATTAGTTGAAGAGATTAAAGAGCCCATGGTATTTCATGTTTCTGCTGCCGCTTCTACAATGCTTCAGTGTACATCTGATATCACAATTGTGACAGGGCCTTTGCAAAGTAAGCAATGTGACCCTATGAAGATGCAGTGATGGTGCACATAGAGGATAATTTCTGAGCTTTCAGTAAGAAATAATGGTCTGATACTTCAGTCCTTCAGCAATGCAGAAATAAGCAAGAAATCAATAAGACCATACAGCTTTTAGCCAAGGAACTGATTGATATATCTGGGTAAGGATCTCATGGTAGCTTAATATGTTCTGCAGCCTGTTAGAGGTTTTACATCCCATAGTTTATTTGCTTTCACACTACTTTTCCAACAGTTGAGTCATATTTACAACTTGGAAACAAAGAAGCTTTTTCCTATTGAGTTTTTTTTATATTAACCTAAGTTTTACAGCTTGATAATTTTCTGTTTCATTATCTGTTAAGAGTTTGCTTTCTTATTAAATTTAATTTCTTAAAATAACATCCCAAGATATGGGAACTCTTTGTAATAATAGAGATAAGTAATAGATTAGGAACTGAATATTATTCAATGAAATGTTGTGTGTTTTCTGCAGTACAATATTTATATAACATATATTAAAACAAATTAAAAATTCTTTGGACCATTAAAATTTTGTTGCATTGTCTGCAGAAGGATCAAATGTGGAAATGGAAAAGTCATACAACATACATCCATGGTATCTGCCATTCATTTTTATCACATTTATCCCCTCAAATATGTATTTGAGTAGGTAGAATACAGATTGGCACTCAAATTGCTTATAGAATGGGGGCTTGCGGTATTTATACTATATTAACAATTTTTAATCGTATATTCTGTGTGTCTTGTCATAGATTTTTACTATGGAAGATTCACTGGGTGCTACAAGGTTACAAAAAAAAATTCTCAAGAAATAATCTGCTCAGAAACTGTCCTGCATTATTTACTGGTAGTTTCAACAAAATGAGAGGCTTTACATAATCTTGTTGGTATTTTTTAGTGCTAGAAGTAGGAAACTTAAATTTGATTAGACTAGTTTTAGCTCTGAAGATCAGAAGAAGTAAATGTTTCTTTTACTGAAAATATCAGTACATTTTATTCTTTGTTATACAACAAATTTGAAGTGGAACAAGCTCCCCACACTGGAATTTACTTATAAGTCACTAAAGAAGTTTTTTAGACTACTTACTCACGAATCCTTCAATTCACTCAATTTTCTCAGCTTTTGCCTCTCTTGACAACTAAAAAGAATCAAAATGTTCCCATGACTTAGTTGTGCTTAGAAAGAAATATTTTCTATGATTTGTTAGTATTATCTAGGTCAAACCTAATAATCTATTGGTGCTGCAAAGCAAAGCAATATTTTGAGCCAGAAAAAGGTAAGACTTTAGAAGCAAATCTTTAAGAATGTGGACAACTTATTAGCTATTCTGCACATTTAATATGCAGAATTATGAACACTAATAAATATCCCTCAATTGCCAGATTCCCTTCCATTGTACTGAATTTCACCTTGGTTTAACTATTAAAAAAATCCAAATATCAAAGACTGGATTAATATAATCTGTTTTTTAGCTGCAACACATACAGAAAAAGGCCAGTTCTGAGGCAAAGTAATTAACCATCTGAAAAGTACCAGTACTTTATTAGTGTGTTTATTAATGACATGAAAATGTTGAGCAATGGGATGATAAAAACTACAAATTCTATAAAATCCTTCCAGTTTTCAGCTTCATGAGGTGCTTCAGAATGATTTAACCAAACTTGATATTTAGGCAGTGTGGTAACAGGTGGGAATACACAATGGAGGATAGAAGTGGACATTAAGAAGAGCTCTTCAAACTGCATGAGAATAGCTAACAGTAGAGACTACCCTGTCTTAAATCTAGTAATAACCCTGTGCTGGTTCTACTGCTTCCCTACCACAGTGGCAGAATGTATATTTTAAGCCTTCTTTTCCACATGTTTATATTACAAAGCAGTCACAGCACACTTTTTGATCTGTTCTTTTCATTAACTCCTACTAGACTGAAGGAACAGAGTCCTACCACTTTTTGTTGCTTAGACATTTTGACATTGTTTCTCCTCTTTACTAGTTCCAGAAACACAAAATCTTCTTAAGAGACATATTTGCCTGTAGATAACTACACTTATTTGATTTATGTCAAGGAGTACCATCCTTGTCTGCTAGACACAAACCATGTCCTTCAGCTGGAATATGGAAGATTTCTGCAGCTGTAATGAGACCAGTTGATTTTGATATTATCAAAAGTAGGATTATTCTGTCCTTATTGATTGTCTGATGCAGACCAGTATATCTAAGTTTCCGTGGAACTTTTTTTTACTGTTTTCTATTCAATTGCCCTCCATCAGGTACCATGTGAAAAATTATTGCAAAACCATGTTCAATTCTGCTGTTAAGAGTAAGTTTCCTTTATGGTTACCTAATGAAGGAAAGCTTTGCTATCACTGAGAAGATAAATCACTTCTCATAAGAGTTAAAGCTGTATAAACCAATGTTCTCTGTTCCCATATGTAAAGATATTGTATAAGGAAATGTAATTTTTCTCTTTTATTTTTCATATTATGAAACCAGGTTTTAAAGATAAATTCAAAGAAAGAGATTAAAGAAAAATGAGAACTCTTTTAAATAGTAATATAAGTTTTAATTCAAAAGGAAAAGCTGCAGCCTAAAGAAACTCTGATAAAATGTCCATATAAGAAAAGGAGGTCACTTGCTTCCAGAAAAAATATTGTATAAAATGGAAGGTTTCCTTGTCAGAAAATGTGATTTTGATTTTTTGATATCGATGTTGTCCTCATCTTCTACAGTTATTACTTTTAGCATGGATGGGGAGCATTGTTTTCCCATATTGATAGACGTTTAATCTACACTGCAGTAGAAACCTAAATAAGAACATATAAATAATAACATTTTTACTGTCAAAGTCATAGAAATGATCAGAACACCTAATGAGAAACAGGGAGAACACAAATGATAATTATCTGCTCTGAAGTGTTAGAATCTAAGTTACATATTCTTGTGGGTCTAACATATCTTGTTGCATTAACCCAGACTACTAAAGTTGAAAATTATAAATAGCTTTCTGTAAACTCGTGCTGAATAAGAAAAGCCATTCAACTTTTATCTCATTTCTGAGACTTCAAAAGATTACGCTATGTTGCAAAGCTAAAAAAGCAATTGTAGTATTGTAAGGCTTCTCCCAGAGGAACCTCTGTAGCACTTAAACCAGATTTCCTCCACATCTGTTACTAGACTCTAGAGACAAAGATAAAAGTCACTCTCTCTTTCTACATTCAACCACTTGTTGAACTCAACTCAGCATTCGGAGATTGCTGTTTTCCACTTCAAAACAGAAAAGCTTTTCGAAAAGTAGGTTTACAATTCCTGACCAACTGATTCAAATATTCTTGAAAAGTTTAACTTTTTTCATGTAAGTCCTGAAGGGCAAAAGAAAGTGGTGTTTGTATGCAAAGGAGAAGATCTTACTATCTCCCCTGTGAGACCCCTATTTACACCAGTTCTGCTAACCACACTACTCTCCTTTCCATGTAGGACAGTGGATAGTGGTCAGACAAGACAATTCCCACTGCTTAGGTCACTGAAACCTGGTCTGGCATCTACAAAAAGCTGAAGTAATTCTGCAGCAGCTGATGAACTCCCTCATGCTCTTCATGTTCATGGACTGAACTTGAACCTTCACTCAAAATATAGCCCTTTTCTGCAGTTTTGCACCATCTCTTAATCAGGTTAACTCTTAATCAAGCTGGAATTTTTCATCATTTTCTTTTGTGGAGCGAATTACTAATACCGTAAAACCAACCCTTTTAAAGAACAGTTTTTGTAAATTCCATATAGCATGACTCACTCTACTTTAAACTTTCTATAAAGACAACATTAATTATATCTTATACATATTTTTATCTCAAACATATTTTTTATTACATGCGAATAAGCATAAATGCAAAAAATAATGACCTTTAATTTTTTATATACTACCCTTCTGGGAAAATAAAACAGTACCATTTAAAATCATGTGACAGAACAACGTTATCCAATGCATCAGAAAAAAGGTCTAGTGAAACAATTTCCAGTAAAAATGGCCTGTGCCTTTCACTGTAAATTAGGCTTTTGAAAAGAAATAATGTTCCCGAAGATTAATAAAAATATGGCCTTCCCTGCTTCCCTGTGTGTGTCTTCTTATTTGAGGTGTGACTGGGTCTGGCTACTTCTTGATACATCCCTGCTATTAGATGTCAAGCGCCATTTATCCTACTCAGTGGAGAAGAGATGCCTCCCATGAGTGATATAGAGCCCGTAGTACACTTCATCAAAACCTGGAAAAGCCAAACTCTGTGTACTGACTAATGAAAGACTATCCTGCCTAGACAAAAGTTTGGAGGTGTCTGCCACTAAGGCTCAATGCCCAAGAAACAGGGCTAGAATCATAGGTTTTGGCTTGATTTTCAGCAGTGAATTGGATGGAGGTTAACAACATTCTGAAGTCCCAGTTGGATTGCTGCTCAAGGCAATATTAAAATTTATTATTGTATATATAGAAGCAATTACAAGATTTAGTAGATGATTTTTCAGGCAAATATACAGATTAAGATAATAATGTTCTGGGCAGTATTTGGGTAAAGAGGGGGAGGGAAAGAGAGAAGGAGAGAGAGTTTCATTCCACTGTCAATAGACAGAAATCAGCTGGCATTTTAGAGAGTAGTTTTTCTTTTAGATATATATTTATTGATATAGATATAGATATACATATATAGCTATAATACTTGGCTGGTGTACATACTCCTTTTAGGATAGAGTACTGTCATTACTCAGTAAAAATCTCAAACCTTTTTGTGTAACATATGCTAGTGATAACTCTTACAGACTAGAGAGAGTCTTTGGCTCACTTACGTATTTAGTGTCCAAAAAGTCAGAGCTGGAACAGAGTATCTGGGAACAACTGCTCACTTCACATATTTTGAATCAGGATCAAAACAATTTATTGATTTACAAATGATACTAATTAACTCATAATCAGTGAACTATAGAGTCAAGATCAATATGAGCAGTGAAACGCATATAAATTACAATTTTACACACTTATAAAATTTTAATAAACACCTACAAATTTATCAACACCCTGATAGAACTAATTTTGAAAAGTTCAATCACACAGCTGCAAGCATCCTCCCACCTCTCATGGGAGTGCAGGTTCCCATGTTTTACACACCTCCAGTCGGAAACATGGGTGTTGAGGCTTTGTGAGTACTTGTGCTGCTCCCTAAAACACATTAATGCACAAGTCAGGAGGAAAGTACCCCCTGAGCTCACACAGACCATCCATAGCACAGATCGCAAGTGCTGCACTCCAAGCTGTTCATGACAGGGCTGGTGTTCTGACCCAGGCAAATGTTGCAAGGTGATTTCAGGCAGCCACAAAACAGGTTGTCAAAAGTGGGCTTTTGAGGACTTCAAGAGAATTTGTTCATCATTGCTCATTTGCTTGTTCAGGAAGATTTCAGTCTTTTGGGGAGAAGGAAGGGGAATATTATGATTTTCTCAGCATTTTTGAGGGGGGAAAATATATGTAGAAAAAGGCCAATGACATTAAAAAGGGTGTTCCCAATAAAGCTGAGCAGATTTTGAGCTATGTGTTAAATTTGGTTGAATGGGGTTCTCATATATTTACTTCTGGACATTTATTACTTTCTTATCTGTCTTGTATGAGTTTATATATATTATACATATTTATACATGCATATACATGCATAGACACATGCACTATATTATAAACTCCTAATTTGTATTATTTCCAGGTGAAAGATTAACAGTGTATTTCAGCATTAATATACAAGATACAATTAAGAATAATCAATGTTACTGATGGTCTGACTTATGATATGTTGCCATTTTAGTTTAATACTGTATCTCCACATCATTTTTTTTCTGAATCCTGGAATTTACTTTCTCTGGAGGATTGAATCTTAGTTACTGTAAGCTTTACAAATTACTGTGGAATGTCTTGTGCTGAGTGCCACCACTCAGCTATAACTCAGCAAGTAAACCCTGTGGTGCATGAGATTATATCATATCATCTGTAAGGCATGGATGGAAAAATTATATTTTAGTTCCCTATTGATAACTCCATATTTTGTTGAGAGTTATGAAAAAGAGAGGACTATAAATTAGCTTTGATCAACCCAGATGAACAGCAGATGATAGAATGTACATTAAGATGTCAGTGCATATACTGTTTTTCAGTTTGAAATAAACGGAAATGAACATAACTTTGCTATGGAATGACTATGGAATGGCAATAACTTATTGCCATTTTGGCAGAATAACTTAATTTATATGCCTTTGAATAGACATGACAATTATTTACATGTCCTTACATTCCTTAAAGATGTCTCTTTCATTTCTCAATAATGTATTATGATTCACATTGCAATTCATTTTGAACAGACAAAATTTTTCAGATTTTGCAGATATTGTGTAATTTTTCCACATCTGAAGATATTTTGGGGATAAAAGCCATTTACTAAAGGCTTGATGATCATTGTCTGTACATTGCTCAACTGATGGGGTTCATTTCTGTCTTTGCTCTGCCTGAATTAGATTGATCTGCACTTCACCAGGGGTTTTTGTTTGTTTGTTTGTTTTGGATTTTTTTTTTATTTTGTTTGTTTGTTTGTTTTGGGGGCTTCTTTCTTTAGTTTTGGTATACTTCCTTTTCTCTATAATTTCACTTTTATTTTTGTAGGTAATTGATTCTAAACTTGTGGCCACCTAAACTGGACTGGTAAGACTTAATGTTCACTGCCGATGAGGACGGTGAACACTGTCTGTGTCTTAAATGTAGCATATCAATGTCATTACCTTAGGAGGTTTATGTTTTGGAAAGTATCTGAAGATTGTCAGTACAAAAGAACTATATGAATAAGGTGCCATATCAGATACCTGAATCATAGAGATTGAAATAGAATTGTATTTTCCTGAACAGTATTTCTAAAGATGTACAAGTATTTATTAAAAAATACTGCAACCTGTAAAATCTTTAGTCATTAAAAAAAATATTTCAATCTCTCACAGACTTCCTATCTACAACTCTACTGAAGTTTTATTTTATCAGCAAAATAATACAGACACCTAACATCAAAAAATAAATACCAAATCACATATTTACCTTCAGTTTTTCTCATGTTCCCCTAATCAAAAAAAATAATTCAAAACATATATCGAAATCTACTGAGCTGTTTGCACTTTTTATGCATTTTTAGTAAAATTATTTACCTAAGAAAATACTCCATACATTTTTGTATGTTGTTTCAAACTTTCTTTTCATGCAATTTAAGAATTCTTATTAACCTAGATTTCATATTCCATGTTGAAAAGTCCCTAATTTTTAAATAACTCAAAGTCAAGAATATGAGTGCGTTGCATTTGAACCATCTCCTTTTCTTTGGCATTATTGGCCTTTCTTAGGGACAGCATCCTTTGCAATCATGCTGTGTAAGACTTTCCAAGATATATTTCAGGTATGGTTAAATGCAATTAGATAGTGAAAATTTAGTTCTGAAGGTTGCTTCAACAGTATTTCATTCCTGACTCAGAAAGTCTAGTTTACTGTGGAATTACTCAGTTCTTTCACTAATAGGAGACTGTTTGCAACAAAGCCACAGCCAGTATTGAAGAGGATAAATTATTATGCTAATTCTTGATAATGCTAGGAATTCCAGCAAATATATTAAAGTCTGCTCCTATTGAAATAATCTATTGTATTCCACATTACCATTTTGGTGGAAGTTACGGAACCTATTATCTGCCTAGTAGAAAGTTTAGATGCTTGTATATAACAGATTAGGCTCATTGAACAGCCGTGTTCAGCCATAATGCACTTTCAGTACTAATTAAAACTGTATACAAATATATGTTAAATTGGGGGGAAGCCCAAACTTTGGTCTTAACAGTGTAATAAACATGTGCTTATAAACATTGGTACTGCTACTCAAAAAACCCTGCAGTAAAATAATATTTCTGTGTAGAACTGAAGTGATATCTTTGTTTGACTGAATGTAAAATATTGGATAATGAGTTTTTCTTCTTTTCTTGGACTTTTGCAGTTAATTAGCTACAATTTATGAGCCATATATTTGGCAAACAACGAGATCAATAAATAAGTAGTTAAAAAAGATCATCACTTGCCAATGAAGTCTAATAATAAGTGCATAAATAAAATTTAGATTTTCCCACTTGATGGCAAGTGGGGACTGAAATAATAAGTTTGGTGAACCTCAGTCTTTCACACTGATGAGTTTCAGGTTAATAAGGTAATCTCTGGGCAATTTTGGTATTAGTTGTTAATATGTCATGCATGTTATCACACAAAAAAGCCTAGACTTCACCAGACAGACTGTAGTCTGTCCCCCCATTAGTTGAAAGAGTACTCTTTGTGTATGAGGCTGCATAGAATCATTAGACCCTTATCAGTTTTGCTTCCTTGCAGATGTACTCCAGTTTTACAGGAAGGTGACCACACTTAGCCGATTGATGTTACTTAGATCTGAATTACTGTCACTTTGGCATCCAATGCATCTAGGTTCCCTGGAAACTTGTCATATCCAAAGAATTTTCTGGGTGGAAGACTCAAAATCAAGTAGTATATCACCAGAATTTCATGGGTTTTTCCATATGTTTCCACTACTGCTACACTTTGATTTTCTTGAAATATACATTTTGCTTTAGATCTTTAAAAAACTTGTTAAAAGAATGAGAGCTCATTCATTTAACCATACCATTACAGTATATTTACACAGGATTTTACACTTGACTGAAGTAACTTAGTCGTACAAGGACATTGTAGAGGTCCCAAATACTCACATATGGTTGCTTTTGAAAATTTAGTTCAAGGCAACTTGTGATATTTTTAATCTCTTATTTTTAAATCTATAACTCAGTTTCATTAGGGCATCCCAAAACTGTGGTCCAAATGTCTAGTAAACTATTTTAGTCAATATGCTTTCTCCTTTCTCTCCCAGTTCACCGTATTATAAATTCAAAAATTTAGGGTTAGAATTAAACAAGTATTCTTCATGCAGCTGTCATATCTCTTTTGCAGTAGACTGCTATAATATCCAATACAATGCTTTGCAGAGATATCTAGGCAAGCACAGGTGCCAAAAGTAGTATAACTGTGTTATTGAAATACTAATGTAACTAGATTACTTCCACTATGGTGCTGCAAAGTACAATTATGCATTACATAAATATATTCAAGTTTAGTGTGCACAGAAAACTCCAGTTAATCTGAAATAAATGGCATAGTTATAATAAAACTGAATAGTTCAATTTCATACAGGGACTATATAGTCCCTCATATCCTTAAAGATTGAAAATTAAGTTTCCAATAATATCAGCACAGAAATGTTCCCTTTTTCTGTGTCAATTAGCCTGTACAGGAGACAATTTAAAGCTGGTCCAGGGACATCAACATATACCACTGTCCTTTCTGAAGCACAACCTAAAGTAATTGTTATAGTTTTGTGAGAACTGATTTTCTTTGCATTCTTACTTTCAGTAATTCATTGCCTTTAGCCTGTAGAAAACAGAATAATAAGTTCATGTTAAAGACATTTTAGCTCACAGGAAAAAAATGATATGTGTATTTTACTCTCAATACATGTGGATCATACATGCATATTTCAACACAAATCCAAAACATCACCCCCCACAGCTCCTTTGAAGAAAATTAACTCTACTACAGACAAGACAAGCACTTTCTCGGTCCCTTATTCCATACCATTTATGTAATGCTCAGATTCAACACTAACACACCCTCATTAACCACCACTTTTCTTCCCATCCTTTGATAGAATACACAGATATCATTCCTCTAGTCTGTCAAATATATGTAAAATGTCCACAAATGTCCACAAAATGTCCACTGAGTTCATTTAGTCCATGACTTGGGGTTCCATCAGTTCTGGTGGTCACTCAGGACAGGAAAGGTGATGTGCTGCAGGACATTCCTAGACACCAAAGGCAGCTCGGGACAGATCACTGCTGCACTTGCACTGCTTCTTGCAGTTTCTTCCATTGTTTTGGGTGGTTCCTGCTATAATAATTCCTGTAATAACTTCTGTACTCAGGTGCTGATGCCATGAATTGCCAGAGTTCATCTCACATATTAATTCCTATCATACCTAGAGAAATCCATAAAAACAATGAACAGAGGTTAGAAAATGCTGTTATAAGCTCCTAGTCTGATCTTAGATGCAGAAAGAGAAAAGTCTGGAGTGATTAAGCTAAAATATATAGTCTACCTGGACTACGGAATAGAGAGATGTTTCATGAAGATGAAATGTTAAATTTTTTTCAGGAAAGTTTTGTTGCTGTTTTTCTTATGTTCAGCAAAGTAGTAATATTGCAAATGAAGTCAAATAAAGAGCGATATGTGTAAGAACTAATTAATCTAATATCAAAATATTGTGATTATAACCCGATTAATTAATGCTAACATAAATACCATTAATTTTTTGTGTTTAATGCTGTAACATGGATACGTATATTTTTAGGTTAAAGCCTTTACAATCAAGGTATTGTTTTTTCATCATATAAATTTTCACAGTGTAAAATGCACTGGTTGTTATTCTCATGCATAAACACAGTACAACTGAATTAAAGTTACAGCAGATGCTTTGTAATTCTCCAGTGTCTGTTTCTGTACCTATGACTATTTCATATAACTGCTCATTACTCAGCAAATAGAGACAGTCCGATGCAGCGTTAGATTTTGTGTTAGACAACCAGATGAAAAAAAGAGTTGGGGAGCGAGGGGCACTAAAAACAAACAAACAAACAAACCAAACATCTGAAAATGCTAACTTCACCACCACCATATTAAAACAACCAGGAAATATTTTAAAGCTAAAAAGAAAAATTGTTGCAGCAGCAGATGTGAATTCTGGAGGAAGGGGATAATATGAGTCAGTGGAGCTATGAACAGAAAACTATTTGACGAAGCCATTCTCACTGAAGGACCACCTACTCTTGGTGGTGTGTGTGCGCCAAGGAAATGTTGCAGACATTAGGTAGAGTATTTCTTATTTTGGTGTGGAAGATGTGCATGGAACTTTCAAAAAACAGAAGTTTACACTGAATCACATCACAATTGAAATTGATGCTTGCAAACCTCTGCTTGTTTCTGGCATATGTAGATCATTTGCAATGCCTATTAGACACCATCTGGTGGAAACTCAGACTAGTTAAATCAACTTCACTTCAAAATTAAGCTGGTTTAATCTTACCATCACTAAGTTTTATCAGTTTCATTTAGAGAAACTCATCTTGTAGTATTAATTGCTTTGAAATATAAGGAATAAAAATCGTGCTATTTTTCTTTTCACTCTGATTACAGCAAAGTAGAGATGCTTGAATGACTGATTAATGTGTTGCTCCAATAGTTCTTAAGTAGTTCAGAGTGAGGCTTCTCTGTTTCATGAACCATACAATCATGGTACTATGTCAAACCTAATGAACCAGATGAAAAGCAGCTTAGATGAGGTATGGCATCTTCATAAAAAATAGAGGTTTATCCAAAGCTGGATAGACACTTACTCTAACTACCTTTCACTGGTACTGAGGATAATCTTTACTAGTTTAGGAATAATTTCCTAAGAATCAGTGCATGAATCACTGTACCAATGTGTCGTATAGCTATCAAAACTCCTTTTTCATCTTTATAGAAAATGTTACTTTTTAAAAATTAAAAATTCATATAAAAATATAACAGGCTAATTTGAATTTTAGTAAATTACTGCTCAAATGTCTCTGATCTTCTGTTAATGTGCATGATAATAATCCTTTCAAAAAATGTTTAAAGTTCTGCATAATCACCAGATAAACTGATGTATCTACAATTTTATTTCAGAATTACAAACACTATGCTTGCTTAGCTTTCAATTTGACTTATAACTGCTGTTTTTCATCTTCAGTATTGTTCATTAGTCTTTTATAGTTCTAGAGCATCAACTCACTGTTGTGATCAAGTTGGGCACAACAGTGTTTTGTTTCTATCTTGGTGTGATAGCACCTCATCCGTTTCCCTTGTAGAATTACTAGCCTTATTTAGTTTCAAGACAAAAATAACTAATTTTATTTTTTAAATATTTAATTTGTGCCTTAATCTTACCATACAAAGATGACTGTCCTTTCCTTTAATCCTTTTTCACTTATATCACTGAAGATGTTTTTAAGTTCCTACACGACTCCAGGTTTATGTAGTCTAAAACTACAAGAGGTTACATGTTTTCCATCTTTCTTAATGCAGCAATTAATTCAGTTAGTTCTTTAGCCCTCTTCTACAGTATTTTTTCCTTTCCACTCTTTCAATTGGAAGTTTTGGTAGGTTTCTTTTTTTCCCTTTTTTTATACAAATACATACCATGCAATGAAAAACCTCTTTTAATCATGTGTGTAATTGGAACTTTATTAAGTTATATCTGTTTCCCACTAGGCTCAATATTCATTCTAAACTCCATTGGATGATAAATTCATGAAAATATAGATAACAAAATGAATTTTGTTTAAAACAAAAAACCCTACCATTTTATAATTCTTATGGGAGCAAATAAATGGCTAAGAAAATGTGTGAAAACAAGGCTGTAAACAACAACTTTTATGACAAAGAACTTAATTACAACTAACTAGTTGACAAGCCAGAGTAAGGGTCGAATAAAAAGCATTTAACATCTGAAGGAAAGCCTAAACTTTGGTCTGTCTTGTCCAAATAGATAATGAACCCATTTGTCTAAGTTAATGAAATCTAAATGACAGGTATATGATAATGAGGCCAGAGATATCTCAGGTGAATGGGCATTCAATCCAAGTGACTTTTGCTGGCCCCTAATAACAGATAGACAAACAAATATAGAATATTCTATGATTCCTTAAGTACATACTGTGTACAGCAAAAAAAGGAAAAAGAAAAGATCATCATGAAAGCATAAATATTCTTATAAACACTTATGAAAAAAAAAGCAGTGGAAATGGTATCCCTGTAGCTCTTGCTGAAAACAAACTATTTCATTTTCCTTTGATTTTGGTCACCACTTTCAATTGTAATTGCTAAATTTGGTCAGAATCCACCCAAGGAGCCAGGTCAGGAACAACATGGTAAGGTGGGGAAAGGCAGGGCTGAAGACAAGCTAGAACACACAAAGTGGCCATCTGGGGCACAAGCTACCCACAGTGCAGAGCAAAGGCTTGTTCAGGTGGCAGACAGAGACAGGAATGGAGACCAGAACTGCTACAGTGTCTCTGGGACAGGGACTGATGGTCCCAGGCTGGGCTGAAATAGAGCATTGGGCCATGGGCAGTGAGGGGCCCCAGGGAGGCAGGTCAGGGCTATCGAGGACTTACTGGTGGTGCCCTCAGAACCCTGAGAAAAGAAAGAAAAAAGAAAATGGCGAGAGCATCTGATCTGTGATTGGAAATTAGGGATGGTTGGAAACAAAATGAATGATGGAAATTTCTATAGTGAGAAAGAGGAAGAGCTAGCAGGGAATATAACCTTAGCAACACAAAGAGCAATTTAATTTTTATCAAGAAGAGACATTGAGCCGGCCATTACACTGATCCAAAGAACAAAAGTGTGATTTATCTTTCAGCAGCAAGGATATTTCCTGTGAATCTTGGACTGGACATTATTTTTAGGGGAAGTCCACAATATGTATGGGGTGTCCTTCATGTCAAGACAGATGATGCAGCTCTATTCTCCAGTGAAACGATTCAAGGGCAATAATGCTGAGCACACTATCAAAAGAAAGGAGTGGGGAGGATTGCCATAATCTGAATGGAATTTTTCAAATTCCTAGAGAAGATGGTAAAAGATGGCAAGATACTAAAGATCAGAAGGCAACAAAATAAAAATTCTGTAGAACCATCAGGAATTTAGACTGCACAGCCAGTAGTGAAAACAATGTATGTTTAAATCTTGCATAGATCAGGATAAACACAAAACCCCACTTCAGCCACTGTCAGATTTCCCCATGCTATTAACAGGGGTTTTTTTCATTCTGTTCCTTTAAATTAGGACCACACCGTCTTTTCATTGTATGGCTTAACTTTATGGGGATTGTTCAGCAGTATTTATCTTTTTTTTTTCTAAGAGAATTCCCTCTGGAACAACATAACTCCTTTCTCTGGGTATTGACTACCATGGAAATAAATAACAGAACCCAAATCTTTCTGGAAAGGATTTCTGATCAACACAGAATCAGTAAGAATGATGCTATTTTAGTATATTTATGATATCATAATGTCATTAATACTATATAAATGATGTCAATACCTTCTGCAGTGTAGCTCTGCAAGGCTGGTGAACAACGTCTTTAGATAGATTCCTTACAGTATATCAAAAGCAATGTATTTGCTCACTTTCCCAAATGACCTGATACCTTGTTTTTGTCTCACCTGACTCACTATGGCATGCTTGAGGACTATCAGTTTAGAAACTCGTGTTGTAGACTTTCAGGTAAAAGGAATCCTTGGATATTGATGAGGGAGTTTTTTGACAATGTTCATGAAACCTTTTACTTCGCTTCTCTAACTATATTGATCATTCCATAAACTCTTCCTCATTAATTAAAGCAAAAAATGCAATCTAGCTGTACAGTGTCAAAGTATGAGTAGAAGTGGTCAATAGTTTTCAAACGGCAAAGGTGGTCATAGGAAGCTATCTGCCCAAGGTTGTGCCTTTGTCACACCGTTTGTGAGATAGGAAGTTGTGCTCTGGCATTCATTACTGTCTAGCAGGGTGGGCTTGATAGGTCTTTTTCCCGGTAGGCTAATATTTGATTTTATGTAGTTCTTCAAAGGCAAAGGCTCTGCATTCTAGTCTCTCTTGAAAAAAGAAAAAAAAGAAAAGAAAAAAAAGAAGAAAAAAGAAGATAAAAGAAAAGGGAGTTGTATCTCTTAGTGAAAAATAGCCTGTGTGAAGAAGTATAGAAAAGGTGGAGAAGTAACAAAGGAATAGTTCTGCTGGTACTTACCATATTATAGGTACCTAGAGGTAGCCTACATTGTTTGGATAAGTGTAGCCAAAACATTCATTGGCACATATAGAAATTATTCATGTGGCATGGAATACACACAGCAGAGATAAATTTAAGTGCATAATTTGGGGAAATCATGTAATGATGCTTTAGATTTTCAACTAAAGACAGTTATGTGCCAATCAAGGAATGAATAATTGCACTTGAAAGCACTGAATGAGCCTCATTAGATCCAGAACATTGTATACATAATCACATGCTCAGACATTCTATCAAAAATCTGGCAAATTAAGGTTGATATTTCCCTACTGGAAAACAGCAAATAACGCAGTTGGATCAAACCTTCTCAGCAGGCCATGTAAAATAGGAATTTGCATTACTTTCTTTGCCTCTCTGAGAGAGGAAGGAGAAAAAATCCAGTCCATAAGGATGACAAAAGAGCTCTGCAAGTGACTTACTCTGTAATCTAATAACACTTTTGTCTGTTCTGCATCAGTCTACTGATGCGTCAGAATTTTTAGGATTTTAAACTTTTTGTAGATTTTAAAGAAGCTGTAAAGTAAATATAGGGTTTTAGCATAATTGTATAATTTCTCACACTTTAGAATAGTAGTTAATATTTACCAAACCCCATTCCTCCATTTCATACCGAATTTTCTAAATTTTTTAGGCTTGTTTAGGCTCCTTTCAAGGCAGGACTATAGTAAATACATATTGTTTAAGAACATGTGCACCCGAGGCCGGAACAACAAGATACCATCACAGACAAAGCAATCTTCAAGCCCGGAACCTTGGAGAAGCTCCAAAGATAGTACATCAATGAAGAAGAGGAAGATGAGGAAGAAAAGGATCTTAGGACCTCCGACTCAATTTCCACGGAGGCGTGCCAGGGAGGCAGATCTGGGAGCGGATAGTTCTTGGATCAGACCATAAATTGTGGAACCCCTGGACATGGGTACACGCCTTTTGTACTCCTTGCACCAGAAGGCCTTCATTAAAGACCTGCTCTTTATCTTATCTATACTAAATTTGCCTGGAGAGTTTTTTTGCTCCCAATTTTTAGGCAACACTACTTTGACATAGATTGTTTTCCTAATTGATCTCTAATATAAAAAAAAGATTAAAACCAACTGTTTATGTGCAAAATGTTCTTAATGTAATAACAAAATTTGACTGAAACCTCTGCGCAAAACAATAATAAATAGACTTGTATTTGTTTACCCTTTTCATGAATCAGCAGTATCTGTATATAAGAATGTAACTGCTCTTAGATATTAATTTTCCTTTTCTTCAGTGGAATTAAAGAGACGGTATTAGAAATAATAGTTCACATTTATGCTTGAAAAATGAAAAGGATAAAATATGAAAGTATTGTAATGAAGGAAGAGAGGCAGACAAAGACTGTCAGAAAAAGCAGGTAGATAAAATTCAAGCTATGCTGAAGTGGGCAGAGAAAACAAGAGGGACGTTCTAGGTGTGGCCAAGCATTTTTATTACTTTAGTCAGATATATTCAAAGGATTGTCTCACATGTTCAAAAAAATTTCTTGGTCAATTTTCACCTCATTGTGGTGATCAGATTGCAGGTACATGCCATGGTTTCTAGTTTATGCCTCCTGGGTTTCCACTTTAGCTTTAGTCTCTTCACTATTACTACTCCTCAGCTGAACTCATGTTCTTCACATTTAATCAGATTCCATTTAGCATCCATCACATGTAATTTCAAATTGCATGGCTAGCTTGTAATGCAAGTTGGGTTTCTTTTAAATTGGGAAAAAAATGGATTCTGAAACAAAGTTGTGCCTTGAGCAAATGGACACAAGAGCACTTCTAATCTGTAAGGATTCAATTATTGCCTGCTGAGCCACAGAGCCTTTATTTGTCTGATTTAGTGTCACTTATTTCAAGTAATGTGAAGAGGAGGGGAACATGTCCTCTGAGTGATTAATCTTAAACAGGAACAGAAGAAACAGTACAGTGATGTTTCCTGGTCTTTGTTTCCAGTGCTTAATAGGAAACGACCGAACTAGACCTGCCTTGCCCTCTCCCCTCCTCCCTCCTCCTCCTTCCCCATCCTGCTTTTGTATTTTAAGAAATCTATATTTCATTCACATTTGCCTTCCAGGTAAGAATACAGCAGTTATATAATCCTTATTCAAGTGATCTGGTTAACTCCTGAAATAACTGAAGCTAGGTTGTTCTGGAGTAACTCTTGCATATTAAAAATAGACAACAATCAAAAATTGCCTACACTGCTCTTTGAGACTTTATATTTAGCCTTTCTTTCAAAGGCATCAGTTGAAGTTCACTAACTGGGGTTCAGGACAGAGTTACTGCAAAGAGGAACATCATTCTTAATTAAATTTGGAATAGGTGAAACGAAGGTCATAGTCTTATTAGTAGACCAAGTACAATATTTACCCCTGATTAACCTAACACTTGGTTTGAGTGCCCCATGCATAAAGCTATTCCCTCTGGACTTCTGAAAAGAACTATAGGGGATACTATTTAGCTGAAGAAGATAGCTGGTACAAAAGTCAGATGACTGAGAACACAAAATTGTAGAAGGTGTTAAGCAAAAGAGGAAAGAATGTTTGATTATATTCCCTCAAAAATGAATCTTATTTGTTAGGAGATGTCAAATCCAGTAGCCCAGTGGAGGTGAGGCTGCCACAGCTCCATCTCCACAGGTCCAGCAAGTAGCAAGACCGAATGTATATTCCCAATAGACATGCTCATAGGCACACGTGCACATGGAAACATAGAAATTTAGGCTGGAAAAGAACTTTAAGATTATTGAGTCCAGCTATAAAAAATTATATAGAAGCACAGGCCATCACAGACAGACAAACTCAGCACTAGCACAAGTACAAGCAGCACTAATGACCTCATCCTATTTCTCCGGCTGATTAGGATGAAAGCCCATTAGAGTGTGGATCCCTCCAATAGCTAACCTTTGAAACATAATCTACCCTGGACCGCCATTCTTTCCAGTTGTAGACGCTTGGACATGTGAGCCCCAGAGGATGCAGCCCCCTCTAGATGCTGATACTCAGACCTACATGCACAAACACATACACATATTATGGGTCTCTCCAGCACCTGGCCTTAGACACCCAACAGACTACAAACCTGGCCCCTGGGTCCTCCAGTTGTATTGCACAGAGAGAGAGAAATGCCCCTGGTAGCTGGTCCAGACTCATAAAATTACCAGCAAGTAAGGGCCCATGCACTCTCCACTTGCTGGTCTGGATCTCCTTGTCCCTCCAGTAGTGGACTGAAGACCCTTGAATCTCTCCACTATCCAGCCTGGGCTTATGGTGGCTGCAACACTTGACTCCAAGACCTCTTCCCCTATTTCCTGGTTAGTCTAGCTTGATGTAGGTACACTGGTGTACCTACCAACACAGCATATGTATGAACTCTGGTGCCTCCAGGTGTTGGCTCCCAGCCCCTATGACCAAAGGTCCCACTTCATTTGCTGGCATTTGGATATCCATACACACAGAGACACAAAATAGAGTCCCCTTACAAGAAAAACAGCTCAAAATGACGTTAAATGAGAAGACATAACAGGCTGGAGAGATCAGCGCAGAGCACAGCCAGACAGGTGTATTGACAAGCAGTCTGCTTACATGCGATCAACTCCTTTTACCATCTTTTTCCCTCTTATTCTTGGTCCTTCCCAAACCAGCTTGATCCTTTCCTTTTTCCACCTTTGTGCTTCCCCTAAATCTCCTGTAAGTAGTCTTCTAAAATCCCAAGATTTTTTTTCCCTGCATCCCATAGTTAGTGCCATACCTCTGTAGATATCCAACCCTATCAGTCCAAAAGGTAAACCAGAGAGGTTTTCTGATAATTCCTCTTCATGGGTATCACTCCAGCCCATGGGATTGAGCATACCCTGGGGCAGCCCTCGGAGGAGGAGTTGAGGCCAGGGCTGTGTAATTGGGGTTTTCCTACCAGCTGTTATACCTCTGTGCTCTTATGTGTTCTTGATCATAGAATCACAGAATCAGAGACTCGTAGAATCAACTGGGTTGAAAAAGACCTCCAAGATCATCAAGTCCAATACCGCCGTGGTTACTAGACCATGGCACTAAGTGCCACATCCAGTCTCATCTTAAAAACCTCCAGGGATGGTGAATCCACCACCTCCCTGGGCAGCCCATTACAATGTCTGATTACTCTCTCTGTAAAAAATTTCTTCCTAATATCCAACCTAAGCCTCCCCTGGCAAAGCTTAAGACCATGATGATAGCCTTTAGTCACCTTTCCTAATGGTTACATTAGTCAGTCTTGATACAAATACTAAATATACTAAAGATGTCTGCAAATTACTCAAATTTAGAAAACATTATCCATATTTTAAAATTTTGTGCATTTAAAAATGTAGGGTTTTTTTCTATTGGATATTGAGGATTGCTTAATCACAGGTCCTCGGCTGTTGATCTTTACCTGTAAGGTGAAGCTTCACAGATCTTCATGAAGAATTAAGATAGGAACAGTATCAAACTATGGTCAAGAGCCAGGAGATCCCATTCCAGCCTATAATAAAAGATCACTCTTCATGCAATAGTTTTTGTTTCAAAGGAATTAAACGGTCCATTACATTTGATTAGTTATGTGGCATGTGATTGATGAAGTAAACATTTTAACAAAATGCATGTTACAAAATAATTAGATAATTAGTAATTGTGGTTCATTAGAAACAGTTGTAGGAATCAAAACACTTAAACTGAAGTTTAACATCATCAGCACACAAAATAGGGTAAGACATAGTGTAATTTCTCTGCTACAGAATTTAAATAAAATCCCATACTTCGTTGCTTTTTAGTCATACACAAAAAAGTTTATACTTAGTACTTATACAGACTTATGCTCACAGAGAGAACATTTTATTGAAAATATTTGTTAATTAATTTTACCTCACAGTAGAACATGTACAGGAATCTTTAAAGCCCAAATCCATTTATTGTTTTCACTGGTTTTATGAGCAATATTTAATCATGTGGTTAAGTCAGAAAATAAAATTTTCACTAATTTGGTGTTAAACTCATAAAAAGGGAGCTCACAGAGCAGGTTCCATGGTAAAGTCCCCCAAATTATCTCTCAATAAGGAAGAAATACAGTAGCAAAGACGACAATTATAATGTTTGAGAACATCAAGATAAAAAATTTTATTCATACAGTCTTTTTATTTTTGTTTCACTTTTCTCTAGTGAAATAGTCTTCTAGGTATTTAATATTTTTAAAGGTGGCTTCTAAAATGAGATTATTTTATTATTCATTAAAATGATGAGAAATATATTCTTGTCTTTGTTCTGATATTTTGGACTTTCCTATAATTCCCACTGACACCCAAAGAACTTGTAGTACCACTGAAACATTAAGGATATTATTTACTTCAGGATACTCTATTGCCAGCTGCTTTTACTTTTCTTGGGAATGTCTTCCCAAGAAGCTGTATTTATTTTGTCACTGTGTAACCTTTTATTTCCAAAAATTTTAGCACCAAATTCCTCATTTTCAGTAAATAAATAGGAATAGAAAACATATATGATATTTCAAGTTTTAACTGTCCAGGTCTTGAAAAAAATTGGTGATTACTAAATCATAGTTCATATGAGCATGATAAATGTTTTGGATGTAGTATGTATTGCCATTGTCATCATAACATTTATAAATTGTCAAAACTGGTGGCAGAAATTTGCGAGGGATTAGGAGGCAGGTAATCATGATTTCAGTAGCAGACTTTTAACAATGTCAGTCACCCTTTACAATGAATTCTTGGAAGATATTGGGAATAGGAATACCGGTATAATGAAAGAAGTCAGGTTAGGTTATCATAACCCTTTCTGTTCCTGAAATTAATGAAGTCTAGATTATGAAAGCTTAGGCAAAAAAGGCTTATGCACTGTCTTGTCTAGCCTATGTGCTGATGTAGAAGGAAAAAAAAAAGCAAGATTTACTGTAACTGAATTTTTTAAGGGAGTGGAAAGAAAATGGAGGGAGGGTTCTGTAGAAACATAATGCTTGCTTTTCATACAGAGAAGTGGACAGAGTAGAAGTGAGGGCACGTCAACTTGTCTGGGAAAATGTACAGCCTGAGGCATTGAACTGTTACAGGTTTTCCTCTGTCCTTACCAATCACTTCTTGGCACCTATGAAATTGCATTCTCCTTCCTAATTTTCAGCAAACTCAGGACAATCAATTAATGTTTATTCTGGCAGAGAGTACCAATAACTTTGTGTCCTCTAAACCAAAGAACATATGATATCCTGTTTTGCAGAATAGTAAGAAATATTTGCTACTGCATAATTCTAAAATTTTCAAAATGATCCCCCAGTTTGAATTTTTTTTCTGGACCTCCCCCGCCTTATATTCTACAGTGCTTGTCTGAACTATATTTCTATGTCAATATGAGCATTGTCAGAAAGTGGTAATACAAATGAAATGCCTAAAAAGATTTTTAAAGATTTTTTAAATGCTGAAATATTTATGTGAAGAGGAAAAAACTGAACTGGTGTTTAGCCTTGGGAAACAGTGAAACTTCAAAGAAATTGGTGGGCATAGCCAAAGGTATTTCACAGGTTTAAAACCTCATAAAACCTGTGAGTCCAAGGTACCTGCTTTAGGTAACTACATTACTAAAATTAAACATTCCTTTAATTTGAATAGCAGTTAGTACAAATATCTAAGTCCCATATTGCAGTGTGCACTCAGTCATCCATGAAATAACTGAGAGTGGGGAAGTGAGGGAGGGGTACCAACACAGACCATCCACCAGCTGAAATGTTGGCACTGATTTTATTTTTTTGATACACAGTAATGTTCATTTTTCTAGAGGCTAAGGAATATCTTCCTTAAAGACAAAAAGTCAGCTTTAGCTTATTCAGTGGCTGCATCATTGCCATGAGAGACTCCTTGCAGGCAATCAGCTACATTTCAGCTGTGTTTCTTTCTGTCTCACACAGGCACATTTAAAGGTGTTCCTGACAGAGTTCGCTAAAATGCCAGTCAGCCAACAGAAATACAGAACTTTGTATTTTCCTATAAATGTGAATGGTACATTTTCACCTTAATCTCTTCACTGGGATAACCAAACTGATATTTAATTACCCGTTCAGAACCTGGGTCCTAATTAGAGCTGTGCAGAGCTATTCACACTTTGAGCCTGAGTGAATAAGTCTCTCACTGTTTGGAAGTTTATTGCCATTAGCCCGGTGGGTTTGCTCTTCACCACAAGATTTAGTTCATCCATTGTGCTCCAGAGAAAGAAAAACCCCTGAGAACACAAACACTGACATTACAGCACTCCACCAGGAGCCCACTGTGCTTTTCTATCCTTTTGAGCAAGCTATTAAAAGGCAAAGTAAAAAACTGTAGTAGATTCAACCAGTGGGAAATACTAAGGCAATTTTACAAAAAAAGAAGGGTATTACTGAAAGAATGGAGGAGATTTAGAGAAAAAAAATGTTGAAGCAATTTAAGATAATAGGATGCTAATTAAAGAGGAATTATAGGGGAGACTTTATAATACTTCTAACACTGGTGTTAATGTTGACTGCATCTGGGTTGAAACAAGCACAAGTAGCTAAGGAACTACTAGCAATTAGGGACCAGACACTGCCGCTCTCAGGGAAGCAGGTAGCACTCAGGGCAAGTAACAGAGGCAAACCATGCCCTAGATGCTACTCAGTGTGATTGCTCTGCCATTGTCATGACACTAGATAGTTAGAAATAAATTACACAGTCAGCACTCTCTCTTGTAGGAGTCTCATGTGTGTGACTAAGGTGAATTCAGCCTGAATGGATGTTTCCATGGTCTAATTCCTGAATATATTTACCTTAAACTGCACAATACACTTTCAGGCAACTTCTGAAATGCCCTAGAAAGGTTGGTTCCTGTATGGGTCAAATTATACCATCAAAATTAACATGAATAGCAGTACCATTATATATTAGAAAGATGAGTTTCTCTGTAAAATAGTCCAATTAGCATGAGATAATGCATGATAAAAACAGAAATAATGTCAAATATTAAAATATCTGTTGAATCGGTTTAAATTACTCATTTGAACCCTTTTCTTGTTTTCCCTTTTTTATTAATCTTTGGAAACTTACAAAAGCTTCAAAAAAAGCAAGGATACTTTATCTCTACTTTGGTATGGTTAAGATAAAAACATTTAAAAGATAAATGGGTGTTTTATTTTAATTAAAATAAGTAAAAATATTTATGGTGAGAATGTAAGACAATTTTTAGCCTGGAGCAAAGTGTTGTGCTTGGGTTACATACCTGAAAAAAAATGAGGCTTATGAAATTGAGATTGAAAGTACTGAGTTTGCTGACACAACAGTCTGTATAGCACGTGACCACAGTAATGTAAACATTTTCAAAAATAATACCTAATCAAATATGACACTATACATTAGAAACAAGAAAAACTCTTATCCTTTGTAATTAAAAATACATTGATGTGGCATACTCAGTGGAAAAAAAAAAAAAAAGAAAAAAAAACCCAAGAAACTGGAGAAATTGTACAGCTACATAATCATGCATTTTAAAATTATGATCTTCTTGGCCTACAGCTGTCTGTTGTATTGCACCCAGTACATCACTCTAGAACACCGGTGGCCAAGTACTGCAATAAAGGAGAAGGTGGCATATTACAAATCCTATAATTAACCTATCCCAGAAGTATTTTCTCTCCTGAGGTTCTACTTATTCCAGTGCTTCCAGGGTAGGACTCAGCTGCCTGTCTCTGCAACAGTCAAGATATAATGACTTCTGCTTCCCAAAAAGGACTCAAAATAAATGAACGTACAAAATACTAAGCAATCTGTACAATCCATATATGATTTCCTGAAGGACTAGGAGGCAAGAAAGTCAAGGTTATATTTTAATTCTTTTCTGAATCATTCTATTCTTAGTTTTCTATTATTACCTCTTCTTGAAAGAAAAAGTGCCCACGTGCGGAACAGTCTAAAATAAGAACATTAACCCTAGATCACTTCTTGCCTGTGCTGGTACCTAAGATCATTTGCAAAGAAAAGTCATTACTTAGAGGTCTTTTGCAAGGTCCTGACCTTGGCTACCTAAACAATGTGCAGACAATACATTGTTCCAGGAATGAGCCCCTGCTTGTACCCATAATAAAGGTCATATCAGAAAGACAAGCAAGGTATTTCTATCCCTCTGGTTTACTTCACCGTGCTACTTATTTAGATGAGCCTGATACTGTTACTTTGAATTCTATGCAGTATAAAAGAGATTTCAAGCATCTGACAGGACAGTGGTGGAACAGGAGATAACAGCAAAGCATGATAAAGATCATAAAGGTAGATGGAGAAAGATGACTCTCAGATGAACATTTCAGACAACTAATGAGAGTAAATAAGTGTCATGAAATCTGGCATGGCATTACTCAAAGGAGGCAGCAAAAAAAGATTTAAGGACCATGGAAAGAAGAGGAAGGATATCTTCCAGTGCACTAAGGGGAGGAGACTTTAAAATAGACTAGATCCGTGATAAAATCTCAGAAGTGAAGAGAGGGAGAAAAACCCAAACACAAAAGCCTATTTTTTATCTAAACTTATGCACAGGTGAATCACCTGCAATACAGTCATGAAAGGGTCAAGTACAAGATCAGCCTTTCGGATGTTATTACACAGCTACCCCGATATGGGAGTACTTAGGGAGAACTTTTCATTAAAACACAGCCAAAACATAATGCAAATTACACCCTAGAAAGTAGATGAGCTAAAACACAGAGGTTCTGATTTAGAGGTGAAGTCTCCTTAGGAATGACAAGTGTGCGAACAAGAGAGAAAGGTGTACCATGTATTGAAGGTGTACTTTTTCACAAGTTCATGGAAAGGAGTGAGCTTCGTTAGATTTTTTTTTTCCTTAGAAAAGGAAAATAAATGCAGAGCTGAATTCACATATTCCACATAAGCTGGAAGACAAAATAATTTTTTTTGAGGAATAAGTTAATAATTTTTAAATTTAAGCCTCTGTAGCAAAAGGGGACTGTAATTGTTTAGAGATACATAAAAGGAAAAATAGGATGACACAGTCAGTGCATGAAATATTTTGTGGGCAGTTTTTGTTTTGGACAGTAAAGGATGCTAAGTTTTTAGATCTTGTTTAAACTAACTAAAATGGTAGAACATGTAAACAAAGGGCACATTCAGAAATTGAAATTGTGAAAGAGTACAATGTTGCCTTAAAGGATCAGGGGAGTCAAAAAATACACTCACCAGGCAATCATTAGTAGAGATAAGGTAGAGAGTAGCTTTAATAAAAGGCCTTCAACCACTACAGGGGTACAGAGATGCACACACCACGTTTCCAGGGAGTTCCACAATTTAAGGTATTTATCCATCCAATTCCAAATCTATCCATCCCCCAGATCCTCCCAGTTCTGCCCCTTGGCATGCCTCTTTGGGAAATTGAGGCAGGAGCTCTGGGATCCCCTCTTCCTCATCTTCCCCTTCGTCACAGCATGTCCAGTCCTTGGAGCTTCTCCAAAGTTCTGGGTTTTGAAGGATGCTTTGCCTATCAGTGTATCTTGTTGTTCAAGCCAGGGTGCAAATGTTCTAAACAGAAAGAAGGCCTACATTGAGGGAAGTCTAAACAAGCTAAAGGAATTTCAAAAGTTAGATATGAAATGGGGAAAAGCATTTCGATCTGTGTAAACTGCTGTGCTAAAGTGTGAGCTAACTACAGCTACTTCTACAATCTACAAAAAGCTAAAAATCAAAAACATCCATAGCCATCACAGAAAAGCTGTGAGAAGTAATATTAATATGAAAGTAAAAGAGCAGGAAAGTTACGGCTGAGGAGGAAGGCAAGCTCCATGTCTTTCAGGAGTACAAGAGACAGTCTACTGTGAAGAGAAAAAAGTTTAAAGGGCGAGAGAGTGCAGCGCTGCTGGAATGTATTGAAAGAGAAGGTATTTCATGCATAGTGGTAGGTTATTCGCAAGTGAAGCAAGGAATGGTAGAATAGTAAGAAACTATTGTAGAAGCATCAGAATTTCTCCAGTGACCTGAAAATTCAGAAGAATAAAAAAAAAAGTGGAAAGAAGATTATAGGTTTATACATGAATATAAAGGAGCAGCTCAAGACCCTTAGGGATAAGATCAAAAAAGCATGGGGACATAAAAGGAAACAAAATATGGTTCACTAAATGCTGAAAGACAAAGTCAAAACGTACACTTGGTTCTTAACAGTGACGTAAAGAAGATTAAGAAAGACTCAAAAAAAGATTGAAGTGTTCAATAGTATATGTGCTCAAGTCTTTCTGAAAACAAAGACACAAGAAATGCATCTATAGAAGCTCTCTGGTTTCAAATATTTAATAAGTTGACAAATATTTAATAAATTTAACTTTAACCAGGAAATAACAGTGTAGAGAAAAAAATATATTTAAGAAATATAGAAACAAGATAACTGATTTTTCACTGAAGAAAATAAATTTGCAAAAATATAACTTCGATCAGTTCCCGATCTCTGTCTAACCATAACTATCCTCTAAAATTTGCCTATAATGTCCAAAATAAAACAAAACCTTACATAAAAAAAAAAATTGGAAATTATAGGATATAGTAGTTTCCACTCACATAAGTATTGACTTAAATACACGTATTGATTGTTCACTTTCTCAATTGAATTAATTCTAAAATATCTAGAAGTTTAGATAGTAGCAGGTTTTTTGATTTCCTAAGAGCTGATCGTGTCAAATTAATTTCATTCTCTAAGGTTACCTGTGTTGAGGAATACGTTTGGTGCAAGGAGCTCAGTTTGCAAGCTGCAGTTTGAGATGCAGTTGGCCATGAACTGCCAACCATTTGGTTAACAAAGGACACAAAGATGCGTGGTGCCAGCCAGGTGGATGGACACTGGGAGACACAGCAGGAGCAGAGGACTCAGGAGGAAGAGGGAAACTTCTGCTTGGGTAGACTGTGTCGGTGTAAAAGCCATGGGGACCTTGATTAGGGGGTCCCTCCTCAGAGGTACCAGCTGAGGCTGTTTCTATATTACTGTGCCATGAATAAATTGCTTTATAGAACTAGACGTACAAGAATCCACTAAGGGAAACCTGGGGTTGAACTGGTAAGGAAACCTGGTTTGACTGTGTGAGTGAGGTATGTGGGGAATCAAGTGGGGCTTTGTGAACAAAGAAATGGCCCAAAACTTCATCAGGTAGAATACTGTGGCATGAAGCTGTAAATAAACTCAGGTAAAATTAGCAAGTGATTTGGAAGACGTGACTCGTGAGTAAGGATGAAACTTAAAGTTTAGATAGCATAAAAATGGGGAGAGGTATATTACACATGATTGTTGAGTTGACAGAGCCAGAGAGCAGATAAATATATTTTCTCAATGTATTAAAAATATTTTTAATTTGGATTCTAGGAAAAAAACTTCTCCAGGACAGAAAACGCTTTCTGTAGACAGTATCCAAAGGTTTTCACATTTTATTATTGTAGTTTTAAATTTTGGTGAAACGTGCTATAAACAACAGAGGGTGATGGCCTACATCTGCTTAATCCTATCTCAGTGTATGAAGGTGGGCTAGATTTTATTTTGGGTACATCTACTGCTCTATTTCTGTCACTTTGAATACCATAAATATTCTTTATGCAGTGAGGAAATGTCACATTTTCTTTTGTAGCATTAGTCATATTTTTTTTTGCACTACTTTATCTTCACTTTTCAATGTCTAATGGAAACAGTAAAATTGGGGAACAAGAATGATGTAAACCTCCCTCTTCTTACACATATAGGATAGCACTACAATGGTTACATATAAAACATACTCCTGTTTTATTTATGTGGCCATACAAAAGGTATATCTATCCATGATCAGAACAAATAACAAGGGTATTTTGTACATCTTCTTATGGAAAACTGTAAAAATATTCGTTAAAACTGCTCTGTAATTTCTTATCTGATTGAAGAATCTGATGCACAGAGAGCACTCAGATTTGCCGTGAAGCTATTCAAAGAGCATATTTGCCAGTGAAAATGGTAGATTTCGTCTCTGTAGGCATGATTTTTTAAGATTAAAGGAAGAGGTTCAGATTTGATAATGATACTTGAGTAGAAATGCTAAAGATTTTCATTTTTTCACCATCAGTTATACACTTAGTGGTTTAGAAGGAGAGATTGGCTTGAATCATCTTTTGATAAACCCACGGCAGGACAGGTGCTGCAGAGGCAGAGAGAGGAGACCTGATTCCTCCTCATCACACAGCTGTGTAGTGAAAGCCTGCAACTTTGACCTTCATGATAAGTTATCTGCGTTCATCTAACACCAACAGATATTATGCTACTGTCCACCCCGTTTCACACCTATTAATATTTCATTATGATACCTTTTATTCGCACATTTCAAGTCCTTTACAGAACCCAACTGTTTTTACCATACTGTTGGAAACAGCAATTCTGTCTGACTGACAGGCCTATGGTTACACTAGGAAAGTATAATTTATCAATATCCTATAGGACATGTTGAAGCCAAAATCCACCCCTTAGAGCTTTCCTTTAAAAAAAAAAACAAGAAGAAGAAGCAGAAGGAAGGCATGTTTTAATCTCTACTTTTTTGGGGTTTAATACGAGAACGGGACTATGGCCTGTTCTTGGCACAGCTTTCAAGGTGACCTCAAGAATAATTATCATAACATCTATCATCCACTTTTATTCAGATAATTTACCCAGGCTGACATTTCTCTGTTCAATAAAAGCATTATTTTACAAGGATACTCTTAAACCCACCAGAAATCCTCCAAGATTTATAGCGTATTATCAGACATTGATTTATTTTTCTTATAATTCTCTCTGCAACTAGATAAAAATGAGAATAATTATTTAAGGTTATATTTTTATATAGGATTAAAATTTACTACCTATAGAAAAAATATTATAATTAAAATAGAGCATGAAAAAACCAGGGCAAGTTTATGCAAGGAAAATAGACAATAGTTTGTGCAAGAAAAATTTTCAGTCTGGAAACTGTATTAGTGCTGAATAATTCCATTCACTGCATGACGGTTTGTACAAATGCATCTTTACAATAAAGAAGTCTTCGGAAAACCCCATATTTACACTTTTGCATGTTAGACAGCAACAAGACAATCTCTGCTGGATGAGGATTACAAGCTAATTAATAATTCCTCAGTACCCTTTTTTTTTTCAGTCCAGCAATGTGAAACGAGCTCAAATACAGAGGATACAGTCCTGTTCCTAAATAGCTCGGGCTCCATCTGACACAAGTTGAACACCAAACTGATCTTTTGTCTCTCAAACGGAGGCATTATACTGCTCTTCAGAAATACATAGCAAGATAAAAGAAAAAATTATCCCTTTCTGTTCCTCTTATAAGTAGGTTTACTTTCTCCAGCTTTTTGCTACAACAGTGCTCTTTTTAGAGCCAAGGACAGTTGTATTTGATACATCTAGTACCAGTCATATAGCCATAAATCTGTACTGCAGGAGATAGTGAAGTCATTAGTTTAACATAGTGACAGTTGGATTAAGACACCTGTCATCTGATAACTGAAAACCAATCGGTGTCTACGTGCTGCATGTTTCAGAACTTCTTATGCGAGAATTGTCTTCCTGGTGCTACCATCCTAAATGACATCTTTATTGGTGTTCCTCTTCCCAAAGGAGGGTAAAAGTCAATTCAAAATCCTAAAGCAAACTTTCTCAAGTAATTCATTTTTTCTAGAATATTTTTCTGATATTCTTTAAATATCAGAAATACATAATTATTTTACCATCTTTTTTATTTATTTAATTGTTGTAGATGTCTATGAGGCCTTCTTCTGGAAGACATGTTGTTCTTCCAGCTCAAAGAAGAATAGGAAACACTGGCAATGTTTTGAAATTATTATTACTTTTACCCAGAAGAATTTTGCTGGCTTAGATTCAAATGGCACCACTTTTATGTTGCCTTGTAGATATAAAGTAATTAGTGTATTCTACATCTTAAATTATCCTTTATTTTTAATTTTTCTGGTGGAAAAAAAATAATAATGTCAAACTGAGAATTTTAACCTTCTTTTGTTTCATGTTATTTGATTTTTCTTCCCCATTGTTTAAGTTCAACAGAAATTAGAGGAAAATAATAAATTACATAAAATATGTCACTTTTCAAGACCTATAATTACTTCAGTAACAAGATTTTTAGATGTACTCTTTGGTAGAAGATTGAATTCATAAGACCCTGACAAATCTTCAGAATAGCAGTCTTTTGTCAAAGGTCCAGTTGCATGCTCTGGATCTTTAGATTTTAAGTAGTGACGGACTGTGATGGGTTCATCTTGTCTGGATGCCAGTGCCCACCAAAGCACTCTATCACTCCCCTCCTCAGCTGGGAGAGATGAGGGCAGCAAGAGATCACTCATTAATTATTGTCACAAGCAAATCAGACTCAAATTGGGGAAATTAATTAAATTTGTTACCAATCAAATCAGAGAATAAAGAAATAAACCCAAATCTTAAAACATCTTTCCACCACCAATCCCTTCTTCTCAGGCCAAACATCAGTCCAGAATTCTCTACCTCCCCCGAAGCAGTGCAGGGGGATGGGGAATGGAGGTTGTACTCAGTTCATCATATGTTGTCTCTGCTACTCCTTTCTTTTCAAGGGGAGGACTCCTCACACTCTTCCACTGCTCCAGTGTGGGTTCCCTCCCACAGGAGAGAGTCTCTTGGAACAACAGTGTGGGTCCTTTCCTCTGACTACAGTTCTTCAGGCACAGACTGCTCCAGTGTGGACTCCCCATGGGGTCACAAGTCCTACCAGCAAACCTGCTTCAGCATGGGGCTCCCACGGGGTCACAGTCTCTTTCAGGCATCCATCTGCTCCAGCACAGGGCCCTCTATGGGCTGCAGGTGTATCTCTGCTTCCCCATGGACCTCCATAGGCTGCAGGGGCACAGCTGCCTCTCCATGGTCTTCACCATAGGCTACAGGGGAATCTCTGCTCTGGCACCTGGAACACCTCCTCCCCCTCCTTCTGCACTGACTTGGGTGTCTGCAGAGCAGTTGCTCTTACGTATTCTCACTTCTCTCTCCTCGGACCACAATAACTTCCATGCAATAACTTTTTTTCCTTCTTAAATCTATTATCATGGATGTGTCGCTACTATGGCTGATGGACTAGGCCAGCAGTGGATCCTTCTTGGAGCCAGCTGGCATTAGTTGTGTCTGACATAGGGGAAGCTTCTGACAGCTTCTTGCAGAAGCCACCCCAGTAGCCCCGCCCCCATCAAAACCTTGTCACACAAATGCAATACAAAGATCCAGCTTGTAAAGTAAAATATAAGTCACTAGTTCCTTCAGCCTGTGACACTGCATCAGTGGAAGCATCTCACAGTCATTAATACATTCTTCCTGATATAAAAAGAGCAACAGAAATGGTATAATCTTCCCATCTTGCTGGTCAGCTGCAACCTCCAGCAGTTTCCCTTACTGGAAAATGCAAGTTTCTTCAGAGGTACATTTTCTTCCAGGAAGTACTGCAAATACAATTAAGGTCAGTGTAGTTCTTAATTCTATAACTTAGGAATAAATTAACAGTAATAAAAGACTTATTACTTATTACTGTACTGGGTGCTCAAGCCAAATTTTTGTTGTTATTCCAGCACTACAGAGAGGATCTAACAGAACTTATGTGTAGGTTTGCCTTGTATTGTTAATAGAAGAGCTTTTCACAAAAGTAAGTGGAACATTTTCACGGTTAGATAGGGAAACACTGTAAGAAAAATATCCTAATAATGTAAGTCTGTATATGTAATATTCTCCAAGGTTACTGTAACCTTAACTTGTCATTTGCCTTGAAAATTTAAATTATCATTTATTTCCCTCCTTCCCTTCCTTCCAGAATTACTTAGGTTTCACTCTTTGTTTAATTTGCTTGTTGGACCAGATCCTCTCTTTTACAAATTAACTATCCAGTTAAATGTATGTTACTTTCATAGAAATAATGATGTTATAAAATTCTACAAATTAGTCAATAAAAGAAAGAGGGTTTTGTATAAGAAAAAAGGACTCAGAGGTTTCTAAAAATGCTAAAACATTACAAAAGGAGTAACATTGTTAGACAACCTTATTGAGAAAAATATCACATTATCCTCATCCCATCTTGATTTAACAAGGATTTTCTAATCAGTCACAAATGTGTTATAGTATTTTACTATACTTATACATGTCTGTTAACATCGATCTGTTAAGACACCGTTGTGTGACGGTAGTATTCAGAAATAATTAACCTTTTCTTTTGATCAAATATGAAGGGAAACCTACAATAGAATCTGACATGTTAATGATGGATTTATTGCACCTATCCATGAAAAAAAATCCAATATTATTTTTTAATTAATTTGTGTGAGACACTTGAAAAAAAATTTATTATAAACCTGTTTCAAAGTGGTTTGGATGTCAAATTTTAAAAGCTTCTTGGTTGTGCAAAAGTTTCAGCAACTGTAGTATAAAGTTTTGGGAACCTTGGGTTAGAACAATTAATCACTGAAATGGAAAGAAACTAGAGAATCCATTGGCACACAGATAAATCACACATGATTTCTTTCTAATGTCACCAAGAATAATAGAAAACACAGCTGGCAGGAACGTTAGGAAATTATCTACTCCACTTCTTTCCTCAAGCCAAAATCAAGTACACCTCGTTCATACCTGACAGATACTGTCTGACATCCAGTCATGGTGCTTCCACATTTTCCCAAAGTAATATAGTCCTTAAAGATATAAAGTCTTCTGAGGTATTTCAGCCTTAATCTACCTTGCTTTAATTTATTTTTTGTCATACACATTTCAGATATGGAAAGCAGTTTATCCCTTTCCTCTCTGAAGCAATCATTTCTACATTCAAAGACCATTATCGTGTTTAACACAATGCAAACCTTTTCAGCACAGTTTTGCGAGAGAAGTCTACCCTCAGCTCCTAGAAACTGAGCTCTGAATGAAAACTGTGCTTGGAGGAACTTAGTTTTGGAAGTCTGTTAGGGTAGAAGCAAAAGAGCACTTGAAATATAATCAGGAGCAGTTTTCATGCAGAGAAAGTTGCATTATCCCCTTGTCACAATGAATATGGAGTACCTTGTTAAAACACAGCAATACAATATTTATGTTTAGCTCCAGTGGACTTTTGTAAATTTTATGATGAAGTGAAGGATGTAGCATACATTTTGGAATGTGTGTCAAACGTGGACAGATTTCCTAGAGTTACGTAACCTTAGTCTCTAGTGGAACATCTATACACAAATGAAATTATTCATAGAACTTCTCTGTTGCTGCTCATGGGTGTTCATCTCCTTGTTTAACTTAGGAAGGTAGGAGTTAGGGCCTACTTTTCCAACGTTCAATATTCTTCACATGAGAGGAGCTTCTGCTAACCATATTCTGTTGATGAGCAGAAGTCAGAAAACATTTATTTAAAATTCCTTGATTTCTTTCACCATTTTTTATTTTAAAATGTGTGCCAAAATAATTTTACAAGCAAACAAGACATAGTCCCTTAAAGGGGAAGGTGATCATGCTGGATCCTTTTTATTAGGTAGAATCAAGAAATAGAAAACTGGACTAGAACTGAACTTTTCTTTCTTCTTTTATTGACATTATTTTTCAGAAAGATATGTGCATTTTGTTTGGGAACAATTCTATTTTAACACTCAGATGACTCTTCCTTGAGTTGTTTCACTGCTGGTGGGATATTAAACCAACTTCTGTTACTGAGAAGATAAGTAAGTTCATAGCAACCTGTCCAAAACATTTTTCCATACAAAGGAGAAAAATTATTTATTATTAACCAGGTAAAATCTGCCACTCTACACATTTCAAGTTCCACGTTATTAGGCAGTAAAAACAGACTGTCACTCAGGCTCAGAATAGCTTATATTTAAGCCTAATACATATTATTCCGGGTGATCTAGTTTTGCTATAAATCTTGGCATGAGTTTTGGAATGTACGTTCTACAAATGATGGTTATAAATGAGAAGAGGATTACTTAACTGAATGTTATCCAATTTGTTGGTGGTATTCAGTTAGCCAGGTTTTTCATAGAAAACCCTACTCAGTACAACTTGAGTTTTGCTTTTCTGTGTGAAATGTATTCACAGAGGACAATGCCGCAACATTAACATCTCCAAATATATATTTTATAAGTGTTCTGAATTCAAAGATTATTTTAGAACTGGTTCATAGCCACCAGTTCATTTGATTTTCAGTAAAACCAAGCTTTTCATTTGAGCGTGTTTTATAGTCAGAACTGCCACTACTTTTCAACACAATCCCAATGCATTTTTACTACAAAAAGATATTTCAAAACAAATAAACATTTTGCTCTTTTCTGTCAGGAAATGTATTTCAGAGGCCTGCCTTTGCTGATGGCTCTTGAAATTATTTGGATTTTTGATACTTCCACTGAGTATTAAGGTTTGTATTGCAAGCTGGAATATGGCTTAAAAGGAATATAAAATCTGGAAATTTTCTTAGTAGGAAATATAGTAAGGCTTCTTTCTGCATATAAAATTGTTATTTTTGCAGTGGTTTTGTCCCAGAAATCTCATTTTCAGCCATATTTTTTCCAGTGAATAGGTTATAATAGAATGTACCATTCTCAAAATGCTACTAAGCTTCTGGTTGGCTATCATACATAACATTTTTTGTGATCAGCTAGGATATTGCACATTTGATATGTAAAATTCTGTTCATTAATCTTCCTAATTTTTCATTATTGAAATATGTTGAAATTGTTGTATAAATTGAAAGATGGTAGACATATTTCCTAACTTGGAATCTGATTTTGATTGAGTCTATAATTTAATATTCTCTGAACAGTAACCTCTGTTTCAAAGTCTGTCAGATTTATGTACAGAAGCTACTTTCGCTAAGCAAGAAGGGTGGTTCATGTACTAGAACTTCTAATCACTCCTAATACCATGGAATAATTTATAGATATCATATTTTGCAAGAGTTGACTATTTGCTTTGAGGTTCTGGCAATCATAGAGACTATTAACCTCTGTCTTCTTTAAATTGCTGAAGCACATACCTCGATGTGGATATTTCTATCTGCAGGTAGAATAGAGCCCTTTTCAAATCTGTCATTCATTATTAAGCTGTCTTTGAGGAACAACAGTTAACTACTGCTAAAAAATTGTCTTTAATACTAATAATGAGTCTGTACTCCAGATTCATTAATATTGCATTATGCATTTTCTTACAATTCCACTTATAACAATTTTTCTCTTATAGATTTTCTGTATTAATAATTATCAGACCCTAACATTTATGATTTGAGTTTGATTGTATCTCTCTATCCAATATATTATCTTTATTTCATTGAAAAACACCATATACATTATTCAATGTTTATGAGCAAATTAATAGATCAGTAATGACACTTTTTCAAAGTCACACTATTCATCCCTCAAGCAACAGAGAGTGGTGTGCAGACCTTGTAGGTTTTGCTTATTTTAAGGAAGGAACAGAAAATACATGACAGTAGTTATGTTTTAACTAATTCATCATTAACTTGTGCATTTTTTATTAATAAGATCCTTAAAATAACTAAAGGCTTAGAGTTCTGACTTCAAAATCCATAATTAAACATTCATGGAAATGTGAAGGTTTTTTCCAAACTTGGCTTATTTTCAATAGCAACATCTACAGAAAAAAAAGTTTGAAAACTTTTCATTTCAAATGCTTAAATTTATGAGTAGAAACACCTTTAACAGATTATACTAGGGAGAAAGGAGAGAGTTTTTTCATGTTCTTGTGTCAGAGGAAAAGGGAGAAAAGATAAAAACAAAGTTAGGATAAAAATCTGAGCTGAAATCAAGAAAATTGTGAAATTTACGAGCCCCGGAAAAGACTCTCAGAGATGCAAGCAAGAAACCAAATTATATGTATAAGAATGAGAAAACATAATAATAAATGAACTGTTAAAGAGAGGGAAGTTATTAAGATAATGGATTCCATGGCTGCTTCACAATGATGGCTCACATTTGATGATTTTTCCATCAAATGTAACTATAATACGTGAAAAGATGTTAAGGAGTAGATAAGTAAATAAATAGCTGGACTAAAGGGTGGAGGATATACACCAGAAAAAAAATTGAATATCAAAACAGGTCATTTAGCACATTATCAGAGTGCTTTCCCGATATTATTTAACTACATTTTCTTTTTCCAGGAAAAAAAAACCAACATTTTAAACAGAAAAATGAAATTAGGCAGAGATACTTTATCTAGGCTGACCTTGAGATTAGCTCAGTTGGTCAGAGTATGGTGCCAGTAGCAGCAAGGTTGTGGATTTGATCCTCATATGGGCCATTCACTTAAAAGATGGACTTGATGATGCTTATGGGTCCCTTCCAGCTCAGAATATTCTGTGAAATAGGTGCTTTTTTCCCAGTGTGTTGGGGAAAGTGAAACAGATCACATAGTTTACGGTTCTATGGATCTGATACTTTGCCAGGAAATCAAGTCTTAAAAGGAAAGAGAAAATTGAAAATAATCCTGTCTCTATCCAGCTATGCTGGAGTACTTTAGAAGCTCTGCAAACTATAGAAGATTTTCCTGTTGACATATGAGTAATTAATATGCTTTTTATATACTTTGATAAATATATTTATCAGTCATGTTTTTCTTCTCCAGTAGGATTGGGTTACTTTTGGTATTTTCCCCCTCATGACTGGAATATTCTCCAGTATTTCATGAATACTGAACGAAAATTCTCCATATGGAATAGGGGAATCATTCCACACTTGTGTTTGTTGGGAATGGAAATGCCATTTTAAGTATGTGCTGTAACATTTACAGCACAATCAAGATTTATTAAAACTACTCCACAGAGCACTATTGTAAAGAATTTATGAACTATAAAACTGCTATAAAGGTCACTTGAGATGCAAAAGTTTAATTTGGAGTATCATGTTATGGTGTAGTACTGCTAAACTTAATGCTTGTTTAAACAAATGGCTTGAGGATATTTGTCTCAGAATGTGAGGTTTATTAACTTCAGTAAAACAACTTTAAATTATCTATTTTTTCTGTCTAGCTTTGATTTTTAAGGCTTGTTCACCTTTTTATGTCCACTAATCTATTACTTTACTTCCATGAACATGAGAATAAAGAAACACAGGAAGAAAATAATAATTTTAATTTAAATTATTAATTTAATAAAATTTGTATTTTTAATAGAACTGTACATAATTTTATTTTTATCATTATTTTGAGGTTTAATAGTTCATTTCATGGTGTTTGTTTTCTTTACCCACCAGCTGCAAATGTTTAGCAAATCTTAACTGTCATCTGTGGAAAGAAAAAAAGGAAAAATTTTATTAATATTTAGTAAGGCCCTAAAAACTGAAGTTAAAAAAGAAATCATAATTTTTGGATATTGTAGATATATTGTAGAAATACATGTGAATTCTGCTGAAAATAAATACTATTTATACAAGTTTTCAAAGCAAAACTTCTCTTTCTTCCACCAACTTCTATACTATTTCTATAACCCATGACTGAATCAGTCATCACATAACAGGGGCTAATCTTTGTGAATGTGCAGAGCTCTATTTAAGCCCACAGTGAGCAGTACAGGATTGGAATTCAGACCTAACTGCTTCATTCTTCCAAATCTCAAAACTTGGAGAAACCCCTAGCTCATATACTTAAAAACAGGCAGAAATTGCCTTTAAGCTCATATACTTAAAAACAGGCAGAAATTGCCTTTAAACTTCCAGGAAGCTGAACATGCCAAAAAAATGCAAATTTGTTGATGTGAAACATTTATGATTTGTCAACAAAATTTGTTTCCTGTTAAAATTGGCAAGGGTGATCAATTGTTTTTTCTTAATATTTTATTGAGGGTTTGGGGAGTTTACAGAGGGAAGCTGTAGCTGGTAATCTTCCCTACCCTAACATATAGCCAGAGTTGGTCCCGATAAAAGCAGTTATGAAAGGAAGTGATTTCACGTAGGCGTATAAGAAGGCATAAAATTATTTGCATGTCAATAGCATCAGATAATGTATTCAAAGATCTTTCAGATGGTTTGGCTTTCAGCATAAGATTGTACCACAAAGAGGCCAATATATGTTAAGATGACAATCATAACAAAAACTATTAACAACCAGCAAAGAACATAACAAATAAGATTTGTATATTCAAGAAAGTTGAAGAAATCTTGGCACTTTGAGTTCATTTTTTCATGCAATTTGCACAGATTCTACCATGATCTTTATCTAACAGATAAACAAAGTTTTGATTTCTGGTTTTCTTCTAGCTGAAAATATTTTTCTTACGCTATGTCTCAAACTTGTAAGAAAAAATATATCCAGATTTAAAAGTGCTAAGGAGCAGACATTTATAATAAATAATAATAAAATAATAAAACTTGAGGAGAAAGTATGTGAAAAAAGGGATGCTGGCCATAATAGTCATACACTGACTGATAGAATGGACCTAGGCTTGTGGTCAGTTTTATTCATCCCTGTTTAATTACAGGAAATCTAGTATTCAAAAATGCACATGTGGAAGACAAATATTGCAACATTTATTCCAGAAAAAGGAAGGGGTTGTTAATTTTAAAAGTAGGAAAGACAACAGCTTTTGTTATCTACCATTGAATCTCTACCAATGTGAAGCCTTAGATATGCTTCCCTTCACATTCAGTACAAAAAATTGCCTGTGGTCTTCAATGTATTTCTTCAAGTGTTAAATTAACAAACCAGCTCCCAAAGCTGTCAGTGAGGAATGCCCCTGCATGTTCATTTTCAGCATGAGACAACATTCACCCTGCAGACTCAGCAATCTGCCTAGGTCAGGTTGTCTGGTTTTGATAGGGACCATATTCAAAATAAGTGTATTTGCTATAATAAGAAGAACTTGTTTGATTGATTTTTTTTTTTATCTTGACATAGCAAGTGCAAATAAATAAGCATGTACTGCCATGAAATATTTAATCAGAGTCAGAAGAAAAAATAATTTCCTGAGGTTTCTGAGCAGCTATTTTTAAATATATTCTGCCAACCCTTTGATAAAACTTCCATTTAAATTACAAGTTACCCAAGGAAGATATATAAGCTTTTTAATGGTGTTTTATATTTCAAAGGAAAAATAAGTTTGTGTTTACTCATGAACTACATACTAAATTTTGTACACTAGGATGATATTTTTGTGACTAAAAGACCTCACACACACATTCCTCTATGTATCTACACTTCTACAGAAAAGTGTTGGTTTACCCATCAGCACACTGACAAACATGAGTTCACAATACACATATGAATTTTGGTGCTGCTTTACTGTAACATGTTCTACATGACTGCCCATAAGTATCTGTTAGACTGACCACAAAAACAATCTAGAGGGAAACAATAACATTTAAGATATTAGCCTAAGAAAAATGTGCACTTTTGCAAATAAAGAGCAAGGACTTAAGTTAGATTATCAGGGCAACTCGTGCATTAAACATTTTTAATAGTATTGGGCCTGTAGCATAGCATTGGCTTTTATCACACAGTTTCACAGATATGTGCAGATGCCATATAGTAAGTAGTTTACATGTAGACTGAGGTTTAGGCCAAGCACAGGCCTGTGAAGTGTTTTGAAGTGAAAATGCTCAAGGCCAAGCAAAGAAGATGATTCAGAGGAAATTTTTATGGATAGAATACATGGAGATAAAATTCTTTATGTAGGAGCCTCTTCTGTGCAAGGCTACCAGGGTCTAGTGGTAGGTAAGGGAAAGACTTGGGGTTTAGGAGTGCCTGTTGATAGGATTAGAATGAGTTTGAATGCAGAGATAGAAATTCACACGATGTTAAGGTAGTAACTAAGATGATGAAGAAGCATGAACTGAAGTAGGACAGCATTAATTCATGAAAATACGTTGCCAGTAGGCTATGATCAACTAAGGACAGCAGATTCAGAAGGACAAGAATGCAAAAGAGGATAGAGACCATTCAGGAAACAGAGATTGTCAATGCCAGTAAGAGTATTTATAGGTACTCCAGGAAGCAAGCACAAAGTGGAATTAGCAGTGAAGAAGCTAAGGATACAGAATCAATCCCATTGAAAAAAGTCATTGTTGAGGATAAAAAGGGAGGATGCTAGATCTAAGAGAGATTTTGAATAGTCCATTGAAAATGTCTGTTCAGTATGATGTGACAGTGAAGAAAAGGAAATGGATGCCAGTAAAAGAAACAGTAAGCAAAGACAAGCACTGCTACTTTTGTAAATCTACTGTACTATTTTATCTTCAATTATACCAATGGACAGAAATCAACTAAATTAAGAACCATATGAAAAGCTTAAAGGGAATAATTACTAATATTTTTTATACCAGAGGAAGCAAAGTGTAGTCAAAAAATGATTAAGCACTAGTTTTAAAACAAACAAGAGGTACCTTTCACATTACAGAACTTCCTCATCTCCATGAGAAATTATGAAGGCCTGAAACATAAGCAGATTCAGAAAATGTTCAGAGATATTTGCAGAATAAAAGTTTTTCAAGGTCTATTAAATGTATGATACAAATTACAACTCTAGACTCCAGATTCAAAGGAGAAAGTTTAACGAGGCTTCTGTTTTGTCATAGATTTTCCAGAATCTGCTTACGGTCACTATGACATACCGAACACTGGGTGATTGAGTTATGCGTTCCCTCCACGTGTCTTCTCCCTTGTGTGCAAACACAGACACATACATACATACACAGAGCACATCAAGCATTCTGTTTGCATGGTCAACAAAAAATACTTTTTTATTTTAAGAATGCAATCATTGCCAAAGATTTCTAAAGTTCAGAATCTCAGGTGCTGAGCCCAGTTGAATCTGTCACATGCAGGAGAATAGGGAGAATGATGATGCTCTATGGCAGGAAAAGTAAATACATGTTGCTTCGCATATGAAAGATGTGAAGTCAGGCCACCCAAAGATTGAAAATGCACTTGGCTTTGTAAATCAGCTCTTCAGTTAGTCATTCATGCTGAGGTATAAGTTGCAATGAAGTTCAGTGAAACTAAACTACAAATTTACATGAGAGATCACAGAAACTGTCAGACAATCATAAGATCACCTTAGTAAACACCTTCAGGATAAAAATATTATGAAATAGTTTAGAAAGAATATTTGTAACGTTACAGAATCCTGTGTCTATTCTATTTCAATTATTCCAAATGTGACTTCCTTAAGAAGGAAGAGCGTAGATAATGAGAGGTGAGAAGAAAAGTTGATGAGGTAGGGACCAGTAGGTAAAATCAAAGGAACTGAAGGTGGTTTGTCTCTCTCTACAGAAATCTGTAAGCAAAAGTCCTCTGGATAGATCATCTTTCACCAATTAAGTTAATAACTATTTCTATTTTAGTGCAAAACTGGTCCCTCTTTTAAATCATCGTGGTTCCAAGTGCATTTAAACTGAACCAAGATTGAGGTACATATATATATATCTGTATGTATATGTATATATATGCACACACACACGTACATACACACAAAGCTGTAGGTGGTGGTGGTTTGTGTATAGATAGATAGAAACATAGGTAGACAGATAGATATACAGTGATTATTCTTTGCCTAAGAAGAAACATTTTTCAGTTCAGAACCCTCCACTCAACACTTCCTTTTTCTTTCTGTTCATGAAAGCCACTGGAATGTAAAGATAATCCCTGTAAAACCCATCTAAACAGTGTCAGCTATACTGCTGTTGGAAGAAAGGATCAAAGAATAGGGTAGGAAGATGGAGGGAATCCATGGTCCACATCAGAACTCAGTAATTTAAATAACTATGTATAGAGGAAAGGTAAACTTCTGTCAACATTATTGCAGCTTTTTGGTTTTTATTTTTCAGCACAGAAATATGTTGAGCTTCTATAAATAGCAAGCCATTCATAGGGTTTTGTTTCGACTGCTATTATAGCTATGCCTTATAGGTGTGAAGAAAGATATCACTCTGTCTTAATTTTTATGTTTTGAGTCACAATACTTTTTATTATACTGTTAACTGTGTCTGAACAATTCTGTTGCAACTACCTTAAATCCATTCCATGTCTAGTACCCGAGACTAAAGCCAAGAGTATGTACAACAAATGTTCTATTTACAAGGGACATGTGTGGTTCACAGTAGAAACAGAAGAAGAGGAACTACAGTAATAAATACTTTGCAGACACAGGAAGAGCCATTTCCATGTTAAATTTTGCATCAGCATCCTAGAATCAAATATTGATGAGAGATTTTTTCAGGAAAACATATAATCAGCCTCAAGGTGGTCATAAAGGAAACATGCAACTTTTCCCACTTGTCTTTGGCTGAACTATACAATTGGGGTTTTTTGTCACATAATACTATTTGTTCCTGACATTTTCCCAAAAGAGTGTTGTATCTATTGTTTATATGCACACAAGTCACAATCTTCAGTTATATGTGTTCCATAATAGTTGAAGTATATTCCATCCTCTGTGTTGTCATGAATGAGTGCTTTAAGGTTGCTTAAGGAATTACTGGCGAAGGTATCAGCAGTTTAATATAAAAGCAAAAGCACAACAAAGTTTGTTGGTAAGGCTCTCTCTACTAGTTGGTTAAAGCACACAGAAAAAAGGCAAACTAAACTCTAAAATCTATCAGTCTAAACCAAAAGTCAATCCATGCGGAAGCTGTGGGAGAGGGGAGGGAGAGTGGGGGAGTGAAGGTAAGGGTAAAAAGAAATTAAAAAGGCCTTCACATTGAGTCAGAAGGCTCAGAGTAGACCCCCTTGATAAATGGAGCCCTGGACTTGACCAACAGTTTAGACCTAAAGGTTTAACAGCACTTAACGGGAGGGATGCACTGTCACATGTGGTCATAAATATTTAGTCATTAGAATGAAAGTGGTTAAGTATAGAAACCAAAGCAGATTGCTTTGTTCTGGTAGTACTCACATGGACAAATGTAGCACTCCTGCATTGTGTACTGGTGTATCATACAAAGTAACATTTTAGAGAATTCCATGTGGGCTACCTGTTAAGATAAAAAGTATTTCCTTTCTGTGCAAGACCTGTCTAAATACCAGAACTGATCTTTTTAGTTAATTTGCTTGTGAGTTAGAATCCAGGAGAAAGTGCGTTGCCTTTACCTAATGATCTTCTATAACATCCTTACATCCACTGTGTGTAATATACATTTTTATTTCTAAAGGTTTTTCTCTTTCACTGGATGCCTACAGCTTACTATTAGAAAGCAATGAATGTAAAGAAATACTCTCAGGCAAGAGCAAAAAGAAGCAAAAGGTTGTTACTTTTGCAAAATTTTTGTTCACCATCACACACTTGTAAATTGTGGCTTTGAAAAAGTAATCAAAAAATATAAGATCTAAAATAGAATAGCATTTTAATCACCAATACATACATATGCTCTATCAGACTCCACACTCTGAAGATAGAAACATCGTAAATCTCTTTATGGAAAATGACTGGAAGGTGAATTAATATCCATGTCAAAGCTACGTGTTAGCAGAGCCTCTGGTTGTTTTAAAGCAGATGAATAAGCGCCTTAGCTGCTAGGGTTTTTTAATCCCTTTTGTCCTCAATATAAGAACAAAGTATAAGTTGGCGTCTGTGTGCATCTGTGGTCTATGTGTGCCTCTGTGTGTGTCCAAGTACATTGGTAGTAGGAATAAATAATTAAAGATATGCCTTTTAACCATCCCTCAGTATATATCTTTCATAGATCTTTGTATGTACTTTATTTTCCAATAATCATTGACAAATAATTCTGTAATTATAGTATACCTCTTTAATCCACCATTTGCTGACTGTTTTTTACCCCTGATGTCATTTGTTTTATTTGAAAATTGTTTCTTCTTTTATAGTCAATTTATTTCTACCTTCTTATTTTCCTTCCTTCTTATTTCTGACCGAAATAAAGAACTTGATAAGTAAATGCTAGTCTGATGAATGAAAAAAATCTCAATGATTTTTTCCTTTACCTTTGTTGTACTTTAAGATTTTTTATTATTCCTTTAAGATGGAATGTCCAATAATAGCAACAAAATCTACGTAAGACACTTATCTCCCTAACTGTCCCAGGACATGAACATCACTTCCTCCTTGGCCTTCATGAGTTTAGTCAGCAATGCAGCCTGGACATTGCCAAAAAAGACCCAAAACAAAGAGTTTTCTCTGAAACATCTAAACATTCACTTACTTCCTTGGTTTTTGAAATTAGTTGAAAAAAATTTTTGATGTCAAATCAAGAACTCAGTTATATATACAGAAATTTCCTGTGTAAGGAGTACAAACAAACAAGCCCAAAATCAATAGATTTACCCAAAAACTCTAAGCCAAAATATTGTATAAAGGAATTTAGGAAGACAAAGGATCCTGACCCAAGGAATACAATCTCAGTGACTTCATTATTTTTTGAATTTTTTTAAATGGAATCCAAGTTTGTTCTTCTGCCAGTGTAGACCTCTGGCATTCTCTGATCATTTACCCAGCCATGAACAAAGAGAAATATAGATTATGGGGATGGTTCTATTCTTTTTTGTCAAACAGTGTAATGCATGTAGACTGAGATTATATTACAGCTATTTTATAAACTGCAAAGTAAATAAAGAAAATTCACAAAATTTAATATATTGAGCATAAGCAGAAATAGGTGTCAATCTTTCCTTTTTTTGGTTGCTTTGTTTAGTTTCCCTAATAAGTGTTTTCCTAAACTGAATATTTTGTAGTCTTAATCTTGTGCTTGGAAACAACATTTTTATCACACAAATAATAGATTTGAACCATCACCAATGTTAGTGTACATTTCAGAGCTAGGACATGGGTGAGATAAAGATGGAAGGCAAGAATCCTAAAATTTTTTCACTAGTGCTTAAATGAGTAGCAGAAGGCAAGAAAAATGCAGAAAGATGAAGAATATCAGTGCAGACCTCTCCCATTTTCCTCTGAAATTGCCATGACTCAGACCACAGAGACGGAGGTAGAAGGTACTCCAGGATTGTGCAATGAAGAGGAGCGTTTATTTTATTTATTCATTCATTCTTCCCTTCAGTTTCCCATTCCAGAATTTGTTTAGTTGAAGACTGTAAAATCTATTGTTGTTTTACAAGTGCAAATGAAAAAAGATTGATTTTCTGAAAAGTCTTTTTCAGGAAATATAGGCACAGAGTTGCTCTGAAATGTATAAACCTTAAGTATTAATACTGATAGATCTAGAATACCACAGAATTTTACTATATAGTGAAGAATCAGATATCACTGTTCTTAGAGAAATAGGACTCCCACTGGCATCCACAGAGTTTTGCTTGAGGTCAGAATGAAGGATCAGACTCCAAATCACAATGCAGCTGTCAGACTAAGCCAGAAACAATTTCAACACATCACTTCTTTCTCACTGTATTTCAAAAACAGTGGATCTCACACATCTGCTGTTTAAAAATTTTTTTATGAAGAAATTCAAACTGATTGAGACATCCATGTCCTTCTATCTCCAGAATTAAGTAACATGGGATATGAATATGACATAACATTCAGTGAGTTTCCTTAATGACTTTATTTTCTTTTGTAGACAGCTTTGGCAGTCTCTCTAGCTAAAATATTACAAGAAGTTTAGTATTTCAGAATTAATGTCTTGATGATGTTTTTAAATATCACAAAGATTTTAAATTATTAAAAAAAAATCCCCAAGTATTATTTTTGCCTTTTTCTCTTCACATTTTGTATCTTTTTTGGTATACCATTTTTCTTGCAAGTATAATTAAAGGAAGAAATGAAAGTGCAAGTAAATTAGTTGATAGAGAACCTAGGGACTGGGAACAATAATGAAAAATAAAAAGATTTTGCATTAAACAATACTCATGGTAACATGTTGACTGATACAGCACAAGCATTTACAGAGCTTTACAGTTCTTCCTTGTCAAATTGAAACCTGCAACTTTCCAGGAAATTATTCAAAGTAAAATAAGGACACAGTCATGACTATTTGGAAAGGGAGAACGTAGACAGATTTGAATAAAGAAGATGGGAACATCAAGTTGTCTAGGAAAAGAGAAGAAATATTTGCTGCAAAATTAATTTTTTATATGGCAAAAATATAACTCTTATATGCATAAGAGTTGAAAGTAAATTAAACACACTCTTGGTGCTTTTACAAGATCTGGACCCAGTCTTTACTCCGCTTTTACTCAGTCTTGCAAACAAAGTGAAAATTAAGCAGTGAAATTGAAATCGTCCAAGATGATTTTCTGCCTGAATTCTCCAACCACTTAGAAATTCTATGAAAAGCACAAGACAACTATCAGCCAATCCCAGCTCCTACCATTTTTGTAGGGTTAGTATCCTATTCAGGGGTGTTAGATTTTTCCAGGGAAGTTACTGGCCAGGACTTTCAGCTGAAACTAATATTCTGAATTTTCTGTATCTTGTTTCTAAGCATCCAGTTTGCTTAGTCTATTGCTAGAAATGCGCAAACTGACGAATGCAAGAGATAACAAAGTTACTTTCAGACATGCTAGTCTTGACCCTGGAACTGGATAACTAAATCAGTCACCTGCAGATATTCAAGGATGTTAGGTTAGTAACAGCAGTGTTTTGCATAAAGATGATTTTTTTAGGCTAACAGGACACAACATTTTCTTCCTGCGTATAGAGCCTGTGGTGAGGCAAGTGTGGTTAATGTAGTGACATGGTATATAACATACATTATATTATGACTTGTACAATATATTATAACATATGATGACATATGTATATATATATACAATATATATTTATGCCTGTCCTACTAAAACCATAATTATATATTGTGTTAAATTTAAATTTCTCATTCATGCTAATCCATATTCGAGCTTCATACAGGCTGCAGTTAGGAAAATAATTGCTGTCTGGTCAGTTTTATCAACTACAAACAGAAAAGCTACACTGCTTTTGCTATTTGAGTGGGGGGGCAGCCACATTGTTTTAAGAAAAGTGAAGTATGTGCACTTTAGTCTTGCTCCAGGAGTTGTTTTTTTAAACTTCGTACTGAGATAATGTAACTTTTACTTCTATGCTTTAATTATACTACTAGTGTTGTTCTCCCTCAGACGACTTTTTAAAGAGGACAAAAAACTACTAGGAGTAACTGTGATCCAAACCCGCATAGTTTACTCTGTTGGGAACTACACTCATAATTCCATTTGTGGAGGATTTTATTTGAATACTAACTGTAACAAAGAATGCATTGGAATGCTGAAATCAATCTTTCTGAGATATTAACAGAAACTGCACTGTCTGGGAGGTAGAATTTTAATTCTATCCTTTCTCGTTTGCATCTAAACATTTTTCCTCCTTCTCCTCCCATACAAGTTTATTTACTTGTGAAATAACTTCAAGAAAATTCAGTGATAACACAACTGTGGTGTCAGTTGTCCCATAAGTAGTATACTCCTTATCGGCAGTTGTGTGACGAAATAATTCACTTCTTTAATGAGAACTGTTACTTCTTTAAATCTTCAGGACTATAAAATAGTACGAACCTGATAGATGTGGAATTTGCAAAACTAGATCATAGTTACTTAGAATCTTCTTCTTTTTTTAATTTTCTGTCAAAAAATCAATGCTATGTCTCAATTTAATTCACAGAAAAAATGTTAGGTAATGAACACCCTGTATGCTGTGACCTGAGTCCATGAGAATGCTTCATAAGTGTTTGGACAGAACACAACACATTGTAACTAAAACTTTACAATTTTCAGGCTGAAAGGGTTTTTATTGTTTTCTGGTTTTATTCTTTCTCAAGCTAATACACTAATTAGAAATGACCTGCAGTGGATAAAACACAGCGTACACAATATACCTGACTGGAGCCCTGCTCCTCAAAAAAATGATCACATTAAATTTTCTCAATAAAACTAAAAGATACAGTTACTGAAACAAAGTTATCTATGAACTTCAAGTTCAGGAGGTTGAGACATCAGCCATTGTTAAGTATTAATAACGCAAAGAGTAATGCAGAGAGGTAAAAAGTGATATTCCACCTTTGACATTATTGCTTAGCAAATGTGCCAAAAATTTCTTCTGCATCTCTTACTACTTTTTGCTTTCTTATGCTTTGGATGAAGTGTAGAGCATGCACATTGTAATTCTCACTCCAACTGTCACTCACAACTAAATAATTGTGTTGTGAAATATGGAAGATGTAGGATTGGGTTAGCTGCTCATATACCTGAAGATAACCCCTATGGATGTATTAATCGGAAAGTTCCCCTGTGGATATACGTGAATTAACTAAAGATGGTGGGATAAGCTTGCCACAGACCAAATATCCTGCTTTGCAGAAGTTATATTTTACAAATATAATCTGCCAGATTTAAGGGTTTAATCCTAGACATCAGAGGTGCCGAGCATTGCTTGTATAAGCACAAGATAAAAAAGGATGAGCTGCAAAGGGGACACAGCAAAGCTTGCAGCTGCATTAGTGGTAAAGCACTGCTGCGTAAATGTCAGCTTGTTCCCATTTAGTGACAGATGTTAAGGCTAAAGATGAGAAAGAAGTGTTTAGTCCTTGCTGACAGTTCATAATCATACTTGAGACACACCAATCACCATCATCTCTCTTGTGTTAACCAGAAATGAGCCCAGAAGTCTGAATAATTTTTGGTGTAACTCTTCAATATTTTGGTCTTTGTCCAGTGCTGACACACACCTGTGAAAACAATTATGCTGATGCTCTACCTCCTTCTCTCCCTATTGCATACAGCACAAGGACTAAAACAAATATTTATCCTCTTGTAATCTTATTTATTTGTTTATTTTATGCAGAGACATTTATACAGTGAAGTTCCTGTATTTTTGGCACTCGTACTAATGTTTGCATTAAATCTGGCATGCTGAGTATCTGTTTAGCATTAAGCGTGAATGCCTTCCTTTGAAAGGAATTTCTCTTTAGTTTTTATGCCTTCTTAAAAGAACTCTTGAAAGCCCTAGGCCAAACAGCTATTTTTAATTTTCATGAATAAGGTATCTCAATAAGGCAATCCCAAGGCCCTGGGTTGCTTTTGAATTTTGCATAAATGTTAGAAGAATTTGAACTCCACTTGCAAAGCACTATGTCCAGTGGATGTTTCTTTTGCGGAAAAATCCTGCAAATACTATGAGGGAAACACTTGTCCAAAATTGCTACATCACAGTGTATGGGTGTGCAGCTGCACATTTATTCATTTAACTTAATTCACAATGAAAAGTCTTGTTGTTTTTCCTGCCATTTTAATCTCACTCCAAATCTCATTTTAGTACAAAAATTTTAATATTTGATCTCAATAAAACAAAATGGAATTCTGAAGAAATTTTCTGTCACTAGATTCAGCACAAATTGAACATGTCAGAAACATTCAAACCCATGAGAATGTGAGTTAAATATTTAAATCTCTATTGTTTACAATCTTACATTTGCAGTTGTTACTGTCTCTTTTATTCAGGGTTCAGAAAAAGAAAAAAAGTATGAAATGAAACAAACTCAAACAAGTAGACCCAACTTCCTATCACAAAATATTCAGAATTCAAGTTAGTAAAAAACAACCTCATTTCTACTGAGATATAAAAACAAAACAAACCACAATTTGAATGCCCAGGGTCAGTAAGCATATTTGTTTCTGCCTCTGAAAATTGTCTTTCCTCACAAACCTCATTGCTGTGACTTTCAGCATGTAATCTCTGCTGAAATTATTGGCAGTAGTGTTTAATGACTGCATCCTCACCAGCCTCCATTTTCTCAATGTGTCACCTGCCTGAAACACTACGTCCTCAAAACAGTGTTCTTCATACTTATGAGAATTAGACTATATGTTCTGTCATATGTCATGATTTTTATCACACTTACTGTATACAACCTCTGACTAAAATATAAAGTCCATCCATTTCTCTTCTGAAAGTGTTTCCCCAATGCCATGTTTGATTCATCCCTGGGGTAATACACAACACACTACTGTCTTCTTCAATATTTTATATTTCCTAAATAAAAAGATAATAAAAAAACCTCTCTCCACTTCTTTGGACACTGTTGATAATCACCTTAACAACACACTAAGAAGAGAAATCTTGTGTAAGTAAAGAAGTTTGAGATCAGACCTGATAGAAAATTGTTTTCCCAATCCACAATGCTTTCTATCATTCTTTTTTCTTAAATTTTCTCAAGATCTTTTTAGATGCAAAGAAAGGCTTATGCAGTAAAGAGCTGTGGACCAGCCTAAGCTCAGAGGGTGTAGAAAATCCATGATAAAGTTATGTTGCCTAAAACTGTTGCGATGTGGTTAAAACTTGTGTCTTACACTATTTAGGTGATGTTGTGGTTTAATCCCAGCAAGAAGTTAAGCACCAGACATTCCCTCATTCCCTCCCCCATGGTGTGATGGGGGAGAAAATCAGAAAGGTAAAAGAGACAAAACTCTTGAGTTGAGACAAAGAAAGTTTAATAGATAAAGCAAAAACTGCATGCGCAAGCAATGTAAAACAAGAAATTCATTCACCCCTTCCCATTGGGAGGCAGGTGTTCAGCCATCCCCAGGAAAACAGGGCTCCATCACATGTAGCAGTTACTTGGGAAGAAAAATCCCATCACTCTGAGAAACCCCTAGCTTCTTTTTTCTTCCTCTAGTTTTATAAGCTGACCATGATGCCATATGGTATGGAATATCCCTTGGGTCAGTTGGGATAAGCTATCCCTGTTGTAATCCCTTCCAGTTTCCTGTGGGTCCCCAGCCTCCTTGCTGGCAGGGTGGTACAAGAAGCAGAAATGGCCTTGACTGTGTAAGCCCTGCTCAGCAGTAATGAAAACATCTCTGTTATCTACACTGTTTACAGAACAAAACCAAAACATATCCCCATACTAGCTACTGTAAAAAAAAATTAACTCTACCCCAGCCAAAACCAGTATGGGTGAACACCAAGATCACTAATTCCACTTTCATTCTCTGTTCATATTCTCTCATTCTCTTTTCTGTGGTGATATGAACTGTCCTTTTCACCCTGGAGCTAGGAAAAAATGTTAAATTAACAACTTTGCTGAAATTTACCTGTTCCTTAATAATACATAAAATGTGATCTTTTTTTAATTGTTAGAATTACTTAAAAAATTTCTAAACAATTTTGACTATTAAACTATTACATTTTTTGGACAACAATAATAAAACTACAAAGGACAAAAACAGGTAGGCATATTCAAGGTTTTAACCACATTACAGAATGAAACTTCTGCAGACAAAATATTTTAACCATAAAATTTCCTTGGCAGAAAGTGTAACTTTTATTTCAACATCTTTTAAAAGGAAAATTATTTTCTTAATTTGGAATAAAATAACAAATCAAAAATTTCCTAAACTGAGAAAAAGTAGAAGGAGGAAATGTGCTGGTGAGGAACTACTAGTTGAGTAGTTTAGATCTGATAGACTCAAAATGAATATTATTGGAGTTTTTTGACAAAATAGTTTTTATTCTTTATTGGGTTTATTATGTTTTCAGTTTTCTGACTGAAGATAAAAATTTATCTTCTTCGATTAAAAAAAAATGCAGCAGAAATGCAGTGGATGTATTACAAAAACTAGCTAGAACTCTTAACAAATAGTTAGGGTCTCAAATGGTGTTCTGCATACATTTATGGCAGTTTAAATAGGAAATAGAAAAAGAGAGGAGGCAGAAATAGCAAAGAATTTAGAGAATGAAAAGGAAACTATTATATTCAAAGTGGTAAAAAAAAAAAAGGTATAGTATAGAGTAATAGCTAAGTTATGAGAAGAACAGAGAACCTTGGCTTTACCCTGAGCAAGGAAATTCTTCTAATTTCTCTGAATGTATAATAGAACTAAAGAGTTCCACTAAGGCTAGGACCAAGCCACCTTTCAGTTTTAGACTGAATATAAAGTGAGCGTCGCATACTGAATACAAATGCTAACTTGCTATAGATCTTGCTGCCAGAGAAATCTGAAGTTAGTTAGTGGAGTGCATCCACCAGTGAACAGTACTTCTGCAGCAGGGACTCATTAATCATCTGCATAACTACCTTCTCGCAGTTGATGAAAAACAGGTCTGCCATTCCCTGGGATCACAGAAGGCTCTGAAGGCATGCACACCCTGAAGGAGTGAAACAGGATAATCTGTTCAATAGAATCACCAGTAATCAAAATAATGTCTTTTGCTTATATTACACTTAAAATTGGAGTTAGATAGTCAAACTCTATAGACTAGGCAGGGAACTCAACACCTGTTTATGTAAGGCAAACAGAAGGATATATCCATACCTCATCCAATAAGAATCAGTATCAAATAAGAATCTCACATCTATAAAATCGCAATCGTACTATCTTCTTTCTTTTTTGCTTACATGTTGTTTTCCGGTGTCGGCATTCACAGTACAAGAAGGAACAGCACACAGCAATAACCTGAGCTCACACTGATGCAGTATGTTTCACCATGAGAATCTTGTTTGAAGAACTGCTAGGACTTTGCTTCTACATATGCCATGAAGGAAAGGGAGAGACCTTAGTTTTAGAGAAGTCTGGAATTTTTGGACTACATATACTTGAAATAGGATTTTTTTAAGTGAGCATATTTCACTAGAGTGAAGGTCTTTGAATGCATGCTGTGGTTGAAAAACTCACTTGTTCAATATTTATCTTGTCCATGGTGGTGATTCTGAGTGTGTGAATAACCCTTTTTTTTCCTTACAGTTCTTGCTCATATGGTTTCTTATTATTTTTAGGTTCTTTGGTAAATTATTAAAGAACAATACTAAAATGTTGAAAAAAATGTGAAATATCTAGTCTGTATGTTGAATAACACATGGAAAATGTGCAGGCGAGCGGCTGGAAGTATGCTAAATTTAATATGGCAACAGATCTGTGAGTGACTGAAGTAGTAAAGTTGACAACAAAAATAAGGAACAGAATCCCTGAGTGAACATTTTGGGTGTTGCCAGAGTTTTGAAAAACCCATGCTCAGAAGACTTACTGAAGGACTACCCACCTACACAGCCTCTCAGTCACATGAAGACAATTCCACATTGAGTCTCGATTACCAGCCAGGCAACTCAAAAAGAAAAGTCTCATCACAACACCCTGCAGCAACCCCATTGTGCTCTCATGGTGTGCCTGAAATTGGCTATAAGACAACATTTATTTATGCTTCAATACAGCATTCAGTCTGAAACAGTGAGTGCCTCATTAATTTGAATCTCCAACTTGATGATAAATCAGCACTATGCTTTTCATGTGTAAATATGGAACAGGAGAATAAAATGAAATAAAAAAGGAGTTTTCCATTCTTGGCTTTTCTGTAATGTTCAGAAGCTATTATCATGTCTAAGGTAGTAAGTTGCATGCACAACAAATTCCATTTTATCAGAGTCCTAATGCGCAATAAAATAGGGCAGTAAATATGCCAAAACCCCACCCTCTGCAGTCTAACTTAGAGTTTTAGTCCCTTGTCAGAAGAATGCAGGAGACTTCCTGAAAAACATTTTCTTCATATGGAGAAAATGAGAATACTAAAAGGCAGCAGCTGAAACAGCATCCTTCCCTAGCACAGTCACAGGCATTTTAGCTATGGCACTCAGGGTGAGGCTGTGAGCATTCAGAAAAGGTGGGATTTGAGACTCCTTTGCAGCCCTGCAGTGCTGGTCTGTTCACAGTTATAGCAGGTCAATAATGCTAAGACAATCCCAGGTGGAGGAAAAAAACTGGAATCCTTTATTGGACACACAAGCTGATATTTTAAGGGTCTGAGGTCTACATATTCATAGGGGGGCGAGCTATTACAAACAGGGGGGTTTACAGGGATGAGGTAAGGGAAAAATTCAAGTTACACCTTTTGGGTTTAACACTTACATCATGGGGAAAAACCACTTATTTTAGGATTACATTTTTGGGGATTTACATGGGAGAGAACAACAATGGATTTTATGCAGAGGTTTGATAACATCACAGCACAGTGTCTCTGAATCTCGGCAGGACATTCAAACAGGTGACATCCTGTCTGGTCCTCAAAGGCAGGTTTTTTCCCCAGCTTTTGTAGCCCAAGGTTTCTGTTTAAACCCAGCAGCTTCTTTTTCTGGTATCTGAATTTTCGGACTCCAGCACACGACAGCTGTCCTTCCTTGTAACTGAGCCCCCATTCTCAAATTTGACTTCTGGACAGAACTAAGTCTCGCTACTGACTGGTATTTGTTTCTCAGATAGCTGTCCTCCAACAACCACCCACACAGCATCCGCAGCAGATCCAGGCAATGGAGCTACGTATGGAGCATCCGTAAGTTGGCTCCAGTAGGAGGGCAAGGTCACAGAAGTCCGGAAACTGGGCACTGGTTTCCCCTATTTGCATTAGCAGACTGAATCAGATGATAGAGAGACAATTTGACAGAAGACTCAGAGCAGTACTGAAGAAGTAGCTTCTCTACTCTTTAGAAGAGTAGTTTGCACAATTTTTTTTGCATTGAGCCCTCTTTGGATGAGATCTGCACTGTGGGGTAACAGTTCTCCATTTCTCTGATGACTAAGCAAAAAAACCCATTCTTTTATTTTGTCCTTGGTAATCTGAGTAGAGGAGTCCTTACCTCTGGCTTTGAACTAAAGGAAATGCCATTTCCACACCAATAGACTTAATTGCAACATCCACTTTTTCCATTTTGACTTTTCACATTAGTCGTCTTCTTTACAGATGAATATTTCAAAGTCAGTTTTTCTCCCTATTTCCCAAAATAACCTTCAGGTCTATCTCTAAACAGTTAAATGTTCTCTGTGATATTAGTCACTGTTAAATTACTGAAAATTACAATCTTTTTGGTTTAGACCACTAGTTTAGTTGTCTCATTGTAATACAAAGAAGATTTGGGGATAAGGGTCTAAGAGGAGCCCAGGTAGATTATATTGCCTCCTGTTATATCTGTGTGAACGTTAATATTTGAAAGCTATTTTCTCTAGAGAAATCTATTTATGAAAAAAACATATCAACTCACAAGAAGGTATGCTGAAGGAAGTTGCTGTTATTTATGGATTTTTAAGATACAGTATGCCACATCTGATTTTCAGTAAATTATTCATAGTTCAAATTTCTTAAGCATTTCCATATACTATCATTCCAGTGATCGCACATCTCCAAGGAGTCTTTTACATTCTCTGTTGTTGGTGTTTATATAATAGTCATTCCATTGTGATAGAAAAATAATTTTATCAAAATTTTTCTTTAAAAAAAAAACAAAAGAAAATTTAAAAAAATTACATCTGTATTGCTTTTAAAAATACAATCTGATTGTAAATAGGGAGGAAGTAGAAAATAGATGCTTCCAAGTGTTAATTTCTTTGAGAAATTGTCAGTAATTGTAAAATGGAATGACTTGCATCAAGTTTCAGGTTCTGACAGTAATGAAAAAAGGTAGGAAAAGGGGATGGATTTCTGTGTAATACACATATGTTGTACCCTTGTTTATTTTTTATGTTTTGAAAAACATATACAATCCATCTCCCTAAACCTATTTTTTAACAGCCAGCTTAAAAATGTTTAGCAAATACAGATAAGAAGTACCATAGGGCTTTATGATTGGAATGGTTTCAGCTCTGACACATCCTGAGAAATGTGTGCTGCAGTTTAAAGATTCTTATTCTGAAAAACATTTGCTGTAACAAATTTTTTATTCACAGATAAGTAAGCATCACATGACAGCAAGTATTTGACAGATAGAAAAATGCACTTCAGGTACACAAAGTTCATAATTTCTACAGCACATCAGCTGTCAAATGGATAACCAACTAAATTCATCTTTTGATAGTTTGTTTTACCTTCTGCTTTTCAAGGGTGAAGGAAACACTGTAGATTAAATTAGTCAATCCTCATGACGGTATTCAACCCACAAGCGAGAGAGTAAAGTGTTGTATTTACTCCTGTGATATTCTCACTTAATTTTTTAGGGAATCTTGACATCCCTTATCAGCACAACTAATTATGCTCTTCATACCCATTTCAAATGGAGTATCTAGTTTATTAATTACTTGAGTACAAAGCTTCTACTACTCAATTAAATTTCTTGATAGCTAAATTTGAAAGAAATCCAATCTACTCTGTTACTAAAGCCAAAAGATGAAAAATGTGGCAAATGAATGCAAATGAAAATCTTAATATTTTTAATGAAAGCATTTTATTAAGAAATTTAAAATGTTCAACTAAGAACACCCAGTCACTCTAAAATGACATTTTTCTGAAAACTGAGATCTTTCTAGACATTTGTGGAATAATTTTTTTTCACCTTTTCATTAGAAGAAAACTATTCCAAATATCTTCATGGAAACAGTTAATGGAGTTCACAGAAAATACAACAATCACACATATATAGTTTGCAGTTACCTTCAGCCATTATAAATTTTAATACAAGGACAACCTTTTATTTCTGCACTGTAGTCTAATGTCAATAAATTTCCATTCTTGAATTTCATTTTTTAGAGTAGGTTTTTTGCAATAATATTATTGCCTAAAAATTATAGTTTCTACACCTTCTGTGGCAATAGTAATAAATACTTGAAAAACCCAAGGTCAGTTTTACTACTCTACAGGCAAGAAAGAGGCACACAGATTCCAGCATTAGAAAAAAATCCATTAATGCAATCATCCTCAATCACAGCATCTTCCCAGAATCCTCCAAAACCAGAGAATACTGTCTTCATCGCTAATTAACTTTGTTCAATGCACTCTTCAACCAAGCGATACAAAACTGAGACAAATTGTACACCCCTGATGTTTTGAAGGCTAGCTCAGAAATTTTGAGAAGCACTGGCTTTTTATTTTCCTGTTCAGAACAGAAATTTCAATCTTTTAGAAAACTAAAGGCTAGTTTGCTGCTTACTGTAAACAAAAGACGTTTGTGCTACAGTACAATGGTATCAATTCTAAATTTCCTCTGTAAGATAATGTCAATATGAAAATTAAGTAATCTATTCGTTACCCTTAGGACCACTTCTGATGATAAGAAGCAAAGAAATCAGTAGAATTAAAGTGAGGAGAGTACAGACTATAATCTTGCTCCTGTATGGCCCAGTCCTGAAATGCCAAGCAAGCATTAGCTCATCTTTTCCCAGATCTCACTAAATTTGGTTAAAAAGGTACATCTTCTTACTATAAGCTGTTTTGACTTCGTCTCTAGTCATTGCTCTTCTTAGGTCATGCCTCATGAAATAAGCTTTTTGCTTCCCTGCTGTTTCAAAGTGTGTGTGTGCACACCTGCAATTTAAATACTTCTGGCCAACTGCAGCCAAACTGGACAACATGGATGCCTGCAGAGATCAGTACTGTGACAGAAATGAACACCAAGAAGGAAACATCCTGCTAGCGCCAGTAAGGTGGAGAGGCGGTACACTTTGATGTCCCAGAAACTGCCAAGGCACAAACATCTACATCATGGGAAAAAGTTGTCTTGCTGTCTTAATACTGATCAAGCATGGCAAACAAACCTGCAAGAATCTCACTCTATCAGTTTTCAAAGGTGTTTTAGCAGAGTTGCTAGCCTCTTTATAATACAATGAGCGAGCAAGACCTTTGCCCCTGCACTACCTTCCTAGCAGAGCACTCTGCAATAAAGTCCAAGGTAAAGTCTAGGTGCTTTAGACCCATTCTTTGGTCAGCACTGGGATGCAGAAAACATTGCTTTTCTCTCAGAAAACAGCAATATTGTGAGGTTTGTTTTTCATTTTCAATACAAAACAGGATAATGAACAACAGCTCCCCAGAAGCCAAAAATAGCCAAGGTACAGAAAAAACCCCCAAACAATTCACCCCAATGCCATTCAACAATCTAACAACAACAAAAAAAGGGCAGACTTATGAATGTATACATAACTTCTGTTTGAAGAACAGGATAGTACAATTGAATTAATGTTACTTAAATAATTTCTTTAGTTCCATTCTACGGGGAATTAATTTCTTCTGCCTGCATAGCCAGAAGAAGCCATCTACCCTTCCCCTACTCAGCCCAGGATTAACAGCAATCCTTCATTCTCTGCCCTGATGTCCTAATCAGAGCTTTTAATTTAAAATCCTATTTTGGCAACACATTTAAATCTAAAATGACTCCGTGACAGTCAATTTAAGCGATCTGTGTACATAATGGGGTCTACATGTAGCAAGACAGAGAGAGAGAGAGAAACAGAAGAAGTGAAAGGAAAGAAAAGAAGGGGGTCCAAACCTCACACCAGGAACCTTGAGTCTATTTATCACAAAACTGAAGGACAGATACAGATACAATTCTCCTCACTTTATTCATATAGGAAAATTAAGCTGTCTTGCACACACTCTCACACGCATTCTGTTTTTATACTGCACTTAGATACTCACTCTTTCTGAGCATGTGTGTGCCTCTTAGTCACATGTAAAAGCCCTACATGTAGCATATCATAAAGATAGTCATATGTTTCTGCTTATGTTTCACAACTAAAACCCTTAGAGACTAGTAAATAATTGTAATGCTGAGCTGTAAGAAGACCATGATTCTTAGTAGAAAACATCACTTTTTAGAAGAGATATAAGGGTGAAGTTGATTGCTTAATTTTAAAATTAGTTATTCAAAAAGTGTTAAATTGCCTTTTTCATCACATGGAAAGTAAAAAGAACTTCAGAGAAAAATATCAAGATACACTAATCAATTTGTCCTTCAAAAAAATTTTGATATTGTATCTCTTGAAATTTCATAGTTAATAATTACTGACAAAAAATAATTAAGAAATGTTTGAACTCATTTCTTAGACTAACTTTCCCATGTCAACTCCCAATTATTTGAATCCCTTAAAATCTGAGTTAATTTTATGGTTACAAATATTGGGAAAAAAGTAGAAATGCAAATAATTATGAGTGACCAATTGATATGATAATTAATACAGAACAATTCATCTCACTAGTTGTATATCCGTCATTCTAATTGTTTGTAAACCTCAAAGCACATGTATTGCTCTTTAAAAGTTTAACAAACTGTTGAGAAGTTCAGCTGGGGTGAGATAGCCTTTAAAAATCTAATTAACATTATTTTTTGTCTCTTTCAACTTAGATTACCTACTTCACATGCAGTTAGCTGACTTATGGATAAAAATAAACTAACCTATTTGTTCTTCTTGTTGTGAATGTAATCCTATCCAATAAATCTGTCTGAGTCAGAGTCTATTTTCAGTATATCCTTTTTCTTTTCTTCAAGGCATTTTCTTTCTCTGTGGATGCATGGAGATCTCTTAGTGCATATATCCAGTTTACGGGAACAAGAAAGCACAGTCTCCAGCAGAGACGCAGTTCTAGTATCTCTTTAAATATTTCTGAATAACCATATGTGTCAATATTATTGTACCTCCATGTCCAGCTACTAAAATGAAAAAGTTGCCAAGCAAGTAGAGAAAACCTCTCAGATATGTATAAGTCCAGATAAAAGTTACAATGAGCAAAAAAAGAATTCATATGAAATGTCTTCTATTATATATCATTCTGTTTCCTATCCGAGAAACTATTTTTCTCAGACCGACAAGCTTACAGAGTGAGTGAAAGTCTGCACAATTGGTCCTCAAAATAAAATTTCATTGTTATGTCATTTTAACTTTTTCTAGAACTCAATACTTCCTTGGGTTGGAAATTCACATTTTGCACATTTGAATAAATTCAGACCAAATTTACCCAAAGAGCGACATGCAAGTCTACCATACAATTAGAATTGTAATTGCAGCAGAGGTAGCCTAGCTGGACAATGAATCAATGCACTTTTTTTGTGGGCCCAAATCTGGGTCATGAAGGAAGTGATATCTCAGTATTCTACAATATATTCTTATTGCACAGAGTGTATTCTACCTTTGCAAGTAGCATAGTCTGAGTGCACTTATAGATCAAAAAAGGTTGGTGTTGGGACCTAGCATCCATATGTGTATTTTGGGGAAGTTTTTACTTTGGAGTAGAATTAATGTGATTAGATGGACTGAATATTCACTCACAGGTACAGTACATCTGAAGTCCTGAAGCAAACCTCCCAAAATTCAAATATCCCAAGACATGAACCAAAGCATAGGTAAGTGAGGAAAATCACAAATGTAGATACACCTTCTGTATGTATTTTAGGTTTTTGTATTATGTAGTTTGTATTTTAGTCTGATGTATTTTAGGTTTAAAATAACTTTTCTATTGATTTTTTTTAAGGATATTGTCCTATCTGAGTCCTAGAAGAGGTTTTGCAGCACAGTTTGCATTATGTAGGTTGTTTCCTTCATCCGCAAGTCTCTGCCAGTTCATCAGATTGGAGATAAACTCCTCAGGGTTTTGGACATAAATAAAGCAAATAGTATATTTTGAAAAGTCAACCTCTAAGATAACTGCAAACAACTGATTACATTTACTTATAGATTCACTTTAGACTTTTTTTCTTGACTTTGCAGACAAAAGTGTGGAGAAATACCAGTGAACAAGGCATTAGGTCTGCTTTCCCATATGTAATCAGCTCCTCCATCAATAAAACATCTTCATTAAAGGTTAATAGAGTCATGAAGGAGTTTTGTTTCTATTATGCCCTATTGACAATTAGTCAATGAAGGATATTTAAGTAACCCACTAGAAATGTTTTTATGACAATAAATTTTAAAGTGGGAACAAGAATATAGGTAGGTGCAAATTATTGTCTGAAGAAACAGAATTGTGATTTTTGGAAGGGGAAAATAGCAGAAAGGTTTTTTAGACATATCATTATAATAATTTCTCTGTTGTCCATGATTTTTTCCTGTTAAAGAGGAAATTACACAAACGCATTTACTGCATGTATAACTTATATCTTTCTGTATTTCACAGCTGCACTCAGCCCTTAATGCTGAAACTCCCTCAGTCAAAATTGCCTGTGCCGACCTGCGTGCCTGAGGGAAGCTGCTTCTTTGGGCTACAAGAACAACATGATTAAAGGAAAGCTGGCTTCTCCTGTGTTTGAAATCCCATTCATAGGTAAAAACATTACACACTCTACCTACTGACAGGCATGCCGATGAGTATTAGACCATTATTTTATTTCAATCTACTTTAAATTTAGTATTTCTCCATATATATAGAAATGTATTATAAAATTATAAATATATATCCGTATATGTATATAAAAATAGTGGGGTTGCATTCTGTGATACTGCATAATTACAAAATAGCAGTAAAATGCCCATGGCTTTTACCTATAGCAATAACAATCATATCGATCTTGGAAAAACTCTTGACACTAGAAGTTTATAGCACTAACACAAATCTCAGGACATTTTAATTTCCTAAGATGAAATCTGAAGAAAATTGCAGGAGGCTTTCTCAGAAAAGGAGTCAATTTTAAAGTGCTTCTGTGAAATTTGCATGAATCAGAAAGACTTTTTCATATGATACAATATTTTTATCATGTTGCTGACCATAGAAACAAGTTTTAAGTTCTCCATGTGTTCCTGTTTAAACTCCCCAGTTAGACACATTGGTGGAAGAATAATTAATTTGAAGAGAAAATGTTCTCCTTAAAGTCAATGAAAGTTCTGATGTTAATATAAGGAGCCACAGGTTTCCTTGCCATATTCATGCCCAAATACAAAATATGTGTGGCAACTTACTTGATTTCTATACCATCTATTCTTTGAAGCAAACTAGTGTTTTTCCGGTTTGTCTCCTTACTATTTCTGGAATTTTACCAAGACCTGCTATTTAGCAGGTTGTTGTCTGCTCTCTCACCTGCATGCTTGTGTAGTAAGCTTTTAGTAGGGAGGGTTTTCAATCAGATCACCTTCCTGAAATAGTTCTTAATTTTGGCACATCATCCCAGCATCAGCACAAGCAAGACAGGAGTTCATCAGCCTTATTTTTTGACCAGTCTGAGTTGTTGTCAATCCCATCCAGAGCTGATATACCACAAGATAAACCTCACCATTGTCTAAGGCAGATCCTTCTTTCCCTTCTGTGTGTCTTTAGTTTCTATCACAGTGTCTCTATATGAATTTATGCAGCTGCTTCATGAACTAGATTGATGAACTGAGACAGCAGAAGAACAATCAGAAGAAACAAAAGAGCAGAATGAGTCTTTAAATTCATCCACTGATCAGTCAGGCTTGTGAGAGACATAAAACTCGTTTAAATAGGCTTTTATTTATAACAGAAAACAATTTCCATCAAATGAGAATAAAATAAAGCTTAAAAATGGAAAGTTCTTTTCCTTATAAGAAACAATATGTAAGTATTTTAAAGGAATACTATAATAATAAGAAATCCAAAGATTTCTGGGACAAATCACTGTAAATTTGAAGGTTTGCGGTCTTTTCCTAAAAGAAAAAAGATCCGTTTAAAGATGATCCTATTACAAGAACAAAAGAAAATTTTAGTCTCCAAAGAAAATAAAAGCATCTGGTATCTAATAAGAATTACAGTCTTAGAGGTTTTTGTTTTTAAAGCTAAGTACATATTCAGTCAGGACTTATTATATCTGAAGTGGTTTTATATGTAACTAAGAAGGTGTGGATTCTATGGTTTTGTGGTAAGGTTTAAACACAAACATTACCCTTTGAAGAAATTCAATACAGTCATGGGAAATACCATTCCCCTTATTTGACTGCAGACAGAAAATGCATATATTTTATACAGGATTGCTTTCAATTAGTACCTCCAGCTAGTTCATTACATGTTATATTTATACTATCCCAAAGCAGAGGCAGAATAATGTACCCAGGGAAAAAAACAGAACATCTTAGTTATGTTGAGTATTTTTTACATGTACCAAAGTGTACAGTTATTAAAGGAGAGGAGGTCACCTTTTTGAAACTCTAGGACAACCTTTGAAATGGAGATAAAATTCAGAAGGAAACACGGTGGTTTTCTGTAAATAATAAGATATAATTTAAAATGCTAAATAAATAGTATTATGTTTGGCTGAAAAAAATATAAAGGAGACATTTTAGATATTAAAGATTTACAGGTTCAGGTTCCTTGTGAAGACAAATACTCTCAGGGAAAGTAAAAATCATCATTTGTCTCTGTATAACAATTCATAGCAGATGAAAGAAGGGTTGATTTCTGTTGAGCCCTTCTTCCCTTTTGCGCTTCGTTAAAAGCAAAACTCCCCCTAACAACCCCTTAAAATATGTACCAGCCACTCATATTGCTGAAGCACTTGACCTTCATTTTCATAACCCAAAAGCCATCTTCTGTCTTCTCTGCTGGCAACGTGGTTGGATTCATTGTATGACTGCTTAAAAAGTATGGACATAGGTGTTGAAAGAACACAAAATTTGCGTCAAATACTTCTTGAATGAAGTGAATTAACACTTTCGTTGTGTGCTTTTCCTTCACTTGTTTGCTGTTATAGAAATAGCTCTAGTTGTCTTTATCATAACAAGGCTTGCATTGTTCTCTGAGGACCTTTCTCTGCACTGTGCTCATTGCATAACCTGTAGCTGTGATCATTGTCACCAATAACAGAAGAATGCAGATCAATGAATGTATTTTTTTAACACTGTAAATAGAAATGCTCATCACAAATTATATAATTTATTGACATAACATGAAAATTGCAAATTATGATGCAATATTCATTTAAACTATTCCTCAAATAAAAAAGGGAATTTTTTCATTTGCTTAATGAAAGGGTCGTTACAAAGATATATATCAATTACATAGTGACAAGCTCAGGTCTTAGATCATTTCACTCATATATATAATTTCTAATGACATAAATTCCTCCAAATTCTTTTTGAATGACAAATATCTTTAAATTATCACCACTTGAGAAATAAAATTCATTCCATTTCACTACTTGGAAATATGGAGCTGTAATAAATTATCATATTACTGGGTTTACTTAAAATGGAGATCAGATCATGATATAGTTACCAAACCAGCCACAATTAACTTCCACTGCAGGTGGTCCCTAATTCATACCACATACATGTCTTGATCAGTCTTTTGAGTATGACTATCAAAATAGAAAGGATTTTTCATCTACCAGTTTTAAAGATATTTGCCAAAGTTGTAACATGTGTTAAACACAATATTACTATTCATTACTTTCTTGTTATTCATAACACACTGTAATAAATAACAACAGCATCTCACATAATTAAGAATGATCATAAATTAAACGAACATGACACACCATATCCTAATGTAAATATGATGTGTTTGTTTCTCAGACTAATTTTCTGCTGTGGTAAACATCTGCATTTCTAGTCACCCAAGCTGCGGTTTGCCTGGGTGTACCAGAACAAGAGGCACTGAGTTTTGTAATATCTTTGCATGAAAAAAACATATTTAACAAAGTAAACATAGATATATTTTAAGCAGGATACCAAACAAATGAAAATTTGACCAAGCTAGTGAGAAAAAGATAACATATTTCTGGGGATATATTTCTAGATCCAAGTCCCAGATAGAAAATACTGTGAGAAATATTCCTCCTGATAAGACATCAATACTTCGTTCCATTTGTCAGCTCCCAGTGTGGTGCTTTTTTTAATTGAAAACTAATGTAGATATCCATCAGATTAATTAAATATTCCTATTATTCCAAGTCAATTAGGTTCCACTGGATGTCTCCTAGAATTAAATCTATATACACTTTTAGGATTGCTTTATTATTTTCTTTTATTAAATTACTTAAGTACTTAGTGAGGGGGTTTGGTACTTAGCATTTTATCTGTCTAGTTCAATGGCATCTTTACAGACCTCAAACTGCAAACACAAACATATTGTTAACAGTGAAGTAATGTGCACTCATGACTTGACTTCTTGTGTATCTAAAGTCATGATAAAGGTTGAGGAAATTGGTTTTTCCTAATACATTAGCTCTGTTTTAATTTCATCTCTTAATTGTTTCAATGTATTTCTCTGGTACATTCCCAAAAAAATATGCAAGTTTGTGTCACAACGGCAGTTATGAAAATTGTGTTTATAAGGAAACCCACCAGTTACCTGTTTGCCTAGGAGGGTGGACTTTGCTTACTTTGTCTTTCCATCTAAAAATGCTTATTCCAAAGTATGTATAAATAATGGAAGAGAAACAGTATGCTGATTTAAAACACTGACAGGTTGGTCAGTTTGGAATATGAGACCTGATGAGTTATCAATAGCTGGCAGATTTTGAAGTGTATTCTGAGGCACTTTAACATGGAATTATCCATTCAATCATATGTGTTATATCACATCAGTAAGTGCTGTTTCCCTTCCTGAACATTTTAGAGAAAATACAGTCTCTTCTATTTTCCATATTTCCACTTTCTTTACTGACAGAGACACATGTTTGTTGGATACTAATGTAGTCAATTATTCATGCAAATGTTTACATGCAGGAATGTGAGCATCCATAAAGTATATTTAGATATTTAAACTAAACTAATTATATTTTTTCTTTGTTGCATTCATGACACTGAGTTAAAGTGAACAATTAATGAACAGTCAGGAACCTGATGTCTTCCAAGCTTCAAGAGGGAATTTAGACTTAAAGTAAGTCAGAGAAAAAAACCCACAAGTATTAGCATCATCAGTTTTAAATTCAATTAATAAAGATCAGCAAACAATTTTGAATTTTCTTAAATAGGTAATTATTATTTGGAGGTCTAGCTTTTGGAGTCTAGGGTTTGGAGGTCTAGTTTTTCTGTTTAAAAGAGCAGTAAATTTAGGGCTAATGATTTCCAAGTAGTATGTGATATTTTTCTATTTTTTTAAAAATTTATTTGATGTAATAAAGCACTGAATTTTCTGTTTCTTTAAATTGGCAAATTGGAAGTTTAAAGAGAGATTTAAATTTGTAAATAGACACCAAATGGGTTAGACACAAATGATCTTTATTGTATGTACCTCAGGAGGTTGCTGAAAAACTATGATAGTTTTATTTCCAAGGAAATCCATGGCATTTGTGGCAATAAAAGAAGTCAAAACTGTTGACCCCTTGCTTGTAAAATCTGACATTTTCAAGGAACGTATTTTACAGAGCCTAAACCTTTCCATAAATTATAGAATTTTTTATTTAAAAGTTTACTTTACTTACTGTTGAATTTGAAGATAAATATTAACATCAGAAATAAGAAAGAAGTGAATATAGATCAGTATGCTGAACCAAATTCTGTTGTGGATTAAAAGTACATTGTTATAATGTCACTGCTAATTGACATTTAATTTGTCCATTAATAATGTTGCTAAATTTCTGCTTCCTCATTCAATGGCATAGCATGCTAAACACAAACAGAGGAAAGATTAAAAGGAAACCAAAACCTGATCTTTGAATGATCTAGAAAAGCATAAAATCTTTATGCATGGTATGAAATACAATTATATATATTGCATAGCATGTTTTCAAATTTTGAAACAAGGGTGTTTGCTGTTTTATTTAATAGTGACAAAATCAGCCAAAAGATTAAAATGCAAGTAACATTAAAAGTTAATTGCTCACTAGCCACAAAATGGAAGATTTAGGATTGAAACCATAAGCTTGACTCTTCCCCGTGAGTGGTGTGCAATATGGCAATATGTCATTCCAAGATCACATAAAGTATTAAAATATAAATGTGCAGAATCACTACCACCTCTCCAAAAGAGAAAACATTTTGCAGTAGTATGGACATCTTTCAGTCCTCGCCAGCAGGTACAGGGCAGAAAATTCCTAAGTTTACAAGAGAAACACAGCTGGGTTGTAGCATTCTTTGTTATTTGGATAAACTGCATTGTATACCAAAAAAGGAAGAGCAGCATATAAAGACACTACCTATAAATTGTGTAAGCCCCAATTCAAAACATTAGAGAATTTCTTCTCACTTTAGTCCTTGCTGACTAGAAGAAATGCAATGCTTACAAATCCAAAATGTGATATTAACTAAAAGATCTTTAACATGAAACAGAGGAGAAATACTTCATGTAATTTCATATATTACCTTACATGTTTTGGCTTGTTCCTTTTTGTATAATATGCAAAATACATGTTCATGTAAAATCAGCTTTATGAATCACTGTTAAGCCATCATTGATTGACATCTGTAAAATAATATATGCCTTTCTTTAAAAAAAAATAAAAATCTATTCTGCTGCATGAAATCATAATTTATTTAAAAGTAAGTTTCACTGTACAAGTGTGGCTGTAAAACATATTCTCAATCAGATTAGTGAAAGGCATGGTTCAGCCTGTCATCCTTTGGTTACAGTAGATTTGCTGATGTTGCATCAAAAGGCTTATTTGCAATCCTGTTTTCCAGGTTTAATTACTTATGGAGACCAGAGAACAATGATACTTTTGATATAAATTCAGTCCTTCCAGTATCAATTCAGCCATCTCTTTTGGTACTTTATGTTCTACATAACAAATGCAAAATTATGTTGCACTAGCTGTTATCTCTTTCAAAATGGAATGTTAATGGAAATAATTCTGCAGTTTTAAGTATATTCTTTGGAAAAATCGAAATTAAACATCCATTTATTTAATTCTTTTTTTTCTCTCAGCACACAGGTAGCAGCAGATTCAAATTAGAAGATTCAGATCTTTTTACTACTCTTATTCAGACATGACAGTTTTCTTCTTCACTCTCTTTTCAGCAAAATTAAGTGAAACCACTATTCCGTTATGTATATTCTAAACAGAACATTAATGAAAACCATACGACCCAAGAGTTAGCTCTACGTGCTAAGTCTGCCTAAGTCTTCTTTGTTAAAATTGTCCCTTTATTTTCAGCTCACAAGTGGCTAGGGGAGCAAACATACAAAACAGAAATTGTGGTGAGAGCTCTGGAAACTTAATTACCACAGCCATGACATCATTTGCTGGCTAGGTCCAAAGCCAGTCATCTTCTTCACTTTAAAAAAACCTAAACAAACAAACCAGTATCAATTTTGTGGCTGAGGTTTATTAAGCACAGCAAGTTTATCAATATCGGCACAAAAATTACAATTTTACTGTGACAAAATGAATTACCAAGCCTCTGTCTTACATATTAGTGGTCTGTCTTTCTCTTTCCTTTCTTGCTCCTTGTGTACATCACTGGTTAGCATGATCAGCCACCCGAGTTCAGCAGATGCTCCCACTGTACTTCAGGGACATGGCAATTTTGTCAGGTTTACAGGTGTTCTTTAAAGCACTGCAGAGGATAACACCGAGCACAGTTTTGCAGTTGAGTCTGCTGCTGTCTCCACAGAGACGCAGATGGATGATGATTCCTCTGCTGTCAGGGTTTAGTCTTTCTTGGGAAGACTTCTGGGCAAACACCCCAGAACAGCAGCAAGCCAGGAATGAGCTACTTGGTACTAAGTAAACTTGGAAAAAGCCATGTTGCCTGTGCCGCCACTCACAGAACGCAGAATCCTGACCTGTCATTACTGAATGCTGATACCATATAGTGAGTACTAGACCTGACAAGTCATCTACTATGATACAGGTGGTGGTGTCCTTGCTTAGCGCAGGTGCACAAAGCCCCACTGCGCAACAAAGGAAAAAGGCAGCTTAATCTAAGGAGTAGGAGAAATCTTTTTAGAGTTTCTTTCTTTACTAGAGAAAAATTGCTGTTTGCTTCAGGCTTAATGAACTGTTCATTTTAAAGACACATTCTAGTTTGATTCAGTACAGAGTGTTTCTTCTTTTGTACAGTACAGTGCTTCCTTTTACAGTACAGTTTTTCTTTGTAAAAACTTTTCTCAGCACTGACATTTGGTTTATGGGGTTCTAAATCTAAAGATTAAAAAATCTTTATATATATTTGTCTTTCTCAGCATTATTTAATAATTTATAATGATAATTAATATCTGTTATGAAGGGATTTCTGTCTTCCTTGAAGTCATCCCTAAAATTATTAAGTAAAAAACAATAGAGCTTCTCCTGAAAATGCTCAGAATTAAATCTTTGTAACAGTATAAATATTGTTCTTAAGGCAACCCTTTCACTGAAAGTAGATCTGTATTAGAGTAGCCATGATATTAAACAAGGCCTGAAATGCAGAACTGTTCTGGAAGACAGTGCTGCTCCAAGACAGTAATAAGAATTTTGCCCAGCAGGCAGCATGTGCTTTGGCATGACTTTGGCTGCAGCAGAAATTTGTCTTGGACAAATAGTCGTATCAGAAGAAAAGTGATTTTCTGTCTAATGTTACAAATGGACTGGAAGATAAGACTTTCTCCCATAAAGGAACTCAGAGTCTCAGATAAATGCCATTTTTTAATAACACACTGAAATCTTATGGTATAGGTAGAACAATTCTCCTAACATCATACAAGGGACAGATTTCTGATTGTTGCACAAAATAAACTATTACATTTTTGGTTTACAATTTATATAGTGGATTCATGAACAACAACAAAAAAACAGTTCAACGAATAACTAACTACATAACTACATGCTGGATTGGACAACAGAAATAAAGGAAGTGTTCAGAATACATATTTGCAAAAAAACTATCCTTTCCCATGCATACCAGCACATACCTTTGGAATTTCTTCAGTTTTCCTGCATAAGCTCATAACCTTTCATGCTGCTACTCTCATAAAGTGTACATGGCGTTGTGTGTGTGCTGCTAACATCACCTGTTTTTTTTTCTTTCCCTAAATCTGGAGCAACAGCTGATCAGCAGCCTCCTTTATTATTTTTTCACATTATCTCAGCCCAGTACTTTGAAAGATATTATCTATCCTGTTTTACCTTTGTAATTTTCAATAAAATTTGGTTTACACATAAATACCTATGACTCCCTTACTCTGCATCTTCTTTTGTTAAATACGAGCTCATAAAATCAAATGACATTTAAGGAATGAACCTGCTGTAGTTCAGTGTAGTGCTGGCCTATGCAATAAATATAATCTGTCTCAAAGTAAGCAAGAAAAAAAAAGAGGCAAGTGAGGCTGAATTAATCTACATATTTGCTGACTTGTCTGAGACTACAATAGTGCCTTGAACTAGACTTCAGAAGAACATAATTTTCATTTGATTATTCCAGACATGTTCTACCAGCACAATCATCTTTTAATTTGGTGCCGGATGGTTGGTTTTACTCTGCTTTTCTCCCACAGTATGAGGCACTGACAAGGTTGAAAATCAATGCCTTTCACACGGCTTGTAGGAGCTCAATATATTCTCACCTCTGTTGTCTCCTGCTGCCTAAAATCACTCTCAGCCACCATTAGAAGAGGGCTGAAACCCCTTTCAGGAATGCCTACCTGCCTGAAACTTCCTACTTACCAAATCTCTCTTACCTATGGGCGAAAAAGACAGCAATCAGTATGATGTCAAGGGGCAATCTCTTCACAGTCATAATAAAAGCCAGTGATTACAAGCATTTGGTAAAGAGGAAAGTTGATACATGTGAGACAGCAAATCATCAGACTTCATTTTTATTCTGGCTGCACAAGACTGAGAAGGACTGGGGCAGAAATTTCCAAACAATCTCAAATGAGAAAGCTGAATTTGTGAAAGACACTGAAGCCTTCTCAACTTCTGTACAGACATAGCCAGAGGAAGGATCCTGCTCCTTCTGTCTCACTATCCCCATCTTCTTTACTTTCTATTTCAACAGTTCCTGTCAGATTGCTGGTAGAAATATAATGCTTTCATCTAGCTATACCTTGTATCTTAAAGGGGAGAGGTTCTGCTCCTTCCTCCTCTGCTGGCTGGTAAAACTCCTTTCTTCTTTACACTGAATCTCATATATTGTTGCTCCTGGACCCATATTTTAAATTACAAGCAGTGACAATTTCTGTAGAATCCATTACATTATCCCATCTGAAACAGGCTGATAAACAGCTGATCTTGTGTGTATTACTGAGTATCTCATGAGGGTAATTTACAATTCCTCAGAGAAAACTGAGGTGAAATAGTCTCTGTCTGTGTTTCCTCTCAGCAAGCATATCGTGTATGTCCCAAGCATATTAGCAGCAGTAATTTTTGCCTTCTACCATTTGCAGCCAGTTGGAATAAACATGAACATTTACACTCACACAGCTAAGGGTTTCATCTCCCCTGCAGTGTCAGCAGAGCCTGTGTTTGACTGACAGAATGACCATGCAGTGAAGTCTCCTGGCCATTAAATCTAGGTCCATGGGATGATTTGTAATATGAGGGGTGATAACTATGCAGTCTACTCTTTTGCTATCTTCACCAAAATCCATCTAAGAAAATAACAGAACCAAAGTATTTCTTTTGCATTATGTCATGCTGTTGTTTGTACTTCATCTTGCATCAAAGCAGTGCATGTTTAATATTACTGGTCTTACACAACATACTATACATCCTTTCTTGAGAGGCAACTCCTGATTTTTTTTATTATTCAGTATGATCTGCTTCCTCATTTATACCAGAATATACCATATACCATTCTTATCTTTAATGTCTTAATACATATATTTGTAGCGATCTCAGAAGCTTTTGCAGTCTCCTGGATGACCTGTTTCTGGCAGTTAATACTATACCATTTGTATAGCAGAAAACAAACCTTAAAAGAAAAGGTAGAGAACATGATACATTATTTTGGGTAAAGTCAAGGCTGTTTACTGTACTCTGCCACCATTTTCCATACCCTAATCTTTTCCTTGTATTCGCTGGACCACATAAAATGCAACAATTCTATTTCATATGTCTGAGGTGAATTCACTAATTAAACTTTATTTTACATTCTATTTTAGAAAGACATTTGGGGACAGTCAAGCCTACAATTTTTCTATCTTTCCTTTCTATTCCTTACATTTAGGATATAAAAACCAAACCATACATGACTAAAGGGAAAATTCCGTTCACTAAGCCAGTACATGCAGTATTTTAAATTTTTTCTCATTTTCTCTGCAAATTATCAGAAGTCACCAGAAATAGGGGTGAACCCAAGGAAACTTAGATACATCCCTTTCCATCACTTTTAATTTTGACTTACAATTTCCAGTGAGTAACCCGCATATTGTCATCATATACATATTTTGTCTTAATTTCACTGCTTATCTAATGTGTGCTGTTTAGTTTCCCAGACCAGCCTTGTTTTGTTAAGCCAATAGTTGCCAATTAGTGAAGGACCATTTCCTTCTGCAACTGTTAATGAGAACAACAAACAGTTAACTCCTGTATTGCCTAGTGGAGTAATTATGGTTCTGCTAGATACAGAGCAGTTTATACTCTGCTTTGTATACCAGTTCAATAAAAGGGATTTTTATGGATTAAAGATGAAAAATCGTACTCTGACATGATTTATTTTTTGGTCTCTTAGCACAGTGTAATCATCTATTCATGTTAAAGAGCATTTTCAGTGATATATGTAAGAAATTTGATAAAGCTGAATTCCAAATGCTAATGATGTAGTTAGGTATTGAGCATTCCTTGTACTGTGTTAAGTCATTTCTTTTCCACAAGCATGTTGGTCATCCTCCCCCCTTTCAGAGAGACAATCTTTTCCCTCCAATTTTCAGTTGCTTATATAAAAACTTTCCCAAAAGGCAACTATTTAAGCTGATGTTGTCTGTGGTGGATGTCTGCTTCAAGCCATTGTTTTTGAGGAAAACATGGTCAAAATGACCATTAACAAAATTGGGCTGTGGAAATTACATTTTAATAATGTTAACTCTCAAATCTGACATTTTAAAAAAGTGTACTTTCAATGTTTTACTATTTAACCATTTAAAAGCAGAGTTGTGACTTCTTACCTTAGAGCAGCTATTGAATAGTCCAGCCTGTTGTTCCTCTGAAAAACCAATCTGCTTTTTTGACTGAGTTGCAAACTGTTAAAGAGACAGAGTTTGCACATATTCAGATTGCAGTAGTCTAACTCTCTGTGTGTACTAAGTACCCTTACATCCTGTGTCAGATTGCAGTGCACATACTGTCCTCACTGAAAGCTCGGCCAGGAATAGAGGTGACTCTCGATGTTTTCCTTACAGATTGAGCATGCTTGCTGCAGATAAAAACCTGTCCAGAGAAACTACACTTGAAATTGGGAGTGGGAGGGGGAACTGACAGAAGTAAAGAGGACAGATGTTGAGATACATACGGAGATAACTGAGTTAAAGTTAGGGTTTTTTTCAAACATAAGAGGTATGCTATACACCCATGAGAATGAAGATTTTTACTCCTACTGCATTTTCACATAGATATAGGGAAATATATATTGCAAAAACTATATTGAAGTGTAAGATTTTATGGGGGAGAATATTATTTATGTTATCAATAATCTTTCTCAAAAACTATTAATTACTGCATAGACATTGTGCAACATGTGTAGATCTGTTTAATAATTTAATTTGATTTAATGCAGAAAATAGTTCTTGTAGGAAAGGCTTCCTTCTTCAGCAGAGTAACTGAAAAGTACCAGCTTCCTGCATCAAATATTTCCTGAAGGGTCTGTAGCATTCAAATGCAAAGATTTGGTTTTAGGATAGTGAAAGAAGCTCATAAAAACTGAAAAATTACTGAAATAATAGCATAAAGGCTGACACAAAGCAGAAATTACCATGTTTGTGCCAAATAAACAAACAGGAGAACTTCATAGGCTTGTGGGTACTTACAGTTTGTAGACACTATAAAGAACTTCCAGGGAAAAAGAAATTAATTTTAAAAGCTGGTAGGTCCTACTGATTTCTCACTGAAAATGGATTATTTCCTGCCCACTTTCAACACATAATGATACAGTTCTACACCTCAGAGTTGATTTTTCCTAATGTTAATCTATTCATATTCATTCAAATAATGAATATTCTCATTTCTAAGCAGCACACCATCAGAGCCATTCCTTTAGACCTTACTATTTTACTTGGGGTTGCATTTGGTTTTCTGGAGCACTGACTGCATTGATCCCTACTGGAATTAGTATCTTTGGTCTGGGTACCATCTAGACATAGAAATAGTCCCATTTTAAAAACTTCGAAAATTTAATTGATCACAGATAAAGTTGAACAATATTTCATAGCCATTGTCAAGGACAGAAATCAAGAAGTTTTGTTATTTATGTCATGATTGATATCATGTTACTATACAATGGCTTTAAAAAATAAAATCCAAACGAGGACCAAAAGTTATATGAAGTTTTTATTCTGAAACAATAAAGTCCCCATTCATCCAGGTTTGGTTTTGTTTAAATATCCTATGGCTTCCAAATATTTTGTGCCAATGAAGTTTTAGGGTTTTTTTACTCTAAAAGCATGAACTAGAGGCTGATCTGTGCTGAAAACAGACAGCACAAGCTGTGAAAGCATCTCTAATGTATATCTACCTTGATCTAGGCACGCTTGCATGCATTCATAGTATCAAGTCACTAGATCTGTCCTATCATACCACAGTCCTGTTTTACAGGAACCATAGTAATGAAAATAACTTCTAAGGATGAATTCTATGTGGGTCTTTTGGAAATATACCATACTTGGGAGGTAACTTGGGCAAAGTTTTCTGCTGCAAACACTTGGGATGAGAGTCACAACTTTAAATCTAATGGACTTTTTAGCCTGAAAAATCAATTAAATTCTTTAACTGTAAAACCAACCAAAAGAAAATCCAAAACAAACAAACAAAAACTCCACACAGATAAATGCAGAAACAAAACCCAAATACATTCTTATAGGTTGAGATAGTGGATCAATGACAGCAATAATAATCTCTGACATCTTTTTTTTAGAACAACATAGATTCGTTTGAAAGACAACAAAACCAAATTGTTCCTCATATAGCTGAAGAAACCATTATCTCTACTTAATAATATACTTCACCGAGCTTCTAAATTGTTAGAAAATTGTTGAAAATTTGCATGCCAGAAAACCTGATGTCATGAAGGAAACTCCTGCCATCCTGTCCCACCAAGACCAGAAGCCAAATGCAAGAGTTCAAATGGGAAAGTTTTCATTCTTTTTCTTTCAATTAGATTTCAGAAGTTTCCAGCTTGTACTTTGCCAAGTATAGGAAAGAAACCCAAAATGAGGACACTGTGGTTTGCCCATCACATATAGAAACTGAGATGAGTATATGTAAAGGTCACGATTTGCTGAAGTGTAATGACAGTGAAAGAGCCTTACAGCTTTATTCAGAATTTGAAACACATATGTCTGCTTCAGATGCAAAGAAAAGATTTAAAACAAGAAGCAAGATTTAGACGTGCAAATATGATTGATGAAGCAGGCATAAAATCTGAAACAATATCTGTGCTAAATTAATTCCCACTGGATCCCAGTGATGTTTACATAGGCACCAATAACAATACTTTAAATATCAGCCTTGTTAAATATTTTGGTACACATCAAAATACAGGATGGAAATTTACAATATCAAGAGATGAAATAAAGGGAAAGTCAACATTCTCAAGCCTATAAAACTTTTGGCAAAAGCCACAGAATCACATCACCAACACAAGAGGAGAGAACTATTCCAGCAGTAGTTCACAGGAAAGTTCTCTATGGTTTTCAAGGCTGACTTAAGCAACTATTTGAATATTCAGGTGATTTCTTCTGTCATTATTTTGAATTTCCAGAATGGATTTGGATTACCATGACCCTGGTGGACTACATAGTACAGCTCCAGCACAAGAACTCTGCTTGACAGTTTTAAGATTCAGTCAAAACCTTTCTATCTAACTCCTGAAAGAGACAACTATTGAGAGCTTAATAGGAAAAAAAGTCATAGTCACTGATGAATTTTCCTGCTGCAAACACTAAAAGCAATTTTTATATGTTTCTATAAATGTCCCCACTTTCTGTAAATTTAAAATATCAATATGACATAAAAAGCAAAAAAGTTTAATAACTTAACAAAAAAAAACCAGGATAATTTTTCACCTAATTGTTAATCTCTACAGTGTTTCAATGCATCCTCTCTGGGAAAAAATTGGTAGATTAAAACACCTTTAACGTGCGATCTGAGGGCTACAATATGAAATGTAATAATGTAGCACACAGCAAAATGAATTAACTATATTCTAGACAGCTATCCAGGAACTAAGATTTCAGTAATAGCCTACAGAAGAGCTTCATTCTGACAGATGACTCCATGACTCTTACTAGAGTTATAACCAGGTCAAAAGACTTAGTGTTTTTCTTAAACTGCCTATGTACTCCAACAACAGTAGGACAAAATCTGTCCTCAGTTATACCACTGGAAAATCACTCATTTCATGGATTTTGATGTATCGTAAGTTCCACTGACATAGTTGAGGGCAGCATTTGGCCAAATATGTCTTAATTCAGAAGCAGCATCTATTACCTATAATAGCTTTCCCTAAAGAATGGTTGAGAACTTCTGCTGATACTACATAGTGACACAATTTTAATCCCAAATTGTTCCCTAAGAAAATTAATTTGAAAAAAACCCATCCAAATCAAATTGTCTTTTCAACTTTAACTATTCCATTTGAACAGATGCTAGGGAAGAATTAAACTGAGAATTTTTGAAGGGGGTTAAAAATGGAAATTTTTCCTCTTCATTCAGTCCTCCCATTCCTAGTTTTTCTGTAAAGCACTTGAGCTCTTATGGTACCTAACATGCTAGAAGTTACTGTTTTATTAATAGTCATATCATAACCCTGTGCTGTGACAGAATATTTAAACCTGTTTCCTAAACCCAAATGATTGAATAATGGTAATTAAGAAACAAGTCTATGCACTACTGTTAGCTCTCAGTCTGAATATATATTACAGTATTGTACCATTAAAATGCTTTCTATCACCCTGAAACACATCATTAAAGCAGATCAGGCATCTCTAGTTCTGGACATATTTCAGAATGTAAATTTACCTCAGTTAATGTAGTTAAGGAACTTGTGGGCTAGGCAAAAGGCAAGTGATCACATTCTACTTAGGCAGTTTCAAAATCCTTCCCCCATGCACAGAGAAGTTGACAAATTAACAATATAATGACTTGAAGCTTTTATTTCCCAAACAAGAACACCACAGGCAAGGGATGAGGCCAAGACTTTTTACTATTTCTTCTCTGTGCCTCAACCCTTACCTGGAGGGAACCACTCAAAGATTGGAAGGACATTTTATCTTGCAAACCAGTATGATTTTCAATCTTTTTATTAGCAAGAAACACAACGAACATACAGAACTGTTTACAGCTTATAAAAATAGTGATCTGTAACAATCCTAAGAAGAAGACTAATATATATAGAAAAGTTAGAGATACAGAAAATGTTAAAGCTGGGTAGGATGGGATCTGTGCTGCGCAGTGTTGTACTGTGCCATACGTACAGATTAGACTTCAGGTCAGTGTGTGCTGCACAAATCTCTTGCCTGCAGGCTAACCTCAGCCTCCTCATTATAGAGGAGGATTCTTCAGGCAATTCCCCTTTGATTCTGGCAATTACACCTTCTCCATCACCATGTCTTTATATAAAAGTGCAGAAAAAAAAAATTCTCATGCAAACATACTCTCTGTTTGACTACAGAAATGATGAATAGAACTATTTCCTTGTAAGAAAGTCACATAAAAGCTCAAATGACCCAAATGGGACAACCCTTTCTACAGACAGAGACTGCATGATGTGCTGCAGGCTAGTTGGAGGCACACTTAGTCCTGCACAACTCAGGGTTTCCAGCATCTGAAGGGACATAAGATTATAAGAAAGGCAATAAAGCTGGTGAAAAGATTAGAGAACAGGTCTTACAAGAAGCAGCTGAAAAGACAACTACCTGAAAGGAGGTTGTAGTGAGGTAGGGGTTGGATTTTTCTCCCACATAGAAACTGACAGGATAAGATGAAATGACCTCAAGTTGCAGCAGTGAAGGTTGAGATTGGATATTAGGAAAAATTCTTCACTGAAAGGGTGGTCAAGCACTGGAATAGGCTGCCCGGGGAAGTGATGGAATCACCATCTATGGAAGTGTTCAAAGAAAGTTTAGGTGTGGTGCATCACATGGTTTAGTGATGAAGATAGCGTTAGGTTAATCGTTGGACTCAATAATCTCTCAGGTCTTTTCCAACTTCATGACTCAGTGATTCTATGGTTAAATATATTATTCTCTCTTTCATAATTGTGCAAGTTCTAAAAAATAGTATTTTAAATGATACTTTAATGATACAGACTTTATAGAATCTGATTTCCTTTCTTATTTGACATCATAATTGACTAGCACCTCCTGGCACAAAACAGTGTTCTTTTGGGTTTGAGATTTAAAGACATTTCTCAACATTTATTTACAATTTCAGGAAGGAGTACTATTCTTCTCACTCAGCATATATTGCTGTAGAACAAGTATGAAATTACTGTGTAGGGGAAAAGATGAAGCTCAAATTCAGGGATTCATCAAACATTTTGACTTTTCTGCAATGTCACATCATCTAATCTCTTGTCTTAGATACATAATTCTTACAAGGCAAGCGTGTGTCTTGGTGATGCAAGAAATACAGAAGACAGCTTAATGGTGGAATGAGGGAGGAAGAAACAGATAAGGACTGTGCAACACAGAAATTGGTTACAGGTGGAGCTCTGCATCAAGGTTTTTCAGTGGAGTCTGTATACAAATACACAAAAAGGACACTTTATCACCTGAGCTGGAGCCAAGAGTATTGCAAGTGTTTTTAAGGCACTAGTTTAAAATAGGTGGATTGAAAGAATACAAGGACAGCTCAATCACCTCTCACCACAAAAAGTTCAAAGAAACTTCAGTGTTTTCTTTAAAGTATATTGTACAGAGACAGAGGAAATTTTATAGTATAACACCTAAAAGAGCAATGAGCTATGTATCAACACTTCCAAGAGAATCCAAACAAGAGAAATAAGAGTTCTCTGCTGAGAAAAATGGAAAACAAACAAACAGGCAAATATATCTGCCAAAGTCTTCTGGGACTATACTAATATTACTCATCTGAAGAGTAATGACTCTTCCTGGCTCAAAGTAAAACTATTCACATACAGAACATTAGGAAAAGGGAATCTTAAAAAGACACCAAAAGGGAGCACTGCATCACGAAGCTGTAACTAAGGATAAGACCAGTTCAACAAAAACATCCTGCCCTGAAGCCTAATGGTCAAATCTCTCTCTGTATTATTTTCCCCAATACTTTGGCTGGTCAGTTAAATCATCAGGTATATGCATTCAGAGGAGAAAAAAAAAGAAAAAGAAAAAAACTGCACCACACCTAAAATACTCTGCTATTTCCAAGACTTCCTCCATATTAGACAACTTTATTTTTAGTCAACCACTGCTGTGTTCTGCAACACAGAATTCTGACAGGTATAATCTCAGCATAAAACAAAAGAGAAATATGACATGCATTTTCAAACAAATAGGTGAAGCAAAAATAAGATGAAAAAACAGAAGCAAGTACAAATGAATTTTGAAGATTAGCATTTTTTGAGGAGCTTCGAGAAAGGGAGATAGAACACCATTGTAGAGACTAAGGTGAACAGTTGGTACCAGATCCTGAGGAATGGAAAGCTCACAGTTTGTGCTTAACAGTGTAGTAAAAAAAGCCCAAATATGGGAGAAGGTCCAACTCAAAATGAAACTGATGATGAGAATATGTCGGTTTTGCTGAATCTGTGACCAAGACAGGCAAGAAAAAACATGGCAAAAAATCCAAAATGCTACCTGGAACATTTCTCAAAGTCAGAGCAGATAGAAAACAGGCTCTGCACCACAAGGAAGGTAAGGGATGAAAGAGTGTTTGGGAAAAGAGATAGGAATGGCAATTTATATTATCACTCTGCAGTGTTCAAAAACACCAGTCAAGTGTGAAAAATCTGGAAAGAAAATGACTTAAGTGGGAGAAGTTCTTTGTGGAGAGTGATGGGCAGTGTTACCTTGGAGGCAGTATCAGCCTGAAGGAAAGCGAATCGACTACCACATTGAATTGAAGCTGGCAGCAAGAATAAAAGGGCTTAAGTTGCCAGGACAGTGCTAGCTAAACTGAAAGAGAAGTAAGACTGAACTAAAGTAAAAGAATGTGCATTGACTGTTTTCTTCAACATGAACTGAGCATATGGGCATGTGAAAGATGAAAACAGATATCTGTTAAGATTTTACCTGAGCAAAGTGCATGTCTGAAGGGTATTCAGCACAATCACTAGCTTTCTTTCATTGGAACTGTGCAAAAATGTTATAATTGAGAGAGTGAAAAAAAAAATCTTACATGGGAAGGGAGTACTTAGTTGAGTGGATAATGTCCGGAATGAGTATAGCTACTCCATTAGTCATACATCAGGGAACGTCTCATTTGCCCTAGGAATATGACTGTACAAATTCAAAGCAAGAAATGAAAATTAGCAGGAGGTAAACACTCATAATATATAAAATAAAAGGAAAAAAAAAACCAAACCAAAACAAAACAAAAGAAAAACTCCAGAAGTCGTCATCCCTGTAATGACTTAAAGAAGTACTATCACTATATAAGTGAATATTTTCCACTACCTACAGGAGGAAAAGTTCCAAGAGTTGTTTGATACTAAATGTTTTCCTATACCCCTTACATCTGCAGTAGTCTGGCAGTTGTCTTTAAAAACACATAGCACACTTATACATGGTGCATATTCAACACCCCTTTTCCAATATGTTTTTTTCAAACTCTCACTTGGTTTGTGTCCAGCAATGAGGTTGTTTTAGTAGAAAATACACATATTTTTGAAGGTTGAGAGTGTATGAACATCTGTTTATGTGACATTTTGACATGAAGTGGGTGTAAAGGGGGAAAAGTATGTGACCACAGGCTTCAAACAAGTTTTAGAAAGAACTCAAGCTGTCAGGATACAGCTTGCTTAAACAAAAATCTATATTTATTCTATGTAAGTAACAGTTCTAAGAGCAATTATTACATCAAGAGGCCTGGTAAACAATAAAAAATATTAAGGCTATCGCAACTATCACTTGCTCAAAAGACAATAAGAGGAACAAAGATTTTCCAGGTATTGTGAATCATGTATGGAAAACTACATTTCATCTAAGGATATCAACCTACAGAAAGAGGTACTACTGTGCCACGATGATATTAAATAAATATTTTAAATTAGCATTTTGAGAAATGTAGGTAATGAATTGAAAAAGTTCCAGTCTTGAAGGGTTAAGAGTAATCTGCAAATCAACTTGTTCCCAGTTGCTTCTAAAATCACTGACATAGTTCCTCTACTGTGATAAGATACAAGCACTTCACATACACTGAGAAACCTGAATATCGGTGTTATCAAATAGACAGAACAGGCCACTCACTCCTATTCTGTGCATGTAAGAAATCTAAACTGTACATGAGAAGAACTGCTAGACATATACATACTAGTTCGTCTTACTCCCATGCAGTAAAATGATAACATAATGAACATAAGAGCCTACTAAAAAATTTGTACACTTTTCTGTATTTAGTACTGTTAAATGACAGAAGGGTGCCACCAAGGCATGGGGTGTTACCTGTTGATATTTCACTCAGCTTAAAGCAGGAAACAAGAACAATAAATATGTTTATCAATAAATTATTGATATATATTTGAAATTATGCATTGCAAAAATGTGGGTCATTAAATGTTCAAATCATTACACTTACTTGGAAAGAAAGTAGGTCACACCCTATTTTAGGAGCAAGAACTCAGAAGAGTCCTGTTTTGCTGAAGTTCCCGCTACATGACAATGAGATAATTGAGTACATAACTGATGCAACAAAGCATCACTTGTTCTTTCCTCATATGGTGTTTAATGACACTTCCAATACCAAACACTTGCTCTTAGCAAGAGAACATTGAGCTTATATCTAAAATTTGCCATTTTCTTTAATAAATGAAAAATGGCCTCTCTGATTGGCAGTGAGCAAAAAATGGAGAATGCCAATGAAACTTCCTTTACAATGATTTTTGAGTTGTCTTGGGAATCCAGAGAGGTTCCAGCTGGTGACTGTTATCTCAATTTTCAAGAAGGGTAAGAAGAAGGACCCCAGAAACTACAAGCCTGTCAGTCTCACTTCAGTGCCTGGTAAAGTTATGGAGAAAATTATTCTGGGAGGTATTGAAAGATACCTGAAAGACAATGCAGTCACTGGTCACAGCCAGCACATCTTCATGAGAGGAAAGTCCTGCTTATCAAACCTGGTTTCTTTTTATGACAAGGTAACCCACCTAGTTGATCAAGGGAAGCCAGTGGATGTAATCTTTTTGGATTTCAGTAGAGCTTTTGATACTGTCTCTTGCAGTGCTTCTCAACAAAATGTCCATCACACAGCTGGATAAACACATCATGCAGTGGGTGAGCAATTGGCTCATGGGTGGAGCACAGAGGGTAGCAGTGAATGGTGTAACATCAGACTGGTGACCTTTCATTAGTGGGGTTCAATTTTAGGCCCTGTGCTCTTCAACATCTTCATAAATTACTTGGATGCAGGACTGGAATGGATACTAAGCATGTTGACACTGAATTGGGAGGAGCTGTTGATTCCCTCAAAGGCAGGGAGGTCCTGCAGAGAGACCTCGATAAATTAGAGGGCTGAGCAATCACCAACCATATGAAGTTCAACAAGGAAAGTGCCGGATTCTGCACCTGGGATGGGGCAACCCCGGATGTTCGTACAGACTGGGAACGAGATGCTGGAAAGCAGTGCTGTGGAAAGGGTCCTGGGGGTCCTGGTTGGTGGCAAGTTGAATATGAGTCAGCAGTGCCCTGGCAGCCAGGAGGGCCAACCATGTCCTGGAGGCATCAGGCAAAGCATTGCCAGCCAATCGAGGGAGGGGATTGTCCCGCTCTGCTCTGCACTGGTGTGGCCTCACCTTGAATATTGTGTGCAGTTTTGGGCACCACAATATAAGTATATTAAGCTATCAGAGAGTGTCCAAAGGAGAGCAAGGAAGATGGTGAAGGGCCTTGAGGGGAAGCTGTATGAGGAGCAGCTGAGGTCACTTGGTCTGTTCAACCTGGAGAAGAGGAGACTGAGGGGAGACCTCATTGCAGTCTGCAACTTCCTTATGAAGGGAAGAAGAGGGACAGGCACTGATCTCTTCTCTGCGGTGATCAGTAACAGGACCTGATAAAATAGCCTGAAGCTGTGTCAGGGGAGGTTTAGGTTGGGTATTAGAAAGAGGTTCTTCACCCAGGGGGTGGTTGGGCACTGGAACAGACTCTCCAGGGAAGTGGTCACAGCACCAATCCTGACAGAGTTCAAGAAGCATTTGGACAATACTCTCAGGCACATGGTGTGATTCTTGGGGATGGTCCTGTGAAGGGTTAAGATTTGAACTCGATGATTCTTGTCCATCCCTTCCAACTCAGCATATCCTGTGATTCTGTGAATTTTACTTCTCTGCTTAATTAAGGTCCTCTACACCTAAATGTCACATCCTGATTTTCAACTCCATCTTTCTTTTTTTGCTGGATGCATTGTCTGGCAGGTCAAATACACATCTATAACCTAAAACTGCACAGCTCCTCCCTTGTAATTAATTCTTTACATCTCCTTCTGGATTCAGATTTCTAATTCTGAAAGCAGTTACAAAAAAAAATAATAGAAGCACTGCTTTTTTTTTAAAGAACTTGCTTCATCTTAAGTGTTTTTCAAAATATCTTCTAAACTGAGGGGATCACGTGAACCTCTCCAGTACCATCAATCCCTTCTCTGTTTGTCCTTAATACACTTTTGAAACAGAAAACCCTTTATTCAATGCTTTGCTTAAGAAATTCTTTACTGTGAGGGTGGTGAAGCACTGGAACAGGTTGTCCAGAGATGTGGTTGCCTCATCCCTGGAAGTGTTCAATGTCAGGTTGGATGGTCTTTGAGCAACCTGGTCAAGTGGAAGAGGGGGTTGGAACCAGGCAATTTTTAAGTCCCTTCCAACCCAAACCAATTTTTGATTCTATGAACATTCATATCTATTTCAAATAAAATCTTTTTCTTCCTCTCCTTTGCCTGTTCCCAGACACAGTGTCTCACAGCCGTAGTCCATTTTCAGTCTGAGTTCAAAGAATTATTTCATAGAAAGGTTCCACCTCTCTCCCAAGATCCCTGCTGCTTTTCTTCATCACTGTCAAGTGATTACTTCAGGGCCAGTCCAGTCTGCTTAGTGTGGATAGCAGCAGCCTCTCCCTTACACATGACTAAAATGATCAGACAGAGAGGAGTAAAAGAAGAGGCAAAACTGAATGTGAGTCTGACACATAAGGATGTCTACATATTTTTTGTACATATTCTTTGGCAGCCTGAATTCTCAGAAAACAAGTCCTTCGGTAAGTATGGTTCTATATATGGAATAAGTAAAATCCCTTGCTCCATTGCAGAAAGCAACAAGTTACACCTTTTCACTCTTGAAGACAATGTTCTCTTTTCAAGTGTTTAGGCTGGACTTTTAAGAATTATGAGCCACAAATCAGATATATCTGTATAGATATGCATACCAAAGGGAATCTAAAGTGATAAAAAGTATATACAACATTTGATTATGATGTAAGAAAGTCTGTACAGATTCATATCTATTGAAGATATCTGAAATTACAGTCTTCGTCCACCCTATACTGACACACAGTATGTCTGTGAGCATTTACAATGCATGTTGAACATTTACACTGTGAACTCCCAGAAGTTCTCTCTCCTCTATAAATTTAGTACAATTTGTACTAAAAATCAAGATAAGATTTGTTGTTGCCCTCTAAAATACACTGCAAATGTGCAGTGAAGATGTTACCTTTCTGAGTTTCATAACAAGGATGTCAGTGGGAAGTTCAAGGTATAAAACAATCTGGTTATGGTCCAGCCTACATTAGAAACTGAATAATAATGAATTACAAGTTAGGAGATACTAATTTGAAATCTAGGTCTATGTACATTCTTCTTTAAAGCAGATGAAACTACAGAATCTTCTAAACATATCAATAATATGACTTTATAATATTTTATTTTACATAACATATTTTTATATTTATTTAAAATTACAGGGTTGTTTTCTTCTTACACAGATATGTCACTGCCTTGTTTCTGAGGCTGACTTTTAAAAAATGGTCCAACACAAAAGATAAAGGAACATGTATAGTTTCCTATAACTAAGCCACTAAAACTGTTTCTAAGGCCATTCCTTCTCATAGAAATACTCTGATCGAAATCTACAAACATACATTTTCCAGAGTGTCAAGGTTTCCAGAGAAAACTGGATCATCCAGCACCTTATTAAACCCCCACAGAGATTATAGGTAGGAACAGTCTGGGAGATAGCCACATTGCCAAAGGAGGGGCACAGATGCTTCCAATAGCAGCTAAAGAAATACTAGAGTAAGAAGAAAACAGAGTTTAAATTAATATAGCTTAAATTCAGAAGGGATCATCATGGTCAGAACATAACTTTTTCTGCAATGCAGGTTGCAGAAACTTCTGTAACAACCTTACAAACAAACTTTGTAACATGTTTAACTACCCTCCCGCTCACACGCACACATACACAAAAAAATCACACAAACCCCTCCACAGTTGTCCTCTGATAAATTTTTGATTGGCAGCATAAACTGCACAGTTATCCAAATCAAAAAGGGTTTTTTGGAATTGCAGCAGTTGAACACATTTAAAAACATTTCTTGACTTTCTTTCCTTTCCCTGACTTTCATCTAATTAACTGCTAGAGCTAGTTTTCTATTTAACTTCAGAGGAACTTAACAGATAAGAGCAATCAAAAGATGATTAATCGCCATTAGTGAGACTCTTCCAGAGCTACTATAAACATTTATGTCTGGATTTGCAATGATCACTCACTGCTAAACCTTGAGGGGAAAAAAAGATCAATTTTTCTATTACACTTAAATACTCAGCATCCAGAAATAATTATTTCCAGATTTCTCTAGAAACAAAAGTAATGAAGTTACTGAGCTTGATATTGAAGACATTTAAATTTGCCCACTATACTGAGGGGCAAGGCGTACCACACATTAGGGAAAAAAAAAAAGGGCAGCGAGAAGGAGTGAGAGACGGAGAATGAGACAAAGACTTTCAATTTTAACATTTTAGAAGTGTACATGCTCTTTGGCATGCAAATAACCTCTCCAAGATTAGGTGAGTGACTGGGTTTTTCCCTAGAATGAGTTATTTGTAGCACAGACAAAACACTTCACCCTTAACAAAAATGACCCAGAATATCCATTAATGTAGTTATTGGCATAAATCTCAAGTAAGCACTCTGCTAAAGACCACTGGTTACATACATTGTAGGAAAATAAGTATTCTGAGCAGTTTGTGCCAATGTATTTCTTACATAACTTAATGTGCAAACATTGCTGGCCCATTACTGCTAAGAAATGAGGAATTTTAAGGACTATTTAACACTCTGCAAATAGATCAGCTGAAAGTTATTCAGCACAGGTGTTCTTATAATTAGGTAACGTTGGAAAAATGCAATGTTCAATGGTCCTTGTACTTTGCCCTTTTTTGCTGTGTAGGGATGAATATTACCATTCATAATTAACCAAAATCTCTATTCCAATAGAAATAAACATTGACTGTAAACCAGTAATAATTTATTTTTATAGCATTTAAAACTAATAATTTTATAATCAACTGCATATTATTTAATTCATACTTACATTTAGTAAATTTTACTGGAAACAAAAAAAGATACTGGGAAGAGCTTGTTGTGGTTTTTCCCCATTTCATCGAAGTAGAATGGATCTAGGAAGCACAGGAAATTTTACTATTTCATATCTGCTAGTATAACCTTGTTATTCCAAAGAACAGTTTAGTCCCTAGGATATTAAAAGGGTTGTTAGAGATCCTTAAAAAAAATAAATTGATCAAACTGTGATTCTATGCAGAAAATCCTAGAATTTGTGCTTTTAATGAGCCTTGACAGTAATTGTGGGGTCTAACAAAAATTCCAGGCCTGCAATGTTGGTGAATGTTAAGTGAACCTGCTTCCATGCACCGAAAGTTTCAATGGACTTACAAACATATCATTGTTTGTTCAAATATACTTATTCATTACAGTTATTTACTCATTAAACTGCTACCTAAGACATAGATTAAACAATTTCTTTCTTGAGCAGTTTATAGTGTGTGTGATGTCATTCTGGTAGCAGTTTTATTTAATCAAGGGAGTAGCCACATTTTGGAAATTATTATGGAGCTATGAGGTTAAAGTATTTAGCACATTTACACAGCTTTGATAGCTGTTAAAGGAGGATATTACCTATAGTTGATACATATGTTAGCAAGTAAAAGCATTTTTCTCAGCATGTGTCTGATATTCTGAAATTCAAAACTACATTTAAAGATACTGGAAGTGGTCAAATGAAACAAGAAAAAGTGAACATAAGCAGAGAGAAGCCTACACTGTAATTATCATACACTTCAATACACATAAAAAGTCTGGAGATCTTACTTGAGTTCCATTCCAGAGGTATTGGACTGTCTCTTCACTTCAACACCTATCACTTTAAAGTCACTGAGCATTAGCATAAGAGTGAGCCTATGACAATGCATCCTTCAAGGCATATGGCTATGATATAAACACATATGTAAGTTCATTTATTCATATATACTGCAGCATATATAATTGCATGTATTCTATAGGGAAGAGAAATAACATTTTTTTTCAGAGAGCTAATACACAAGAAAATCAGCAAGTAATACTTTGAGATATGCTTCAAGACATGCTGCTTGATACTTTCTCTCAAAGTTCTACGCTAGAAGAAATATGATGAATTTTCTATCCAGCTATTCAAGGCCATATGAAAGGAGATCCTATAGTCCCTCCTGCCTTTGAGCCCAACACAGTGTTACCAGGGAATCTTTGAGGATATGTCTATACCAATTTAAACATGTGACAGAATAAAAATGAGAATAAAATCTTGATGTTGCAAGGGTATAAAATTTTACCCAACATTTATAGTTTTAACACTTAACTTTCCCTAGTGGTTATTTTGTTTGGGTTTTTTAGTTTGGGGTTTTTGTTGGGTTGGTTTGGTTTATTTGTTTGTGGGGGGTTTCTGGGGTTTTCGTTGTTTTTTTGTGTCTTTTCTTGAGGGCTTTTTATGTATAAAAAAAACCCCAAAGGAAATGGTAGGATATTTCACACCAACATAAGAACACTTCAGAATTTTATCTAGGGAAAATGAAACAGATTCACACATGTCATTGATTTTGGTTTTTCTTTCACAAAGTGCAACAGATTTCAACAAAGTTTGCCTGCAGTTATAGTATAAATAATAAACAATCCCCCACAAACCAGTGGAGTTTCTTCTGTGTGAAGATAGGATGTGAAAGATGATGCAGGCACATAATTTGCAAATAGATGAATATCCACACATGTGAAATTCATGAAATTCTTATTAGAATTCTGAAAACAACATCTAAACAAAGTATGTACCAAGGGGAGAAAATCATAAATGATAAATTCTTTTTGGTTAAACACCAAGAGATAAATCATCTTGCTAAAGGATAAACATGATTACAGAACCCACAGGCAGTGGGTTTTGTAAACTTTCTGAGTTAAAACCATTTGACTTACTGCAATATATTTGTGAAATTTAACTAAGCAGTTACATTTCAAGACCAAAACAGCTTGCAAGAAACTGAAGACTTGCATTATTTATTATTCCCAAGTACTGCACTTCATAAAAGTCTCACAGAGGTTCATGAGGAGGTACATCTTTTTTTTTTAATACAAATTCTATTCTTACAGAGTGAAACAATTTATCCTCTTCAAACACAAACATATTACTGAAGACTCAAAACTTTAGGATGGAAGGGAGAAAAATGAAAACACAGGGTAATTTTTTAAAAACATCATGAAGTGGTATTAGTTTAAAAAAAAAGTAAATATTTGTGTATAGTTTTGAAGTACAATTAATGACAAGTCAGACACCCTTAAATTATACTACCTTTGTACAGATTAATGCACTAACCAGCCATGTGATATTGCATCAAATAACTTTTTTTTTAAAGAAAGTATCCAGTTTCTGTGCAAACCACATAGAAATAACATCATACCTGTGTGGTGGTAGACAAAAATTTAATGGAATTAGAAGGGGATTTAGGTTTTGCCATATAGATAGTAAATCAGAGCTGTTCATAGGAAGAAAATATTTGTTTCTAATCCTGGTTACATCAACTGCAGGATGGTGGACTGGGGCACCTGGTTCTCCATCTTGCTTTCTCTAGACCTTACCTTCACACCATAAGCAGTGCTTGTTACCTCATAGGATTTTCTGAGTAGTGGAGTTCATACAGCTTGTCTTGGTCTCTTGACAAGCACTTGTTCTTAGGTTTAGGAAGGAATTCCCTTTTCTGTCCCGTACGAAATCCTTGATTTTCTTTCTTGGCTTCATATTACAAGTTTAAACTCTAGTTCTCTATGCTTAATTAAGTTCTAAGTAACTATTTGACATTTTCTTCTGTTGTCCAACCAGGAATCGATAGGCTTGACAGAATGAGGAAGTTCGAGCAAAAATAAGGTAGAAACAAATCCATTAAGATGAAAAAAGAAAAGTAAGTTTTTATCTTTTGGGAGCTGTGATGTGTATCATGTACGCTCTATATCATGAGTGGGAAAAGAGTTTTTGCTGCAGAGGTGGATCGTCACCCCTCATCTGTTCAACAAATGTATGGGCCCACAAACCCATTACCATTAACTCATTCACATAAACCCAGAACATTTGCACAATACTATGACATTAATAGACCTACAGTACTGTCTATCTCTTATTGGGATGATGATGTGCTATGAGAGCTGAAGAGCATAACAAAAGTCAGACTTGTTTCATGAAATCCCAAATCATACTAGATAATATAGAATGCTCCCTGTGTCATGAGATTGGCAAAATCATAAATAAGTTCCTGTAAGAGTTCCTCCCAAAGTTGTCAGAAGAAAGATTCCTTCCTGAACCAATGTAGTAGTGAGGCTACAGCATGGAATGTAAAAAAAAAAAAAAATTAATAAAAGGAGCATAAGCACATCTCTGCAGAGATTAGTCCTTTAGTGTGCAGAGCTAATATCCCCCTGGCTGCACCAATGGTGTAGGACAACACTGGTCCTAATAGTGATGCCTGAGGAACACTAGACATCACTGGTCTCCACTTGGATGCCAAGTCATTGACCACAGCGCTTTTTCCTTATCCACTAAGTGATTCATCCCTCTTTGTTGGTGACATGGACAGTGGGATTAAACACACTCCTCAGCAAGCTTGCTGTTGACACTAAACTGTGTGATATGGTCAACACACTAGAGGAAAGGGTTACCATCAGGCAGGTTTGAGAGATGGATCTGTGTGAACCACATGAAGTTCAACAAGGCCAAGTGCAAGGTCCTGCACTTGGGTCAGGGCAATCCCAAGCACAAGTATAGTCTGGACAGGGAACAGATTGAATGCAGCCCTGGAGAGAAGGACTTGGGGGTCTTGGTTGACAAGAAGCTCAGTGTGACAGTAATGTACTCTTGCAGCCCAGAAAGCCGACTTTATCCTGGGCTTCATCAAAAAATTGTGACTAGCAGGTCAGGGGAGGTGATTTTCTCCCTCTACTCAGCTTTCATGAGAACTTGCTAGGAGTACTGTGTCCATTTCTGGGGGCCCCAACACAGGAAGGATGAGAAACTGCTGGAGCAAGTCCAGAGGGGGGCCACAAAGATGACCAGAAACCTGGAGCACCTCTCCCATGTGGACAGGTTGAGAGAGTTGAATTGTTCAGCCTGAAGAAGAGAAGGCTCTAGGAAGACCTTACAGCACCCTTCAGTACCTAAGGGAGCCAACAAATACTTCTGACTGTTACTGAAAGTTTTACGTGGGATAACCCTTTCAACAATTCCAATTGGAAATAGAAGGAGGGCAGCTATTACACAGAATGAATGGCTATGGGAAAAAAACACAGGGAGAGGGGCAGTGTATCTATTTAGAGCTGAATGCTGGTATGCAAAGACTTTGAGGTCTTCATTGCATAGCTGCTGAGGACTGAGCTCCAGCTGTCAATTTTAGTATGACAAAGGTTGAAATTATGAATAATTTTCTGTCCAAAGTAATGAACAAAAAAAAGAAGATAACACTTTATTATTAACTGCATTCCCTGAGTGAAGAGAGTCTGTGAAGGCATTCTACAGAGTAATGCTAAAAAAAACGCAGAAAGTGACATGAATACTATATATATTCCTAAAAACTGCAGGCAATCACAGTGAATTCTGACTATAACTTTGTTACCTATTGACTCTGCTTATTAGAGAAGGAAACAGAAGCAACCAGCAGAAGATGAGCTGAATGAAGCATAAACAAGAAAAAGTCACTGTTGGAATAAACTGCAAGATACATCATTTATAATACCATTACTTTGAAGACATAGTACCAGCAGACCTCTCATACTCTGGTTTAGCTTCTTTCTTACTGGACTATAAGTGACTCCTAAAACATTTTACTTGGTCTGCTAGTAAGATAGAGTCAGTCTTTTTCTCTCAGTTGCAATATCCATACTATTCCAGAGCAGAACATCCAAGGGGAGCTGAACAGGCTAGTGTAGTGGGCAGTGTGGACTGCCAGCATGACCAAATCATTTGGTTTTGATTTCACAGTAGCCTGCCAATGACTAAGCACTGTTACTTTGAACAGTGAGTCACTATATTTATCTAACTTCTCTCTCTTTCATCTTGCCTTGAAATATCTGAGCTCACATTTGTCATTCCCATTATTCAGTGTGGTGTAAAGTGTTGTAGGCATATTTTTTTCCCCTTGAAATCTCTTTCTTGATTGGCTGAAATGAATGTTTTATCTTTAACATAGAACTAACCTTGGGGTTTATGTGGGGGTCGATTTGTTTCCTTTTTTTTCCTTGTTTTCCTCCTCCCCTCCTTTCATTCTTTTGAATGTAGAGGTGCTCCAAATAGTACATTACACTCTACCTGGAATACACTAGATTCAGGATTTGGTTTTTTTCTTAGACTGAATCTGATTATATAACGAAAACCTGATCTGAGCATCCTCCAGCATTTTACCATCCAGACAAATTCTGGAATGACGAGGAAACCCTAAGAATTCTATACCAAAAGTTATTCTACCTTGGAAAGTTATTCTAAAAAGGTTTTTTTCTTGGATTAGTTGCCTTATGAGACCCCTGGTGGCCTAGTGGTTAGCATGCAGGACTCTCACTGCTGCGACCACGGGTTCGAATCCCAAGTCCCCCGGGCAGATGGTAGCTCGTTAGCCCTGTGAGGCCATCCATCTATGAGAAGGACACTCTAAACAAACCTACGTCCTGAGGACCTCACTGCCATTGTCCAAGCTTGCTTGGCCCCGGCAGATGAACCTTAGGATTAAAGGGTGGGCTCAGTTCAGCGCAGGCTGTGTCTCACCTAAAAAATCCATTGCGCAGGCTGGAAAGGTAAAAAGACCTTTCCCCAGATCTTTGTTCACGAAGACTGGCCATTATGTTATGTATTATATTATAAGTTGCCTTATACAAGGTGAGAGTAACTTTGAAAATATTTTGAGACTGTTGATCCCTGTTGACTATGCTGTTGCAGTAGAGATTCTTTCCCCTTCAACAAAGGCACATTTACTGCCTTAGCTAATATATATATTGCATAGTATTGTAAAAAGACTCTATGATAACTTTTGCTAACAACTCTACTGAAATGTGAGAGCACCGGATTTCCTAGTTTGATGAAATGAATAAAGCTTTTAGGCATTTTTCCCTTGACCTTGCCTCTCTGAACAGAGTACTACTTGGTAGGAGATCTATGCCCTGAGGTTTTGTTAGCCTAATAATTAAATTTTATGATCCTTTAACAATTCTCAGTAAAAGAAGTGTGATGGGAGGACTAGGAATTGGATGCCAAAGTAGGAAGAGACTGTTCTAGTAATATCTGAGAGGAGTAAATGTACTGTGTGATAGGTATACCCTGGTAACTACAACATAGTGTGGAAAATAATGTATGTCCTTTCTGTGTCTACTGCTTTCATCCAGCATATTTTCACAGACTTTCAGCCTGCACCCATGCATTTAAAACTTTTGGGAACATAAATCAATGATTAGCAATAATCACATAATGGATTTTTTTCTTCTCTACTGCTGCTTATTGTAAAATTGCTCAAGTGCAAGAAACAGTATTCAGCAAAACTCTTGGTGAATAGTGCACTATGAAGGTACAGTCTTTAAAAATAAGAGTTTAAGAAGCCCCTTATATTGAGACACTGCTAAAAATACCAGACATACCAGAGGAAAGAACATGTATCTTTTACATTAAAGTTTTAAAGCAAAATATACTCAAAAAATTTTAACTGTTCAGTTTCCAGTGGTACCATAATAACAATGCAGTAAAGTCTAGTTTACACAGCACACTGCCTTTTTATGAATTCTGTAGTCTTGAAATTCATCTAAATAAATTAATTGTAATGCTACGTGTATTTATGGATCTTTAGCTCTCCTCCATTGACCAAAAATTGATTAATTTGAAAATAAAGGAACACAGGAAACTCTCCTTTGTGTAGAAAAAGTCCTAATATTTTCAGTAAACTTCAAAAGAAGATGTCTGCACATTTCTTTAGTTCTTCTTTCACTACTGTATTTTGACATTAGCTTTATAACCTTTGAATTTCCTCTTCTGCTAGTCTCTAGATTGCTATCCAACTGCTGCATGCTATTCATGAAATGTTCCAGTATTGCTTCTGAATGAAACAAATACTGGATATAGTGAGAAAGTAATCATTCCGGGCTTCATTTAATAACACAAACCATGTTTTAAAATATTCTTGAATGCAACCTGACTGATGGACTATTAACCTTGGAAACTCTCTGGTTTTGATGGTATACAGCACATCAAATTAAAAAAAAAAAAAGTGACCGGTAAAGATAAACAAATTGTCCTGCCTTCCTGTTTCTAGTTTCTCTCTCATATGTAAACAAGTTCTGAAATGTTTTTTTATTTTTTTTCTGCTTGTTTTTGACCTCTAAAATACTATGAATATCAATGTGGGATTTGGCCTGCAGGACGACTTCTTTGAGGTACGAAAGAACCAGCATGACAGATGTCTTGGCTCATCTAACATGTGAATTTTTCAGAAAAAAACATTTTTGTCAATATATTCGTCAAACTGGCTAGAGAAGTTGAACAAGCCCCACACAAAACCAAAAGAAATTGTTTGGTTTTTAGGTTTGGATACTTCCTTCAATACAGGAGTGGTGTTTTCCCTGCAATTTCCTCTTCATGACACTGTACACATTAAAAGGAACTTTTAATTGGAAACAGGTGGGAAATAAGCCTTTAAAAAGCATGGAAAATGCCTTTCATTCTCCATCCTCTCAGTAAACCTATCTGATCTTTAGGCGAACATTTAGCTTTTTTATTTGTTAATATTAAGTAAGTTGTATCCTGCAACCTGCTTACACAGAGGAAAAGGGAGGGGAGGAAAAGTTTCTCTCAAAAATTACTGAAATGATTCCCATATTAACCACTGGACAGCGATTAAAAATTGAGTTTGTATGTGAACCGATCAACTTTCCATATGGGATGCTAATTATTACGAGCTAAACCTATGCACTATACATTTCACTGGCAGACGGATAAGTTCCTTGTATCATTCAGATGTTTTTAAACATATTTGATAAAACTAGCTTAATGTAACAGAATATTTACATTTCAGAGAGAAGCTTTCTAAATGTTTGGTTGTAAAAGATAAATCTTCCAGTTCATAAAATATTTTAAAGTGATGTTGAAACATTACATAGGTCTTACTGTGGAGGAAGATACTTTTCTGTTTCAGGTTTGAAAAATGAATAGTAATGTGCATTGCTTCTGATGTTTAATGGTGATTTTTTTAATCTCTTTATTATTGGTTTTTTGGCAGATTTCTCACATATTTTGGGGAGAAGGGAAAGCTGTACTTCAATATTTAGGAGAAGAAAGGGTTCCATGGGGTTTTTAGCTCAAAATAGATTTCCATTAAATATTAGAAGACACAATTACATATTATTTTGATCTAAAAGAGGTAGCCATCTATAAGACATAGCAATATGTAATTATTCACTCTCATGAGATTGACATAGCAAATTGAAAATGGTGTGAACCAACTTCATTCAGTAAAATATCAAAATAATGTATATATTCTTGTAGCTCCTGACTGCCTTTTCTATGCAATTGGGTTTTGGGATACTGCAGAAAACAAGGAAACTTTTTCATGATGATTGAACAACCCTCATTCTCAGCCAGACCTGAGGCTTTATCTGCTTCCCTGTTTTAGAAGGAGGGAAGGGCTGTCATTTCTCACAGGTAAGAGAGGCATATCTAGGTTAAGTGCTGTCTGAGGCTTTTTAAGCAAGGACACATGAGAGAGACAGAGGAGTCACTATCTTCATTTAGTCACTACTAAGGCAAAATGAAATAAAGGTCTTTATTTTAGAAAAAAACCAGTAAGGAATGAGAAGTCAGAGTCCATGTGAATTGAGAGAAGCAATAATGAGAAATTAAAAGCACAAGCCTAAGGTAAAGATTTTGTTTGTTTTTTTAGCACCTGCCCGAACCAACAAAGTGTTACATGCCTGCACTGATAATTACTGGAGTAAGAAGATCGCATATGTATTGGTTTTGTGATTGTAAGTCACAATTACTGATTTCAACCTATTTCTGTGCTCTGCTGCTCACAAAGTCTTGGTTGTAGGCTGACACAAGGGACCCAACTGTGCAGAAGATGCTGCCTGTTAAACTACAACTTTGATGCTGTTCCTCTGTGTGAATTAACAAATGTGAGATTTTGGTAATAAATTCTCTTTCAAACATCTCCATGAGTCACCCTATTTAATTCAGTGCAGATATCTTTAAAAATTTATTTGAAATTCAAACTGTTCCTAATGAGCTTTATTCACATTATAACAGACCCAGAAGTTTGAAGCAATTGAATGGACTAAAGGAGGGGATTATTTAATTTATACTAGCGCTATAAGACCACATGGACACATCTCAGGATTCTTTTCTGGGTTTGTGATCATGAAGTGACCATGAGTGGCTGTTATACTGAATAGCAGGCTGGAGAACTGCTGCAATACTTGTATGTTTCCAGGGGAATTCTTTGTGGGTGGGCAGATCAAATGTTTCACAGTTTAAGTTCAACACCTGCAAATCTTGGTTATTTGGATCAATGTCAACTTGATGGGAGGATGGGGAAAATGCCTCTTGACACAGTCATCGAAAGTGCTGCTAAGAAAATACTTTCTTGTGAAAGTGTTCTGTGGTTGAAGTTTACTCTGGAGTGGAGTCATGGAGTTCTCAGGTATGCTCATGGAAAGATCAAGAAACAGAAACAGCTTAAAGAATTATCTAGATATATTAGGACCATCTTGTAGTGTGAGTGATGACATGCTCACATCTAGTAAGGTTATCACTGTGATCTTTGGAAAGTAGTAAGACTTGTAAAAATTTTTGGGCTTCTCTGAAGTGTTTAGTGTTTCTTTAAATAACAAAAATCCAGTGAAACGATAGACATAAGGAGCCAGTTTAATTGAATCCAGCTCTATTTTGCTGGTTCAGTTTCTTGTTCAGCACAGAAATGGTAGTAAATTAAATTTGTTTTCAGAAAAGCAGAATCCCTGTCCTTTTCCTAATCATCTGAAATTTTCAGGAGTTGATTGCATACAGGAAAAGAAAAATGAGAAAAAAATACCAGTGTCTGAAATGTTATGTTTTCTTCTCTTAAATAATGATTGAATAGTAAAGTCTTATATGTCCATAATGTGTCTGATGTATTAAGGTTAACAGGATTCCAAAATGACCTGACAGTTCTGATGCTATTTTTGAGAAGGGTGATATTACTCAGATGTGTGGTTTCACTGTCTGAACACCTTCTTAGAGCAATGTATTCTAAATGTTGTTAGCAAAGATAAATACCTTAGGCATGCCAGGGATTGGAATTTGTACTGATTATTACTCTTTGTTTCATGGACGATTAGGTGCTACAAAAGTGCTTTTTATCTTTATCTCAATGATCCTAAACAATGTGGAATAACCTTGCTGATTTTGTAGATAACAATTGATATTTAGTACAGGTTACTCTGGTCCAATTATTAATGGTCATTATTATAAAGAAGAATAAAGCTAAACAATATGAGCAAACCAGTAATCAACAGAAAAAGGTGAAGTCATAAATGTGACTGAAGCTGGGAGTTTCATCCTTAAAAAATGCGATGCTTTAAAGAAACCAAAATGTTACCTGCAAAAGTGCAAATTCTTCCTATAACCAATAAATAACTAGTATAATTTAAAAGAAAATGACAAATTTTCAGCTTTCTTTTTTTTTTTTCAGTGTAAAGGCAAGGAAAGTTTCATGAATTTTTCCAAAAGATCACATTCTCAGCCTGCAATCTCCCCCAGTCCCAGTTTTTATTTTTTTCATATTGTGGTTTGGGTTTTGGTTTTTCCTTTTTTTTCTTTTTTTTTTGTTTGTTTGTTTTTGTTCTTTGTTTTTTGTTTTCAATGACACTTTGGAAGGATTATATTTCTGAAGTAAATTTTAATTCAGGAAAAATTTTCTGAAATTTGAGATGAAAATCTGGAAAATAGAGAGATGATATAATTGAGTCTAGACTGATTTGGGAGTTTTTTTTCCTCATCCTCTAGCTGTTGCTGAGTAGAGACTGTGTTCTGTTTTCTGCCATGATCCATGCTGAGACAGGTGGCAGAACACTGATTCCCACACCTCCACTGAATGTACAAGCAGACTTGAACCAGATCTGCCTGTTCATGTCCTTTAAAAGTTTATATTACCACACACTTTTAACATTTATCCTGATGAAAGCTGGAAATATTTTTAAATATCTGTGACACCGAACAGTGAAAACATTTCTGCTCATTTCTGGCTCTAACACTACTTCTTGTTGTAAGGTCAGAACAACAGCGCTGTCCCTTTCCATTCTCACAGCCATCAGCTTATAAGTGCTCTTCTGTGCTGAATTTTACAGTGTTAAACATCTACATGTTCCTTTTACTTCATATGGAGTTATGAGCACTCACTGCCTTTCCAAACATTGCAGTTGAAATGAAAAATTCCACTCCACTCTTTACTGCCTAGTAGTATTCAGTGCCAATACAAAGATTGGTAAAATACCAGGGTATGTGCATGAAGTCAGTTTTAAGTGTTATGAATGTTCCCAAATCAAAATAAATTTTCTTGTAACACTGCAATATGGGTTGGATGCTTCTAGACATAGGAGCTTAATTGATATAGATATAATTAAAGGCTAAATTCTGAGCCACTGCTGCTCTTGGTTGTCATTAAAGCAAAGTGTTTGTGACCTTTTAAATATTTTGTTTAAGTTTTTAAACATTTTTAAGCTTTTTCTGCATTTGAGGTTTTTCCAAGTATTAAAGTTTCAGAAGTTTCCTACTTCTGTACCTGAGTAAACATGAGCCACATATATATAAATCTGTTAAATCCAAGCAGTAGTAAATGTCATTTAACAAGGCATGGTTCTCTGCAGACTTAGCAATATAAATGTTGTGTATGCTGAGGCATGAATCTGGACAAAAGTCTGCTCAACAAAACTAGATTGAGTAAGGGCAGAATTTTCAAGCACTGGTGCCTGAGGATCTATCTCACTTTTAGCTAATCTAAAGCTTGCCTTAGTGAAAGGCAAGCTTTACACTTTAATATGCCACAGGGAAACAATGAGATTCAGGTATTAATACATGAAAATAGCTAATTTGTCTTGTAAACTCTTTCATCAAATTCTCCAAGAGTCTATTTATTTAATATTTGGTCATTAATCTTGTTCTCATTCATAAATTTACAGAATGGATAATTAAAAAATCATATTTCAGACCAGTGAATTTCTCTGTTACTCTCCAATATACAGTAGCCAGAACATATACTTTGGTCCTCATTTTCATCTGGATATTATGACTGCTTTACACTGACAAAAAATAATAATTATATCCATAGCAATTTTTTAAAGCATTATTTAAACTATTATGCAAATATTTTGCTAAGTAATGGGAGAAGATATATCACTAGCCCTAGGCAAACAAAATGGCAACACCATGGACTAATCGTTTGTTCTCACCTTCACTACCATTAAAAGCACCTGAAGCAGTAAAGTATCTAAGTCCAGCTTGAAAGCCAATGTACTCTACTGGCCTTCTTCAGCCCCCTCTACTGTGTGTGTCAGCTCTGTGGAGGAATTAATAACTAGGGAACATCTAAACATCTAAAAAGTAGTGAGCACATACAAATATGGGATGGAGAAAAATTAATGTAGACAGGAGAAAAATGAAAGCGCCACAAGTATTTATTACATTAATGCATAAACAGTCATAATACAGAAAACATACTAGGAATTATTTTACTGTATAGTTATTTCTTTCATTTTGTGTTACTACTAGTCTTACTGTCCTCAAGTTATATTTCTTGAACTCAAATTTAAACACTAGCTGTGTGTTTGAAGAAAAGAAGTATAAACAGCTTGAGGCAGAAACTATTCATTAATAGTAGGTTTTACATTCAGTTTTCTCTTTTTTTAGCATAATGATAATTTGGTTTTACTCACTATTTGGATATTTTTTAAAGCTACCTGGTGATCTTTATTTCCTACTATATTTGTTTTCCAAGACATATCTGGTCTCCATTTCTCTGCCTAGAAATCTACGTGTCCAGAAGCATACTACCTTAGAAGAAATACTGGTTTTATTTTTTTGTGTTTTCATACACATGCTTTCACAGCACCATTTAATAGCTGTGTGTGCAGAGAGGAGGATTCCCTCTTGTCTTTTTATTTTCATTTGTTGTAAAATTAAACCCAGTCATCATGGAAAAACTGTGGGTGTTAAAACATAGGAAAAAAAATGTGTAAGCTCAAACCTATTTAGCATGGCATGGGTCAGAACTGCTGCAGGGTTTCACCTTGGAATTACAGCTAAGCCGTGTACGTGTACCATCATAAGCTGTGCAGGCATCCTTGACTTTACAGGATGTGCTTGTGCAGCACTTGCTGAAAATCTGTAAGCTTAGCTTCTCATGCCCTTATCCAAACTCTTCACTACCTTAGAGATAGGTGACACCATTGAATCAAAGAGAAATGTACTTAGGTGTAATGGAGTGGAAACTCACTCCAGCAGGTTTAAGCCCAAGTGTCAGATTGTCTGAAGATGAGCTTCAGGACTCAGCTCCGTTAAGTGTTTGTCTGGTGACAATGTTGCTAAGGATACAGCCATCCTCTCCGCTTATTGCCTCAGCCACTGAATATTTGTCTTTTTCTTTCATTAGGTTTCTATGGAAGCTTTTAAATGCTTAACAAACCTGAGAGTTGGTGGTCATAATTAAGTTACAGAAATTGCATGTCATTTCAGTGAAACTTAACCTTCCTTAGATAAGGTATGTACAGCTGATTTTTAGCATCTGATTTAATAGAGCTGCTACTTTCTTCTTTTTTTGGTTGTCATTCCACATGTTAAATCAATATTTCAACTTGTTTAGCGTTCATCCTACAGATATCTTTTGAGATTGTCAGAACTATACTAATCACTGTCACCTAACACAGTAATATGTTTGTTAGAGTTGTAAACACTCACTAAAAATTGGCTTGCATCGCCAATTTAATCTCATAAAAAATTCCATTTCATACTAAACTGAGTGACACATCGAGAAAAACCACCATTTCATTTATCTTGTACAGGTTGATGCAGAATGCAACTTTACATTCCAGTCTATTTACAATGAGATAATAATCCAGTCCAGACACAGAGTCCAAAATGATCTGCAGTTTGGGCTGTAAATTTATAAATGACAATTCTGCGAATTAGACTTGAAAGGAAAAGCTGAGCAGAGGGTTTTAGAACTTGCATGCAAGATTCAGGACAATGTGTACAGGAAAGAGCCTGGCTGCTTATGTTATAACTGCATAAATTCCAGAGGTGTCTAGGATAAAAATGAATGAAAATAATCCTACCGTCTTCTCACTTTTCAATCTTTTTTTGGTCCCTGGTGAATTATTGCTGCCCCACACTGAGTACAGTATCCACCTATTTCTAATAATCAGAACTTTCTTAAACAAAAATGTCTTTGGAAGCTGTCGTAAATAGCTGCTGGGAAAATACTCTTACAAAACTCGGAGCTAAGTTTGAAATTAATGAGCCTGAATTTTTCTGTCCAAATGTATTCTTATCCCACAGTTAAATTACTGACTATATCTTTGATCATGTGAAAACATTTAACATTGTATAAATGTATATGGTGTATAAATGCACATAGGACACCCTAGACTTTTTAGTTTCAACAGACTTACCAAAATACATATGTGTTTGCGGTCCTGAGACACTTACCACTGTATTTCACAGAGTAAATCATGAGACTGGATTCCACTTTAGTTGTTGAAAGAAATATGCTCTACTGAGCCCAAATCTTTCTGTTTGTTGTTTTGTGTTCTATTCAGTCCAACTTTTCTCTATTGAAGTACCATCAATTTTCTTAGTAATTATATATTTCACTTTTAATCCTCAATTTTCCTGTTTCTGTCTCCTGCTAAAAGCTTGGATATATTTCGGACAGACAGTCTTGGATCTCCCTGGCTGAATCTCTTCTAGTCAGATTTGTTGGTCACATCAGGCTGCTTCTAGGATGCAGCTGCATTTATTCCTTGCTCCAGATATTTTCCTAGCTAGAACTAATTTCTCACCAGAGTACAGCACTCAGTCTTGGTCTGAACAATCAGATTCTTCTTTTGAGGCACCGGTCTCCCATGCCTTAGATATCCAGGAGCTCTGCCTTTTGCTCTCCTCCACAACAGTTGCAACTCTTCTCTTCTGCTCTCTACGTCTTTTCTTTCTGTTTATAGTTCACTCCACTAACCTGCTGAAACCTAAGACTTATTTAATGTTTTATATGTTACAACCAAAAAGTTTCTCAAAAAATGAGCAAGAAATTAAGAATATAAAGTAAGCAATTTCTTAAGCTCATAGTCAGTCCAGTAATATCAGCCAAAATTCAAAAATACATTTTTCCTCTTTTGGGACTAAGGAACGCTCATTATTGCCAGACACTTCAGTGACTTTTGTTGGAGTCATGTCAGCAATCTAGTGTAGGTCATTTTTCCAGAGCTCCAATCTCAGCAGATCTTTGCAATTTTAGGAGAAAAACAAACAAAAACAAAACAAACCAACAAACAGACAAAACAACAACAACAACAACAATAACAACAACAAAGAAAAACCAATCAAACATACACGCAAAAAAATCCCAACTGTTACATAAAATCCAAGAAATATTTCCAAGACTAATATTTTCTCTCTCCTCAAAGTTCTTGAGGACTTTGACTTAATGCATGTAACACCTAAAACTGTGTTTACTCTTTCTGTCTGCAATGCTTCTAGATAGAAAGTTAAACATATTCTTCTGTGTTTAAAAAAAAAGAAAGAAAAAAGAAAAATAAAAAAAGAAAAATCACATTTTATTTATTTTACCGTAAGTCTATACGTTTAAGATAAAAGGCTTATTCCAGCTAAAAACTGAATTTACAGAGGGGAATGTTTCTTGTAAACACATATTATGGTTTGTAAAAATAAAGGTAAAAATTTTGAAAAAAAACTGGGGTTTAGGAGCCGTGGCTGATTTGTTTGTGGCAAATATGTCCTTGTGTGTCTGCTTCTGAAGCTGAATTAAAGGAATGGTCAAGTTACATTTATGTTAGAATGCCGTTTAAAGATATAAACCTTTCAATAGGATTATGCAGTGTGCTCTCTTGCCAGCATTTAGACTTTGATTTACAAACATAATACCCTTCACTCAAAGGAAGCAGGCATAAAAGATCTTCTGTATATACTTAATCTGCTTACTGTTATCAGACATGCAAGTGTATCAGCAGTAAACACATCTATTTTAAATATTTCCTTGAAAAAGACCTTCTGGAGCCATTTCATAAAAAAAACTCTTCCCTTTTTATTTTGCTGATCTTTTCCTTGTGTCATACCACTTCTGAGAGTGGGAGCTATGAATTTCACAACAATCTAAGCACTGCACTTTAACTCAAGAAGACTCTATAGTATCAGCCAAAGTTCTGTTTCAAAAGGAAATCAGATTTAAACAAACAAGAGTATAATTTCAGAATCTGAAATTATTCTGCTGACTCTTTGTTGATATCTTTCCTTTAAATGAAGGATTTCTAAAGGGTCTTATCATGACCAACATGTGTGAAAGTGTAAAATCCTGTTACCTTCAAAAAATAGTTTGATCTACTAAAGCAGCCTCTATGATGGCAATTTGATAGTCTATTGGGTTTTTTATTGAGAAATATCTTTTGTTAGGGTGAGATCACAGGACATTTGCGACGTGTTGATTCAGCTTTTTAAGACCATTGTAAGGAGGACACAGACAGTAATTAAATTATCACTGGATGTTCCTAAGCTATTTAAGTAGCCTATTTTAACATCTGCATGAGCACATACTAGTTTCTCTCTTGATTGCTTCATATTTTCAGATACTTTCCCTTCCTTGCTCAAAAATGCATAAGAGCCATAGTGAAATTGTTGTGCTACCTAATGGTACAAAATTGTGCCAATTGGCATGGAGAGGAAAAAAGAAAAACATCACACTTTCAGTCTCATATAAGCTCCAACAAGCATTTCCCCTTAGCATTAGCTCCGCACTACAGCTTCTATAACAGAGAAATTTGGGTTAAGTAGGTTGGAGGATGTTTTGGAAGCATGGTTCTTTCCAATGCCAGCTTGCATGGTCACAAACACATCTCACTATTTAAAATATTTCAAGTTTTAAAAGAACTTATTTTGACAAAACTCAAATTTGGATGATTTCTTTCTAGATCCATTGTTTGTTGAATCAGAAAATATCCTGCTTTTTTTTCAAAAGATCGAAATCTCTTAAACTAGATACACTCCAGACCAGCAGTTCCACTTGACCCATACTTTCATCTAGAGGCTTGTTCCTTCCCAGTTTTTACGTTCTCCTGCTTTAGTAACCCATGTGTTGCTCCAGTTTTGATGAAGTGTTTCAACCCTGAATTCATCTTTTTTTATCTCTACTGACATATTCACTTTTATATTCCCCTCTCAAGAAATGCTCATTCTTTCCTTTAATTACAAAAATACCTTTTATTTTATAACAAACTGCTGTTTCAATTGTGCTGTTAGGAAGCTTTTTGGGGAAAAGGAAGGATGACCTCAATGAGAATTAGAAAGAACTAAATCAGGAACTCAGACTGTGTATTATTATATAAAACAAACAGGTACACCATGAATTATGTAGTTTTACAATTCTATCTTGGGATTCTAATGAGAACATAAACCACTTGAGCTTCACTTGTGTGGCTTATGATGTCAGTGGAACACTTCAGTGGAACTCTAATCTCATAATTCCCAATTGCCCACTCTACAAAATGTGTCTAGACAGAAGACTCAGAAAAGGAGATGATATTTCATTTTGTTATTTATCTTAGGAGTATGAAATCCACTACATTACAATAGTGAACCTCTTCTTTAAGTATGTAATCCTCAGAACAAGAAAAAAATATGGATTTTTTTATACTCATCTAAAACTAGTTTTGCTTTGAAGATGCACAGTAATAGGAAATATATCCATAGATTTTTGAAGCAGCAAAATAAACGTGGCACTGATGTTTTATAAAAAGAATCTTGAGCAGAGGGGTCTAAATACTTAGCAAGACACACTGACTTGAATGGAATAAGTTTGAATACTAATCTTATTATTCAGCTTTCTAATATAGCACATGTCAAGGAGGAGATTCATCTCAAAGGATGGTTGATTGTTTTTGTCATCTGGGGAAGCTGTTCTGCCTGAGAGAGTGGGTAGAGGAATTTGCTATAGCAAAAACAGAACAGTTCTGATACAAGGCTCATCATAGCTAGAGGACTCATATTGACTTCAATACATTTTTTAATGTATTATTCCCAGAAAAAGAGAGGTTGGCACATGCCTCAGTGATTTCTTTCACAGACATCATGGTGAATATGAAAGAAAATATAATGATTCACCTTTAAAAATATTTTTTGTTCAAGTGTGATTATTACTTAGACTCTCCTTCCCATTTCTAGGTAGTAATTTCTTTTTTTATTACTGTTTGTGAAACTCATGAACCACACCCATTTTATGAAAATCTAGACTGTCATTCTTTGATATTAACTCCATGAACTAAATAATTATTTATCAGTTTGGTAAAGTATAAGGATGTTTTGTCTACTGTAGAAGGTCACTGAAACCACAGGAAACTCAGATCAAGCAGGATATACATCCACAGTTCTGCACTCTCCTTCCTAAGAAGAAACTTCTATTGCCTACTGCTCTTTGCCTAACTGGGTACTATTAAATATCTCATGGGGTCATTTGTTAGACTCTATTTTCTGACCTGGCTAATGAGGATTTAGTCTCTTCTCATTGCTCATCTCTAATCAGCTTTTTCCCATCCCACAGATATCTGTTGCTAAATCTCCAGACAGGAACTACCAGCTGGCAAATCTTGGGCAGTCTCTGAATTTAAGCAGATTTAGTAGGGTTTCAGTGAATGTTTATAGGGCTTAAGTTAATTGGAAATAAGATTTACAGTGCTTCTTTTAACCAATGTCATTCTATACTTAGAAAGGGGAATTACTTAAAACAGTAATCAAATTTACTCACAAGTAAAACTTCCTTGAGTACAGACAAGCCAGTGCCAATTTAAGGAAACATACCAGATTTAGTTTTAAGTTTTACATTGTGTGATGAATTGAAAGGTCATTATTGGCAGTTATATCAGATATAGACAAACAGCCAAGTCACACTTAACACATCAGGTGCAATTAGAATCAAATGCTAGTTCTTGCAAAAGAAAGTCTATAGTCTTTGAAGAGAAAATACTGATTCTTGGAGTTGTTAATTTCTAAGGAAACTCAGGGCTTTAAATTCTCCAAAATAAGGTTTACTTACATTCGTGGCAACCACTTGGCAATAAAAAAAAGTCTATGTTAATTTAATAAGGACAGAAAAGGAAATAAAAATATTCCTAGAAAATTAATTCCCAAATCTCCAATTATTTATTTTGTATCCTGTCTTATGGATTTTTCCATAAACCTCTGCATCATTTAGTAGACTGGAGAGAACAATTCTCTATATAAGCGTAAAGCCCTTCTTTCCTGGGAACTGAAATGTACTTTCATCCTGCTTATTAATTTAGTTCATTAATAATTTAAAACAGATCTCCATTTCTTCATGTTCAGGCCTAAATAGGTGTATAATGTCACTGTCATATTCCAGCTGTTTCACTGAGTTTTCATTTCTTTTTTTTAAAAGGGAGATCTTTGAATTTTCTTTATGTACCCCTTATTCTTCTCACATATCCCTCACTATGTTGTATGTGACTTAGTGTGCTAAACAATTTCTTTAGAGTAATTTTGAGCTTTTGTAGAAGGTAAATAGATAAGGCTGGGTCTGTTTACTGCATGAAAATCACATAGGAGCACAGCTGAAAATGGCTTCTTCACTTTAAAGGTGACAGGTGAGTTTTTTAATGTTCTGCTAAAATCACCAACTAGCATGAAAATAAGTTAAAACTTATTTTATTTTGATGGTGATAATTTTACCGGAGTAATTTCTGATTTAAATGGCTGCTAATACTTACAGGTAGGCATGAATTTACTGCATAATAAAAAAAGATACATCAGCTACAAATAGTTGTCACCAATTAGCCTTGCAGTCACATCAGGATTGATACAAATCCACCTGTGTCAGTCACGATACTACTATATCTTAAGATCCTCAGTCATTTTAACTTCTGATCAGGAATCAAATCGTGGGCTGAGCAGGAGAGAGAAGGAAACATTCCTACCCCTTAGTTTCATGTGTAATCCGAAAAACATTTCGCAGATGAATCTATTGTTCCATCTCTTACTTTTATGTATCTTAAACCTTCCTGCCATAATTTTATCATTTTCTGGTCCAGCGCTTAGGACTCAGTTTAACCAAGTACTACATGCCTTACACCATTTTCATGAGCCTGAAAGCCAGGAGGCAGCCAAAAGCAATGCCTTAAGCAGCATGATGCTCATACACATATAACAAGTCTCAGAGCAGCTAACGAGACTCTGTACCACCTCCAGTGGTGAGCTTCTGCGTACGGATAAGCAACAGGCTGCTGCATTCCCTGGGAGTTTGTCTCTCACCTTCTATGTGTATTTGTCTCTTCCTTGTTCTGGAAAGAAGTGTTTCAGACTTTGAAGGAACGTTAGCTTCAGAACATTTCCCCTAGAACAATATATAACAGCATTTAAAAGATTGACAAGTAGATTTTAATCCGCCCTTAGGAAATCCCTCAACAAAGGAAAATAAACAGTATGTTTAAAATGACAGGATTTTCCATGCTTGAACTCCAAGACCTTTTGTCATGCATCACTTTAAAAAGGTAAAGTACCGAATTAATTTTTAAACTACAACAGTCACACAGTTACTTGTGGTTAATCACGAGGAAATCAATGACCAAATCGAATGCCGTAGAAATGGGTAAAAATTATTTCTTAATACCTCATTTAATTAGACAGTAGACAAACCTTTTAAAAGCAGACACAGATGTATTTAGGTGACCTGATTTCAAAACTGTGGAACAGCTGGAGATTTTCCCCAATATATATTCTTGTTACACTCGCATACAGCCTTGCTATCATGAGTAACCCATGGAAATCACACTTCCTGGTAGCTAAGTACTATCTTTCATTATACTCTGTTTTATTCCTTCATTTCCTTTTCCTGTTTTCACATCTGGAATTGAGAATAGGTTGCCCCCACACTAGTGAATTCGATCTGCTACTAGAGAGCAGAAACAAAAAATATGTGTGGGCTTGACTGAAGAGGAAATATGGGACTATGTGGTAACTCCCACTCCTTGCTCTTTGTTCTCATTTGCTTGAGTTCTATGCATAAATACAGGGTGGTGACAAGAAAAGAGAAAAAATGATGACGTCAATCAATATTTTGGATTTCTGAAAGAGGAATTTAGATCCTCACAGGGCTTTACAAATACTGTGGTTATATATATAATTTAGCTATCTTACATATGGTTGTAGACTTGAATTTAATCTGTAAAAGTAGCAAATAGTCTGAGATTAAAAACAAAACAGTCTGCAACCAGTTCTTTTGTACTGTGGGTCAAAACATGACTACCTCGCTTAAACAAAGCACAGAACTGATAATTTATAGGCTATTTATACTCTTTGATGTGCAGCCAGAGAATGCTTACCTGATAAAAGCACTTACTATGGTATGTTCCTGAATGCAACTTAACACACTTTTCAGCCTCTTAGATTTTCCTTCCTACAAAAAATCACTTAGTATCTGGCTTTATGTCCATAGTTAACTTATCTCGGCCCAAACCTTAACTGTTTCTATGCTTATATGTGGAATCTGAAAAAATGTAAAATGACTTACTGATATGCTGTTAAATGGAACAAAATCTAAAATGAAGCATCAGAAAGATTTCAAGAGAAAATGTATGTGGGAGGAGAAAGATCAAGAAAATACAGCAGATTCCTAATTTTCCAACTTCCTTAATGAAGCCCACAGTGAACATTTTTCTCCATGACCTTGAAACATTTAAACCAAAAAAAACTCCTACTAATATGGAATATTCCTTATGTTGAAGGCTTAAGGACATCAGTTGTAAAGATAGGAGTTGATATCATGTGTCTGACTAGGTGATAATTATGATATTGCAACTGCAATTTGACATGTTTAGGGTTACAGCATGGTATTATTATGTCTTGAAAAATCCAAGAAGGTCCCTTGAGAAACCATACAAACTTTCTTTGTTAAAGAAAGAAAATCTCTTTTCTTATAAACAAGATAACAGTAATCTCTTTTGTTCTCTGGATAGGAGAAGAAATAAACATGCTTCTGCCTTCTCAGATGATACTTGATTATCATTTTATAGCACATACTAATATTTGATTCTGCCAGTTGAAAGATAGTTGCTAGCACACCCTCCTGACTAAATGAAAAAAGAGGTTTTCCTCAAACAAAAGGGGGTTTATCACATGAACAATACAGAAGAGAAACAAGATAAAATAGCAAAATTGGAAATTCAATAAAAAAATAATACTTCTGCTGTTACAATCAAGACATACAACAGATGTGTCATTGTGACCAGATAAAAAATAATATTGTTTTGCTGCAGGCATAAACCACCTTTTCCATTAGAAATAATGTCTTGTTATGACTGACTTTGGTAGTATAGTACATTTGGCACAAGTGAGAACACTCATAGTTTGCTACAAAATTTATAATTCTTTCTCATGATGGATAATGTTCAGAAAAAAATTTGAGCATAATGTTATAACAAGTAGACACATAAGCACATGTTTTATCTGAACAAACTATTTCAGAAATCTAAAAGAAGTCAGATCTACTTCTACTTCTCAGTTCTTCTTTACTATTCACTTTCTTTTGGGATATAACTTTGAAGAATATTTTTAAGATTAGTTATAAAATAAAAAGTGGCTAAAACTCTTGTTACTTTCACATAGAAAGGGGGTCTTCAACCTGTGATATGCTCAGCTTCTTTTGTAGCTGATGTACTACCAGACACAGACCTGTCCAAATTTGAAGAGATATACAGTGAGGAGAGCTCCTCTTGGCAAGGCGAGTTTCTCATTGCTGGAGGAAGCAATGTGGGTCATGCTCATTACAATCATTTTAGCTTAACTCAGCCAAGTGTCATTGTAGAAGGAAAGGCATGGGAAAGCATGATCTGTCAGCTGGCAGTGTGCTACTCCATTACACCACTTTTCATTCAAGGCTAGAGCCGTACTGAGCTGCCCCCATAAGCGCAGGGACGGATAATCTGGAAATAAGAAAACACGAGCAGACCTTTGCACTTTCCATACTGTACTTTACAGAGTCTGTCAAGGACCTTTCATGAGTTGTAGATAAGTGTTTACCACAGGGAAATTATTATTCCAATAGTTATTGTCTGCCTGCCAATTATCCTGTAAAATCAAAATGGAACTCCTTACCCCCAGTCCTAATTTCCTGGCTGATTGAAATACACATTGAAAGACTATACTTTATTTTACTGATAATTGAACTGATGTCTTCATGTATGTTAAATAAATTTCAAGACCGTTTGTGGTGAAAGTGTGTAAACTTTTGAACATTAGAGCATCTGAGTCAGTAGCATAACTAGGCCTTTGCTTAGTTCCAATTATATGGATAACTATGACTCAAACTCCGAGAAGAAAAATTTTCAGTTCTGCTGTACAGCTTCATTGGTAAATGGATTTAATCAAGTTCTCAACCTGCAATATATCATTGTGGCGGGTGATGGTTGTAACTGGCTTTATTCAGTAAGTCACCACATAGACGAGTAGCAAACTGCTTTCCTTCCAGCCAGCAAATTCACTGTGATTAAGTAACTTGTTGCAATTCAGATGCTCCAGTGTGATCCTGGCATTAGGACCACTTATGAAGTCACAAATCATTCTCTTGTACATTTCTGCTTACAACGGAAGTAAGAATTTCCAGATATTAAGTGTTGGGCTACAACTATAAATAAAGGATTCTTAATTGATCTGTCAATGCCCCACCAAAAAAGGTAGTTACAGCCTAATAAAACTCATATTTTTTATGGAAAATAGACATGATGGCACTAATAATCATGACATATTTCATGAGGGCACTAATAATCACGGAGAGTTAAATTGTACTTTTTGACTCTTCAAAATCTATGCAGTTTGCTATGACATCTGATTTCACCTGCCCATTTTACAACTACCAGCTTAAAAATGTGTACTTTATAAATACAAAGTAAGGGAATTGTAGCAGTAAATCTGCATTATATGAGAAACTGTTGTTTAAACATGTCTCAAAATGGCTTTTTGTAGTCTCTTTGCTAACTCATGCTTTCTTCTTCCCAAGACCCCCCCACGACAGTTGTTATCTCTGTCTCAGGAATGCCCTGAGAAGATAACAAGAAGTCTTCTCATTGGACCTTTTTAGCCCCTTCCTATTGGTTGTTAACCACTTCCTGCGATTGGGTGTTCATGTAAACCCCCTGAGCCTGTAATTGGTTAATCTGTGAATCCTCCTGGGACCTATAAATGTAACACCCCCAACAATAAACTCTCTCTCTTGCCTCCTCTCCTTGTCCCGTGTGCTTTCTCTGTGGCTGCCATTGGACCTCATGGTGGGGGGAGGGGGGAGCAGCTCTCCCCTCCAGCATCCAGGACCTGAAGAAGCACCTGGTGCTGGAGTTCCCCACTCCCTATCCACCTTAAACCATCGGAAATGGAACCCCACAATGGGAGGAGAGCCAGAACTGGTGCTCCATGTGAGGCAACCAGAGGAAATAGTTCAGAAGATTGTGACTAGGCTAAAGAATTTTCAATCTTAAAAGCCGGAGCCTTCATTACATTGAAACTAATTCATCTTTTTGGTTTTTTTTCTTTCCCTCCACACCCCCCCTTGAATATGTTCTTACAGCTTCTTGTAAGCTCTAATTACAGCTTCTTGTTTTAATTACTCACACCCCACAAGGGAAGGAAAAAAATAGTAACCTTCTGGAACAGGAGACTGGAAAATAAGGCAATTCAGATGGTCTTATATTTAAAGCATTGGTTAAGAGTCAGATAATGAGGGTTTAGGATCTGACACAAACTTCCTGTGCATTTTTTCTGAAAGCTGTTTCAAGCCAAACTATGATACTTTGTTTAATCATAGTGAGCAAGAACATGATCCCCTATGATTCAGTTGGAACTACTCATGGAGCAATGCATCATGCCTCTTTGTGAGTGTCCTCAGTCTCCTCCTCCCTTATCCTTGGATCAATAGAATGGTAATACAAATAGCAACCTGCCTCAATAAGATGCTCTTCTGTTTATTGCCTCACTTATGCTGTTCAGATTTTTCAGTGATGGTATTAATGGTCTGGGTCCAGAAAAGTATATAAGCATGTTTCTGGCCTTAAGCACAAACGCCACCATTAAACTTTATGGCTTACTTAAGTATAAGACCACTAAATCATGGAGAAGTCTAGGTGAAATCTGCTATACTTAGCACCTCTGAACTGCGGAGCTCTGGAAACACCTACAGCACTGTTGAAAGAGCAATTGTCTTGGCCTCACTTCTACCTCCAATACGAGGAGATCATTTAGACTTGCTACTTGATGAAGATTCCCCCCCAGATATTATACATGAAAAAGAAACTCTTACCTTAGCAAGCCTCTAAGTATAACAACAAAAGATTTGTAAGCTAGTTTAAAGAGTTCTATCATGTGCTATCTAATGATGTAATTTTGTTCTAAAACTATGTCTATGCACATTGGTAATAAATTGCATATAACAGGAATTATATATTCCAATGCAGAATACTACACATATTTCATTGATCATTGTTTTCTCACTGTTCAGAGATACTGCATATTATTCAAGAATTTCAATGAACCTTTTCTATAAACAAGTTTCTAAAATATTCCTTACTCTGAGCCAAGCATTAAATTTCTATTCCATTCCTTCTGGGAGTTTCAAAATCTACATTTGAACCTTGATATTTAAACTGATTATTATATTTTTCCCATTTCTTTCACCAGCTTCTTAGTTAGCAGCTCTTGTTTTCAAATGGCACTCTAATTAAATGAAACAAAAATGTGATGTGTAACACCAAAAAATTTTACAAGCAATATCTTCAATTTTTATATCTATAAAATTTCATTTTATATGAAAGAGAATAAATATTCTGGATAAGAAATGTGCTGGCTTTTCTGCTGTTATATTATCAGCAGCATATAGACCCCTGGTGGCCTAGTGGTTAGCATGCAGGACTCTCACTGCTGCGACCACGGGTTCGAATCCCAAGTCCCCCGGGCAGATGGTAGCTCGTTAGCCCTGTGAGGCCATCCATCTATGAGAAGGACACTCTAAACAAACCTACGTCCTAAGGACCTCACTGCCATTGTCCAAGCTTGCTTGGCCCCGGCAGATGAACCTTAGGATTAAAGGGTGGGCTCAGTTCAGCGCAGGCTGTGTCTCACCTAAAAAATCCATTGCGCAGGCTGGAAAGGTAAAAAGACCTTTCCCCAAATCTTCGTTCGCGAAGACTGGCCATTATATAGATTTGTAGGGTTGTGGTCTACACTAAAGTATTCTGGCAGTCAAAATACATTTCAGTACATAATTTATACCGTTTAATTTGAAATAGCCAGAGGTGGCTTCACACAAGAGTTCAAAAACAATTTGCTTGATAAATTAGCTATTTAATATTGCAGGAATATTTCATTAATTATTCTTCCAATTTATTTTTTACTTACATGGAAATTCACAATTAGAGACTGCTGTTCATTATACATGAAAAAGTATACATTTAAAATAGCTTCCAGTTAATTATGTAGATATATAAAGTATTTACTAGTGCTCAATATCACCACATATCCATGTTGTTATAATTCAAAACTCATAGCTGCAGTTTTTCCGTCATCAGATTTGTATTAACTTGATCACATATGAAATTATTCTGCTATGCAAGAGAACCATTCTTTACTAAATGGTCAATTGCATTTGAAGGTCCTTATTTGATGTATGGATTCAAATTGTGTTCTAAATTTCATTTTTAAATCAGAGATGACTTGTTGCTTACAATTCTGACACTTGATTTCCCATCTCCCCCCATCAAAAACTTCTGCTGTAATGTGCACATTGTAGGTCAATGACCCTCTGTAAGAGAGACATGAAAAGCACTTTATCTAATGGAGCTGAACAGCAAGAACATAATTGCAAATTGATGCCCTGACTCTGCGTTGTAGTGCTGTCACACAATTTTGTCACAATATTCAGGCAGGAGTGCACGCAGGCATTGAAGTTGCACCATAAGACAAATATAATGCAATATCAGAACGTGACTATTCGCTTTTTTCACAGCCCTCTGTGATTTTATTCAGTGGAAGTACTTCCCTTTCTCTCCCACTGAAGCTCAACAGCTGCCTAGAGAGTTGTTTCTGTCTCCTTGCTACTCTACTAGCTTCCAATCCTAGCCATGACATTCCCATGAAAAGTAATCAGAGGTTTATTATAATACTTGCAGAACTCCAAAGCTTTCTGTGCTCTGAGTATACCTGGGAAACGTGTATCTGAAATAATACAGATACTAAAATCCTATAAATAACGTAACGCTGCATAATAACTTACATCTGTTTCTCATTGTGAATAAGTTTGGATGGCTCTTCAATTTCCATTCCCTAGATTTTGAGACAACGGCGAAAAAAACCCAGACCTTTTTATTACCTAATACAAGGGTTAAAAACTAGTCTGCAGTGTTTGAGACTAAGATGTTTGCATTCTAATCAAATTTTTATTTGAGTTCTATACTTTATCTTCATTAGGGAATATGAATTTTAAAAAGGAGTCTGGTCCTACCCACCAGACATACATTTCATACATTTCATTCCCATTTCCCTAGCAAAAATGGGAAGTTATAAATTGCAAAATGGTATGTACCTTTTGTCCTAAACTGAGGAACGACGACTATGCCTTTTACTAGATATAATCTGCCTGTATAACTAGTGTAGACATAGCATGTAAATCAGAGCTCAGCTCCTTAAAAGCAGTAGATGAAAAGCACAATGTAGCAACTACATATTTATAGAAATATGAGTGTATTTTTTTGTGGAAACATGCCAAAAATAGCAAATACTTACATACTTCCAAATCTCCACATATCAGGTCTTGAATTCATCTTCATTCTGCATCAAGGGACCGCTGTCTAATTAACTGAAACAACCAAGTGCACTTGCCAGCCTGCGTGGATTTACACAAAGTAAGTATACCATGAACAGTGTTCCCAGTAAGAGAAATAATCCAGCTATCCTGATTGTATCCCAAAATATTTTGGGAGTTTGCTGAACAAAAGTTACATTTAGTATTGTGCTGATTCCACACTGCCCATGTTCAGGTTAGAAATGGTTACTTCATGTTAAAATGGGAGAAGCAGTATTTTGTCATGAGAATTAAACAGATATAGTGACTGGTTTAAAATTCCCCAAGTTCTTCTTGGTAGTCTCTTTTTTTGATTTTATTTCTTGGATTTCAACATGCCTTCATCCTTTCTTGTGAAATTACTCTCTCTCCTATTTAATTTAATTCAATTTCATTTCATTTCATTTCATTTTTTTACATTTATGGGAGTTAAAGTAAGTGAAAAGAACGTGTCTCACTAGTACCTTGCTTCAAGCAGCTCCAAGATCTTCCCACACAGAATTGACTATAAGAGAAAGAGGGATGAATCTTTGAAAAGCATTGAGACATAAATTTTGGCAGTTCCAGATCCCTTTTCTGTTGGGCAGAACTTCCCTTTACTTTGTAATAAGATAGCCTGTTCAAATACTAATATATATAGTAAGGAGAAAAAATGTGACAACAGCTTCACAGACTTCACTGGTTTTACTTTGGCAAGGCCATAGTGACTAGTACCGTTTTTCAGATAGTGTTTTCTTTTATAAGACCATATAAAATTTGACAAACTGTGTATTATATGTTTTCAAAAGCCTCATTCAAACTTATAATGGTATCAGTACTGTCTAGTATAGAGCAATACCCACAGCTGCCACCTTGAACAAATCTATTGGGTAGCTAGAACAAATCTTAATTTAGTTTTAAATATGAATAATGAAAGATTAAGGCCCAGTAATGAACCACATTGATGGCACAATATATCTTTGATATTATCTGTGAAAAATATTACTCCTACAATATTGTTGATGTGTTTCTTAATGAATGAGGATTTAAATATAGTATATCTGTTTCAATATACAATTTCATATCATGTCTTCCTCATCTTAGTTCAAGAAAAAATTAGTTTCCAATTTCCTAATATTCTCCATTTTTTCTACTGTCCCTATAAATTTATTTAAAAAAAAAAAAAAATCTGCTCAAAGCATAAAATCCAGAGAGAGAATGATGATCTTAACTTGCCCCAGATATGACAGGACTACATCAAACATAGTCTGTAGTTGAAAGTGTAGCTCAAAAAAAAGCAATAACTATTCTGCCTGCCTAACAATGGCAGTGCACATAGACATGGAGAATAAGAAAAATAATTCCATAGAAATCCTGATGAATTAAATGACTTGCCATTGGTTAGCTAATGTGGAAGAGCTGGGAGATGAACTCAGGTTCTTCTTAGCATCTGTTCAGTGACAATCAGGAAACATCTCCTGCCCTATAGCATATAATCAAATCAACACTAATTAGGACTTTTTATTACTCTCTTTACTCTATTTGTAATCCAGAGACTTCCCTGTCTCTCGTGCTATCAAGGATCACATATGTGAGCTTTTGCTTCCTTCTGAACCTTCCATTCATTATGAACCTGTTTCACAATAAACCATTTCTGTTATTTGGTCAGTTTCAGTGCCTGTTTCTTTCTGATTGCAAGCTAGGCCTTCTCTATTTCACTTGATATGTTCTCCAGCCATCTGTGTTCAGTTCTTTATGCTACAGGTTTATATTTGTTCCTTCAACATATGTTTTGGGTTTTGGGAGAGTTTTTTGTTTTAGTTTGTTTTTTTTGTCAGTCATTTTCTAGCCTTTAGATGTTTAAATAAATATTTATGAGGACCTGGATGGATCCAGAAGCCAGATAAGGCTTTGCTTTTCAGCAGTAAGAAAGCTTGTATGGTTCCTTTAAATACCTAGAATCTAGTACAGAGATTTAGACTACTTTCAAGCCAGCAAAATCTCACTTAGTACATTTTTAGCTTTAACATGGCATCCACCTGGTTTCATTACAACTGGGAGACACACCTAACCACAGAAAGCAGCTGCTTTGATGACACTGTTGAATAAGCATCTCTTTCTAAATCTCATGTAAATATAACCGCAGACAAAGAAGAGAAAGATTATGGTCCATTAACTATAGACTGTGTGAATAAATGTGAGATAATAACTGATCAAAACCATTTGCATCTGAATTTGAGAAAACAAAACATAAATGTGTTGTGAAGACACTAGGCTGATGTGTTTATACTCTGTTACTTGATCCATTACAATTAAAAGACAAAAAAACACAACAAAAACCAAAACCAAACCAAACCAAACCACCAAACCAATTAAAAAAAAAACAAACAAAAAACACAAAACATGAACAAAAAACAGTTTCATCTATCTTAATCTATCTGCAGTAAGTCAGAAGTGATGTTTCTGCAATAAGCCAGCAGTGGTGTTTCTCACCTTCTACTCACTTTTAATATCTTTCTCCTGGTGCTGTCTTGGAACATTACTGACTGATTTGGAAGATTTGCATGAATTTTGCCATTATTTTTCATAGTGGGGCTTGAAATGTTTAATTTGTCTTCAAGCGTGTTATTTCTGCAGTTAACTGGAATAAAAAATAGCATTTAAATGAAGATGTTGTTAAATTCTGTCACAAAGAAAATAATGGAACTATTAATAGAAAATTTTTACTCTATTGAGACATAATATTGTTCTAAATTAGACTACATAAACTAGACATGAAACAAACTACAACCCAAATGCAGGGACACAGTTTCTTCTTACTGCTATTCAAGGTGTGACCATCATCCAGAAAGCAATTACTTTCCTCCTATATGCAGTTTGCATATGTGTGAAATAAAGAGGAGAATCTGCAACATCACAACCATTCCCCATCCTCTAAGGAAAAAATATTCTCTTGATAATGCTAAACTTTAAATTTCACTTTTAAAAGTCAGAACGGACCTTTCTCTTCTACTTGTGGGAGATTTAAATTGTACCTTAAATTCATGACCTATGTAATCAGACTTTCCTATCAGACATTCTTAAGATGGATATGAAAATTATTTTCTTCTAAGGATCTAAGAGAGAAACTGGGGAAAATGTGGAAAATTCAACCAATTGTAAGGTTGAATCACAAGTAAAAGTAATATTTCACAAGAGGATATCTCTTACTCATTAAAACATAAAAAGGGAAAATATGTATTGCCCAACAATCTTTCATCTTAATTGCATGTTCATATATACCAATCAAATTTTAATGCCAGTTAGAAACCTTATTATATCTAGCATGGAATCCCAGGTTTAAATTACCAAACTCCAAGACTGCCTTGATTTAATATTAAAATGTTATTGTCACTAAGTAAAAGTGGGGGTTTATGGTTTTCAGATTCACTTATATTAGAAATAAAGCTCCTGAATAGAGCTTGGAAATGGGAAATTCCTAAAGAAAGCCTCTGTGGAAGAAACCCAAGATAAAAATGAAATGTATGTTTCTTTTAAAAGACAAATAGTTCAGTGTCTCCCCAGGTGTTGATAGTACTGTTTAAGCCACTAGCTATAAATTATTGACTTCATAAGGCAATTATCTTATTTGAAACTAGATTTCAGAAGCCATCTGTACAATTCCTATTAATTTTCATAGAAGGTAATCAGATCCTGAAACTCTTTAATTTTCAATTACTTTAGTGGTACCACTGCTGAATCACTACTATCATCACATATAAACAAAAGATTCACTTCCTAAAAATAAGTGCTGGGCCCCAAATTTAGAAGATTTCCCCTTAAGGATTCCTCTGAAAAGATTTCCTCCAAAGAGAGGAAATCAATTCCTCTAAGAAGATTTCCTCTGAAAAGGTTGATTTCCTATGTTTGCATAGCCTGGTCAAAGATTTTTGATCTAAGATTAAACTAGCAATGTGTGGCAAAAGACGTTTTTGACAAGGAAATGTGTCTTACTCATGAAAAAAAATGGGTTTGGGCATTTGGGATTTGCTTTTTTGGGCTTGATTTTTTGGTTTGATTTGTTTTGTTTTGCCAGATTCCATGGTATCATTACAGGCTACCTGTGAGTTGGTTAGAGAAACAATACAACTACATTTTTCACCTGTCTTAAACACTCAGGGGGATGTTTGTATACATTATTTTTTTCCTTGATTATATATATGCTTTTGTACACTCAAACTAAAGACTTCTTGAAGTATAGGTCTTTATTTGCTCTTAACAGTGGAGCCAAGATGATTTCTACTGGTTATTCTGTGGACTGTAGGAAATACAACATTTAGCTGATGAACAGATATGTACATCACATAAATACATGCTTTGTCAGGAGTGTTAAGCTGAACAGAAGTCCAGTGAAGATAATAAACAAAAAATCTCAACAGAAAATTACTTTGTGAAAACAAAAATATGCCATGCTAATCATCTATAAGTGTGTCATAAAGATCTTAGATAAAAGCCTGTTCATAATGTCAAAGTTTTGTTTTCCTAAGGTGAGTGAGTAGAACATACTGGGCATTACCAAAACAATTGGGAAACCATATCTACAGGTTTTATTCATTCAGACACATACAATTTTAAAGGAAGACAAAGCATTACAGAGGTTTCTGTAGCAAGTGACTGAACTGCCAGCCTTTTGAGAAAAGATTGCAAGTGTCTTTTTTAGTGGTTTTCCTTTTTATATTGTGGGAAAAAAAATGAATCTTTTCCATTCTAGATATATTTGACTCACAGTCCCTTCAGAAAAACTTTTAATGTGTTTTCCAAATTTTAAACACAATTTCAGTATTCAATATGTAAATGCTTTTACCTTATTCCTTTTCATGTTAAACTCACAGAATCATAGAATGGGTTGGAAGGGACCTTGAAGATCATGTAGCTTAACCCTCCATCCATGGGCAGGGTCACCTTCCACTACATCAGGTCACTCAAAACACCATCCAGCCTTGTCTCATCCTCCAGGGATGAGAAGTCCACAGCCTCTGTGGGCAACCTGTTCCAGTGCCTCTCTACCCTTCTAGTAAAGAGTTTCTTCATAATATCTAATCTAAACCTACCCTTTCTCGCTTGAGGCCATTCCCTCTTGTCCTATCACTACATGACCTCTTGAAAAGTCCTTCTCCAGTCCTTTCTCCAGCTTCCAGTAATCCCCCTTTAGGCACTGAAATCTGCTATAAAGTCTCCCCAAAGCCTCCTTTTCTCCAGGTTGAACAGCCGCAGCTGTCTCATCCTTTCCTCACAGTACAGGTGTTCAAGTCCTCCAATCAACTTAGTCTCTCTGCTCTGGACTTGTTCCAAAAGGTCAATGTCTTTCTTGTGTTGAAAGACCTGGACACAGTACTCCAGGTAGAATAGTAGAGAGAGAGAATCACCTCTTCTGATACTGGCAAACCTTCTGAGGGTGCACTCAATCCTACTGTCCATGTCACTGACAAAGATATTAAACAGTGCCAGTCCCGATACCAACCTTTGGGAACACCACTCATCACTGGTCTCCACTTGGACATCGAGCTGTTGACCACAGCTCTTTGAATGCAACCATCCTAACAATTTTTTATCCACCAAGTGGTCCATCTGTCCAATCCACGTATCTCCATTTGCTCCCCAACTCCACCTCCTGCCTTCTGAAATCATATACACCGTTGGAGCAGAGAGGTCTGTACTGTTTTAGGTAATAGGGAATACCTGTTTTCTATATTGGCCAAATTCATATAAGGCAATGAGACTCATAAGCTACTAAGCCATGCAAATTATACAGCATTTTTACTTTCATTACACCACAAGCGTGTGAAAGGCCTATGGTGTTGGACATCCTATTCATAAGATCCTCCTTGCCATTCCTTCAACAAAGTAAAAGTGATGAAACCAATTCCTTTTCCCAAGTATGCTAAACTGACAAATGAAAGGTAAAGACAAATTTACACTATTTACAGATATATTTGTTGCCTTGGCTGAGAGTAGGGACTGAAATCCCAAGGAAATCTTAGCATTGAAGGCTATAGGAAATGACATACTCTTTCCATTATTGCGTTACGTAGGCATTTATATAAGAATGCAGCACAGAACAGGAATTTGTCAGTACATAATTTGTGGTCATGTGATTGCCTCTACCTTCTGAAACTGGATGTTGATATCAATATCACATTACAACAACATTACAAGTTTAAGACACTCCCTTCCCCCTACACAAATAAATATAGGGTAAAATGCCGTGTCTTGAAACAATGCTACAGATTTTGCTTTCCTTTGCATCAACTTTTCTAGCCTCAGCATAAAAATAAATGAATTCTGTGTGTTAGTTCTTAACAATTCTCAGTAATGTATTATTAGCACATACACTGCTCAGTAACACTGAAGCTCCATCTTCCTCCTGAGGGGAAGAGGAGGGGCAGGCACTAATCTCTTCTCTGTGGTGACCATTGACTGGACTCAAGGGAATGGCCTGAGGTTGTGTCAGGGGAGGTTTAGTTTTGATATTAGAGAACGGTTCTTCACCCAGAGAGTGGTTGGGCACTGGAACAGGCTGCCCAGGGAAGTGGTCACAGCACCAAGCCTGCCAGTGTTCAGAAAGCTTTTGGATGATACTCCAGGCACATGGTGTGATTCTTGGGGATGGTCCTGTGCAGGGCTAAGGGTTGGACTCAATGATCCTTGTGGGTCCCTTTCAACTCAGCATAATCTGTGATTCTGCGAAAACCAGAAGGACACTGATTTAGAAACAAATTTAAAATTTTAAATGATGACCAGAAATCGCAGTATCACTCCTCACCAGTAATTTGTCCTGATATCCCTTCCTCCAGTGTCACTTAAGGCTCAAAAACACTTGAAGAAACTACAGACATTGACTTCCAATTCTTTACTTTATAATACCTTGTTTGCAAAGTGACATTGAAAATCACATTGTTTAATTTAATCTTCCAAATCAAACCTTTTTGCTCATTGTTACTTTTTTACCTTTCTGTGCTCAACCTACACATGATTCTTCTACGTTGTAAACAGAGTCATATTAGAAAATTTATAACTTTACCACAGCCTTTTAGGAAAACTGAGGTTTACAAAATGTCATTTTAGTGCTGGACTGACCATGTAAGAACTGTATTTCATCAGGAATTGTAGTGATAGGGCAAGAGTATGAGAAAAAGGGAGTAGGTTTAGATTAGATGTTAGCAAGAAATTCTTTACTGTGAGGGTGGTGAGGCACTGGAACAGATTGTCAGAGGAGTTATGGATGCCCCAACTCTGGCAGCATTCAAGGCAAAGTTGGATGGGGCTTTGCATAACCTGGTCTAGTGGAAGGTGTCTCTGCCCACAGCAGGGGATTAGAGCTAGATGATCTTTAAGATCCCTTCCAACCCACACTATTCTATGATTCTGCAATTCTATGTTATAGAAAAATTCATCTCTTGAGTGAATTCATTCCTTTATCACATGGACAAAATGTTACTGATTAAGTAAAGGAGGAATATCTGCTCAGAAAATTAACTGTGCCTTCCGTGTTTGTAAAGCTTGTATTTAAGTGTTCCTATGAACCACTGCTAGGAAGGCAGTGGTGCTCTTAAAAATATTAGATTGGTCAACAGAAAATTGTGGCTCTGAGTAAAAGCTGAAAGCCACATGGAAACAACCAGAAGCTGGGAAATGCATGCTGACAAATATGTGATGTGTACATATGAATTACAGAATTTTAGATGTGCATTCTATCTAGAAAATATCTTTCTGTGTATTCTCTTTATCTTTCATACAACTAATTTATCAAAGGTAAGAATAAGGATGTGTATACAGTCATACATATTCATATATGTAAGCAGTCTGTCATTCTGTTTAGGCATTTTCTTTCTTCTTGTGCATAGTGTCCTTTTAGCTTTGAGACTTCATCTTCCTTTCTTTTAAAATCATAGAATCATTTAGGTTGGAAAAGACCTCAAAGATCATCAAATCCAACCATTAGCCCAGCACTGCCCTTTTCGCCGCTAAACCATGTCCCCAGGTGCCATATGCCATAGCTGCGTGTTTTTTGAACTCTTCCAGGGATGGTGGTTTCACCACTTCCCTGGGTGGCCTGTTCCAATACTTGACCACGCTTTCAGTGAAGAAATTCTTCCCAAGTACCAATCTAAATCTCCTCTGACACAACTTAAGGCCATTTCCTCTTGTCCTGTCACTTGTTACCTGGGAGAAAAGACCGACCCCCACCTCACTGCAACCTCATTTCAGCTAGTTGTAGAAAGGGATAAGGTCACCTCTGAGCTGCCTTTTCTCCAGGCTAAACACCCCCAGCTCCCTCAGATGCTCCTCATATGACTCATAAGAGATGAGTAATTGCTTGGTAAAATTAAAAAAGTTTTAAAAATTTGGAAAAGAGATCTATATTATTCTAAGAAGTACCATAGAAGTTTATTAAAAGTAGAAAGCCGAGTCTGCATTGGAGTAACAGCATATGATGGAAACAAAATGAATGAAACAAACACATGTGGGTACCTGAATGTTAATTCTACTTCTCTTTGTTTCTGGGTTTCGTCTGTCTGTCTGAGGGAGTTTTGTCTGAAGTAGCAATCTTGACTCTTGCAGATTAACTAGGACAGTTGGTCAAAAAACAATGTATATCTTATGCCTGTATAGCAGTGAACTGTGCCCTCATGCAGTACTCCTAATGAATGTTGGAAAACAAAAATTTACATGCAAACCAATATAGATTTTGTGACACTAAAAAGTTGTTGAGAGGCAGAAATTTAAATCTAGTATAAAAGATTGAAACACCCAAAATAAATGTTCATTTAGAAAGAATTCTATTAAACTCTTTAACACACAACATTGTTCCAGACTCAAATGAATTAACTAATTTTGGTCAGGATAATTAAAATTCAAACATTTTTACATATCAATTTCTTCAACTAGTAAAGAATCAGTAGAAAGTAGAAAACATACAATGGGAAATATTTTCCACTTTCATTTTGGGAGTAGGTTGCTCCTGGATATGATCTGTGAGAGAGGTCCTGGGCTCTGTGGTGTACTCTGGACCTGTGAGGGAGTGGTGCATGGTGGTACCAAGTGATTCAGGAGAGAATTCCCAAAAGCCAATTGTAGATTAATGCAGAAAGTCCTTACAACACTGACTGACTGGATAAAAAATGTCAGAAAAAACACAATGTAGATAAACAAAAAGTAATCCACATGGGTTAAACAATCCCAGCTTTAAATATACAGTGTTATGATATGACCTGCTGGGAAATTGGAAATTTGGGTTATAATAGGGGATTCTATAAAAACATTAAGCAACAGCTCAGAAGTAGCTGATAACGGAAATAGGATGCCAGGTATTATTAGGAAAGCGACAGAAAATAAACTGCAGTCTGCCATTGTGCATTCACATCTTGTGCTGCTCAAGAAAACAGGAAAAAAAAATTGAAGAAAAGCAAGGCTGATTCAAAGTAGAGAAAGAACTCCATGCAAAGAAAAACTGAAATATAGGACTTTTCAGTGCTGGAGACAGCCAAGGGGAGAGATGTGAATAGCACTGGTGTGGTGAATAGGTAAAGTTTGCTCGCTGTTTCTTACAGCAAAATCAGCAATCAATGAGCAACAAAACCCAAAAATAGGTGGGTTTTTTTATATCACATGTACATAAGCTCTGGAATTCCTCATTGCAACACCTCTGTAGATACTAAATGTCAGATTTTTCTTTCATTAACCAGCTTGTGAAGTACTACTAAATGCAAACACACTGCTTCTCCCTTGGTGAGCTGAAACATGATTGGAGACTCAGGGAGAGCATTTTGAAAAACTTTGACTTCTTAGTGTCTCAAATCACTCCTTCTTTCAGCAAAGATTCACATTCAGTATTTACCACTGTTGTTGACAATGTATTGGACTAAATGGCCAGTTTTGGTCTTCTCTGTTAATGCTTTATATTAATTTGAAACTACGCATTCCATTTTCATTGAACTCAGAAATTTCAAAGGTATCCTGTTAAGCTTGGTTTTGTGCAAAATATTTGTCAAATGGAATTCACCAGAAACATTTAAATTTATGTTTATATGAGCTGCAATATCATTAGCTGTCTAATTACATCTGCTGCAGGAGTTTCAGAGTTTTTAGTATAAACTTGTGGAATATGAAAATAAAATTTGTGGCCTAATGTAACTATGTACTTACGAAGTCTCTGTTTGACAAGATAAGGCTTTTTTAAAGCCAGGTAAGTTAGAAAATATAATTAGGGGTGCCATTTTACTTTAACTGGTCCATCTCCCTGATGACACATCATTGGAGTTTCTGTAAAATGAAGAATGAAGAATGAAACAAAGCTTCAGAAAGAGAAATAGTATCAGGTAAAAGCACTGAATTTTCTTATTGTGAAAGGCAAAGTGTCTTAAAATACCAATAATAATCTTGATTTTTGGACTTGTTCCCAGGGATTATATTGACACTATAAAGATGTAGTAGAGTTTGTAGATTTATTCTCTCTGCACAGAGAATACATATACTGCCATAACCTTTACATTTGGAAGACTGAGGATATACTAGGGAATGAAAGGACAATGTAGGGTTATGACGTAGCCTTTGATGGTTGAATTTGGTCCATCTTAAGCAATCTTTCCATTTGGAGTTGTTCTCTATTTTAAGCAAATGTAGGACATGCAAAAGAAGTATAAAGTTATGAGACTAGATATGACAAAATAGTTTAAGTCATTCCAATTGCTTACTTCAGATGATTAATTGGACACACTGTATTCTTTACTTCTGTGTAACAGATGGAATTCCAGTACTCAGTTTGGAAAATATCAGTGTCTACCTGGGACCATTCTGTCCCAGGAAACCTTTCACCTTTTGCAAAGGCCATGAGGGTAGAGTTCAACAGCTGAGTTACTACTTCTCCATTTCCTTCCACGTATTCCTAGTATATTTTTAACCTTTGTGCTGCTTCTCTATTGCTTGTTTAGCTTCCAAATTCTAAGAGGATGATGCATACGAAATATCCTTGGACCTTTGATATACCCTTCCAGGCTGACTACAAATACAGATAAAGGGGGATTTTTACATTTCTGTGTATCTAGCTACAAAATACAAACTTGCCCTTTAACAAATCAGCCAGCTGGAGTTCTACCCAGTACATGACTGAGCATACAGTCATGTATGCTGGTCCTGGTTGGGCTTAGCCCCCACTGTTATTGCACACATGTGCAAGAACATTGTAAAACACACAGTACCTCAGTCTGACCTATGAGCCATGCTTGAAGAAGCTCCTCTTCTATATCATGAGAAGATGGCTGGGGGTAAAATTAGAGAAAATTGGTAAGTTATATTCACATTCTAACAGAAGTTATAACAGGACAGCAATTATAAGGTGAAACGCAGTTGATAATTCCTGGATGGAATGTGGTTGGCATGCATGAAATCTATTCTATGATAATTCCCCACAGAACACAGTCTGCAACCCTAAGCACACGCTGAGGGATGAAACGTAGGGTGGAGCAGAGTGGAAATGCTGCAGCCAGGCTCTGTTGTAATCCTTGCAAGGATGGGAACAGAGGTTACCATGTAGCTGATGTATCGCACAGCAACTGTCAACCAAGGAGAAGATGTCTTGCTGCTGAACCAGCAACTGTGGTGGAATCACTCTTCTCAGATGAACTTGGTTCATTATAATCTAATACCTACAGCCCAAAGTATACCTTCAAGGTATGACGACTTCTCACCAACCACATATTATATATTTTATTGATTATATCTTTAGGAGCAAAGCAAGAGAATTTTACACCAACCAGTAACAACTAGAGACATTCAAGTTCTACCTAAACATAAAAAAATAGTATAAAAGTAAGTTGATGATGGGGAGAGTTTAAGGAAGATTCCATTGGAACTTCTAGGATTACCAACAGACTGAACCTCTCTTCTCTCCTTTAGGGAGAGTGCACTCTATGTGCACTAAATGATTATCTCAAGCTAGTTTTCTGGTTATAAAAGCTTGTCTGTATATTGTTTCAAATTCATTTTTGCAGTCAGTCAGTATCAATGGCAATCTTCATACTTTAACCTGTCACAATTTTCTATTATCAGTGTGTTTACTAATTAAGTGTGTTATTCAGTAAACTGACATAAGTCTTCCAAGGGCAATAGCAGTCAAAGGCAGCAGATAATATACTCAAGAAAAGTGGAGAGATCTGGGAGGGGATGCATCTTTCTAATTTGTAGTAAGAGATTTGACTCCAAAATGGTGTTGTAGCATGTCCCTGAACAAGTTACTTCACAGAATCACAAAATATGCTGAGTTGGAAGGGACCCACAAGGATCATGGAGTCCAGCTCTTGGCCCTGCACAGGACCAACTTCAAGAAGCACACCATGTACCTGAGAGTATTGTCCAAATGCTTCTTGAACTCTGTCAGCCTTGGTGCTATGACCATTTCCTGGGCAGCCTGTTCCAGTGCCCAACCACTCTCTGGGTGAAGAACCTTTCTCTAATATCCAACCTGAATCTCTCCTGACACAACTTCAGGCCATTCCCTTGAGTCCAGTCAATGGTCGCCACAGAGAAGTGATCAGCATCTGGCCCTTCTCTTCCCCTAACAAGGAAGTTGCAACTGCAATGAGGTCTCCCCTCAGTCTCCTCCAGGTTGAACACCAAGTGATCTCAGCTGCTCTTCACCTCCTTTGGACTACTACCCTCTGATATAGCAGATTGGAGTGCTCCTAAGAGAATGATGACAGTCTGGTCAGGCACAAGGGTCTTGGCTTCCTGGGGCATTGACAGACCAATCAAACACAAAGACCTAAATGAAACCCCCGTTTCACATGACAATCATGAAGCCCTTTATAACTTTTTTCCAAGGAAGACAGAATTGTAAAATCCCCTTAAATGCAGAAATAACTCTGCTTCCTTGGAGGACAGATAATCAGCAAAACACAGTCAAAGACTAGACCTTAGCCAAACCATAAATTTCAGTGTTTCAGAAATATAAAATCAGGTGTCTGCTAGCCTAACCTATACACACACTACGTTGGTGAACACCTACAATTGCATTTCTAACATGGATAAAGTCTGTGTCTTTTGATGTTCTTCAGCTATGGAGCTGGCACTAGACAGAGAACACCTGTTCTCTGATGGCCATGTGATCTTCATTAACACTGTATTAAAAGTCTTTGTCACCAGCTTTTTGACTTGCATATTTGAGTTAAGCTATTCTTACGACAAAGAACTGAACTTTCAAAGGAAATGAGAATAAAGGAGTTATACTTGATCGTGAGTATGAAGACTTTATAAAATGACAAACTGAACGTCATCTCACTCATTACTCATAACTTCAAAGAAAGAACCATGTTGTACTATTCATAGAGCATAGGCAGTGAAGTATAAAACTACAGTACCATCCAGAAACCTACCATTTCATGATCCAAGATATCCAGTTCAGATGTGTGAATGACTTACAAAATCATATCTATATTATGACAGATTTTGATGTTGTTGTAATATACATAGATCCTCCTATAATATTACCAACTTCTAAAAGAAAGTTATGGTTATTTATAAGGAAGGACATTATTAACTTTTGTGCTTCATGAGTGTATGTATTTTGCATAGCCTCACATGTTCATTGTTCTCAGAGCTGTGATACCTCCAGCAAATTCACCATCACAAAGCTGTTAGCTGTTATCTCACACACTTTTTACTACATTCTTTCTACATTTTTACGATGTCATATAATATTTTAAGAAATATAAACTCAGAAGTTAGGTACTTAAAGAAACTAAATAGTTATTTATAGGAATTATGTTTCTTCATTAAATAGAAACATTTAGTGATATTTCAGTTTTCTAATATCTGTGTGCTTTCCCAAGAAGTTAATCTTCACAACATTAATATCAATATAGAGTCATTCTGCAATGCAAGCATTCTATGTCATAGCTATATTATACTATTAACATTTTATACTAACTCTCTGATGCTTGAAATATTGATTTTTATTGGTTGCTCTAATCTCTGTTCCAGAACTCTTGCAAGATCTTGTGAGCATTTCAGAAACTATTACTTGCTTTGGCACGTGCTTTATTACTTTCCGGAGTTATCTGTAGAAAGTCTTCGAGAACGTCACGCATCAAAAGTCAGACAGCGAACTCTGACTGAGTTCTTTGTAAGCTTTCAACCCAGAAAAGCAACAACATAATGGAAAAGTATAAAATGCACACAAGACTCCACAGCCTGTTCACCCTGTCTGTACTGGGACTTTTTTAGCATCTAGAAATTACTGTGTAAAGCAAAGAACATGTTGTTGAATCTGCTTCTACAAAGCTGTTAGGTCTGCTTTGGTTAAAAGTTGGTTGGGAAGGATACGTGGTTATGATTCCATTTGAAAACATTGAAAGCATTATGGCATTGTCAAAAAAGGATATGATCATCCCAGGAAACCACAACTCTTGTATGGCAGCTTTGGTTATCACCCTTTATTGTGAACCATTTGGAACAGCTTCTGCCTCAGACAATGCAATACACGTTGATCAAAACCAGCCTTACATACCTGCAATGTGTACACACCTACAATACAGAGATAATTACCAAAAGTAATTTCTATTGGAGCCCAGCGTATGATGCCATGTTAGCACAGAAAAACCTCGCAAGGAATATATATATGTGTGTATATACATATATGTGTGTATATACATATATATATGTATTTTTTTGTATACATAAAATGTTTTGTCCTTGCCATCGAGCAAGATAGAGCTGTATTAAAAGAAATAGAGCATCACAATGCTCTATTCTCCCCTGTACTTCCAGAAACCAATTTATGTCATAACCATTGAAATCTATCATATTTGATCCTTGTTTTCAACATCACAGAGAGAGGACAGTGTGACATGCAGTAAAAGATTGTGTACTGGGCACTTCAGGGTCATACGGAGAATGGCAAACAACCACTTGCAGGAAAAGAGCTGTACTATTAGATGGGATTATAAGATTTGTTAGACTAATGCCTTAGAGGCCACTGTCTGAATGACTTTATAACATGTACTATTGAATAAACAATATGATAAACTATTAGACACGTATCCTTATACCAGGATTTTCAGGTATCTCATCATGATTTTCTCTCACACAGCTTTGGATGCAATGTAAAATTAACCCTGTTAATGGCTAGATGGGCAAACTATATGACATCCTTGACAAACGAACATATGAAAGATATAAATATGTCGAGCAATTCCAAAAAGCCTTTGTTGCTTCCATTTGCCTAAAAGAACTGAAAGAAACATCCTTCTCTGCACTATCACACTTAGTTTTTCCAATTCAACACAATGGCACAGTCAATCCATTACTTTACATATCTAGAAAATTTTATAAAAATATCCTATTTATGAGATAGAATATAATAGCCTTCCTTTCTACCATAAGATTTATTTTATAGTTCTTTCACCTTGACATATTAGGCTATTCTTCCATTTTGTGCAGACCATACAGTGCTAATGACAGCATGATTTCCATGCTAATATAAAAATATGTGCTGTACAGTAACTTTGGTCTGTTTTCTCTCTCTCAAGGCACAGACATATATGGAGATATTCACAAATAGAAGATTACTTATATATTATCTATTTAATTCCATCCTTTCACGATAAGGAATCACCATGTCCTCAATAAGATATAGGAAATATCCAGAAGCTATTGAAAAGTGAACCCTACCGTGGTAACCTATTGAGTGTTTACCTGCAGACCACTGCGTCTCTACCCGGCACGCTTTCAAGAGATGAAAATACAAATGAAAAAGTGGCTCTTGCTTTAGGGAAAATTTGAGTAGAATGTGGCCACAGATTTAATTGAATAGCATATATTTTGCACTTAGCCTGGGATGGCTAAAGCCAGATTGGTGCAATTGAAAAAAAGAAAAACACACACACCCCCCTAGAAAACCCCCAAACCAAAACTAAACCAAATAAACAAAAACCCCAACAAACAAACAAACAAAATACCCAAAACCAAAATAACAACAATAACTTAAATTGAGAAGCAGCATATATTCGGCACAAAATGCATCAGCTGAGGCAGTAATTCGTGTGATTAAGATCCAGCTCAGTTGTCCAAGTTTCCATTATGGATATTCTGACACTGTACAGTGTCTTTTGGACTAAACCAAGGGCTCTTCACCCTCTACAGATTCAGGAGCAGGAAAAAATTATGTGCATATCTATTGTGCTTCTTAGGAAACTGAAAAAATTTCTACCCTCTTATTTCAATGTGTTCCCACGGATAAGTTGAGGACAGGTCTCTCTCTAGCAGCTCAGAGCTGTAGTTAACAAAATACAAAATGTGCTGCTCATTAGAGCAGCTAAACTAAGCCTTTCAATTTTTAATACAGGGGACCCCTGGTGGCCTAGTGGTTAGCATGCAGGACTCTCACCTCTGCGACCCAGGTTCGAATCCCAGCCAGTCCCCCGGGCAGATGGAGCCCGTTAGCCCTGTAAGGCCATCCATCTATGAGAAGGTCACTCTAAACAAACCTACGTCCTGAGAACCTCACTGCCATTGTCCAAGCTTGCTTGGCCCCGGCAGATGAACCTTAGGATTAAAGGGTGGGCTCAGTTCAGCGCAGGCTGTGTCTCACCTAAAAAATCCATTGCGCAGGCTGGAAAGGTAAAAGACCTTTCCCCAAATCTTCGTTCGCGAAGACTGGCCGTTACTATATTATAATTTTAATACAGAAGAGAGAATACAGCTATGGAAATGTGTTCTTTTAAAACAATTTGGTTCTGAGCTGAGACTTTATCTGGCAAGATATCTTTCCAGTCTAAAGTCCATTTTTACAATGTGGTTATAAACCATTAGAAATGGAAATGTTGACATATCCTTGGCTATAACAGCTCTAACAGAAGCTTCAACAATAGTCTGCAAAACCAACTTCTAACTAAAGCCTCTGTTTATTTCTTTATGCTATAAGCTACAATTTCTGTTTATCGCTGAAATAGATGAAACTTCTGAAGTATATAATACTGATAAGGTAAGGTAGGTGATATTCAAAATACTATCCACAGAATGTTTGTACTTTTTATACTCAACATGCTAGATGCTCTCCATATTCAGTCTATTTAAGCCTGTCCTTAAACAGAGATGTGTCTGTTCCTACTCTTCATAAAACTCTCTCATGAAGCCTATTGTATTTTTATGTTATTATTTTATCAAACCCGATTCCCTTTTATAAAAGAGTAACCCACCCAGTTGATCAAAGGAAGCCAGTGGATGTAATCTTTTTGAATTTCAGTAAAGCTTTCAGTACTGTTTCTCACAGGATCCTTCTGGACAAAATGTCCAGCACACAGCTGGATAAACACATCATGCGGTAGGTGAGGAATTGGCTCACGGGTCGAGTACAGAGGGTACCAGTGAATGGGGTAACATCAGACTGGAGACCTGTCACTAGTGGGGTTCCACATCTTCATAAATTACTTGGATGCAGAAATGGAAGGGATACTAAGCAAGTTTGCAGATGACACAAAACTGGGAGGAACTGTTAACTTCCTCAAAGGCAGGTAGGCCCTGCAGAGAGACCTTGATAAATTAGAGGACTGAGTAATCACCAATCATATGAAGTTCAACAAAGGAAATGCCGGATTCTACATCTGGGGTGGGGCAACCCCTGATATATGTAATAATAATATAATATATAATGGCCAGTCTTTGCGAACGAAGATTTTGGGAAAGGTCTTTTACCTTTCCAGCCTGTGCAATGGATTTTTTAGGTGAGACACAGCCTGCGCTGAACTGAGCCCACCCTTTAATCCTAAGGTTCGTCTGCCGGGGCCAAGCCAGCTTGGACAATGGCAGTGAGGTCCTCAGGACGTAGGTTTGTTTAGAGTGACCTTCTCATAGATGGATGGCCTCACAGGGCTAACGAGCTCCATCTGCCCAGGGGACCGGGGAATCGAACCAGGGTCGCAGCAGTGAGAGTCCTGCATGCTAACCACTAGGCCACCAGGGGTCCCTCCTGATATATGTACAGACTGGGGAATGAGATGCTGGAAAGCAGTGCTGCAGAAAGGAACCTGAGGATCCTGGTCAATGGCAAGTTGAACATGAGTCAGCAGTGCCCTGTCAGCCAGGAGGGCCAACCGTGTCCTAGGGGGCATCAGGCAAAGCATCACCAGCCAGTTGAGGGAGGTGAGTGTTATCCTCTGCTTTGCATTGGTGAGACCTCACCTTGAATAGTGTGTGCAGTTTTGGGCACCACAACATAAGAAAGATATTAAGCTCTTAGAGAGTGTCCAAAGGAAGGCAACAAAGATGGTGAAGAGCCTTGAGGGGAGGTCGTATGCATCTGAGGTCACTTGGTCTGTTCAGCCTGAAGAAGAGGAGACTGAGGGGAGACCTCATCAGAGGAAGTGGAGGGTCTCTATGGTGACCAGTGACTGGACCTGAGGGAATGGTCTAAAGTTGTTTCAGGGGAGGTTTAGGTTGGATATTAGAAAAAGGTTCTTCACTCAGAAGGTGGTTGGGCACTGGAACAGGCTGCCCAGGAAATGGTCATAGCACCAAACCTGACAGAGTTCAAGAAGAATTTGAACAATGTTCTCAGGCACATGGTGTGACTCTCTGGGATGTCCTGCTAAGGTCTAAGGGTTGGACTCCATGATCCTTGTGGGCCCCTTCTAACACAGAATATTCTGTGATTCTGTAGTTAACTGTAATTCTGTGAAAATGCATTTATTAATTTACTTAACTTCTATTTAAAAACAGTAACTGATACTAAAATTGATTTCTCTGGAGCTAGAATAAACAGTGTTTCCTGCCTTACAAAAATACCCCAGAATTTCCTGAAGTAGCATGAAAAAAACCAGACCTAACAAAGATAGGTTTTAAAAAAACATATTTGGGACCCAAGGGGGCTGTCGTAGTTTAATCTCAGCTGGGAACTCAGTCTCACACAGCCGTTTGCTCCCTCCCCATCCCTAGTGTGATTGGGGGAGAGAATCAGATGAGTAAAAGTGAGAGAATTTGTAGCTTGAGATAAGCATGGTTTAGTAAGTAAAGCAAAAGCTGTGCACATAAGGAAAACAAAACAAGGAATTCATTCACCATTTCCCAGGTGTTCAGCCATCTCCAGGAGGGCAGGACCCCGTCACATTTAGCGACTTAGGAAGACAAAATGCCATCACTCTGAACACCCCCTGCTTTCTTCTTCTTCCCTGGCTTTTACTGCTGAGCATGTATGAGTATTCCATGTGTCATGGAATATCCCTTTCATTAGTGGGGAGCAGCTGTCCTGGCTGTGTCCCCATTCCTTGTGCATCCCCAGCTCTCTTGCTGGTGGGGTTCCAAAGGCTACTGAACTCTTCACTTTGCCCAACATTTGTGACTATAGGAGAAACCCAAGGATATTCCTCAGATAACATGACAGAAAAAGAACTTTGCTATTTGGCTGATGCACTCTTTCCATTCTGATTCTGATATCATTCATACATTTAGAAGTAGAAAACAAATATTTTTTCTACTTGAATATTCTTCCCATATTTTAGATATTATTTCCATAAAAATGTAGTTGTTTCGTTGCTCTGAATTTATTTTCTTTAGCCAATTTTTTAAAAACAATCTTCTGTAGTTTTAACACATTTTCATAGTGCAAAGGATTTCAGCTGTATATTACAACAAATGTATAGTCTCTAAGTTAAAGTCAGTTGGGATTTTTTTGGAGGGGAGTTATAATTTAACTCTGCTATATTTAGTATGCTGCAGATCAGTGTTAAGCTGTCACATCTACAGACTGTGCTTTTTCATTTAACATGTGTTATATTATGCTGGTAAGAAACTGAGTTCTGGCTCTAGCAGAATTGTCTTACAAGTCAACAGATCAAAACTCATTTAATATGTAATTTGTGCTTTATTTTTAAATTATTAGACAACCTATTTTATCCTCATAACGATACTTCTCTCACATCAGAAGCCATAATAAGCACATTTAAGCAAAATGCAAATATAACTACAAGATCACAAAAATAGACTTAAAATATATTTACTACTTAAAATTTCTGCTACAAGGGAGAAATTGGCTCTATGGATTGTTTTGAGCTGTATTGAACAGTTGCTATTTATATTTCATATCTGGATAATTATTTATGAAAATGACACCCCACGACAAACACTGTCTGTGCAGTAATTAATCTCAACTAGTAGCAAAGTTTTAGTATTTGAATACTGATGCAAGAGAGACTGAAAGAATTTATGCTGAACTTTTACATCAGTGTAATCATTCCATGGTGGAGATGGCCAAAGAAAATTATTGTCTTGTTTAGACAATTCCAGAAACAGAAGAGTTCAACAGTTGTGTGCATGTGCACTCAGCACCCGCTTTTCAGAGTAGTACTAAAAACACTGTACATAACACTGAAACTATAAAACCATACACTCACCTGAAATTTGCAGCACAAATTGATGCTGTCAAATATTAAAGCAACTTGCATAGTCCTACTCTGTAGTCTACTGGTTCCTTATGCTCTGTTAATCTTTACAAGTATTTTAAAAGGTGAAAACATCTTACAATATAATTCCACCACCAAATAATAAGGAAGAAAAATAATTTTTAATTTTTCTATATAGACAGGAATAAATGAACAATGAAGAATAGAACCAGAGGTGTTTGTAGGGTAGATAGAGTTGATTTCAATCAAATATGTGTATATCATACACCCCCATCTTTTGAAGATTGTGGATTCCTTGAGTACTGCTACCCCGACTAAATGTGCTCATGAGACACGGATGCAAATTTTTTGTTACTGAAAGTGTATCCTTGTTAAGTCCAAACTAATTATGCTATTGCAATTCAGGAATTTATTAACCCAGTTCCAGGTGATATGATGTTGAAATTTTATGAAATATGAAATATTTTTCTGCCTGCTCCTTAGCCATTGTAGTTCACCTGGCACATTAACTTGAACAAAAAATATTTGAGAGCTGCCTTAATGCATATGCTAAACTGGGCACAGAGGCAGCACCCTGTCAGCATATGCTAAACTGTCTGCAGAGGCAGTGCTCTGCCACTCCTGCTGCTACAAGAGCCATTGTTATTACTGCACTACTACAAGGGCTGTCACACTGTCACTACTACAAGAGCTCTGTCACTCCTTGCTGTAGAAAGATGGAAGCTGATGACACTAACCCCACGTAAACTCTAAGGCATGACCAGACAGTAGTGGTTTCCCCTTCCGCAGCCATTTTCCTTTCTCCTAGTAGGCAGAATTTGTTTTAAAAAAAGGGCTATTTAAGTATGACCAAAGAGATTTTACCATCTATATTTAGATTTCTGAATAAATATGAGATTTTCAGGAGCTCTTGCTAAGTATATCTCCCATTCTAACACTTTCCAGATTGGAAATTTCAAAGTATAATTGTAATGCTTTATAGAAATAAATATCAAAATTACTCAGAAGCTTTTCTTCTTTCTTTTCACAAGTAACCTCAGATTTCTCTTTCATTTGATTGATCTTTATCCAAAAGTACGAAGATTTCAAACACATAAACAAATGAAGAAAGCTAAAAGCAAAGCAAGCTTCCTTACTGTTCTAAATTTAGCCAAATACGAGGTACATATTTGAAAATATATCGGGCTGGTAAAATACAGTGATTCACAGTGTAAGAGTCAGGAAAAAATCAAGCTAATCATTACAGTCATCATAACCTTCCTCTCATTTGATTTACTACTGAATACTTACTTTTATATTCTGTAGTACATCAATTTCTAATTCATAATTCTGATTGCAATCAGGATACATCATTGCTCTGTGTCTACTGGTCTTCATTAATGTTCATAGCAGTTTTTGAGCTGGAAGGCTTAGATTGCAGAAGAGCAGACACAACGCCTAAATTTGTTTTATAGCTGAAGTTAGGGAAACCCTCCTAAAGAATGAAAATCAGATCATTAGAACCCACTGCTATAGCTTTATTTTTAACCAGGATCTTATAATAATAATCCTAACAAACCTATGAGGATTAAAGAAAAAAAAATAGTTTATCTCCTTTCCTCTATCTAAATCCTTTGATTTCCCTAACCGACTGCCCAGGTTGGAAGATTCACTGATTGTTTGCTTTATCAGTGATACATATACTACATAAACAGCCTTTGAGATGATACTTCAAACTTTCCCTGTTAAATAGAAGACATAGGATGTTTTTGGGCTTTTAACCAAGGCTTCAGTCATTCTAAAACTGCTGGGTTTTGTTTTTTCTAATAGCCTTATCTTCTTCCTTGCAATTCCAATTCTAAATATAGGTTTATCATTATCTGATTTAGGTAAATGAAATAAAGCAAATTAATGTACACTTGGATTTACTGGCTTGTTGTGACTTGTTTACTAAGAGGCAACACTGAGTTACATATATTCTGGTTTAACTAAAATGGTTGAGAAAAGATATATGTATTAATAGTAAATAAATATGTCCTCAGTAGGTATTTATTGCAATATATACCTTAATACTGAATGTCTCCAGTGTAATCCTTTATTCGGACGAAGACAAAGAGCCTGATTCCAACTTTGTGTATAATCAGGGAACCAACATTTTTTCCTGCTTACAGTAATGACTCCCATAAACAGTTTGCATAAAAATGAATAAATGTATCTCTATAGGGCAGAGGACAACCATGCTTCCTCAAGGGCTCAAGTAGAGGCTGCAAACTATGAAAATGTAAGCCTTAGTGAAGACCTCCAGAACTCATATATTTACTGAAAAATATCTATCCTCTCCCTACAATGCCCCACCCCCTCAAAATCCAATCAGTGAAGCAGCCATGAGAACCTCCATTTCAGACAATGTATGTAACTAGTCTTTATAGCAATATTTTCCTCTGTCTTTCAGAGATCAGATGCCTGTCTTGGATTTTACTCCCTGAAAAGCATCAGGTCATTTTAATATGTTGAAGTAATTATGAAGATAATAAATATAGCATTATGCAGCATAATTTTAATGTCATTGTGTTGAGAATTATTTTTCTACGTCTTCAATGCCAGTTGAGATTGAATATTGACTTGTATGGAATAAATAACCCCACAAACAATAGCTGTAGAGATATATTCCATATTCCACTCTACATACAACAAGAACTGAAATCTTCAGTAATGAAATACTCTGCAAAATTTTAGGAGTAAATTTGCTAATGATTTTATTGAGCTCTCTCAAGGAACTAAATTTTTAGGTCTAATGACTGTAAAGGTAAGTAATAACTTTGTTAAATGATTTCCTGCCTTTGAAAGAAACATTTTAAATATATTTTTTACTATAGTTTTGATTCTTCTCCTATGTACTTATGTGTATTATAGGTGTTTGTAACTAGACAGCATGTGATGAAAATAACAAATCAAGACAGAAATCACCGACAGAGCAACACATCTCATTACTTTTTCCTCTGATAATGAGACTGTCTTGATTTCAGTTACTAACATATAGACTGGTATTCAACATTGTCATGTAAGTCATACATCATTTGTATTTTTCCAGATACTATGGATATTGAAATAATAGCTTTCTATTGAAATAATAGCTTTCCATGGATGGGTGAAATTATTGTTCTACTACTGCATGAGGCAAGCCAGGAGAACACACAGGAGCCAAAGCTTGTGCTAAACATCACCTTGTTGTGTTGAAAGTACCGTAAACCAGAAACTAAAGGCATGAAGAGAATTATTGCATATATGAGCATCAGTGCATAATGGGAGACAGCAAAGTGGGATGACTTAAGGTTACTGGAACTAGCTTACACTGCTCACTGGTAAGATTAAAAGCAAGACATGGTAGACAGTTGTAGCACTGTCTTTAAAGGAACATAGGTAAGAAGGTTGAAGTAAGATTTAGTTTCACTAAGACTTGGTCAGGCTCACTAGGTATCAGTGCTGTAGCTCAGCTATGAGATATTATTCTGGAGTGAGATGAATTCAGTTTGTTCAGACCCCAACTAGCAGTTATTTTGTATCTTTAGGTCTGATTATATGGGTGCTTTTGCTCTTTAGTGTTTAAACAATCTTCTACAAACCAGAAGGTTCTGTGAAGGTACTCTGAGAGTGCTTTCCAGCTAGATATGGGTATCTACTATACTAATATCAAAATCATAAATAATTTAGAAATTAGATATTTGAAAGGAAGAGAAAAGGCCAGAGGTTTAGAGAGAGTGAAAAGAACAATGAAACAAATAAGATAGGGAAGCGTTGCTGTTGGTAGTAATATTATAGGGAAGTTGTCAAAACCAGAGATCAGAGGAAACATAATACCTTAAATCAACAAAAGTGTAAAAAGAATTGTTAACAGGTTAAGAAGTGGGTACTACAAGTAGAACAGGAAAGGAAACAAAAGCTATCTGCAACTCATGGGTACTAGCTCATAGTATTTGAAGTATAAGGACAACAATTAACAAACTTTCTAAACTCCTACCAATATATTTTAAAAGATAGCTGGAGATTACCTCTTCCTAGGCAGAGGAAGAAAGGGAAGCAACAACTTGGAGTTGATGTGCTACAGTCTTATATAACCTTAAGTAGTCTGGTTTTCTTTGTATCCTTATTAAAAAATATGGCCAGCGCTGTGAGTTAAAAATAGGCAAACATCTTAAAACTGAGGAAGTAAAATTTCAAAAACAAATAATCATGACAGAGAAACAGAACTACTTTTTGATGTTAAAAACAAAAATGTAATGGGTGAGGGGAAACAGTAGCCAAACTGTGTCGAGATCTTAAATAGGCTTACAAAAATGTCTCTGAGAAAGATCTTAACATCAGTTCAGCAAGCACTGCCATGTGAAGTAAGATTCCAAGTGGAATGCAAACAAAATGTGCTGATAAGCAGCAATGTGTATAAACTCAGAGATAAGTAAGCAAGATGTCCCAGAGGAAGTTTCTAGGTATTTTCTTGTTTCATGACAAAGATATGAAGAGCATTAAAAGCACTTTGGTTATATTACCACATGATACCAACTGTTTTGGAAACACACAAACATACTAAGCCCTAAGGAATGTAACAATGCAAGCAAAGTAGTCATTCTCTTGTTCCAAGAAAAGTGCGTCAGTGCTGTGCAAAAGAGGGGCATAGCCAGGATCAGAGTATGTTGTAGTCACACTTCCATCTGGACGCAAACAAGGAACCCCTGTAACTCTGAGCCAAGCTATTCAAGCAGTGCAATCAACCTGCTGGAAGTACTCCAAAAGGTATGGTAGAGTACATAATTCTGTTCACAGTCACTGAGCCATACTGACAGGCATGAGAGAGAGCAGACTGCACTATGTCCTTTGGGAGATTGCAACTGCTCTCACAGATCTCTGTGGCTTTTCAACTCCTTCTCATGACTCGTAATCCACAAAATTTCCAAATGGCCATATTCAAAGGGGAATCAATACTGTCTTACAAGAGCTTATTCAACACAAGTAGAACACTGAACAAAGGAATAGCAAGGAATGAAAAAACAGACAAACAAGAGAAATTTTATTTCAAAAGGAAAGTGAAGCAAAGGCAGTGTCAGTGGACACATATAAACTCACATGCATGTTTAAAGTTTGGCATAGCTGATCATGGTATTCAGATATGCATGTCCATTGGGTTGTGCCCATCCATGTCTCTAGGGGAAAAATACAACATACCATTCAAGGAAAGGTATTAATATAGAAATTTCAATGAACTAGACACATGTATAAAGGTAACAAGTTAAAGTTATAACGTTCCCAAAGCTTACTTATAACAATAAAAGACTCTCTCTACCAGCTTTACTTTTCTAATTTGCTGAATACTTGTCAAGAATGATCAATGAGCAATTGATTATAGCTTGATGTTAACCTGGGATTAAAGATTAAGAAGCAAATACTGAGTTAAAATTATTGTGCCTGAGAGGAAAAAGATCCTGCAACAGTGACTGTGTGCAAGGACGTACAAGCTACTGGAGGAACTGTATGAGGAGGTGACAGCAACAGGATGGGGTGGGGGGGACCATTTTCTGTACATGGTTGGTTTAGGCATAAGGCAGGTAACTTTTGATTCAGAAAAGGCTGAAAGCTTCTGGAAAGCTGGAAATGTTTCTCTTACTCTTCTGCTCAAATTTCCCATTGTTCAAATAATCTCAAACTGGTTTTATCTGAAGAGAGTAAAATGAGAAGAAAACTACTTGTCAGTATTTCAGAAGAGGCAGTAAGACAGAGAAAAAAATGCTAAGTGATGTAAATAGTTCTCTCTATGTATGTACTTTGTACGAGGAAGGAATCCTACTGGCAGTAATCTATAATTTTTTATCTGGCTTAATTTTCAAGTCTCAGAAGCAAATGACACGTAAAATAAAGTACAATGTCCAGTACAGTTGGACAAAGATTTAGAAGTTATACCATGGTGGCAATATCTATATTGAAATGGAGACAACAAAAATATGCAAACTTTTTCCTTTCTGCTAATTTCCATGTTTTTGACAGAGATATTTTCAGATTCCCTAGGTAATTATTCTGTACAATGACAGGAAATTAAACAACAGTCTCCATTGAAGAGCAGGTTCCACTGCTGAAATAATCACACAGACCTCATCCAACTCTGTGAAGTAATTTTATTTTCACCAACAGGGAATCCAACTCTGTTTCTTGACTTTTCCTCCTCCTACATATTCTTCTGTGCTTTTTATACTCTGTTCTCTAACTGTTGGTAAAGGAATTATTTTCTTTTCTTCCACTTGCCATATAATTAAATATAAATCATATAATATAAGTTTGGATTGGCTCAGTTTGTCAAAACAATGCAGTCACAATTTTCTGGTGATATGGAAATGCGTCTTGAAATTAAATGTGTCCTGCAGCAGCAAAATGTTTCTCTGCCAAATTACATATACAGCTCAAAGTTTAGAGATCAGTGTCTTCTTACTCCAATTGCCCTGTCAAAGGTAAAACATGAATTTTGTGCTTTTTATCATATGTTATTCTACTAAGTAATACCAGGGTTTTCACAAAGATGTTTTTTCTGCACCAGAAAGAAACTGCACAGAGTCAGGCACTGACAATTGAGAGAATGTGATCTGATGACATTATTCAGTGAGTGAGTCACTGCATCTACTCAGGCATGAAAAAGAAAGGAACTGTGTGTTAATGTGGTATATACTGTCACAGGATTGTCAAAGGAAATACAAGTGGGTGACAATGTGCAGCTACATTAAATACCTTAGCATTTGAGTCCCTCAGTGCTGTGCCTTGTAAGCAGAAGTAGAATGTAAGAAACCTTTGGAGCACCAGCAGCATGTGGCACAGCCTGCATAAACTATAGCACAAGCCTCTGTGAATGCAAATCTCTTTTGACAAAACTGCAACTGTTCTGGCTCTGTGAAACTAGAGTCTAACAGCAAAGTTGAAAGCCCAGTTCATCCTAAGATTCAAACCTTTCTACTGTTTTGTGATGCTAGGATTTTTTTGCTCAAGGACCCTCTAAATGAGTAGGATTTTTCATGATAGTAAGAAATATCAGCCTTTGATCCCCATGTCGTGTAATATGAAATTAATGAAATGCCATAGAAATTTATGTTGTTTTAAAAGTTATATTTTTCCAAATGTACTGAGAGGAATACACTGAGAAATTAATTGTATATAATATAGCAGATTTTCAAACATCCAACAGGATAAGCTGCTACATTTTAGAAGTGGGGAGTGTGCTCAGGTACAGATGGTTACTTTTTTCCTTTATAACAAATCTTCTCTTGAAGTTCCACAATAATAACCACAGTTCTCTGTAACTGTGCTAGTCTATCAGAGAATATTCTATGAGAAACTACTGCTCTTCTTGTCCACTCTGAGTTCGTCTTGTCATTAAATTATTTAAGTAGATTGAAGTATATAATTCTTGTAAATATCTGCTTCATCCTCTATTTTGAAAGATGGTGACCCGGTAAAAAGCAAAAGGGAGAGGGGAAGAGAGAAAGAAAGAGAGAGAGGGAGGGAGGCACCTGAATGCCGGTATTCCTCTGCCCTGTGTTTCTCTTTTTACTGCATTCGTAATGTCTTTCTTTAAAACCAGGTTTTATCAGGCACAATTAAGTAGTATTTTCCTGTATAATTTTACCTGACTTGCCTCCCCTTTTTTTCACGTAAACCAAATAGAGCAAAACTAAAAAAATGTTTAGACATATCATTCTGACAAATGAAAGTTGCAAGTTCAAATGTCACTGTCTCTTTGTGGTTTTATCATGAGTTTCACAATATACCCATTATGGAGACACCCTGAATGGTACAGTGAAAGGATTATATAACAGTCAGTTTGCAGCCCAGGTTTCCAACTTTCAGAGTTGTTGAGATACACTTGAAAATGTGGCCAAAGATCATGGAAAGGGTAATGTAGGGAAATAATAATAAATGCAAATGAAATCAAGGAAATTTAGAATCCTTTAATCTGAAACTGAGAGATTGACTGATTGACGAGGATTAACAGTTCTGAAGGATAGGTTGAACATATAGGAACTGTGTAATTCCTGTATGACCTAAGGTACTGAAAACACATGGTGATGTCTTCCGGGCCACTGTTTTACCCTAATGATAGAGAGCATAAAGAAAGAAAATTGCTTGAGCTCACTTAAAGGAGGCAGGTTCTGAGGATCTTAAAGACAAACCACAGAAAGGAGATCACAAAATGAAGACACTTAACAGCTCCTGAACACCAGCCAAGATGTTGCTATGCCCTGGATATTTTTGGATATATCTAAACAGCACAACATACTTAAGATGCTTTTTCTGATGCCTCTAAGCTCCAAACTTGAAAGAAGTTACTTGTATGCTATATAAACATTTATAACGACACTGAAGTGAAAAGGAAATCATAAAGTGCAGCAAGAAAGAAAAAAAAATTTTAAAAAATTTAGTCTCTTGAGGTGTTTCAGACTCAACATTCATGTGTTGATAAAGAGTTACCTATTCATAATTTAGAAATAATACTATGCATTTTTTAATGGCAACAAAGGCAAATTATAATGATATGTCTTTTTTTTGCCTGATAACTTCTGGAGGAGGAGGGCAGAGTTGCTATGTACTTTAATTGTATGATATTTACTAAACTTAAATTACATTTTGCACACACTATAAAGATCTTTGTATGCCAACAGTACAGTTATCAATGAGGATCTGTAAAGGGCATAATAATTTGTTGGTATTAATAAATTTTGTGCGTTTTTCAGGAAATTAATTGTACGTTGTGTGCTTTTTATTGATCGTTGAATGTTTTTGTCTGTGTTTAATTTGAAACACTACTGATTTGCAATAGACAACAGGTTAGCAACGGCATATAGTGCTTTTGGAAAACTCCATAAAAGAGTATGGCGTAATAAACACCTGAAGAAAAGCACAAAGATCAGTGTTTACAGAGTCATTGTGCTGTCTACTCTCTTATATGGTTCCGAATCATGGGTCATCTACCGCCACTACCTGCGTCTCCTAGAGCGCTTCCATCAACGCTGCCTCCGTATAATCCTAAACATCCACTGGTCAGATTATGTGACCAATACATCTGTTCTTGAACAGGCAGCAATCACAAGTATTGAGGCCATGCTACTGAGAATGCAGCTGTGATGGGCAGGGCACGTCTCAAGGATGAAGGACCACCGCCTCCCTAAGATCCTGCTTTATGGTGAACTTGCCACTGGCTGCCGCAAGAGAGGAGCCCCAAAGAAAAGATACAAGGACTCCCTGAAGCAACAACTCAGCCTCGGGCATATTGATCACCATAACTGGTCTATTCTGGCCTCCAATCGGGAGGCCTGGAGACAGACTATCTATAACGCTGCTGATGCTTTTGAGAAAGCACGCAGGATCACCCTTGAGGAGAAAAGACAATGCAGAAAGAATCGAGCCTTGCAGAATATACCCTCTAAGGAGTCTTTCTGCTGTGTCTTTTGCAACCGGAGATGCCTTTCTCGTATTGGCCTTTTTAGCCACCAACGCGCTTGCAAGAAACATGGGTAGAGCCCTTCCCAAATCTTCGTTCGCGAAGCCTAGCCATGAACAGTGAACAGGACTGATTTGCAATATGTGTGTTTCAAGTTCAGTATTTGACTACGTTTACTTTCCCTTCTGTCATTATCTGCTGATGAGTTTATCTATAATTGAAGTCAATAAAGGCTCCTTAATGTACTGTACTGCTGTGTATCATTAAATATTGGTTGTAATCATGGAACTACTTCAGTGGTTTGGAATCACAAGAACATGTAAAGGATGCTCTGATATTCTCTTTCTTACTGCATAAACACTTAAACACCCAAAACATGAAATAGTAGCAATTTTTTTTAAGTTGTAATCACCAGGTGTAATGGTACCCCCATTACTAAATTCTGGTTTAGTTGTAAAATCAGTATGCAGTCATCAGTTGAAATAAATAGGTCACCTTTAAGCGAAAATCACACATACTATAAAGAGATCCCTGTTCAAATAAAATAAAGGGTCATGTGATTAAGGTGTCAGCTTCATCCTCCAGAGAATCTGGATTATGCACTTCTTTCTGTCCTGTAAGGTAGTGTGGCAGCATAATATCAGAGACATCTCCAAAGTACCAACCATCTTAAAAATTATTCAGTAAAACAAAAAGTAAACCATGTGCTAAAGTGTTTTGCTCAGTCACAGTCTTAATTTCTCCACATCAGAGCAGCACAGTCCTAGAAGTATTGTAAATGAAGTTGTCCTTATCGCATACCTAAGCTTACTTTACCAGGTTTTAGAAGAGCTAGGGTACCAGGAATATGATTTTAAATAGCAAGTTGATAAGAGGGACTGTTGAACTAGCCAACTCTAAGAAATGGAGCAAAAAAAGGAAGGGATAGTCAGCAGCTGTTTTGCACTCACTAGACCATTTCTAGATTATTGCATCCAGTATCAACCACAAATAATCAGTTTAAATTGGAGAATGCCCACAGAGAGAGAGAGAAAAAAAATATGTGCTTACTTTTCCATTGCTGTGAGATGTCCTACCAGCAGAGACCAGATTAGGAAGAACATGACATTATTGCCACTACAGGGCTAAAGTAGATTCATGTTTGGCAAACAGGAATTGCTAACAAGGGATTTTTCATTCCTCTGCACTCTTCCATGTCACAGAATTGTAAAATGGTTTGAGTTGGAGACCTTCACATACTTAGTCAGACTTCCTTTAAAACTGCTAAAGTACTGAAAATGGTCAGTACAAAAGATTGCATTCAAGCACTCCATAACTTATGAGCTGCCTTTTAAATCTTAAAAAAAAATCTTAAAAATCTTAAAACTATGAAATTGTTCAATTGATGCACCTGTATAAATGTATTGTCACAGGCTATCCATTAAATATAAGGCCAATCAAGTGGAAAACCAATTTGTCAGTATGATGTGATTTACTGACAGGGTATTGTTCTTCTTCAGTGAAAAACACAAATGGAGAATATATTCTATATTATAGTCTGGTTTGGTATCTGACCAATTACTGATCAGCTTAACCCTTCCTGAGGGCTGCTGACACGTAAAGTCTGAAAATAAAAAGTTACTTTATTATCTACAAAGATGCTATATTGATAGATTTGAAAAGAACCACTTGTTTCTTAAGTGTTTCTAATTGCTCAGATGAATTCACGTAGAAAATTTCTACTTTGTTGCAGCCTTTTCTGTAGTTCCATTAGGTCTTCAACTAGCAGAGTCAATGCCTTGGTCTGGCTACATCACAGCTCTTAATGCACAAAAATGCAGCTCATAAATATTCTACGCTATCCAATAAAAGAGAACTGTCATTTCTGTTTTCATTCACCAGAGAGAAAGCAAGAAAACATTAAAAGAAATCAGATTCTCGGTTATTAACTAGTTACCTAGTCAACTAGTCTGTAGTTCCCTGAATCTTTCTCTTTGCCTTTTGTGTAAAAGAGTGACTTTCCAGTCACTCTTCCTCTCATCTGGAACTTTCCTTGACCTCCATAACCTTCCAAAAATGATGGAGTGTCTTTGCAGTGACAACATTCCACCCCATTAGGAGCCTTGGATGCATCCCATAAGTTCCCAACAACATATGTCTATAGACATTGCTGTCACTGGTACAAACAGTCCTCAACAGGCCCTCTTCTATTAGTGGTTTACCGTATGCTTCATCATTTCTTCTTGGCATAGATCTAGGCTGACCTTACCTATGAAGATTACTAAAAGGGCGATGTTGAGTATTCCATCTTTTTCTCTGTCATTTTTGATTAATTTGCCAGCCTCATTTCTGCAGCGGTTGCTTGCTATGCCTGTTCTTCTTGCTTGGAGGATTGTAGCAGTTTTGTATGTCAAGAGCTGAACAATGGGAATATCTCCTAGCACTCAAAGCTTCTTCCTTATTTGTAAATAATCAGTTCAATAAGGCACTGCTCCTAGTCAGCATACACAGTAGTCGCATTAGGACTTGCAACACACTGCAAAAATCTCACAAATTGCTTGTGCATCACTGTGTTGCTTTCTGAGGTCCCCCATGAGAATCAGGACCTGCAGAGCTGAGGATTTTCCAAATTGTTACTATTCAGTACTTAGCTCTGAAGAGTTAGAGTGTTCATTCTAACCAAAATAAATATTATCAAGCAAGAATGCCTGTCAACGTCTACTAGTTCTGTGCTGTGCACAATACAAAATCTGTAAAATATAAAGTCAGTCTTAAAAGAGTAGAAAGATAAGCAAGACATGTCCTTTATTCCTTTCTCCCTACCTCTGAAGTGGGACAGATACACAGAGGAGTTACCTACACCATCTTGTATGCTTTCACTGCACAAGTATTGAGACTATTTGAAGACTGCACCTCCTTGAGCACTTACCTTTTTAAATCTCTTCTCAATAGTATCAAAACCTAATACTTGGTAAATATCTTGAAGTTTGTGTTTAATGCAGAAAGAAACACGTGAGAGCAAACAATTTGAATAATCTGTCCTTCTTTAAGCAATACTGTGGTATTACCTGATGCTATATGACCCTAAGGGTAAGCAAATTTGGAAAAAGTTTCCAGGGAGACTTATATTTGGATTTTTAAGTGATGATTCTTGCTTTAATTTCAATTAAAGTAATAGCAACATACTCACTGTAAACATCTATACTACCAACAGCAACATTTACAATTTCCTATTATTTGGAGTAAGAATAGCAGCTTTGCTTCTAATTACTGGAATTACTTTTATTTTGGAAAAGCTGGAGATTATTCTTGAAAAAAAATAATAAATCTGGGTATTGTCCCAGAAAGTTTAAATTAAGATTTAATGGTTTGAGGTTTTTGTTCATTTTTCCTCAAGTAAAATATTATATTCCAGTTGCATTTTATGTTTCTTTTTATTTTTTATTTTACTCTCTTCTTTGTATAATTGAATTTCTACTTTGGCAATACTCTCATATGATTTTCTCCAGTCAAATAATATCCCTTTCTAAGTCATCCAGTTTCAACTTCCAAATCTCACGAGTAATGCATAATAGGAGATTACACCACCCCTCAAAGCCAACTTACAGGCTTACCAAAACATTGCTGGAAAAACTTAGCATTCTTATTTTTATATGTTTCCCAGCAGAAAGCCAATTAGTTTTGGAAGCCTTCAGGATCTCATGGAACGGAGATTTTTATGATTTATTTATAGATGAAGAAGGTTTCAATTAGATGGTAAGGGTGAAAGAGTCACACTTGAGGATGTGGGGGTTTATGTTCTAGCTGCAGATCTAAAATTATATGATGAATCACCAACACAGAAAACTCACTATTTTCCTTTATTGTCAGACTTGTAGTCTTCTATGATGGAAGATGTTGTACTAAAAGATGCCAATTTCCCTGCTTATTTATCTATGTATGAAACAAGAAAGCCATGTCTTATTCATTTGACTGACACAAAAAGTTCTAGAAAATTTTTCAATGCTATAAAGAATTTAGATTCACTGTTTTTCTCTGATAATTTTTATACCTCTAGACACTTCAAGTCAGAATTCTAAGTATTGTAGTGTATAGCAGTGGCTCTTGCTCCTTCTCTGAGGTGTTAACATTTGTGGCAGCACAAATCAACCCTTACAGAATACAAGGCAGTGATTTGAATTCTTTCTCCTATTACCACCATAACCAGTTTCTGGAATATACTGATACTTCTGCTCCATGTCTTTTTCCAATTACCCCTTGAGGTCTAAGAATTATTGCAAAGACACTTTCAAAATGCTGTAATACTTCTGGAGAAACTGAGTTTGTAATGCCACAGCAAAACAAAGCAGCATTGAGAAGGTAGGCAGCATTCGACCTCTGAGTAAAAAACAGTGATATGATAAGGCAAACCTGTTATGACACACTCCATAGGGAGGTGTGATGTTCATCATAAATTCTCGTCAGGCTGAACAAAGACACAAGTCCATGTGTAAGGCAGCTCTTATACTTTATTGTATAATCACCTTAATTCCTGTGACCACTATTTAGTCTCAAAAGTGTTGGCTAACAAGCTCTTAACATTTACGACACACTTTTTAAACTCACAGGTCCCTCAACAAACTTCAGTGTGAAGTATTGGATATACTATGATAGTCTCACTCTGCCAGGACAAAGCAAGAGCAGAGAGAAATAAAGGCAGAAAGGGAGAAAGAGAAGAATGAAGATCACCAGACCTTAGATCCTGTGTTGCTTCTGCCACATGGATAGTCTGGATCTAGGGTCAACAAAGACAGCAAGACAAAGCGAGGAAAAAAAAGAGAGAGCAACGGGGATTTATACGCTTCCTTTTGTAGATTACCTGGTGCACATCTCCTATGTAAAACAGATTTTTCGTGCCATTCTATTAGCACATGCACAGCCATCCATTTTGAGTCTCTGGAAAGTAACTGGCAGGGGGTGGGGAAGTTGACACGGGTGCACTGAGCATGAGTCTCAAAGTGTAAAAGTCAGCTCAGAACAGTGCTGTTTCACCTCCATGGGATCCTTTCTTCCAATCACCACTTTCATCTCAGAGCAGCAAGAATGTTTGAGACAAAGCGTGCTTATGCCTGGTTCTCCACAAAACTGATATTATCTAGTTGCTCAATTTAGTAAATTATTGTCCATTCGGCTAAGATGTACTACACGACTGAGTGTCACAGGTTAAAGTCTGCCCAAATGCACAGCTCATTTAAGTGAGTTCTTAAATGCACTGCCCAGATTTAACCGCTTAATAACTTAAATGTGAAGTATAATGATACACTTAATTTTAAGTAGTTCCTGAGATTAAATCTATATTTAAATAACAAGGGTTTTTTTAGTAAGACTACTGAAAATGTAATCATAAATGCAAAATGCGCAGAAAACATGGAAATGTTACAAGTACAGCATTTGTCAGATCAAACATGAAACAAATGCTGCAAAGTAGATCTAGATCTTCTTAAATTGAATGGAATCATTGCAAGTAATTATCAAGGTACCTCTGCATGTATAAAAGAGGCTGGGGAATGAGATCACTGGGATTCGAATGAGAGACCTAGACAGCTGATTGTAGCTGAACATTTAAATCACTTAAATTTCATTATAGCTAATTGTTGTAAGAAAATACCAGGAAAATTACCATCTAGATGAAACAAATACTTTGAAGACAATGGCTTTTATGAAGGAAATTATTATAACTTTGAGGAAGGAGACAAATTACATCGGTTTAAAAAAATGGCTTTTGGTTTATGTAGTGATTCTGCCAAGTTGATGATTTGTGAGGAAGTATGGTATACCCACTGCAGTTTGTCACTGGTATGATTTACTTGCAAAATTTATGTAATATGTCATCTACTATATTCCAGAATGGATAACAGTTCAGCGTAGAATTTGAGGGAGAAAAATCAACTGCACTGTCCATACTGCTGTTTTCTGTGTAATAGAAAGTTTGGCAAGATATGTTAACATCAAATCACCAAAAGGCAATGAGACACACAGATTCAAGTGTCTTTGATCTAAATCTGCCAGTTTCAGGAAACCTGCATCTCTGATCTTTTCATTACTTTCACCTGGAAATACAATAATAACAGGTTTTTAAGTCACCATGGTGAACATTAAATTTTAATGTACTGGTGGAGATTTAAGCGCATTTTTTCTCCATGACTTGTATGGGATGTAACAACAACAGCAACAACAAAGAGGAACAAAGAAAACAATAAAAAAATCTCTTTATCATACTCCTCAGTGTGTTCCTGTCGCGGTAGGAACGGCCGTGCGACATAAAAAAGGTTCCAACAAAGTTTATTTCCAGGAAAAAGACAGCACACCGGAGCTGCTTGACAGCTCCTTAAGTACAGTTTTTGAGCACACGTAATTCACACGGATAGGACAGTTCAAACTTACACACCAGAATTCTAACAGCTAATAGGTGCATTTTCTAAACTCTACTTTCTCATAACAACTTTGCTCTTTCTCAAAACAGCCCCATAAGTTCCCACAACAGTCCGAGCACCTGCACTTGTTTTTCTCCCATGTCGATGTTTTTCCCGATCACTCTTGTTCAAAACAGGTCTCCGTTCTCATGAGATAGTGTTCTTGTTTTCATGAGACACTGTTCTCTGTTCCCATGGGATAGTGTCTTCAGGATGCTGCAGCATGTTGTCAGGATCAGGGCCTCCATTTTAAGTCCTTTCTTTTCAGTCCATCTCAGGGGTATACCTTGATCTGGTCAGCATCCATTGCTTCGTCAGTAAGTGCCAAGGTGCTGACAGACCCGCTGTCAACCCCGACATGTTCCCACAAGAATCAATCTTTCATACTTTCCTTAGCTTTTGAGGAGAAGACTTTTTAAGAAAGTCTTTTTTAAGAGAGTCTTTTTGATCCCCTTAAGTACAGCAAGAAATCATGGAGAGGCATTTAAAAATATTGCTCTGGAATCTCCTCTTTCTTTTCTTTTAAAGCTGAAAACGCTTTTAGGTTAAAGATTTATTGTTCTACATTCCTGAGCAAGCCAGAAGGGCTTTAAAGGAAGTCCTGAATTGCTTCTACAACTCAATGATCTGCGGCTTGATGAGGCCCGGTCAACTCTTGCAAGGGGGAACTTCAGGAGAGAGACTTAGTGAGACAGAAAAAAAAAATCACCATGATGAGCAAAAATCACAAAGTATGTCTCCAGGTTGTAAGAACTTGTGATTGGATGGTTTAATTTTGGAGTTGTTTGTTTGGGAGGGTTCTTTAAAATTGGACTAGATAAAGGTTTACTAACTTAAAATTTTTAGTGATTGAGTTCTAAGTAGGCAAGGTAAGATCACTATTTCAGTCTTATCAGAAATCTTCACACCTTCATTTCTGTGAATAAATTAAAAACTTTACTCCTCTACCTCTCTTCCCATCGTCTTCATCTCATTCTGAATACCTAAGGGTATTTCAAGCTGATCGCAGTCTTCCCCTCCTGCTGATTTCAGCCACTGTGTCTTCCCTAGCTCTTCTTTCTGTACTTGGAGCAAAGTCTTCTCCTTCTGATCTAATAATGTGTGATATAATTTGAAAGATATCTCTCTTAAACTGCTATCTACTGATATGTACTATCTGTCCTCCAACATCAGCTGATGCTGCTTTTGTAATATACTTGTGAGCTCTTCAAGTCAGAAATAGGGGATCCTGAGGTACTAGTTTTTATGACAAAAAAGTTCTAGTCTGCCTGGAATCAAATATCTAAATCTTTCCATAACTTCCTGATAATTTTGTGATGATCACAGCCAGCAGATGAGGATTTACTGATACATAAAAAGATTGACATTTAAATGTAGTCAGCCCTGGGCAGGTGTTGGGGTTTAAACTGAGCTGGAAGTTGCTCCCCTCCCTCCAGCCCCTTCGGTGAAGAGAGAGACAAAAGGCAAAGTCAGAAATGGTTGAGAAAAGAATTTACTGGAAACAGCAATAACATAAGAAAATGAACAGTAGCAGCAGCAATACAATTGTGTACAAAAGTGGGTGATTACATGCAAAACGCTCAATGAGTCCTATGTGACCACAGACGGCACCACCCCACCACTCCTTCTACCACATTTTTTCCCAAGCAGAAAGGGACACCTGTCTCCTCAGAACTGTGAGAGAGGGAGATTAACTTCCCCCTTGCCCCGGGAATGAAAAGCAATGGCCAACAATAGGACCAGCATTACCCCACCGCTTGATCCGATCCCCTGGAAAAGGACAAAATGCTGGTGGATGCTCTGCAGGTCACTTTTTTCCTCCATACAGTGCCACGTCCCCTTCTTCACGGAAGTGAGAATCCCTTACATTTGCCCCCTAGCGATGACATGGGTGGTACAGAATCACAACCTAGACAGGCCCACGTGGCTCCAGGCTCTGCCCCTCACATCCTTGGCCAAAATTAGGACACCAGGCCACACAACATTTATTTAATATTCTTTGAGGGTGTGATTTTAATGTCCAAATGAGCTGTACATCAGAACTTTCAACTCCCAGAATTAGAATCTTTCTGTAATTGAAAATTCCAGCCCATCTTGTTTTGACACTGTGGTCACTAAGTGCTAACTAAATCTCTACTCTTTTCTTCCAGCATCTATGAAAAACAGATTCCTGGTTTGTCTGAGCGTTGTTTACAAAGTCCTGCTCAAGAATTTGGTGGCTAGGGCAGCTTGGATGTTTTTTCTTAATTGCAGTTTTTCCTCCAACTCAGTCTCTCTGGAGAATTAGACCAGTGTTTTCAGTCCCTGCCCTTTGTATTCTGCACTTCTCTCAGTTCTCATTAACAATATTTTTGTCCCATCCACTAATCTGTACCTCGTCTGCATTTATACTTCTTCTTCTAAAAGTAATTTAAATATCATGATTCGTGATTTCCTTCCAAGATGCATGTGAAAGGATTTTTCGATGCCTTTCTTTTCAGCTTCCCAGTGGTTCACTGTTTAAATATTCACATTTCCTCTAGGCAATGCCTTCCATGTCAGCCTGTTGAGTGCTTTCAGATTTGCAGAAAGAAGCAAACTTGCAAGACAACCAGACAGCTGGTGAGCTAAAACTCCTGAGCTTTGAGGGGCTTGTTTGCCTGAAGGGTGAACAGAGTTCACTGCAGATCTACTGAGGTTTTATTTTGTTAATAAATGTACAGCATGTAGTGGTTAAATGAAAAATGAAATTCAGTAGTAATTCCTGAAGGACCTCAGGGATGTGTTACACAGACAGAATGCCAATTTGTATCTTTAATAGGTTATTATACTGGCGAAACATCAAAATCATTATATGTGGGTGCATGTCACAACATACTGAAGCATCCTTGTGGTTAGAAGAGTAATGTAGTCAAAATAAAAATCCCAATTTTACCCTTTGTCTCTCTGGGGTTTGTAGTTTTTATAAACATGACTGTACATTTGATATTACTCAAATACAACATAGAAAAATCAGATTTTCAATCAAAGAAAATTCAAGAAATTCTCAAACATAAGAACTCCTAAAAGGCACTCCGCTGAGTCCATTACTAAGGTTTAGAGTTGTGCTATCTCATGGAAGAAATAATATGACTACTTTAATATATTGCTTCCTGTGGAGATACGTGGCTTTGCTAGGCTTTTTTGTTATTTTAATTTATTTTCTTCAGCTGTTTTGTATATGCATCTGATTTTGAGGAAGATTCTGGTCACCTTTTAAGTAGGTACTTACTTGCTACACTAGTTGTCAATGCTAACCATTTCTCATACCCAGGGTACTGATATATTTTGGATATAAACTGAGTTGTACTAACTGTAGGCTGCAGCAATGATGTAGTATTAATTTTAAAATTAGTTTACCAGTGTGGTGGGTAACCCCAGCCAGCAGTCAATGACCCACATAGCTACCCTCTCATTCCCCCATCCTACCCAGCAGGTAGGGAGAAGGAATAGGAAGAACAAAAAACAAGAAAACTCATAGATCAAAATAAAGACAGTTTAATCAGTGAGGAAAAACAAAGGGAGAAAAAGAAATGATGGACAGGAAATCACTCAGCACCTCCCACAGCTGGCCATACAAACAGACACCTTAGGAAACAAATCCCCACCCTTCTTCCCAACCCCCAGCTTTTATTGCCAAGAGTGACATTGTATGGTACAGATTATCCCTTTGGCCAAGTCAGGTCAGTTGTCCCATCCCAATTTCTTGCCCACTCCCAGTGTACTCTATTAGGCAGAGCAGAGAGAGTAAAAAAGAATGCCCTAACACTGTGCAAATTGCTGCTCAGTGGTAGTCCAAAAATGTTTGTTATCAACACTTGTTTAGCCACAAATCCAAAACATGGCAGAACACTGGCTGCTATAAAGACATTTAACTCTACCTCAGCCAGACTCAGTATAATCTGCTAACCCAGCACCACTGCTTACAAAGATTGCAGACACTGTACTTACTGATCTTCTATCCAAGGACCTAGCCTACGGTATTATAAATTATAAATGATGATTTATGTTGACACTAGAACTTATTTTTTTGTTTGGATTGACATCCTTTAAAAGAAAGTATAAAGAAAAACATTAAGTTGCAATTGGGGAAAACATCAAACTATTTTAGCACACTGAGATTTTTGTATTTTTTTTCTAATCTGACTTGGACCACAGTTTTAAGATCACATTTTGTCTCTTCAGTATGAAAACACAGCGTCATTCTCTCAGAACTCACCAATAAAAGTTCATCTGGGACATTTTCTAAGTTATTAAGCCAGCATTCCTGCATCCTACAGCTGCAATCACAGCTTGAGCAGCAGTTTCCACAGATTTGCACTTACAGTGAGCAGTCACATGCAGAGTTACTGCTAGATTTAAACATTGCAAAAATTCTCTTTACTTTTTTTTATTTAATAATTAAAATGTTTCAATTGTTCTCTCATAACACTGAAATTTAACTACTGGTGATTGTAAGTGGATGACTCAGTAAGTTTATGCTTATAGTACTTACATTCTTACTCCAATACAAAACCTTGGAGGAGAGAGCAAGATGATGCCCTCTCAAGGTTTCTTTTGAATCCAGTCTAGATTAATAATATGCAGAAACCATTGCTATACTGACAGCTATTGAACAGTAACTGCAAATAAGTAGGTCTTTTCCTAGCAGGTGTCTGTGCTTGCAATTAACTGGTACTTACATTGTAAGTCTCAGGTGAGTGTATAAGGAATAGGGACAGGTTATTCCATTGCCCAAAGGGCTTGTATGTCCTAAGGTTGTAAATCTACCTCTTGAATGCATCAAAGTTCAAATTCAAATTGAAGCCTGTTTTCTGATTAATAGCTAAACTGGAAAATATAAGTTGTGGACTTTTTGATTAAGCAAAATGAATTAGGTTTCCACTAAACCAAAACAGGACTAACTTTTACCACTTAGTTTCATCAGGGCTGAAAACAGCTCCTTCAGTCTTCCTCTAATGTGGACACAGTTTTAAAAATAGTGAAACTAGTACTAAAGACTAATATTTCAGATAAATAAGTTCGGATTTATTTTACCCAGTAAGATGGTTTTAATGTGTATTATCTGATGCAGAAAAATTTTTACATTTACACAAGTATGGCATTTTATGTAGTAAAGGCAAGATTAAATGTAAGAAAATTTACGGTGTACTTTAGTAAGAAAACTAAAGCATGATTTTGGCTGAACATGATTATATAATTTAGTTGTCCTCTCACATAGAAAGGATATAATAATTGGTATAGAAAACCTACCATTTGTGGGAGAAGGTAGGTAGCAAGCAGGATATGGTCACAAGGGAATATTCTCACGGTTTCAAAACAAAGCAGAAATATTCCTTTTTGTATTCCCTTTGACTGCCAGGGAATGCCTAGAGAGTAGAGGTCATTGGCACCTCTGTTAGCATCTTGTTTCTAATAGCTCTCTTAGAAAAAGCACTCCTTTGAGATACAACAAAATCAATTCACAGAACCACAGAATGGTTTGGGTTAGAGGGAAGCTCTGGAGGTCATCCTGTACAACCCCTCTGCTCAAGCAGGATCAAATTCCCAGTCATTGTTTTGAGCAAGAGAAATAGTATTGCAAAAAAATGACCACCAAGACTTCTACTTTCCTCTGCTGAGGAAAAAAAAGAAACTGAATTTCTCATAAAGACGTGTAAAAGCTAGACAGATCTAGAATAGAAAGGTTTTAAATATGAAAACACTATAAATTTTCTTCTTCCACTTATTGTGCTGTAACAACTCCAACTGCTTTGGTACATTTACTCAGATCCTGGTCAAATGGAAAAAAACAAAGTGAATGTGATAATTTACCATTTGGAAAAAAGGAAAAAAAAAGCTGGGGAGAAGACAGAAACAAGATAGGAAAAATTGTAGGTCAAGATAGAGGCAGGTCAATACCGCAAAGGTGAAGGTCATATTTGAAAGCAAAGTAAAACAAAAGATTTATTCTTCACTTCCCATCAACAGGCAACGCCCAGCTGCCAGAAACAAGGCTTCAGTGCAGGTAGTAGTTGCTCCAGAAGACAAAAGTCATGAGTAACAAATCACCACATACACACTTTCTCCTCCTTTCTCTTAGCTTTTATTGCTGAGCAGACACCATACAGTATGGAATATCCATTTGGTCAGTTTGGGTCAGCTGTCCTGGCTGTGTCCGCTCCCAAGATCTTGTCCACACCCAAGCTAATGATGGTGGTGAGGATGTTGGAGAAACAGCTTAGATGATGTGAGAGCTCTGTCCAGCAGTAGCCAGGTGTTTTATCAGCACCTTTTTGGCTACCAATGCAAAGCATGGCAGTGTGAGGGCTGCTATAGGGAAAATTAAGTCCATCTTAGCAAGACCCAACACATATCCACAAGTTTTCTTTGCTTTTCTGTGTCCAGAAACCACTCTAGTATAAGTAGGTATCAGCAACTCCTCTGAACATCATCAGCTTTGTTTTAAGTGAAAGTCAAATGTTTTAAGAAGTTAATTGAGGGAAATGAATATTTAAAATACAAAGTGGATTTTTTTTTGGTTTGTTTTGTAAGTGTATTTTCTGATTTCTTTAAAAATGGTTGACCACATCAGAAATCAAATTTCCAGAATTTCTATTTTTCCTGCACTGCCACTTTTTCCCCTCTGCACGGCAGTGGAACTTGTTTCCATGAAAAAAAATGGGGTGACAAGCAATATTGAAAGCTAGCATGTGTAACATTTGAAATTATCACAGTATAGAGATCTACATTTTGAATTAGAAAATCTACATTTGAACTTGGTAGTGTGCCTTAGAGAATATTTATTTGAAGCCTCGAGATGTAGCAATGGCTACAGAATTACAAATATATTCCAAGGTCAAGAGTAAGAGAAAAGAATCACATTTTAGTAAGACTTAATATCCATTCATTCTTTACTAAACATTACATTCAGCCATTATAGACACTAGTGGAATAGTAATATATCTTTCAAAGACAAATAACTATACTATAATAAAATGATATGTAAAACATTCTAAAGTATAGTTGTTGAGTCTTAGTATTTATGAGATAGAGAAAGCTATGTAACACAAAAAAAAAGTCATTGACAATACCTATATATATTAGAATTGATAAAATAGTAGACTTCATATGAACTGGCCTGAGCCTGTGATGTTCTTCTAGATGCAATAACAGTCACATTATTTTTTCTTTAGTAAAGATAATTAAATATGTTGTGTTCCATACAGCAACTACAGAAATTGCTTATTACATGTCTTACATACTAATGCTGAACACTTGTCATAGAAAACACATTTTAAGATGGTTTGGATACTTTTCCAAATGACATTGGAAGAAAGGGTCACTACAGATACACATATGTACTTTTAAATTGTGTTGCAGAGAATTATAAGGGCCTTTAACTATTATTAGAGTCTGTTACTGTTTTAATAACTTTTTAAAGGTCTCTCAGTTCCCATTCATCTTCGTGTTTCAGGTTGGGAATTCATCAGAAGAACAAGGAAAGACAAGGAAAATGAGATGCAGAACGAATGCTTTGGTCATTAAATTGTCATTTTTCCATGTATGCCACTGTCTACAGCAATGTGTGATAGCAAAAATCATCCACAGCAAGGACAGCTGCTGACATTTGGTAATGTAAATAAGTAGTGAGGAATATTTTAATATCATGATGTGTATTATTGTTCATTGTGTTAGCATGTTAGCTACAGACTGGGGCTGTGACTAATCCCTCAGCAAGCAGGTGTCCGTTAATTTCAATCATAATTCACTAACAAGACTAATTATAAAAAAAATTTAAAAATTAATAAAGTGAGGAACAAAGAGAGGCAAGGTTAGGATTGTTGTAAACAAAATCATTTGCTATCTCAAGGTACATGGTTTTAAGTCTAATATTTTGTATAGGTGGACAATCTCAGAAAGACCAGCTTGACTAAAATAGCTCATTGAAATATTTCAGCTTTGTGATTTAACGCTTGACAGATGGAACAGACATGATTAGTTTTGGTCTGCAAGTGTAATGTTTGCATCGATTTTCTTTTGCTATGAAGATCATTGCTAAATTTCAAAATGGAAACTAATGTTAATGCTTCATTCCTTCGTATTTCCAACCCTCAACCATAATTTCACCAATTGCCTTTTTTAATGAAGAAAAGTGATGAAAAGTAGCAAGCTGTCAGCAGCTATTTTTCCAGCTACAGATCAATGCATGTAACCACATATTTATTATTCATCTGTGCTTGTCTCCCAATCTATCTTTAAAAATAACAATTTATTTTCTAACTACTTGTAGCAATATTTAACCACTGAACCCTTTAATTACTTACACTACTGACAAGCAGGGCTCACTCAAATAGTGCAATAATAGTTTTGTACACACAAGCTGAATTAAAAGGTAAATGACTGAATCTTTCCATTTTTAATAACTTGCTGGTTTTGAGTAGTATGTGAATGTTCCTGAATGGTAAAGGTGTCACACAAATATAGGCATGTGTGTGTACAGGTATGTATATACATATACACAGAAGTATAATTCATAGTGGAATGGTTGACCAATTATTTTATGTTCAGCCTTTTTTTCAGCTATGCATCATCATATAAGAGGAGTGCATCTAAACTAAGGTTGTCATCTAAACCCCCTCCTGGTACCCTGAAAGAAACTGTCACCTGCAAAGGACGTGTCACAGGACTTGAAATCCTAATTAAGCATAAGATTGAACACATGCAAACAGTGTTTAACCTTCCTCTTCACCTAAAGAGTAATCCTAAATTTCTTTTCTACAATAGACATTTTCTTTTAGAAGGATAAAATGCTGGGAGATAGGAACCCCATAGCACTGATTAGAGACATATAGCCAACAAGTGAACCTGTAATATGGTCAGGAACACTTCCTTAAACCTTCATATTTTTATGTATCTTTTCTTGGTTCTTTAACGTAGTACAAGACTACTTTTGATCTAATCAGCATTATATTATTTGTAAGTGTAAAATACTCAGGATACTATGGAAATAAATGAAGCTGAAAAGCAGGGATACCTATTCTCATCCTGAGTTGCAACTGGATCTGAAAAAAAACAGATTCATGATCCCTGTGCCTGTCACATATGACTCTCCAAGGGCCATCAAAGCTCACAAGAAGTCCTCTGGACCAGGACTTGACAGAGAACAAGGCATGCCAACCACGCAGTCTTCCCTATGCACTTCAGAGCCCCCAGGCTACAAGGAATTCATGGATCCCTATATTTCAGACGCGCTTTGTTCCTTATGTCTCACAGGAAGTAGGGACATGCACATGTTCTTACCAACTGAAACACACGTAGATGATTTTCAGGCACCAAAACTCCAAAAAACAACTTTCACCTTTTTTTTTTAATTGAAGGGGAGATAATTTTCAAAAGAATCACTTTTAATCCAAGTTTTCATGTGATAGAAATGCATTCCACAATAATGCATTATCTATTTACTATTTCTCACTGTCTAATGAGAAAATTATTATTAATAATAATAATAGCGATTATGCAATGAGAGACAAGAACCTCTATCGTGTGACTCTGGGGTCTACCAAACTATACTTTTCCTACTTATATAGTAGTAGTGATGATTTTTTAAATAGAACGTAGAAAAGTGTACCCCAGCTACAAGATAAAGTATGGGAAGGGGCTAAAAATTGTTTTATAGATAAGGAATTAAAAACATAGTTCATTCTGATGTCATTCAACTGTTGAATTCTGTTTGCCATATTTTCTAAAACCATACCTACCAAATCAGATGTCTTGAAAAAGAATTCCAAAAAGAGAACAGAAAGGGCAAGAAGAAAATGTGATGTTGCCATTTCAATCAGCTGATAGCTAGGAAGGGCTGAAGAAGTGGGCTCCAACTACTTTCTTAACAAAGCATCTGCTTCATGAGGATATAGCAAATTTCTGTTCTTTCTGCCCACACCATCCATCTTGGTATTAAAAATGGGTTCAAATCTCCTCACACAGAGAACAATCTCATTCTTTCATCTCAGAAAAGATCTTTAGTGGTAATCTTCCTGAGAAAAGGCAATCTTCCAAGTTCAATAGCATTTTGTGAGAAAAGGATGACTGATAACTAACTCCAAGACAATTTTACAGCTGTGAACCAGAAATGGGTAGGGTTATTTCTGTGAATTATAAACTGTGGATCAAAGGATACAAGACTGAAACACATCCTTCAAAATTTCCTACTGATCACTTACGGTATTTTATACTTAGATACAGGTTCAGCTTCAAAACTTTATGGTACGTATAAATGTCCAATGAAGTGACTCAGTATTCCATTTATAGTAAGTGCAGAGAGACAGGCTACACTGTACAAGTAGATTAATTTTTTGAGTGACCTGATATACTCCCCACAGAACATGTATTTCTTCACTATCTGCAGAGTAAGCCTACCAAACTAAGAGATTCCTACTTTATATGCCTAATTTAAGCTTCTAAAATACAATGAGTATGGATTTATGTTTATCTCTTTTCAGTACCTAACTTCCACAAAAATGAGTCAAGTCATTCGTGCCTGAGCTCTAGGTTACTTCAGCCAATCTTTCAAACAGAAGTACTGTTAGAAATAGCTATCATATTCCACTTTCCTGAGACTGCATCCAGCCTGTTAACTCAAAGACAGAAATGAGGATTAAATCAGGAATTATTTGTAAGTGAAAAATGCCATAAAAAATTGTTAACAATATTAATGATGAATAAGTCAACCAGTTCTAATAAACATAGTAAAGCAAACTGGTAAAAACTGCCTAGTCAACATGCAATTAAATACAAAACTATTAATGAATTTCAAGTTTTATGCTCCAGATGAGAGAGTCCACCATTAGAGAAAACAGCTAATGACACATTTGCATTGATCTCTAAAGAAATTCTTTTAATTAAGCTTTAAAATTCAGCATAATCAGAGAAAAAAAACACATGGGAACCAAGTTTTTGAAAAATAGGTGTTCACAATGCAAGTAGCCAACATATATTATAATAAAAAATACATGGTTATTTTTGCAATAAGAGACTGCTGCTTATGGGTTTATATTTTGAACAGACAAATATCTATTTGTTCATACAGGCATATGAATTTTTTTTAATGAAAATTAAGGATTCATTATTTTTATTGCATTAAAACAAGACCACTCTGTCAACTGATATATCTATGCATTTTATATGATACCCCAGCCATGATTTATTTGTCTTGATCAAAAATGAAGCAAAACATTCAGGCAGAAATACAGAATTTTTCCGGAAATAGTTTTCATCATCATATAATGGAGAGGCAAGCTTTAGTCCATTACCATGGAGAAACAAAAGGACAAAAGCAAAAAAAAAGCCAAATTCTGAGGATCATTGATTAGCAAAGAGGACACCTGCAGAGGTACTCAAGCCACAATGTGGTTTTATCTCATAGTGTGGCCTGAGGAGGGAGCAACAATTTCAAAGAGATAATACGGCTTCAAACGATGACAAATATATTCCAAAATCCATTCATCCCTTCAAATCAGTCTTTGTCAACATAATCATACCTGTACTAAAGAATAAATTTATGAGTTTACAAAGGATGCAAGACATTAGGAAGGAACATATGTCCAGATGACACAACCTGATCACTTACCACCAAGTCAGAACTTTTTCGATAGTTTATTCCAGAATAAATTAGCATCTTCTGGGCAAAGACTTGCAATCAACGATAGCAACTTTTTTATTAAAGAACATTTATAACACATTATAGAATAAGTCACTTATCTTTCAAAATAATACTTTGCTGCTTTCAGCATAGTTTCCTCAACAGAACTTTAGGTATTTAATCACTGCCTAACAAGTATCGTTTAAGTCTTGCTTAAATCTGACACTGGACTCTTGCATAAGGATAAATATAATTTCTCTTAGAGAAATCTCTCCTTTTGCTATGAGATCTCTTTTCTTTGGTTAGCACTCCAGGAATTTTTAAGCCAAGTTTTCTAGAATTCTAATTGTGCCTTCATAGTCTAACCTCTAGATGGAAGGAATCACTGAGGGAAAACACAGATATGCATACGCAGGTTCCTCATGCATTTATCGTCATTCCTTCCATGTAATGTGGTATCTGCTCTTCACGTGGTGCTGGTTCACATTCTGGTCATAGAATTCCCTAATGTCAGATTTTGCACCATTAATAACTTCAATATAAATCAAAGCTTAATGCACATCTTTCCTATGTTCCAGGAAAAGTTCTGGAGTTTCTCTTCTCTTCTGCTTCTGTTCTACTCTGAGTCTTATTTAAGTGGTGAAGAATAGAACTTCTTTTCCTGGGGATAAAGCATTCAGAGGCAGCTCTAACTAATATCACCATAAACCTTAAAAATAAGAAAATCAAATATAACCCTGTGTGCTAGTATTTTACATTTGCCAGGACTATATCTATATTTCCATCTATGGTTCTGATAGCAGCTGACATAGTGGTTGGCACCACCACTATCTTATTGATATGTCTCAAAACCTTAGCAGTTCTGAAGACAAAACTTTATCTCATCATATTTGCTCCCATCAAAAAAGTTGTATCCAGTGATTCAGAGAGATAAAAGCAAGTACAATAAATACAATACTTTGTTCCGCAAGCCAGTGCATTGTGGGAATATTTTCAGGAATCTAATTCACAAAATACAGAATGCATATAGCTATCTGTTAGAACTACTGAAACTTTCAAATTAATTTGATGTTTAGCTTGGTAGGATAGTAACAAATTGCAAAAACATTTACACTAGAAGAAATTAATGATGATTTGAAAAATAACAACAGGGTTTTATTATTTCACTTAAATTTAATATTTCAAACACTTACTAAGCCTAATAGTGATATAAAAAAATAATGTGTTCAGAATAAAATAAAAATAAGGCAGGAATAAGACAAGTCTATTTGCATTCAGACAAATATGCATTTTATGTAGACAAAGAGTGTTCTATCATTATATATTTGTGTCTAAAATGGCTGTCTCTGAAAGGCTATGCTTCCGCAGTCATTCTTGACTGTGAATAAAAATATGCTTCAGTTTTTCTCCATATGACTTTGCCTGATGTGCAAACATAAGGCGCAATTCAGCTGCGTACTCCTCAGCTGTGAAGGGACTTTGCTGCCATTGCTGCAGGGAAAAATAAATTAGTTGCAAATTATATAGCTGTTAATAAACAGCTATAACCAACTGGTAAAAGGCAATCTTTTTTGGGGAAAAAAAATCCTTTGAGAGTGTTTTTCATATTGGATACAGACTATACAGGGCTACAGACTACCTTTCAGCAAGTGACCACAGTAGTGGGTGTGAGAATGACCTCTGTAGCATCATTGGCTTCTGAAGACAGAGAACTGGAGCAATGAGAGGATGTTTAGGCAGATTAAAAGTTTGTTTTTCTTGATCTGCTCTTTAAAACTTCTCCATATCTGGCTCTTGCAGAGAGAATATCTTCTCTTCTGTAAAACTCTGCATTTGCTGTTCCAAAATGGTAGGTCAGATTCCTTCATCAGAATGTTTTTTTTAAAGCCTCCTTTATTAATCCTGCCATATTCTCATTGCATATGCATTTATACTAAGATATGAGGTGAGACCACTCTTTCTTAGATACAAGCTAGTTCTTTATCCTTATTCCACTGACTGTGTCCCTTAACCCTGCTGTCAGTCACACAGGGTAAGACATGCAAACTGTGCAAATAAAAATTAAATAAATAAATATCTTCATGACTGTATTGAGGAAAAATCCAGATGTGTTCTAATTACTTCCTGGCCTCATGCACACTCTGAAAATGTCAGCAATGTGGCATAGCATTACTAAAATTCACATTGCCCTTCAATTATAGATGTGGAATATAGAAATTATTATTATATATTATTATTCCTTTTCTCATTTGCTAAGACATACTGTATAGTATATCTCTTATGTCTTAGCAAGCTGTCAATTCCTGCCTCCTCTCTGCCAGGTTCTCTTACCTGCTATGGGGTGTCTCAAACATTCATTACAGCCTTTTCCACGTAGAAAACTGTCTAAGCAAGATGATAGAATAAAACCTTTTTCATTGTCCTTAAAATAACTCATTTGAACTCTGTTTTGTCTGTGGGACCTATGCAGCTCTGAAAATGAGATTATCATTATCGCACTAATTGGTATTGGCACCTCGGAGTCCATCCCACTGTATCAACCTGTTTCTTCTCCCTGGTAAATCTTACATAGCAATCATCATCTCATCCATACTTGAAAAGCACCTTATGCACAAGATGTGAAATGTCATTGGCAGATTCTGCCAAAAAACTAAACAAGGTAATGAGAGAAGTTAGAGTTGGGAAAGGACTTAAAAAAAAAGGAAAGAAGCAGCACAGCTGAAGCAAACAAAATATGAGGACAGGTAAGGGTAGGAATTGGAGTAAATATTTGATCAGAACAAGGAAACATTCTCCTCCATTTAAGTTGTAAAGACCATATAGGGAGAACTGTAAGAATGCCCTGTGGGCTTCAGATTCCCCCTTTACTACTTGTAACAGAGCTATTACTTGCTGTAACCCTTTGTCTCTGCTCCCAAAGACAACATTTCTGGGCACAGCATCTACTAATTCACTTTCACCTGAGCAGAAATAAATTTTTTTTCTTCTGGAAAGTTGGTCTGAATGCAACATAAAGGATGAAAAACTCCCTCAAACACTTCTGGATCAAGAAACTGGGGAAAGAAATAACCCAATTCAAGTCCCAGTTTTCCACTCCCACTTTGTTACAGTTTGCTGTTGCTTTCCTTTCCAAAGAAAGGTAATAGTCTTGGCATAAGAAATGGACAATAAAAAATGTATTCAACCCAAATGTTAGCTTTCTCAGTGCCAAATTCTCATTTAAGGAAACGTGTGCATGCTGGACTAAATTTTACTATAGTTAAATGGGAGGAAATTTTCTTCTTAAGGCACACCACTCAGACTTCAAGCAATCTTTTGAATTCACTGTGATGAACCTTGCTGCTCTGCCTTGGAAGCAAAGTTTACCTCCCGACTGGAAACAGATAGCTTGGAAATGATATCAGACCAACACATTTCATTGTGCCTCAGAACTAGAACTGAGGCACCCAAAATCTTCAGGAACTCTTCAGAGTAGATCTCTAGATTTAAGCAATGCACATATAAAATCCTAAAGTTCCTAGCAGCAAAATCTAGAAGACTCTGATTTTTCGACTGAGAATATTTAGTATTATCACCTAAAAGCTAGTATTGTCAATGAGGAAAAACTCATTCTAGGCTAGGTGGTCCCCTTTACATCTCATTTGCCGGTTGCACTCTCACAGATAACCTATAAATATCCCTTTTTGATAGGATATTGATGAGTTAGATATTTCCAGATGCATTCAACAGCCCAGTGATTAGTTTTAATTTCTTCCCCAGAAAACTCTGCATGTTGAACTTCAGTCCAGCACACCTCCATGTTAAGCTGAAGGACCTAACAACCAGAATCTTAATGATTCTTTTAGAAAGAACACTTCTAACAAAGAATAATGTCCTGCAGTGTTCAAATAAATAAATATTTATGGGCTAGAGGGAGAAGGTAAAAGTGACAGACTGACACACAGGCTTACGGAATTGGTTAGGACACTCCTGTGAGAGTGTTCAGTTCAAATACCTGCTTCAATAAATATTTATTAATCTGTACAATTGGAACAACTTGGAAAACAATAAGTGTTTGCTGCAGAATACCTTGCCTATTAGTTAAGACATTCCTCCAGGCTTACTGTGTCAAGGAACCAGAGTAAACTATTTCTTGCGGCCTTAGGGTACCATGGCATGAAGATGTGATGTAAAGACAATACTACATGAGAGCAGATTTCTCAGCTCAGTTTCTCTGACGGAACTAAGTTCTTATCTGTCTTTGAGTAAATGGCCATAGGTCCTATTATTCTCTTCAGTATTTCTTCCTGTTTAGTTTATGCTATTCAGCTTTCAAATTTCTGTTGATTTTCTCTTGGGCAACTAACTGTCTCCAGACAAGATCATCTTATTGCAGATAAGGCTGACCACTCCAGGGGTGTAGTATTTTCAGTGTAAAAGTATCTAAATTATTTTCTAAATCTGACCCTACCTGTTTTGGTTAGGATGGGTATTAGTAATCAGAGATTTGTCTAATTAATTAAAAAAAAAAAGGCAAAAATAGATTTATACCAGATATTCAGACAGCTTGCTTTATGCTATTGGAATCCTGCACCAATCCTAGCAGAATTACATCACTCTAGGAATTATTCAACCAGAAAAAAAGTAAAATCAGTTTTTGATTCCAAGTAAATCAAGCATGCATGAGGTGCTGGTCAGGTTTTTCAGTTCTTGTTTGCTTCAAGTTCTAATGCTCTTGAGAAAAGAAAACTGAAAGGAAAACATGCCAAAACATACAGAATAACATTACATAATGATACTGTCTATAGGTTAAAGACAGGAACATGCCTTCTTCACTCTTACTCTGTAGGCTCATACATGCTTCATGTAACTACCAGATTCACAACCACACAGACATATCTTAGTTTTGTTTTTAAAAAAATCAGATTTCTTTTTGCAATTCACTGCATTCATTATTTCCCTGCCACTGTTACAGTGAAGGATCAGTGCCACCTACAGACAGGGATTAGAGGGGAGCCCAACTCAATATGAAGGAAAATAAGTAAGCATCTAAAATTTTGAATCCCGGACTTTCTATTTAAAACAATCTCTCTGTAAAGAGAAAGAGCTGGCATCAAGATTCACAGAAATATTCAGATCTCTCTATCTGCTTACACTTACTGATCACAGGCATTTCCTCAACAAGTCACTACAAAAGATGAATTCTGGATGCTGCATTTGACTGTATCACATTTCCAAATGCACATCTGAATAAAGCAGAATACAATGCTGTCAGCTCCTTTCCTGTGCATCTAGTTAATTTTGGTTTGTTGCTATCTCAGTCAGTTCAAAGTGGAAGAAGTCTTCCCCCTCAAATATGACTGCCAATTAGATTCTGGTTTAATGATCCAGATAAAATTAAAACCAACCCAACTTCTCACCCCAGACTAAACTACATTAAACTAAACCTAAAACTTCAGAAGAGTTAACAGGAAGTCTGGCAGAGTAGAGCTCATTAATCAAGCTAGTTAAGTGTTGTTAGTGGCATGGTTTCTCTTCTCTCTGGAGAAAGAAAGGGAGGAGTAGAGATGACTCAGTGATGTTCTAGTCTAATCTCTTGAAACCCAAACCAGTTTGCCTACCTTTCCTGCCCCCATAAGCATATGAACACATGAACACATACATGTGCAAACTAGAGTTACTGTGGTGGAAAGGCATTAAATAGCTACATATAAACAATTTTATGTATGTGCGTATGTAATAGAGGTTAATCTAGCACCATTGATACAGCGCAGAATTCATCCATCTCACCAAGAGACCCGTGGTCGTTGTAGCACGAAGGCCTCAGTTCAGAGAGGAGCCGCTGCTGTATGTGTGGAGAAACAAATGATGACCGCAGCCTTTGAAAGCCAGCACATGACTAATTGCTGGTGTTGGATAGAAGAAACATCTAGTAATTAAACTCATGAGAATAAAGAAATCAAGCCTTTTGTTTCTTCTTCTTCTGTACATTTCCTGCATAACCTTGTTGCTAGTCTCTCAGAGACTAAATTTTGCTATATGTTAAAGAGAGTTAGTAGTACTTACTTACCTGACAGATATGAGATTAGGTTAAACTAGCTAAAGCCCCAAGACTCTCATAGGGAGAATTCATTTGGAGAAGTAGTTATTAACCATTACTGTTGTATTGGTATATTGCAGGCAAACTCAGCAGCTTTAGGGATTTTAAACGAGGAGAGTAGGAAGTCATTACTGACCTCTCCTTTTAAATCTTACTTCAAACTTTGACCTTCAGTTTCATATAATAGGACAAATGTTGTTTTATGAGATGCCAAGAATTTCTACCAAATTATTTATTGCCATCATTCATTATACCCAGAAACAGTCTGAGCACAAAAAGAATGAAGAAAAACAGGCTCAAAGATCTGCAGTGTAGCACAGCAGACTGTTGAAAAAGTGATGAGGTTCTGCTGCAGAAACCATGTTTTATGCACTTCCCTTTTATTTTTAATCTTCTCTTTGAATAAAAAAATAAATAATTAATAATTTCTTAAAAATTACATTATATTTTATGCATAATAAAAGCTAAAATTTATAGTAATTTTATTTTGCAAATCTGCTATTTTTTTATCTCTGCTTTTTTAGAGAGGTGCTCAACTGATAATAGCTCCCATAATCTTAGAGAATTTCTTTAATTCCTTAAGTGACTTTTCACATTCTGTTGATTCACATTAATTGCAGTTGCAAAATACGTAAAATATAGTTTGGCTATCTTAACTTCAATCAGCATATCAGTAGGTTGCATTTTATAATTAAGATAGATGTTGTATACTTTCACAATTTAGTGAATTTAAAATCCAAAGATTATTAAATATCATCATATCCATCTTATATAGCACAGTTAAAATAAGCTAAACTATCTTGTACTTTATAACTGGATCAAATTGATTTGAAATAGCAATTTCCTGAAGCTCTGCAGAACTGATATAAATCAATCATTCCAGATGAATGAAACTCACAACCTGCTCATCTATCTTGCAGTATTGGAAAGTTCTTCATTTATTATCAACAGCGTCTGCTTTTGAAATATGCACTCTAATTTTTCTACATTTGAATGATACACTATTAGGAAAGAATTCCAAAACAAATCCCAGGTTCTTAAACAATATTTTAGTTATGTAAGCAGCCATATTATAACTAACTGTTCCTCAGCAGGGAGGAATGGGCTCCAGCTACAACAAAGTTCTACATTCTAACTTTCCCTGCCAACACATTGCAAGGTTTGGACCAAACAATTATCCCACTGTCTCATTTTTTCCTCTGTGTAGTAGAAAAAGTATTATTTAGATCAAAGAGAGATGACAGTATTTAAAGAGAAGTCATTTGTTAGGTATATTGACTAAAAGCACTAGAAATTGTAAGAATTGTTATTCAGGCCAAGTGTCACCACAGAATTGTGCATATAATATTTAGTAATCCTGAGTACTTTTGCATTTTTTGAACAACATTTGTCATGGGAATGAGGGGTGCGAGGGGGGAAATGGCATGCTTCAGAACTGAACTAAATCTAAATTAAATAATAAGCTTTATTGAAATAGTATAGGTCAGAAACGTTGCTAACACCAGAACCTTATTCAGCAGTTAGTCATGAAGACATGACTGCTTATTTTACCCATTGCAAAGGTTGTTAGCCATCTATTTTTTCATCTTCTGCATCACATTTACTTTCAATCTGAAACCCTCATTTATAATTACATCCACAGTTAGAAACTCTCTTTATGCAAGTTTTAATTATGTTAAGATTTAGAAGCAGGAGTTTAAGTCAAACTTTTGATTTTTTTTAATGGCTATGTTCATTATTTATAGATATTTCTATACCTCTTGTCACAGTAGATTCTGTATGCCAGAAATTCAGTCTGCACTGTAATCCACTACTGCATTCCCTCCCAGATTCTGCAAATAAACTCCTTTTGAATTTTAATCTCTCCTGAAATTTTGTACATTTTGTTACAAAAGTTTAACTAAAACAATTACCATTAATACAAAAAGAAGAAGGCAAAACAGAAACTCAGTCCTGAAACAAATTGCCTCTTTTTCAAGTGCAACAATTTCTGCAGGGATGTTGACTGGATGTGGCAAAGTTGGTAGGAGTCACTGCCATGACTGGAGTCACACCCTGGTAGGTGCCTGTTAGGACAAGATGTCTCAGTTTACACCTAGGTTTGGAAGCAAGATGTGCCTGAGGCCATTCCTCAATGACACCAGCAGACAGGGAACAGCCTGGCACATACAACTGAATGCTCTAACTCTCCAAAACAAAGTGACTGCCTACAAACTGCTGACTGGGAAGGCTACCTCGTCGGGGCTATGTCAGACCAGGTAACACTTGGTGCTTGGTGGTTGGAGCCACAGGCATTGCGGGGACCCCAGACCAGCTGTGTCATGGCACAAAGTGCAGTGCCAGCAGGGGCTGGGCAAGATTCTTATCTGAAAAAAGACTCTTGAGGGCCAGAATGGTCCATGGCACAGGGTGCCCAGGAGCATCTCGCCATGGCCAGCAGTAGCCCCAAGACCCACAGCCCATTTTCAGGGAGCAGGAGCTTACCACTGGTTCCCTGCACTGTTTCCCAGTGTGAATAAGTTTAGCCATGCAGACTGAAATCCAACTTGCCAAAATGTTTTATCATGTCAATATTAGGCAAAAATTTATTTCAGGACAGACCCTTTCAATGCATAATGGATCAGACTGTTCAATGCATAAATCTCTTCATCTGTAAAATAAGATTTTAATGATATTCTCTAATTAAAAAGACACACAAACTCTTAAAAAAGTTACATATCCCTAAAATTCTTCAAAAACAATCACCCTCACAACTGAGGAATCAGAAAATGGAGTAGCAAGTAGAATTTAAGTTTAATTTTTACGCGCATTTGACAGGAAGGACATAGGCACGGTAGATATTGCCCTAGGACAAGGAGGTGGATTAAATAACAATTGAGGTGAGTTCTAGTTCTTTGACACTATGTTAGGTTGCCCTGTCTCTCTGCAGCTTTTTAATTTGCTATGCAGATGAGGGCGTGTAATGGACTAATCACTTGATATTATCTGCATCCACATATAAATGTAGGTAGAAAACTTTATGCAAAAAAATGTTAATGCAAAAGCACTTATTGGCATTTTGAAAATCTGACAGTTAGGTTCTGAATTTTTTATGAAATAAAGAGTCCTTTCCCTTTGGCAAATATTTTTCTGAAGAACTTGTAATGCCAAGCAAAATTTCAACAGATCATAAGACCATAACATGCTGTATATCTGTTAGGTAATGTGATCCACAATCTCCTAGATATGTACCATCTGTGTTTAGGGCATTGAAAAGTTGTTTGAAAATTCAATTATTTGATAACAAAATATTTTTTTTTGCTGAATTCCTCAAAACTACTTTCAGAATTGAATATTACAAGCCTTGAAAATGGCTTGTGTCCCTGGACTGATACATAATAGATGTTGATTCCTCACAAAGCAGAAAATGAGCACTCTGTAGGACAGCACTATAAATAGGAAAGAAGTTTGTCTTTTTTTTTAATATAGCACAGACATAACCATTTTATCTTATATCCAGAAATATAATGAAAAATCCCATACAATCAGTTCAGAGAAAATGACCTTCCATTTGTTTTTCTGTTACAAATATCAGACTATTCTTAGTGCCAGTATGTTATATTTCCTTTAATCAGTCAAATAATTCTACCAGAAACATAGTTTCCTATTATTATCTCTTGAACAAGCATTGTACAAATATAAGCCAGTTGTAATTGCAAAATTGTCTTATCTGAACTGCATGTCATATAAGTTACCTTAAATACAAACAAAAAGCACCCGTACTTTGCCTCCATCTGCACTTTTTAAATGTCTCTAAGACATCAGGACTCCTGAGAGATTTCCACCCTCAGAAGGCAGTGGGTATCTAATCATTCTAAAACACATATTGAAGAGGAGAATTTGGAAATAAATCCGTTTAATACTGCGCTCTGAAGTGTAGTTGAAAATTAGTACAAATGCCAAATATCCTTCACTTTTTTTCAAAAATAATTAAGATATTTGCAGAAATAAGACTTTGCAACCAACCACAGAGAAGGAAAGAGCATCTCAATGGAGCTTACTTTACATACAAACTGCCAGCAATTCATAAGAGTATTAATAGACAGATTTATTTTACTTTTAAAGTGCAGAATAAAACTGATGAAATTTTAATCCTGGGGTCACAGAACATTTCATTATAGCAAATATTAAAAGGAGACTCTTATCTGTCTCTACAGTTTGTGTTCACATAACACATTCCTACAATGGAATCTACATTGTTGTAGGTGGTCTTGTAACATATTAGAGAGAAGACAATAGATTGCATGGATTCTAGGGAAGGCCAGGCAAACAATGTGAAGCAGTAGACAAGCTTTAATGTTTTCAAGAAGTGCAAGATGAAAACTTTTGGAGGCACAGACCATCTGGGAAGAGGAGAGAGGCAGATAGTGGAAGGAACAAATACTTTTCTTACTCTTTCTTTCATGGCCACCACTGAATGTGGAAAGTTGTGCTACAAAAAAATCCTTCAAGTGAATAGAATTACATTTTTATTTTTGAATACGATGAAAAACACAGAAATCTTAGTCTAACTACTAATCGGCCAATTACAATTAAGAGCCCTCATTTTGGGAAGCTTCTATTAAAACTAAGAGTATGGAAAGAAAAAGATATTTCTAACATTTCTTTCAGAGACTTTTTTAGCTATTTTGGCAATAATTACCTAAGGAAGATTTATTTTGCTTGATAATTTTTAAACGTTGGGTCACAGCAGTGGAATTACTGCCATTTGCTTTAAGGATAAACTATGAAAACAGAATGTGAATCAGAATGAATATTCAAAAAGAATCTCTAAAATATATTTGCAGATAATAAATTACGTGGAACTTAATAGATTTATATTCTTTATCTCAGTAAAAACATTATATTTATAGTATATACACAGTATATAATATACAGTCAGTATATACTATACAGTCAGTATATAATATACACTCAGTTCTCGCTATGACAAAGGAAAATGTTTGTTCTAACATTCATGCTTACAGTTTCCACTGAAGACAACTAATGTTCCGCACAATCTCTATCTGAATGGAAAAGCTATGAAATTTCTAAAAGTTAAAATATGTGAAGGCATCAAATATTTACACACGGAATTTTCACAGAATCACAGAAAATGCTGAGTTGGAAGGGACCCACAAGGATCATCGAGCCCAATTCTTGGGCCAGAGGATCATCCCCAAGAGCTCTGCTTGTACCTGTAACATACTATTTTTTGGTCAGTGTTTGTCTGGGTGCTTCTCTTTTCATACATTCTTTTATTGATATTTCACTATTCTGTAGGTTTGGGGATTTAACTGTTGCCATAAAGAAACACTTTATTATTTTTTTTTATACATTCTTCCATGAACAGATTTTATTCAAAATCAGACAAAAGTAGCCTGGTAAATCTGCCAGGAACCTAGTAGTAACTTTATTTACACTCCTTAAAAGTTAGTGAGAAAGTAAGAGAAAGGCGTAGTAAAATTTTAAGTAATTATTACAGCACAAAAGTCATGAGGAAGATCTATTGCTCTTAACTGATGACTAGCCTGTATTCAGAGGACTTCTTAGAATATACATACATACATACTAAAGTGTTTGTATTTCAAGATTCAAAAAACAGTTTACTTGAATTTTTAAACTCTCGTTTTCTTTAAAATACAATTATATAAATCATGACATTAGCTAAAACATTCCAGAATTTTTGTGAACAATTTTTAGAGACTATGAGCAGAGTGCTGTGGTGACATAAGTCAAATTAAGTAATGGCATCCAGAGGAAAATCTACTCATTGTTCTTTTATATGCAGGACATGTGTGGAAGTAATTGTGAATTATTTGCAGACAGAAAGGTCTAGACACTTTTTAAAAAAATGAAGATTTTGAAATGAAAATATCATTACACATAAATCAGTTGTGACATCGTGACAATAATTTGACCACAAATCAATATAGTTGAAATGCCCTGACTCTCCTCTAAACATCATAGTATTCCCAAATGCTTTTAATAAATCCTAAAATTATTTGGTTTGCTGTAGAATCTGCTTTATTGTTGGATGGTACAGAACTACAGCAAAAACACTGAAGACCGTAGGTTCATTACTCATACAAAATGAACTTTTTGTTGCCTTAAGTAGTTCTGCCTTTATTAATTTTTTATTTCATCTCTAAAGTTCTCCCTCTGCCCACCGTGATGCAAATTTTAGAATATGTTTAATTCAGACTAATTTCAGATAACTAAAAATCTGTTCATCACATTGTTATGGCTAATAATCAGTAGAAATACTATTATTAAGTCACAACAGATTGAGATGTGAAAATTTCTGACCTAAAAGTGTTGGCAGGTTATATCAGTAATGTAAGAGACAAGGATTTTTTTTTTTTTTAAGGCCCATATTAAGGAAAATTAAAGGCATTGGACCCCTCACTCCAAGAAAAACATCGAGACACTGGAGTGTGTCCAAAGAAAGCGAACAAAGGTCATGAAGGGTAGAGAGAGGGCTGGAGCACAAGTCTTATGAGGAGCTGCTGAGGAGGCTGGGGTTGTTTAGCCAGAAGAAAAGGAGGCTCAGGGCGGACTTTATCACTCTGCATCTGCCTGAAAGAAGGTTGTAGTGATGTGTGTGTTGGTCTCTTCTTCCATGTAACAAGCAACAGCACGAGAGGAAATGGCCTCAAGTTTTGCCAGGGGAGCTTTAGATTGGATATTAGGAAAAATTTCTTCACATAAAGGGTGGTCAAGCACAGGAAAAGGCTGCCCAGGGAAGTGGCTGAGTTACCATCCCTGGAGGTACATAAAAGGTGTGTAAACGGGGCACTTAAGGACATGGTTCAGTGGTGGACTTGGCAGTAGGTTAATGATTCAGATCAATGACCTTTTCCAGCCTAAATGATTGTTTTCTATTCTATTTATTTCTGTGATTCTTTGTTTTAGTGATCTATACCTGCTTAATTAAATATAAATTGCTAAATGTTATGTTGGTCGAAGGAATTCCTATACCATTTATTTCAATCCACAGGACCAAACATTAGGTCACTATATGAAGAGCTAAATGCCAGATCCAATCAAATCTGATATAAAAAAGCAATTAGACACGGAAAAGTTATTGGACAGTAATACCCTACTTTGTAGAATGCTAGAAAGTTTCTACTTCCTTCTCTTCTGTTATAATATGAGGGAGCAGAGCTTCAGTAAGGAGTATTTTTTAAACAGAGTTCCACCTTTCTATCAGTAGAAAATGTCCAATAATTAGCATAATGGGGGGAAGCTCATGAACAAATACCCAAGTCATACACTCTGAAGCTTCTAGTATCTTCCATCTATTCTTTTAGAGTAGGTTCATTTTAATTGCAGTGGACTAAACTGAAGGAAGGTAGAGAGGATTCAAAGCTGTGTGTTATTAAAATAATTGAGATTACATAAGATAAGTTACAGGTTTTGACAAGTTGGTCTGTTGTTATCCATTGCACTGAGAGCTTAGTAGTTGAAGTTTTGTCATTACCCCAGAATAGAAAGCCTTATACATCAAAAAATGTTCATGGTGCTAGGCTAGACAACAGCACAATCACTGAATTAAATCAAATCTTCTGTTTCCCAGAATTAGCAACCATATTGATGCAATATCCAGAGATCATTGTTAAAAATCTAGAAGTTGGAACCCATGTTCACAGAAAGAGAGTTATAACAAAAATAATTTCTCATTTAATTAACACTTTTCCTGGCAAAACACAATCCATTCCAGCACTTTGAATCTTCCCTAAGTACCCAGGAATCCTCACAGTACTAAGAGAGTTTGTCCATTGTTTGTTTCCGCCACCCCAAGATCCTGTGCAATCTAGTTATGAATGATTAGGTCAGAGACACATTTTTATTTAGGTTTCCTGGCTATCTCCCAAGTGTTCTTAGACTTAACAGCCTTGTGGTTTTTCTTAATTTACTGGTCACTTGTTCCTGGGAATCATTACGTTCTACAGGACTACTTATTCTTCTCATGCAGTTGTGTGTTATACTGGCATCTTTCCTAAAATTAGTTTCACTTTTAGTTACACCTCCCTGTGGCATCGATACGTTTTTTCCTATCATTTTTAGAAGTTTTATTTTCTACTTCACTGACTTCCTGTTTCTTTCTTTTTCAGGACACCGTATATTTTTAATGTATTATAAAACTTTTCTTTCGTCTTGGTTTTCTCATCAGTTAAGTAACATGGACTAATAGGTTCTGTGCTTCCCTCCAAGAAAGTGAATGATCATAGTATAGATTTTAGGGTATCTGTCTATACTCTTGGTTTTTTTTCTGCTGTCCTACAATCTTTACGGTGAAGAGTAATAGCAAGCCAACAATAAGCCCAGCTTCTTATCATGTTATAGAAATGGTATGGCTTTTAGAGTAGGTGAAGAAAGAAATACATTGGGAGATCATACAAAAATATAGACACTATACCATGTATTAGAAAGAAAAAATTTACCAGTATCATAAAAAAATCCACTAAAGTTTACTTTTAGAGGACTGTGAATCACTAATTGTCTCATTAATTAGACAAAAGGTCATGAGTAGCCATGCAGATATATCAGTCCAAGCAGTCTTATTCAAAATTTTGTACATATTCTCATAAAGAACAGTAGTCCTTTTTTTTGGCCAGGCCTTAGCAGAATTAAACATGTTGTGTTCAGAAATGCATTCTTCCACTGCCTTTCTTTCACTAAAACTGACTCACAATAGTGTGAACAATCCCTCAGAAGATTGTTTGTAGAATTTTATCTTTATTAAAGAAAATAAAAGCCAAAGTAAGATAGCCATTCACTTTTTTCCTTAGTTCTTTTTACGGGACATAATTCAAATCAAGAAATTGGCCATCACTGTTACATGTGTGTTTTATCCTTTATATAAGACCACCACAAGAACTACACTGTTTAAAATTTCCTGATAATTGCTTGCTATGGCACAAAGGGCCTAATACTCTTGGCCCTGAAAGTCTTCTGAATTCCAAAAATTTAAAGGACTATTAGTAATGAAATGCATTTGTAACTTTTCCAAACTGAGCTCTGTTCAGAGTAAAATAACAACGTAACTGTGAGATACCACGATAATGCTGCAATACAGTCTAGCTGTGCCAAACAAAATATGCTGTTGCTGAAGAAACCTTTGTTTGAAGACAGTCTATAAGCAAAGTCCATGCAGTAAATTAATAAAAAGAAGTAAACCAAGACATCTCTACACAAGGAAACCTTATGACGGCACGTGACTTCAGACATAGAAAGCCAGTCTCTCAGCTGTAGGAAGGGGACACTACCCGAAAACAAACACTCAGAGGTGAGAATAATCAAATAAACAGAAAAGTCTGAACGTTTGTAATTTCATGGCCCAGATTATTTTCTCATTGCAAGCAACTCAAAAGTATGTTCTGTGGGGTTTTTTGTATTTATGGATTTAGTGGTTTTTCTATTTTTCAGTCAGTCCTCCCACCCTTAAGTCTCCTAGTTGGGCAGAAAAAGTCTTAGAAACCCTTGAATTTCTCTATGTGTTTATATTGAATTAGATTAGTCAGCAAATCTTTTTATCAGTCATGAAAATGTCTAGCAGACAAGAAAAGAAATGGCTGAAAGTGTAAATAAATTACACTCCCCTAATCTCTGGAGATAGCACATTTCCAGGAAAAAGCACCAATGTAATTTGTTCTGCATACCCACAACAAAAATGTAAAAGCATAAATGAAAAGTCCTAAGCCAGATCAGTTAAAAAACATTTATAGATATGGGTTAGAGACAGGAATTGTTCAGAAACTGAGAAGTCATTCAGATTGCAAAGCGAGTCATTTATATATGTAGATTGCTTGCCTAATGTATAATCTTGAAATATGCACTTATAACTGTGGCTTCAGTGACTAATTTGAAGTTGATATTAAAAATACATGGAGAGACAAATTCTAACCAATATTTTTAAACTTATGTGCTGTCAGGGGAAAAAATAGAAGTAAAAGCAGAAGTCAAACATTTCTTTCAAAAATATTTATAACTGGATTTTAGTTAATGTGAAGCAGCACCGCTTCTTAGGAACATATAAGGATGTATCTATTACAGAGACACTAGTTCTGCCATGTTGGATTTTTAAACACCTAGAAAATTAGGCACCCAGCAGTAATATTCGAAGTATTCAACAAGCTGAATTTTAAACCACCATTGGGAAGTGAAGATTCAAAAAAAAATTATTTCATCACTGAGATGTAATAAAGATAATTAATCCCTTCATGCTTTTCAAGCATGAACTCTATCCCAGGGTTACTTCCTAAACCAGAACATCCTTTTTTCAGGAAAAAAATTAGTTCTAGAAACATGTTTTTAGTATCTAAATAAGATGCCCACTACAACAGCATGCATTTATAGGTAATAAATCATATAACCTATTCCACTTGATTTGTAATTAGACCTAAACATAGTTTAGATGTTATGACAATTAAACTGCACAAATAGTCTTTGCCTTTTACTCCTCTTCCTTAATCCTTCTTTTGTCTTTCTCTCTTTATCCACTTAGAAGTTTACTGCTAATCCAAAACAAAACAGGAGACATGGAGAGACACGGTATTTATAAATAATGACTATGTTTTGTCTAGCAGTAGCACTACAGACAAAATACTCAGGCTGCTGTATTCTGTCTGTACTTCTCTACATCATGGTGAGCAACTGCACAGTGTTTTGTCACTCTCCTTGGCACAAAGGTCAGATTAGATTAGGTGTTCGGAAGAAACTCTTTACTGTGAGAGTGGTCAGACACAACAAGTTGCCCAGATGTCCTATCCCTGGAAGTTTTTAAGGCCAGGTTGGATGGGTCTTTGATGCCTGCTCAGCTGGTGCTAAGAAAAAAATCTAGGAGCCATAAGCTGGGGTGAGATAAGAAAGGGTTTAATTGTGCCAAGGCAAGAGATGGTAAACGACGCGCACCCCGGGCTGTGCCCGAGATGTTACATTTATAACAATATCTGGCCAATCCCAAGTGTGTCCTCCCTGTGGCTTTTGCTCTGGTCCACCCCCTGGCCCACCTCCTGGAATTGGGTCGGGGGGCTTTTGGGACCCCCTCTTCATCATCCTTCATCATCTTTGGGGTACAGAGAGCAGAGTCACCCAGTTCCTTGACTCTGTCCTGCGGTTTAGGCCAAGATACAAGCGTTCCCCAAACAAGACAGGTTTGCCTTGACAAAGAGACTAAACATTTTCTACTGGATAAGGGGGTAGGGATGATATGGGGGGTATGGAATGGGGTGAGAGGATTAAGGAATGTAAAAACTAAGGGGTACTATGGGGAGGAGGGAGAAAGGAGTTGTTTCTAAAATCTACTTCTATTACCTATAAAACTTATAAGGTAGAAAAATAAGAAAACCATTGGGGTTTAAGGCATCATCTTGAAGCAACCTGATCTAGCAGAAGGTGTCCCTGCCTATGACAGCGGATTAGAACTAGATGTCCCTTTAAGGTCCCTTCCAACCCAAAACACTCTATGATTTTATGATTCATAACTTGTGATAAGATGGCTCAAAACCAACTTTTAGAATTGGGCAACTTTGTAGAATAAAAACTGCAAGGGAGTAGCACAACTTTCAGGGTGAAAACCTGTATAGGTATTGTATTTTTTCTAGTGGGACTAACATTAACTGCTTATATTACATGTCTATACCAGGTCTGAAATAAATAGCATGATGATCCTATTTTGATAATTAACAAGTAGTTAATATAATAATGAAACATGGCTGTTTATTTTCCAAATCCAAAGAGAAGTACATTCAATACTGGGGGGATTTTGGTTGGAAATTGTGTGGAAAAGTTGCGTTTAGATTTCATTTTGATTATGCATAATAGTCTAATTCTGAAAATATTTTTCATGCAGGAATGGATAAAAATATATCAGGAGGATACCAGGGAATTCAATCTGGGCTTGTTTTAAAATATGTACTATTGAAAGATGTATCACTGTAGTTCATTAGTGTGACCAAGGAAGCAGCTTAATGACAGCCCAAGGGCTGTCCTTTGTAATTTTGCACAAGCTGGTACTTACCCTAAAAATGAATTGTGTTTGGATTTTGCACTCACTGACTGACAATAAATAGTTTTCTTGCTGTCTTTCAATCTAAAATTATTACTGTGAGCTTTTTTCCAACCATGAACTAATGAGTATAGGAGATTAAAAGGGAAACTGTTCCCCTTGGAGCAGTTCTTGAATATCACTGGGTCACTGTTGCTTCAACAATAGTATGAAAGAACACTGTGCTTCTGATTTATGAGCCTTATGAGTTCTAGAGACCAAAGCCTGAACAAAAGCCTCCCTCATATCATTTCCTAGGAAATGCTTACACAGCCAGAGCTTTGGCAACACTCTGATAAGTATTATTACCATAACAGTAGTTAATATCAGTGGGAGACATTGTCTGACCAGTGAAATTATCAAGGGAGCAAAGCTTCCCCAAAGTAAAGAATAATATTTTAACCCTACATTTTACAATAAGAAACACTTGGACCTTATTTCTGTTACTGATTATATCCAAACAATTTCTTTTAGAGAAGTGTAGCAAATATTTTTTGCTACTTACTTTATAGCTTGAAAACTTAAATATGTATTTTGAGATCTAAAACTGAATGAGGCAATTTGAATTACATATAACAAAACCAAAATATATTCTATCAAATACAAGTATCTTTCTGCCTTTAATACTTGTGAACTACTGTTGGGCACTGTCAAAGAGCTGTTATCATCCACTCTGAATTAGACAGGGTGTTTTATAAACTTTTGCCACCTTGGTTTCTATAGATGTGGCAGTGAATCTGCCTTGTATGGGAAGCTGTGGTTTGAGTGTGTTTCAAAATGGCTTTTTCTGGTCCCTGTGCTGGCTCGTGCTTTCTTCTTCCCAAAATCCCCCATGACCAGTTCTTATCTCTGTCTCAGGAATGTCCTGCGAAGATATCAAGAAGTCTTCTCATTGGACCTTTAACCCCTTCCTGCGATTGGGTGTCCTGTAAGCCCCCTGACCCTGTAACTGGTCACTCTGTGAATCCTCCAAAACCCTATAAATGTAACCACCCCATCAATAAACTCTCTCTCGCCTCCTCTCCAAGTCCCGTGTGCTGTCTCTCCGGTTGCCATGGGATCATGTGGGTGGGGGGAGGGGTGAGCACCTAACCCCTCCATGTGTCCAGGACCCTGAAGAAACCCCTGGAGCTGGAGTAACCCCTTCCCTATCCACCTCAAGCCTTTGGAAATGGAACCCCACAATGGGAGGAATGTACCCAGATATAGAGTGTGATTCTCGTTTGAAGACGTGTTCATACACATACACACAGCTGCTCCCAGCACCCCACACTCAAAGGCTTAAAATGCATAATGCAATACTTGAGGCAAATCAAAATCAAGGATGTACAAATAACTCACAAATAAACTATTTCTCAAAAAAACACTTCATGTTCCTTCCTTGTAAACAAATCTTATTACAATCTATTACCTTCTTTAATTCCTTAAGTGTTTCTTAAATTCTGACATACATAACAAAAAGTCAACACCGAAATATGTGAGATATTGAGTAAATTTAAAGTTAGAATGAATCACAGTCCTCAAATTAAGGAGCATATGAAAGGAGTATATGACAAATAGAATAGTCATCCGAAACTTATGGTAGAGGGGGGAAGTGCTGTTTATAGCACTCATCCAAAATTTAAAAACCTCCACATACGCTGTTCTCTTGAATTGAATCTCTAGTGAGACCTCTAGTGAGATTTAATCCCACCTCTCTCTAACCAAGATATCTGTCATCTAGCTACTGTGAGCTGTAGACATTTGGGAACCAAGAGAGACATAGGGAACAACCTTTTCTTCCTGTTAGAGTAGGACTTTTTTACAGAAGAGACTTAAAATTTCATTAAGGTAGGCCAGAAACATACATTTAGTGCAATACTTTAGAAATTTGGACAAATACCTGAGTTCTGGTCCTATGTCGAGGAGTAGTTATGTGCTGGATGTTTATCTAGTAACTATAGAATATAAAATGTATAAACAGCCTCTGGAACAGGAATTGAAGCATAAAGTTTTGGATTCCACATGATGGATTGCATTGACTGGGATACAGTAAAGTGTCTTCTCTGTCTCACTCCTAGTAAATACTGAAACCTAACACAAATTAGTACATCATCAAAGAAGCTAAGGGCTGACACCAGCCAGTTGATTGGGCCTTCCTTTGGGACCTTGAGGCAAATATGTACAGCTAGTGCTGTAGCTAGTAGGAGTCTGTTGTCACTTACATAAAAGGACTAACTCCTGCACTATTTTCAGAGAAACATGATTTGAAGACAATTTCAGAGAAATCCTGTGATTTCCAGACCTGTTTTAAGTATACTCACTTTCCCTGTAGTCCCTCAGAAAACTAGATGTTAGAGGTCTGCAGAGATAGTTGAGTATTTGATGCTGAACTAGAAGGGGAAAAAAATCTCAAAATCCTTCATACAGTTATGAGTTTTTACCCTGCATTAACTATTTATCTTATTAAAAAAAGAAAAAGGTGCCTTGTACCAGTCATTCAACATTGTCTTCTAACAAGCAAATGGTTTCCTGATGATTTTTCTCCCAGAGGTTTTTCTACCTTCTGTACAAGAGTAGCAAATCCATCAGAGAGTAAGAAAATTATTGCTAGCATGGTCAGGGAACTGCAGGTTCTTTCTCTTACTGTAAATAACTCAGTATCTAAAAGCTAGGCATACGCCTTCTACGTGGTAGTAGTACTTTTTATTATTCATTTTTAACTGCTTAATTACTCTTGTGGATTACACAGAAAGGAAATAACTTGAATGAAGTAATTTACTGATGGGTACCTGGTAGGAGCTGCCTATCTGGTAGACAGAAATCTTCAACATCCAGATTTGAGGAGCTGATTAAGCTTCAAATTTGGGTACAGTGAACTCAGGAACTTTTCAGGCTATCACCAACCTCATGTTCCACCTCAACATCACCACCCCCAAAAAACCCAAAACACACAAGAAACCCTAACACATCACCACCACCAAGGAAAAAAAAAAACAAACAAAAACCAAAAAACCAAACAACCACAAAACAATTAACAGCCAGACACAAAAGCTGCACCTGCATTCCAAAATTTAGACCTCAGCAGACTCTGACATACATCCAAGTTATAACTTGCCTTCATAGCTTCCCAGTATTACATTTCTAAGGGCTGTGACAGCTTTTCAGAGCCAATCCAAGACAGGTTTTTCAGTGAGAAAGGTCAGCTGACCTCTTAAATAACCTTGCTATAGCCATTGTAATCAAACAAGCCTCTCTATCCTGCAAAGTAGGGGTGGAAGAAGTTGGGAAGACTGAGAATCAATAAGGTTGATTCCTCTACTTAGCACATTTGTTCCAGGGCTGTATAGGATGCTCCATAGTGGGACTCCTGAAATTGCAGAATTACTTCCTCTATGGGGCTTGCAAGGTGCAGTGGGGTGGGGGTAAGCAAGTAGCTTGATCTCAGAGAATTGATTTGGTTTTCTTTTCCGTCATATTAAATGGAAATAACATTCATTCTGAAGGAGTTCAATTATATTTTAAAAGAATAAATTGTAACTTTGTTAACCAAATCATCCAGGAAACACATAACCAAAGACCCAAAGTGAAATTACTTACACCGTGGCTAAATAAATAACAAACTAGAAAGAGGCCATTTCCATCAGCAACATTCATATACGCTACAAATCCTTTACTTCAGTACAGTCAAAATACAATAGGATAACATTTTAGAGACATAATCCTTTGCCTCGGGTATTCAGTGATATGTCAAAGTCAGAAACCACTTTGGAAGGCAGGCCAGGCCACAGAGTTTGTAACCAGTCTGTCTAAATGGATGACTATTATTTTAATAATAAACAATAAGCAAACTGAAATACTGGCAGTAATGCTTCCTGAAGGACAATGACAATTACAGCTCACTGTCCTCTGGCAGGGATTAGTTTCACAGCTTTGAGGAATTTCTCATATAATTGAGTAATATGCCTCCAAAGAGCAAAGCTGGCTATGATAGCAGGATGGAAATTAGCATTAGAAACCCCAGGAAAGAATAAATTCAAGTAAGCCAATTTTTTGGCACACAGAGACAGATCAAGTAAAGGTTTGCACAGTATCAGTTTCTTTCCTAAGTCAACAGGAAAGTAAGGACATGTGACTTCAAAGTAGGGTCTTGAAAGAAATTATGTTGAGCAATTTGATCTCTTTCTTGCAGCACAGCTCTAACACAGTTTGAGTCACTAAACATGACCCAGTAAAAAGAAAATTCTTCCTTCAGAGCCAAGCAGAGACTTACTACTATAAAATCCTGTGGTTTCTGAGCAAAACCACTTTAACTCTCTACAGAATACTAGGGTGTATGATATCAATGTCTCTTTGTTAAGCCAAAAGTGTGATAAGTATACAAACATACGATAGCTGCTAGCTCTCTATCCCAGCTCACAGAATCACAGAAACACAGAATATGCTGAGTTGGAAGGAACCCACAAGGATCATCAAGTTCAACTCCTGACCCTGCACAGGACCATCTCCAAGAGTCACACCATGTACCTGAGAGTAATTTCTTGAACTCTGTCAGACTTGGTGCTGTAGCCACTTCCCTGGGGAGCCTGTTCCAGTGCCCAACCACCCTCTGGATGAAGAACTTCTTTCTATTATCCAACCTAAACCTCCTCTGACACAACTTCAGGCCATTCCCTCAGGTCCTCTCACTGGTCACCACAGAGAAGAGATAAGTGCTTGCCCCTCTTCATCCCCTCATGAGGAAGTTGTAAAGTGCAGTCTCCTCCAGGCTGAACAGACCAAGCAATCTCAGCTGCTCCTCATACAGCTTCCTCTCAAGGCAAGTGATTCTTTAAATAAAGCAAAAGCCAATGTAAATTCACAGTTGTGCTATGCTCTGTAATACCATGGTCCTGTGACTGGAAATGTTAACATATTTCTAGAAAAAAAGTGCTTAATATTTGTTTACAGCTGTCAGCTGATGTAATAACACTCACTTGTACAAAAAACTTCAGTTCTATACATTCTTTCTCTTTATTCCACTCTTTCAGATTCCAGAATATTCTGAGCTTACAATGTCCTTTCACCATATGTAAATTCACTATGGGGGGAAACCAGCCTGCATGATTTAATAGAGTCCACCTATAAACCTTCGAAAACCTCATTGTTGCAAAAGATCTCAACAGGCTCATGTATTACCATTGACAGTCAGAGTGTAACAAAGAATTCACATCAGACGACCACAGTACAAAGCACACAATGTTTTGTCCATTCTGGATGCTCAGTTGATGCACATTGGCCTAACTTGACTGGTGTCATTGAAACTTGCTAATTTATATACCAATTTAGGCTCTACTGACTGCTGCTTAGAAACTCATAGGGATATTCCTGGTTCTTTTGACACCAAACTTCCCCATGCCTAGCAGCTGGATGAAAACATTTTTTAAAATAAGGGAAGTCACCAGTATTCCATCTCTTATCAGCCAGGATGTAATTAGAGGAGGTTTGTTCCTTTTTTCCCAATACGAAATTAAGTACTCCTGAAGTGGAGAGAAAATGAGAGTTCTGATTAGGGACTTGAGTCGCATTAGAAGAGCACATAATTTACTCACCACACATGAAAAAAACTGATGAGTAATATTGGTACTCTCTCAACAATACTGAGCATATTTTCTTTTGATGTGTGTGCAGTAGCAAAAGCGGTGTTAACAAAACATTATGCATAATAAGGATTACAATAATGGGATATCAAGTTGTGAAGTATCATTTATCCCAAAGTTAAGAAAATATTTTTCTTTTATTTTTTTCCTTTAAGGAAGAAAACTGAAAGTTTAATTTGCATAAATTTTTCTCATTTTATAGTGTATGAACTCATTCAACAGCTCACGTACCGCCCTCACATTTGGTTGTTAAGTAAAATATATGCAGAAACATAGCTAGTAACCATTTTATTGCAAAAACACTTGGTTTGAATGTCTAACTCCTTGCATATTTAAAAAAAAAATTCATTTTATATTTTTATTCTGTCAAAAGGAACAATATTTAATATTAACAATATCCACAGATGTTTTGTCTTAGATTTAAATTCAACTGTCCTGTACTTATTTAAGAAGTTAATGGGATCATATCTACTTTTCTTATGATCTCAGATGCATATTAATCTTGCTCTGAAATAGGCAGGGCATTATGAAAGCCTGATTGTAGGACCTAAATTGTTATTATTACTATTAAGATGCACTGTAGATCTGCTGCATTCTGGGAATGCTGTAAAAGCCCTCTGTATTTCCCAGAAGAAAAAAATGTCTGCAGCTGATGGGATTACCTTTCCTGTAGGCTCACTATGGTATTTAAACTTCATTTAAATTCTGTCTTGCACACTGTTTTCGTAGACCTATCTGTATGTTCTTGGACACCACCTGTTTTGTTACATTTTTTGTAACATCAGTTCATGCATATATTTATGCACATTTGAATTGACAATCCTCAACAACATTTCCAGAAATTTCCTCATGTATGATGAGACATGGTCTGATAAGGAATGACTGCAGAGTTTGCATCTGTCTCTTGCATGGAAACACAAGAGAGAATGAAGCAGAAGTACTCCATATTTTATCTCTTCAGTTGCAGATCACAAATGAAATCCATGTCTTAGCTCTCCAGTTGACCAAGGAAGGTACCTATGCAGAGAGATGTGTTATTCACATTAAAAAAAGATAAAATATATGAATATTTCATTCACAGTCAAGCAAATTCTTAGGTATATCTACTTCAACTTTGAAAGGTACTTTGCTGAAGTCCTTTCAGGTATGTAGTATAGAAAATGTTCACCTTAACCAATTTTTGCTGTTTCATGTGTTTTTTAAAACGGTCTTTCAAATCTCATTAAGCTCTTTGCTAATTCATTAATACCTGTTTATAAGGAACGAGAGTAGTCAATATAGATTCACCAAAAGTAAATTATGCTTGACCAACTTGATTGCCTTCACTGATGGGTCAACTGGATGGATAGATGAGGGGAGAGCAGTGCATACTGTCTCCATGGACTTCAGCACAGCTTTTGAAACTGTTTCTCATGATATCTTCACAGACAAGCTCAAAAAGTGCGGGCTAGAGGAGGTGGATTGAGAACTGTCTGAATGATGAGTCTCAGAGGGCTGTGATCCGTGGCCCAGAGTCTGATTAGAACACTGCAGTCTGACATGTATCTGTCATTCACTCAGTTGAATATTGGAAAACTGTCATATATTCTGGAAATGGTTTCTGAAGATCTCTACAAATCTGCTAACAATTTTTGCAGACATCTCGAGTTTTCATAGGAGGACCTGCTGCCTGTCAATGGGAGACAGTGTTGTGCATTTCTAGCCTCCTTTGTACCTCATAAAGCAAATCATAAAGTCAAAAGGAAGGAGACAACATGGTACCGAACAACCCTAGCATTCAACCAGTTCCAGACCACTCTGTAGTGTATCATTATATGCAAAGCAAGCTGTGTTTGAGATCAGTTACATAAAATGAGTTGCAGAAATGCAGTTTCACTCTGTTAACCTGAATTGGGGAGTGACCTGTAGGCCAGTCCAGTGTACAGGCATATAGGGCCCATCTTGCATGAAGGGGACATCCTATCCTGAAGTAATTAATTTTGCAGCTTAATGTTCCCTATAATATGACATAAACCATATATAACTTGATCAAGAACTTAGTTTGGCAGTATTAAGCCAGCGGGAAGACGAGATAAGCAATATTAAAATGCAGTCCAAATCCTCACCCCTACATTTGTCAGTCTTCACTTTAGCTTATTCCCTTCATTGTGAAAAATGAAATTTGCAAATCTCTATCTTGATAGCATCTAATTTTCAGGTCTATTATTCCTACCATCACAGTGGGACACTGCTGAAACTTCACATGTTTTCTTGGCTTCATTTTGGAGCAAGAAAACTTGAGGATAATTAATAAGGACAGTACTGGTTGGAAACTGCCAATCAGAGACATCGGTTAGGGTTTTGTAGGCAAAAAAAGATTTCTTCTGATATTTTCATGATGTTAGATAATTCAGGATCATTTTTCATTAGCTGAACTTCAAGATGTCACTTGAGTTTTTAGAAGGCCCAGTCTCATTACTTTGGATTTTTTTGAGGACTTGTTTTGTATCACTGAATCTCCATTAAAGGTCAACTGACAACACTAAAGTGTTGGTGAAAGAGAAATCGTTACATGTAGCATTATTGACCAGTGTGTAATTGTCCCATTAAAATTTATGAAGTTACCAATGATTGTTTTTCCTCTAATAAAAATATTTTACTAGATGAGTGTGCATTTGATATCATATATCATGCTTAAGAGAAATTTACAACCTTCTTGTTCTGTTTTGGGTTTTTTTTAATCATACAAGCATGATACTTCAGATTATCCAGTATTTCCATCTTTTAACAACACTTGCAATTAGTTTATAAGAATCAAAGTATGAGTATTCATTTTAATACTTAGTTTAGGAGTCTCTTCTTGCTATCAGCCATGAAAGAGGCTAGCCAAGAAAAGCAAGATCTGTCACCTTCTGACATATTAAGGCCACCATCATCAGCATTTAGTCTCCTTGTCCTTCCATTTCAGGTGCCAGAAACAAATTATGTTTTCTTCAGTTATTAGAACCCTGGACTATGATTTCATCAAATATAAGCTCTGTCTTCTTTCTCTCATATCTAAGCAAACATCTGGGTAAAGTTATTGAGCCTTTCTTGCTATTCTTGGTCCTTGAATAAAATCTTAACTGTTCAGAAAGATAAAACATCATAAAATTATATCTTCAACTGCTTAAATATGCAGCTGGAGAACATATCATGTTTTGTTGGTCCAGTAATATAGATTGAGGATCTGATGGGAAAGTACAGTCTGTAAAAGCATCAAAGGCACGTGTCCCGTCAAAGTCTGATTTCCGTGAAAAAGCTGTGAGACTGGCACCTAGGTGGGGCTCTCCCTGATAAGAAATTGAGACATGGGCAAGATATGCAACATAGAAGTGTTCAAAAGATCTCCAAAGTGGATGTAGTGTTCTGTGGCTCCTCATTCTTCTTGAAAGCATCTATGCAATCTTTTTTTGTTTCCACATATTGCAATATTTCCCTGAAACTTCTTATTTAATTCCTAATTTAGGAGGAAGAAATTTATTTAATTAAATTCATAGATGTTACTCAGTACCATGATTTTGATGAAGAATAATTGTTACAGCTGTGCTAGCTCTATCTATATCAGCCGAACCAGTAAGTGAATGCTGTTCTGGAGTTGCTATGACTTTTAGCCAGTATGTTTTTAAAGATTACTAATGTGCTATCTGAATCTTAGGTCTATTTTTTCCTTACTACTTGAAATCTGGTACATTGTGGAGTATTATTTAATTCAGTCATTTTACTCATTCAGCACTCAACTGATGGTCAAGTGCTCTAGTGATTGCAGCATTAGTTGTTCAAGCAGTTGATCCATACTACAGTTCCCAGTGATGCTACTAGACTACTGATGTTGGACCAGTCCCTATATCTTATCAGCAATCTCAAAAGGAAAAGGTATCACAAGACAGTATTTCTTCTTAAATTCTGTGATTGCCAGAACCTAGAAAAATCAGTATGTAGCTGAAGTACTGAACTGTATGTATTGCCCCTGAAATGTAATAAAATATTGTTTGGGTTTGGTTTGGGTTTTTTTTTACATTCTAGAGTACTGTAAAAGTATTTTCAAGGTAATATACATGCTTTTTATTTCTCATTCTTTTCTTCTCTATCTTGTAATAACCAGAAGGCATAATACACACAGGAGTTTAGAAAAAGACTATAAACATCCTGAAATTTTCCTATTAGATTTTAAATCACTGTATTCTTAGAGCAAGTGTTGTAAACTGCACCCCCACACACAATCAGCTTCAGTATTATGGAGTATTTGGGGCTAAGAATCTGAATTTTGCACACTGAGAAAATTAGATTAGTATTTGAATTAGGAGCCAAACCCACCTTCAGGATTTATTCTTTTAAGTCTTACTGTCTTTCTTTCAGTGATGCTAGAGTATTTATTCAGATGTAGGCAGACACGCACACCTGCTTCCTGCACATCATCCAAACAAGCTCAGAAACTGCACTGCTGCAAGCCTGAGCTGCTTCCTCTTGCCTCTCCACTGCAGCACAGACGGGTTCAATGAGAGCCAAGACAACAAGGCTACACCATTTCAAAGGAGAAGGTTTTCTTATCTGAATCAGAGAATTAAACAGGCTACACCTTGTTGTATAGACATATTCATTGTTGAAGTAATTCTATTTTTTTCAAAGGATGACACTAGAAAAATATATCACACAAGAGGCTCTTTTAAGTAAATAGCCTTGGAATAACTTTTGTTAGAAGTTATCAGCTACAGTAGCTTGTTTAAGAGGCCTTATAGTCTAACAATGACTTTGAAGTAGGCTTGGGCTGCAGCTGTAGAAGATGAAGAATTGGAATGAAGGTGATAGATTCAGTTCTTGGCTGCATTACAGGTTTTTCAACTCAAGCGAGATTTAGCTCTGTTACACATCTCAGGTTGTGCTGGCATCTAAGCTTTGTTTGCCTCTTCTTTCCTCCTTCCCAACATGTCAGTCTACTCCTGTCAGTCATTTGGCATTTATTTTGTGTTGACATCTACATTTAGAAGTCTAACATTTCTTGCACCTCTTAGGTGACCCTGCACATGCGGTCAGCTCACAAAACTCTGACAACCTTCACAACTCAGATTTGCATTCAAACCTTATCATGGTCTTTATTCTACTTTCAGGATTGCATTCCTCCACTGCTATCCCTAAAGTCGTCATTTTTTGTTATATGTGAATTATAATTAAGGTAGCCTACCAGATTAGAGCTGCCATTCCTGAAGCAGAGAGGAGTCTTGAACACCAGATGAAACCACTGATTCCTTCAGGTCTTGGTTGATAGATTAGTAAAGAGTAAGAGACATGATTTAACAAGTGCAGGATTTTTCCAGACAAGATTAGCATGGAGTGGCTGTATGGATAAGGATGGCTGGCAAAAGAAAAGAAGCAATTGTGATTTTAGATTTCAGTGGGGCAGGACTGGAATAGGGAATATGACAGTACTGTGGATTTCTATCCACAAGTGTAAATAAAAGATGTGAGAAATGCCTCTGAGGCAAGCCAATACACTACTGAAATATGTCACCTTACAAGTTCTGGGAGAAATACAAAAACCTTCTACCAGCTTCCTAGACTTCACCTATGAACACTGACACTTTTCTGTGATACGCTCCTTGCTGGATATGTAAACACCCTCACATGCTTCAAATTTTAGGTGAAAAAGGCTCTAAGTATTCTTTTCGTCTCAGTCCAGGATGAGTCTGTGACTTGGTCTGGGTTATTTAGATGATATATGGCCAATCACACTCGCTAGATGGCCATTCCACTCTCTTTCGCCTAAGAGATAAGATGAACATAACTCTAGTCAGAAAGACATATGAAGACAGAATGAAGTTCAAGAAAAAAAAGGATTTATTACAAAAGAAATATACAACATGTAGAGAATGATGGAGTGCATGGTTGAGATCCAAGAATATCAGGATGATGGTTGACTATCTTGTCATGGTGTGGCAGTGTGGTGGAAGTTGGTGGGTTTTTTCTAGCAACTTTTTCACATCAATACACTAAAAGTTCAGAGGATGTACAGGTACAGTTATGGTATGGCTTGGTTCCAGCTTTTATGACCACACTTATAAGTCACGAAGTCCTGAATCAGAGTATGAGTTCTCTGGCATGTTCTCTGTCTATTGCTCAATACAGGTTGTCTGGCAAAGCAACTACAAAAAGTGGGTGCAGAAGGTAATCTTCTACTCTGTTCTTGAGGAACAGTTTCTGTTCCTTCTACTCTGTTCTTGGGGGAAAATTTGCTTGTTTACCTACTGGGACTGGATTCTAGCACAGAGACGGCTTTTTGTGAAATTTTATTTTTCAGGTTTCTGGCTCTACCAAAGAACTGCAGTACCAAACCATCTGAGTACTCAATTTCTTGCACATGTAGTGGGACTGGTCACCTTCTGCTTTATCTCCTCCACTCTCCTCCCCTAGTGCATTTCTTAATTGATGTCTCTGAACCAGCTTCTGCTGACCCTGAACATCATCTTGAATCCAGGCTCAGGCACTGATCAGTTGCAGAATGCAAGGATCAGAAATGCCTGACAGAGAAGTCAGGAGTGGGAAAGCTGTAGTCACTCACTAAGATTGTTTTTGTATTTAAATTTGAACTTGTTTTCAGTTCTAACCTCTTCTTAGTGGCTTGGACATATTTCTGACCCTCACCATTCACAGTCAGAGAGTGCAGAACTTACGAACACAGTAGGGGATGACCTACCCACTTCCTCTAAAGTCAGTTCTGAAACAACAAAAAAGATCAGACTGCATAGTTAGTGTGACTCACACCCACACCGTGACATGCAGTGGGACAGAAAGCAACATCTCGTTGCTGGTAGTGCCAGTTCTTTTCTTTCTGTTCTGAGCAATCCTGTTGATCCCTGGGCCTTGCAATATTTCTTTAGAAGTGATGGTGGTGGGTTGGCTCTGGGGTCTTTTTACAGAAAACAGTTTTGACAGCTATGATGAAGGGTGGATCTGAATGCAGAAGCAGGTGAAAGGTGGAGGGTGAGGGAAGGGTAATGATTTGTAGGTGTTTTGTGAATACCCTGCAGGTAGAAGGATGCCTAAATGACAGGTCAACCTAAAAGAATTGATATATTTCCAAAAGAGTTGGGCTTTTTATCTTTGTTGTGTCAAATTTCTCAGCTGTAAAATGGAGAGAATTATATTTTCTTCCTTTCACCTGTTTTTTGTTTTCTTTATAAACAGAATTGTCCTTCTTCTTTGCCTACCCCCTCCCTGACATTTCCATAGCAATGCATAACCCATATAAGTACCTGTAAATATTTCTTTCAAAAAGCACATTGGGAAGAAAACCACTATTTCTATGAAAACAGTAAGATTTATTTTATATATATATATATGTATATATATATATTCTTATTTCCAGCACTGCATTTCTCCAGGTTCAACCAACTACCCTTTAAAAATAACTCAGCTTGAAAAACAAAATCCAGCTGAACTGTGCTCTCCTCTTACTATAAAGATCAGTCCTGTGCTCTTTATGAGCTCAGCATGTCCATTCTTAGCAAACTGATTTTAAGACTACAGAATGTTTTGTGGTGCAAGTGTACTAAATGTTAGGTGTTTGTAAATATATCTAACATTTGTAAATATACCTGAACATACCTAACAGTAGTAAATAGTGCAAGTCCCTTAAGCAGCAATCCAAAGCACAGATAATGTCAATAAAATCAGTTGAGTTCTGTTGGTACAGTGCGAGTATGTGAAAGTTGAATCAGTCCACTCTGTTGTTCCCTAATTACAGTGATGGCTGATGAAATACTTTGATTTGAAATATTTTGATATGTGGCATTCACCAACCTGAATCTCAATTCCACTTTTAACAAAACTACAGAAAACTTTCCCTGATTTAATCCCCTGTTCTCATACTTCCTCCCTCATGTAGTCAACAGTAAAGTATCTAAGCATTGCATCCAAGCTACAAAATTTCAATGCGATGGAAAAATAGCTTTGAGTTATTGTGTAATTATTACAGACTGATGCACGACATCCACAAGATAACATAGGCCACAATATTCCATGAACTGTCATAGGAGATATCTGAGACCTTATTATTTCTTCATGAAGCCCATTGGTTACAGTAGCTTGTCAGAAAGATGATGTGAGACTACCATAGTACTACAGGTTGCTATACGTACCTGACACCCCTAGAAAATACCCCAGCTGAAACATTTTCCACTGCATGTGCATGTAATTAAGAGCATTTCTACCACTTGAGTAAACTGGAGCATTTTTAGTCATTTTAATTATCTTTTTCTTTGTATGTCAGTTCAAACAAACATGCATTATGTGTAAATTGAGATCAAAGGCTTTAGTTCTGGATACGATAAAGGTGGATTTTATTATTCCAGAAAGACCATCTAATAAAGCAAGACCCAAATAATTTTGGTGTGCCTTAATGTGCAGGTTGGGCCTCATAATCTGACACAATGAACGTATTGCTTGGTACATAATTGCAGTTAGAAAATGATTTCTAAAAGTTGACAGACGTTAGAGGGGTTTTATATCTACTTTTTTATGTCTACTTTGACAGCTTAGAATTGTGATGTGAGGAAGCTGCCAAGGTTTTGTAGTGCAATTAAGTGACAAGAAAACTTTAAAGGGATTTAGATTTAGGCTGTAAAACCAGGCTCATTTCTGGATTTAGATTTGATTTCAATGGAATGCTTTTCTGTTTTCCTACCCTTAAGTTTTGGCTCCTCCAGCAACAGAATCAGAAAATAAGTTACAAAATTGAGGTCCTGCACAAAAGCACATTCACAAGAAAATGCTATTCACAAGGTTCTGGAATTCTCCTTGTTTACTTTCTTTATTCTGTGTGGAATTTCCATATTTCTCACTTTCTGCTATCTATTGCCTTTCCTTCATTTTAATGGTAGTCCTATAGCACCTTTCTGGCAACTTCAGAGTTTTTTAGTTTCCAGTTTTTGTTTCTCATAGACACAATTCTTCTTTTCAATGTTTTCTTCTTTTGTTCTTTTTTTCCGTTTTTCCTCATTCCTTTTTCTAAGATTTCAGTCATGTGCTAATTAAACACTTTGTTTCCCCACTGCTTTCTACTTTCTCAAACAACGTATATTTTTTCCTAGTCATTTATATTAGCACATTTTGTTTTCTACAAGAGTTTAGCCATGTGCTAAGTTGTTGGTTTTTTCCCCAGTGTTTTTTTTTCTCAAATGACATGTATTTTTTCCCTAGTCCTTTAAATTAGGCCACTCTGAGCTCTACATAACATTCCAGGGCTATTTTCAGTACTCTTGTTAACTTATTTTATGATGGTTTAGCTATCTGTACACAACAATGCAATCTCTTATGTAGATTCTATCTATCTTTAACCTGCTTAGCTCAGGTATCAATTACAGGGCTTTAGCCCAAACTCCAAATGAGTGGCCATCTATAAAGAAGTTTTGGAAGGCCTGTAAAGCCCATATTTTCATGTAATTGATACATGAGCTAGCTATGTCAGTTTGATTACAGTCCATAAGTTAGATCAGCTGTAAGCATATTCATGACTGTAGTGCCACAAGTTTTCATTCCAAACATGTCTTAAGGTGCTCTTCCATGCCTGTCTTTTTGTTTTGGCCCTTTTAGCCTCATGTTACACTAGCAATGTGTGGGATCAAAGACAGTATCTGGAATTAAGCATTTTCTTAGGATATCTTTGGTGCAAGTAATAGCCTTTTCATTGAGGAGTACCCCTTCAGTACCTGTCCTTATGGTCTCCAGTCTTCCCACTTTTCAAATCTTTTAACTGCAAGAGTACATATTATTAAGTGCATTAAATGAATACTTATTATTAAAGAATTAATGCTTTTAAAAATTGAAAACCAAAAACTTTTCACTGTAGTGTGCTTAAAATCTCCACAAAGCTCTGAATGAAAATATGGGATATTAAAATCAGGCTATTGAGCAGCAGGTGTATAATTGTTACACTGAAGACAATGGCAAGACTGATTAACACCAGTGGAGCCCAAATTCTATCTAAGGAAACATGAGTGTCATTCTAGGGCTAGTTAGACTTTTAACATGATGAAGAAAAAGTAAATATAAGGCTTTTAAGGAACCATTGGAGCCCAGTAAGTTGAAAATGCAATACCTGCTCCCCACAACTGCAAAATATTAAGTGTACAGGTACCTACTTACAGAAATGTCCCTGAAGCATATGCCAACTGTTTTCTTATGATAGTGGTAACTGAGTCTTTTACTTGCAGATCTATTCCACATTTTAGTCTTAGATACTCTCATTCAACAAGACATAGATTTGGCTTTGAGTCAAGCAAGTTAATTCCTCATTTAAATGCAATGAGCAATAGACATATAAGTAAACAGGAAAAACAGAACTTAATTGTTACGAAAGAAAATTTAGTCTCCACTGGTAAAGTATTTTTCAGACAGTTTTTTAAAGATGGAAAAAGCAGCCCCTCCACTAAAGAAAGGGACTACGTGACTTACATTATACCACAAGACTGTCAGAATTATGAAAAATGCATCAGGCATTCTGAATGCCAATAATAAGCAAAGCAATGTAAAGTTCGCGTGGGATATAGCAGAGGGACTGGCGCAGTGCCTATTGATCTTTGGGTTAGAGTACTGTGGATCTGCTTCAAAGAAACTTTCATGCTCGGCATGTAACATGAGTCTGTCCCTTTAGCTTTTTGACCTGCTTTGAGAGCTCAGCTTTGTCAGAGTTACAACTATAATTGGGTCAGGGGACTCCAGTCCAACCTGCCTGTCCCCAGATGCAGTTACAGGATTGTTTCTAACTTGTCTAGGGAACAAGGGTTAACTGTATTCCTGTAATGTGTCCCGGACATGGGGACATGGATCAGTCCTGTGTGCGATGTGGCTCTTAAGCTGTGCTGTAATTGCATCTTGGAGTTGGGAATCTGGAATCCTTTACAGCTGCAGTGCAGGATTGACCAAAAGCAACCTAAAATTGCTGTATTCAAAAGGAATGACATTTCTTTGCTTTTCCTTGAGAATTCCAAGGAGCTTAAACATTTTATCTACTTAATGTTTATGTTAGCCTGCTTTGAACTGCTCTTTCATACCTTAAATACCACTACAAAAATGCTTACTTTCTTCTTCTCCATATACAGTAAACTAATCAGAACTTCATCTTTATTTATTAGGCTCTTCTGATTTAAAGAGATTGTGAGTTCTATCAGACATCTGGTAGCTGAAAGCCTACCACAGAGACCAGGAGAACTAACAGCCTAATGCTGTTCTTTCCAGCACATCTGTCAGATAGCAGTTCAGGACTGAAGTGACCAATGTAAGGCCACTGGCAGCCTCTGACAAAAAAGTTCCTGCCAAACTCAGGATGCAGAAATGTTTATAGCTACTTGCTAGTGTTCCCTGATGCTGTAATTAAGACTTTGCTCTCGGAATGTGAGAGCAATCACTGTCTTGTGCAAAAGCCTTACACCTCCATCACAGAAGAAGACCATTTGATTAGTATGTTTTGGGATCACGAGTATGATAGACTGAAAGACCTTCCTTATAGAACATTAGGAGACAGAAACACCTCTCATTATATATTTTAAGGATGCATTAAGTGTAGATCACACCCTTATGAATGATCAGCATAAAGACTCAGGTGTTAGTGGTAAACTTTGCTCTCTATATCCTTTCTTCTTATTCCACAGTATGTTGGTGATATATTTCCCGCAATGGAAAAAAGTTTCTCTGACAAAGGGGAAGCTGCTGTTTGCTTGTTGATTTGTTACAAATTCTAAAAAACTGACAGTTAAGGAAAAAAAACAACCACAAATCAAAGAATATTTCTCGAACTAAAATGTCTTACGTATAATTACAGATTCAGGTATATTTTAAGGAAATAGCAGACAGCTTCCCTGAGGGCAGCCTCTGTCTTCAGTTTTGTGAGAAAGATAGGGTACAGCAGCATCCTCCACTAGGGTCAACTCATTTTGAAATGTTGCAGTTTAACAAGGCAGCCAGCAGTACTGAGACTAAATATCTACTTTATGGAAAGTATATTCATTTCTTTCCACAGATGAGGGGCAGAAATACAATGCCAAGCACATGATTACTACTTTCAAGATTTCAGACATGTCCTTCTTTTCACAGTAAATACCAAGACTACACAGTCTTGAAGCTAATGTGTTCCAAAGAGAATTTAACAACTCTTGTGCAATGCAGTGAAAGGTTTTCTGGATGACTTTCACATGATTTTCTGGGGAGCAGCAAAATATCAGACTGCAACTTCCTTTTCCTGATGTTGAGCAAATACTGTTTCCTCACACAAGGTATTTATTCACTATAAGCAATGGTCTGTCAAGGTAAGAAAAGAACAAAGATACAAACAGTACTTCCCACCAACTTTTTGCCATATGAGAGGTTCAGCTTGATGACTTGTATAGTATGTTAGTTTTATTGGTAAACTTATTCCATCAGAAATTATGAGCTTCCATAGTTGAAAGTGAGAAATTCGGTCCTGGTAGTCATGACAAAACAGACCCATGAAAAAGTTCATTTAAGAAAGTTGTCTTGTAAAAGGAAATTTGTGAAAAATATCAGTCCTTAGGATGACCTTAATTAGGACTGTATTGACCCCCAGGAGGAAAATTATTTTAGGTCACAGACTGTATTGAAAATCATCCTGTTCTCAATTCCTTCTGTGCTCAGTCTTTTCCTCTTCTTCTAGTGGAAGAGGCTGCAAGATCCTGAAATGCACAGAAAAGGGCAAGAAAATTAATCTTGCTATTCTCAGGGTATCACAAAATCCTGGAAACTAAACTTTTCACACTCTGGACTGAATTGTCTCTCTCGTTAGCATGTCGTTGTTCTCTGGTCCTACTCCTGAAGCATCCTGCAGAACAAAACAGGATTCTAACAGTTGTCATGACAATTGATATTGAATTTTTTGTGACACACACAATGTTTTCCCCCACCTACACTGTATGGAGTTGAAATCTTGGCTCAAGTAAATGGCAGATTACCTGAAGACATTGACACCTGGTTTTCAATCCAGGATATTACCACAGACTCAGATAACGGGAGAAATATGCTCATGAGGAATACATTCCGTGCAAGCAGCTCGGTGTGCAGCTGCAGCGCAAGCTGCAGGTTGAGCTCTGGGTGGGGGGGAACCCCAGGTAAGAGGCCGTGAGTTGGAATTGACCTTTTGAATAACAAAGGGCACAGGGACCTGTAGCCCAGCCAGGAGACCGGACACTCAGAGACATAGCAGGAGCCAAGGACCCCAAGATTTTCCCATGTTTAAGCTATGCAGGCATAAAAGCCCAGCGATTCCTTTGTTTGGAGTCCCTTCTTGGAGGCACCCAGCTCAACTGGTTATCTTCTTGTTGGACCATGATTAAATTATTTCAAGGATTGAGATGACTGAGACTCTACTATGGAAAAGCTGGGGTTGAGCTGGTGAGGAAACCTGGTCTGACTGTGTGTGTGGGGGGGTGTAGCTACGAAGGAGCTCTGGTCCTAGCTCAGATGGTGTGAGTGACTTCCAGAGTGGCTCTTGCAAGGTCAGACAGGGAAGTTTCCTTAACACTCAATCTCTGACAGAGTTTGCTTTATTACTGCATATTATATTGATGTTTCCCATCCTTAAAGAGGCAGTAATGAGTGCTGCCACTGGCATCATGTAATGCTATTGTAACTTAGAAAGAAGACCACACGATCTGAGTAAAAGGAAAGAACAGTAAAACCGATTGCACTAGAGGAAGTTCAAATGCTGTCTCATTTTTCCACTGTCCTTTCAATCATAAATTTATTCAGTTTTCTCTAAACCTGGTAGATGGAGGTTCACAGCTAATTGGGCCTGAAATTACTTTTTTCTACAATTGATTGAGAGTGCAAACCTGGGAACACAGACTTGAAAACCAGACTGAAGGCCATTTAAAAACTTGGCCCCATGGTGTTAGCTGTTCTGTTGGCTGCCTTTCAGAGTAATTTGAAACCAATCCACTCTTCAGCAATACAGTGGAGGAATTTTCTACCTGGTTATCATAAACAGGACAAGTAAACAGCAGCGTCTAAGAGGGGTTAGAAAGCCTTGTATACTCGAGGTCACAGTCTGGGTGAATGGATTAGCTTACCTCAGCTCCAACAAATCATAGCAACCAGTGGCACAAAAACACATAAGTTTTTGTGCACTGATGGCAGGAAGATGAGGAGCACAGATGAGGAGACTGAAGCCTCTACAGCATCATCAAAACACATGTGTATGGCACAGGGGATGCAGCCACCTTCCTTGAACCTTACTGAGCTGTGAAACTGTGGCAATAAGTCTCAGGGTATTTCAAAGCATTAGAATGTTCGGAGAGGCCCAAAATATTGAGTAGGTCCTTTGTATCTCATTTCATAAATTAGCAGTTTGGTTAATCCTCCCTTCATTTGCAGCATTTGTGAAAACAAAATCAAGCAATAAAAAGCACAACCAGCCAGAAAAAAAGCTGGTTGAAAAATAGTCTTGTTCATATTGATTTGAGCCATCACAGCACTCATGTATGATTGTGTGCACCTTAATTATTTCCTAAAATATTGTGTACCAATGCTGTGCATTGTTAAATGTTTATTTTTTTCCCTCCACATCCTTGCCCTGAGAAAACTTCAAACCTGTACTACAGTTTATAAAGCACTTTCACATTCCTCAAAATGACAGACATTATATATATGCATCACATTATCTTTTCCAACTCAAGTATTCAGAGGAATAAGGTGTTTATGATTCAGATACTTAAAACTGCTTCTGATGTTTGACTCTAATGTAGGGAACCCATCACACCAAGACATCATTTCAGGCTATCACCTCCCAATATGTAAAAGTAAACACAAACTTTACCAGCTTACATACTTTATATAGATAATATAAACCTATGATAGGAGAAATCCTGCCAGTATCACAATTATGCCAGAGGAAGACACTTTAGAAAAAATTCTTACTATACCTTTCAAAACTGAATTATATTTCTGAGGTACTCAGTTTAACTAGAAATAATGGTCTCTCTCACAGTTAAATCCTTTTTAAAAGAAAAAAAAGGAGTGAATTTTCTTTCAGTGACAGAGAAAAACTTTAATACTGGAAGATGGAATAGAAATTTTATCTGAAGTTCAGATTATTTTTAATCCTACACATGCCAAATATTAGCTTCCCTCAGGTAAGAAAATGAAGTATTTACTGGTTATTTTGACATTCAAAATAGGTACTGAGCAGTAGATAACAAATTTTACAAGTTACTACTGGACACACTTCACAATGACTGTATATGAAACATTTAGTGAAAACTATATAGCCTTTATCTTCCTGATGTATTGTAAAGCAAAAAACATTTTGTGTTGTAAGCAAGGTCAGTGAACAACAACAATAATTGTCTTCCATTATATTCAGGCTTCACAGAAAGTTCATGATATGCAAAAGAGAATTAAGTTTCAGTGATAACATATAAGAATTTTTATCTAGCTGAAATTTATAGGGAAGGAAATAACTATACAAACAACACAAACATTTATGTCTTAATATCAATTTCTATATCAGGAAATGAAAATATTATCAAAGCAATTAGACAAAGCTCTTCCAATAAATGCATGTGGCATATGAGGTTGTTATTAGATAATGTATTCCTTTGGATGCCTTGGGTAATTTAAAAAGCATTTTGCCTACTTTTGTTTATCAAACAACTTACAAGAAAGCTAGGAGCAATTTAGTCCTCAACTGTTGAAATCATTAGCCTTCTTTGCAAAATATGTTTTATCTGTTTTTTAAGGCAGGTGTCTCTGCAGACATCCTGATGGCATTTTATTACAGGGATCACATAGTGGGGATGCAAGGAGAGAACAAAGCTTACCGTTGCTGAAAGACTAGGGTGTCTCTAGGAGGTGGCCACATTGACAGAGCATGTGAATCATAAAGATGATGCATGGAATTATGGGCTGCTGGGGGATATCATCTAAAGCCTGTGAAGATCCCTAAACAAAAGAAAAAATATCTTACTGCCCAACAATGCTGCAGTCAATATTTCATGTGGTAACTCTGCTACACTCTTGCAGTGGGAATTGTTTGTACTTCCATTCTATCAGAACAAATGCTCTCAAGATATAGGTGAATATTGAAATATATGGGCCAGGCTGGGCGTCTCCTTACTCCCTGGATCCAAGCTGTGATGTGTATTCCCAACCATAAATTCTCCTATATAATTTTAAAGTCCTTAGAATATGTACTCAAATAAGGGAACATCAGAAGTCTTATGCTGAAAGTAGTTTCCATGTGAAGCTAAGTGATTTTACTACCAAAGGTAGTCCTCATATGTATATTTGAATAAATCCATTTGATGTCTATTCACAGAATCTTTCTTTTAAATGACAACTACCTCCCAAGTTCCTTTGCAGAAGCTGAAACATAAGTACATGCCCTGAATCGAGGAAGTGGCTTCATGCATGAAAATGCAACAGTGCTTAAGTGTAGGGAAACAGCTGGTACAAAATAGACAACATACAGTGAAGTCTTCCAGAGACTGCAGGATTATTGGTTAGGATGATATCAAGATTTTCCTTTCCAAGGAAGGCAGTTATCTTAAATAAACCATTGAGAAATTACGAACAGAAAGAAAAGAGAGGTAATGTAAATATTTTAAAAGAAGCAAGTTCTTAAGTATCACATTCTTGCACACCAGTACCCTCTAAGCCTTAGAGTCCTATCAACTTGCTGATAAAACCAAGATTTTTGCCTCAGTTAGCACTGCAAAGAGCTCCCAGAGTAGAATGAATTCTGCTGTGTCAAATTGCAGGTTTTTTATTACCAGTGGTAATGTAAAAGGCACAAAAAGCAGCTCAATTCCTAGATCCCAAGAGCTATTAGAGTGCAAACAACCAAAAAAAAATCATACTCTGGCTTGTAAACTGCCCAGTTTTGATAAGAAAGTCATTAGCAGTGAATGAAGAGGGCCCTTTACAATGACATTGTTTTATAGTCGCTCCAGAAGCAGACTTTAAGGTCAAAAAGTACTTCACGTCTTCCTGCAGTAGAGACAAAATGCCGTGTTTCAGGAAATCTGGTACAATTTCCTTTACTCTGAAGCTTCATGATTTCCTTTCTAGTTTCCAGGAGATATTTCTTTTTTATGGGGCACTGACATTTTATTCCTATGTCTACATCACTTGTGCTGCTGTTCCATTCTGCTGCTGTAGTCTGGGCTTTTACCTTCTAATACATACCTATACATAATATGTGTGAACATATATATATATATGCAGTTTATATTACTTAATTTTTTTTCAATCTCATTTTCTTCAGTGTCTTCTTACTTTACATTTGTACTTCCTCTCCTGCCTGATTGTAGCTAAGTTTACAATATGCAGTGTCTTTTAAACTCAGGAATTTAAATACAGTTATGAAGTATGAAAATCCATAAAGGATGCAAAGAATGAGAGAGGATCAATGTTTATCTCAACGGTAATGATTTGTGCTACAAGGAGCACTGAATGGGCCTGGAAAACAGCATAACCTCCTATGCCACAGGCAAGTTCTTCACTAATTTGAATATCTACTGAAGAAAGTTTAGGAATAAGATGGAAAATTTCAAGTTTCAGAGTAAGCTGAGAGTTAAAAAAAATTTGTGACTTCATTCTGGCTTTAAGTGCTACCTAAGTGGTATTTTAGTGAATTAGGATAGTCTTCCAACACCTGACACAGCTGCAGATTCTTTGGTCTTTTTTGGATCCTTATCTTCAGTCAGAAAGACTGTCATTCATTAATCATCCTACTTTGTTCCATTGTGACAAATCAGTTTATACAATTTATAAAAAATTCTGTAACTAACTCAGCAAAAAAAACACATTACTAGATAGCTCAATAACAAATGTTCTCATTGTAACATTTCTCTCTCTAAATCTAATTAACCTCCAAAGTGGAAAAAAAAATCTGAAAATTCTCTTTTCAAGGCAAAAATAATACTAATACAAGTGAAAAGGGCAGGAAAAACAGAAGCAGAAAGATGAATGGAACTTTCAACATGTTCTTTGGGTTCCTGGAGCATATAGTCTTGCGAACAAATTGAACCTCAAAGAAATGGAGCCACAGCAAGGAAGTTCAGGTGCATTCCCTGTGAAAAAACTACATCAAGCAAGCAGCAAAGGAGATGTAATGGTCCATGGGTAAGCAGTCCAAGGCTGTTACACATGGCAAGAAGCAAGACAGTTCTACGCAGAGGCTGGGTGTTGTAGAAACTAGTTCACATCCACCAACGTATCAAAACATCACCCTGAAGTGACATTGTCCTTCCCTGCCTGTGCACCAGTCCCAGAACTCATTTCTCCTCAGCTAATCAAAAGATATTATACATGCCTTGGGTATTCCAACAATACTGGTGTGTGTGCCTCAGAGAAACAGGATGAATGACCACTTTTGAGTTAGTTGACAACAATCATACGTGATAGACTTCCCTAAGAGGGATGTAAATCCATGCAGTCTACTAAGAACAGGACTTATTCCAAGGGACTTCTGCTAAGAAAAAATTTATTTCCCAGTATTTATGTATGGTTGTTCTTCCTTAATCTTTGGGTGATATATGCAGAATCAGATACACAAATAAGGATACGGACAGTTATTGGGATTTCCAAAACCATCTAATTAGACATGGCACTCCCATACGTGTGAAAAGGGGCACCTAATTTGTATGCGGCACTATGTTTACCCACAATTTTGTTTAAAGACCTTTTAAGAACTGCTTCATATCAAAATATACTACTAGAAGTCTGAAAACAAGTCAAAGAGATATTTATCAGTAACTTTGTGCTGTGCTGAGCACATTAGTCAGAGGTACACCGAGCACTTCTAGGTCTGCTTGACAAAGCACAATCAGGCAGATTAGTCTGGTGATGCCTTAAGGTTCATAAGTGTATAGATTTTAATGCAGCTTTTAGCACTTTAATCATTTTAGGATAGAGCTTTTAACTAAATACTTTTGTACCAAATTCCAAAAGATTGTTTTATGTTTCTTGTCAAGGATTTCAATGGACAGATTTTTTAGCAAGCTAAAAGACATCTAGTCTGTAGAGAGTGTACCACAACAAGATATATCCAGCACACTCCCTGATATAGCTTTAGTCAAAGCTATTCAGAAGGCCCAGAGTCCTTGAATTTCTTCCAAGCAGGACAGAAGACCTGAGGAAGACAAAGAATGGGAGGAAACAGTGGTTGTGGGAGAACATCCACCCAATTCGGGGAGCTGGGCCTAAGGGCATGCCTGAGGGAGGTCCTGGCTACAGACAATTTTTGGGATGAGTGTGTCCCACTAGATATGATAATTAGCTAGTATTATAAAATTGTAAAAGCTATCCTGTATGCGTGTGCTTAATGTATTTTTTGCACCTTAAAGTGCTATAGTTAAAGACCTGCTCTCTACCTTACTATAATAAAATTGTCCAGAGAATTTTTTCTTTGATTTTAGGCAACACTGGTACCAGAATTTTGGCTTTTGCCACATCATCTGTCTACAAAGGCAGAAGACACCAAACTATGATATGGCAAACAGACAAATGTTTCCAAACTCTCCATTGTTTCATTTATCACAGCAAGCAGAATGCCAAATTCAGTTCTTCACAGACCTCAAACAACAGAATTAAGGTCATGAATTTTTGTTAATTGGATGACTACTGGGTTCATTAAAAACACATATTGAGTAACACACAAATTTTCACAGTAGGAATCATAGTTGTAGCTGATTCTACTGGAAATTAAAAATTGGCAGTACTCTGCATCTCACATGCCAGTTAGGACATTCACACCCAATTAGAGCTGTGTTATTTATACAGCTATAATTATCAATTTATCTGTATTTCAGTCTTAAATTCTGAATTAGATTAGCATATCTAAACTCTGTGTGTCTTGAAGAGAGTTTTCCACGTAGAAGTTCCCAGTTGCATTTCCCCAGGAGGCATATTAATTACATACACAGGAAAATATTACACAAAATTCAGCTTTAGGATCCTAAAGTCAACATTCTAATTTGTTCCCCTCCTGGCTCAATAACATGCCTTAGGATTATGATTAGCTGTTTTGCAGGTGCAGTATTGGAGGGAAGGAGAGAACGAAAATTACTCCATCCCTATTTGACCAGCCTGGATAGCAGATGGGGCCGCCACTGAGTTTGTTTCCCCTCTTTCCATAAACTGTTCACCAATGCAGGGGCTGGAATAAACCCAACACAAGTCAGTGGAGATGACTCTTCGTCCACGATGTTGTGGATATTGTTGTCTTTCTCTGTCCCACTGAAGTCTCCAGAGGAACATGCTGGTGGTACCTAAACACTTGGTCTGTCCTTGGCTGATTTCTGTGGTCATTATAAGTGGGCATCACAGCAACAAGCATGTGAATGATCCTTTGCCTCTACAGGGAGATGTCACCAATAGTTGTGACAGCTGCAGGATACAGCCAGATACAGCATTTTTGGTGAATGCTATGGTACCCAAAAATGTGACTTCAGCTGACTTAAATAATAAAAATAATAATTTTATGTTAAACGCATTGTCAGTCTTGGCTCAGATTTTTTTCTCCATGATCAGGTTCCCAAACTAGTGAAGAGAAGGAGAGGCAGGATACTGCTGTCACTCCAGCTGCAGGAGAGGGGCACTGTGCCAGGGTACACAACACACATTCCCAGTGTCTCCTTGGGAGTGAGGGTGGTGCTCAAAAAAGGCTCTAACCATTTGGCTCTCTTACAAATTCTAGAGATTAAATGCTTCAAGCAAGCAAAGTTACACTTTCTAATCAATGTGAAAACTGAAGTAACCAAGGTTATCATTTTCCAGGATCCCTTAGTCACAAGAACTCCAACTTAATCCCTTGCTTCTTGTTTATTCAGAGCAGTATGTTCTCATTTAAGATTCGAAACAGACCACAGGGTAAATGTTTTTATTATTACTATTTCATTATTAAGTATCTTTCGTGTGTATCAGAAAAGGCCTTTTTGATTAATTCAAGAATATACAACACTAAAACATTTACACGTTTGAAAACATTTCTTTTGCTGGTATTAGAAAAGCAAGAAATTGAAAGGAAGAAAGAAAACCACACATTGATTTTCAAAACAGTCTTTGACCATAGGTCAACTAGACAGTATATTTGCACTGTTTACTTTTCTGTCTCATTAGCAGCTTTCAAAGGTACGAAGAGCAAAGGCTAGCTGTGAGCCTGAGCTGCAAAATCCCACCAGTGCTAGTGCCTTTGACTTCAAAGTTTAGTTATTTTCAACAAACTTTTTGGCAAACCCTCTAAACTTGCTAGCATGTGTGTGTTGCTACTTTTCATCTGCCTCCAGAAGCCAGGTTTAGTTGGAAAAGGTGCCAGGTAACAGTTATACAATGAATCAAGCTTTAAAATGGAGGGAAGGGGGTGGTAAATAGGGGGGACATGTAGAGATAGTACTTATACCTTTATCTTAACAGATTTCAATATTAGATGAATGCAACTTTCTGTTTCTATATCTTTGTCACACGGTTAACAAGGGAAGAGAAAAAAATATTGCAGAAGACACATGATCTGACAGACAGGTGCATTTAAACAATTCTTTACCTCCAGATTTTTCTCACCTGCACTCCACTGTCTATTCCTAGTGCTGTCACCATGTATTTGTTGTCATTCAGATATCTAACATGGGAGCCATCCAGCTGTACTTCTCCTCCCTCTACTTACTTAATCATTCCAGTCTCATAAATGTTACAGACTTTGTGTGTGTGTGCTCTGCTGATGAAAGTCACAGATACACCACTGTAAATCTGCAAAAGTCACAATATAATGAAGCATCCAGGAAAAAAAAAGAATGTTTTCTGGCAGAGAACTCAAAAGCAGCAAAGCTGTACTACACTCATCCCTAGATCATCAAAAAGCCTAAGTAACTTCTATCTGGATCTGAAGCCCAGCTGAAAAAAATCCTCAGAGATGGAATGATCTTAAAAGCAAGGAAACAGAGAATATCTAGAAAAAATGAGGCTGATAATGTGTGTGTATTAGATTGGTTTGTTAGGAAAGACCTATCTGAAACTGGTTGATTACTAGAATCAACCTTCTATTCTAAAACACTCAAGTGGATTTTTTCCTTTTTATCACATTTTATAAATAGTGTGGGTTTTTTGTAAGGTTGATTGATAATTAGAAATATAGTTTAACTATAAATATATAAATAAATGTTATCAATAAGTGGTTTTATGATCTTTTTTTATATTGAGATATATATATCAATTTTATAGTTTATATTCACTGGGCAGGCAAGTGATTAAAACTATACTATGCAGAGAATCCATCATGCAACAATAACTTGGGCATGTTTGCAGAAGAAATTAGTATATCAAAGGCACAGCTAATACTTTCAATAGGATCAGAATCACCCTCTGAGGAATGCAGTTGCAGAAGCATGGTTTGTTTTATTTAGTTACACCATAACAAAGTCTGTTTAATCACCAACCTGATATTTTCATTTGCACATGGGAATCCACTAGAAGTATGCAGTAGTGAATCAGTAAAGGATTCCCACTTGTCAAGAATTTATGTTTTTTTGTTGTAGACATGCGCTTTTGTTTTTCTTAGTGGTTTAAGAGTGGAATCAGGACTTATTCATTGGAATAATATCTCACTCGTCAAGCAGACCCTCAGAAATCAATACAACTGCTCTGAAAGTAAGTCTCTATATTACATTTGATGTATGGCTTTCCTAGCACATCAGTAAATATTTTAGGAACATAACCATGGGCAGGTATGAGTTGGCAGAGCTTCACTAATTCAGTAGATTTCAACAGAACTTCAACTTACATCAGCTGATAAGCAGAGCAAGAATATTTAACTAAGTGTATAGAACAATAGAAGAAAAATCCTTTCCCTATCTCTTACAGAGAGAGCATGTGGTTTGCATTAGGCCAGCATCCTGTTCCATTAGGCATTCAAGCAGGCCACTGCACCGGTCCAAGTCCAAAGAAATGCTGTGATTTTCCAATAGCAAATATCAACTTGTGTTAAATGAAGATAAGCAGTGAAACTCCGAAGATAACTTTCTAATGTTTTTGTCTTCCAGTAACATTCCAAAAGTATTGATTTTTGCCTTTGGAATAAAAAGAAAGATTAATGACGCTGCAAGAAGAGGACAAATGCAGACGTGTCCTCATGAGATTATGTCACAGAACTATTTGTCTGATAGAAAGGAACAAAAAATTATTTAATACTTATTATTTTCTCTAGAAACTTATCTCTTTTCTTGAGGGTCATTTTATCTCTTTATCAAAAAAACTGACTGTAAGTTTGTGGTTTGATACAGATGCTGAGAAACTGTTTTCTTTCACTACACACATGCACAAACATACACACAGAGTAGATTACAAAGGCATTTTCAGTTCTATAATGCATTTTAGTTTATGAAATAGAAAAGGGTTTTTTTCCCCAGTTAATAAAACCTTATTCACAAGATCTGCAGCTTTCTCCCATGCACTGACAATGTATAGACACTGCTATAAGCAGTGGTGAGTCTGTTCTTTTAGAGCTTGTTTTGTTATTATAACAGAGTATTATGCTTTTATATGTCATCTTCCAGGCAATTAATATTTATATTAGCCATGCATCATGCTTATTTGTTTTTCTTAGCATTAAAATGGGAATTAATTAACTAATTTTAACTCAACCAAGAATTCACATTTTTAATTTTTATTTTGCAGCAATATCTACCTTGTGTTTTCAATTCTGCGAGTTAGGTTTTTCTTTTTGCTTGGCAGGCAAACTCTCTGCACTTTGCTGTTCTACTGAGAATACAGCTTTTCAGTGGGTGTGCTTACTTAATTACCTTCACTGAGTTTTTCCTTCCGTTTCATCAGATGTCCATACAACTTATGTGTGCTTTAAAATAATAATAAAATGTTCATAATACAACATAAATAGTATGCCCATAGATTTTCTTCCCTTTGGAAAATAATTATTCTGCTCAAGCTATCTAATGTACCCAAATCACAAACCCCCTCTCTGACTGTCCATCAAAAAACTGTAGATCAATTCATAGCACTCCTCACAGGTCCTCCGTATGCAAACCTTAGATGTACCTGCATGCCAAAGCTCAGAATATTATTACTTCTGTCTCATTTTATAATTAAAGGAGAATGACAGTCACTTACAGAAGGGTTAGGGATAGGCTGTATCCCCTGCTGGCTTTGACCATATGTCTCCACTAACTATACAGACACTGGAGGCATAGGTTACACAACCACACACTTGTAAAGGACTTCAGAGATTATTCAGCTTACCTAATTACACTTTTAGTTGCAAAATTTTGGAGAAGAAAATAAATCTATGAAACATCTTGTATTTTTTAACTTACAGGGGGAAAAAGTTAGTAAAACTTTTGCCTGCTATAAATATTGTGATTTTTTTCAGTTTACTCATGTTCAATAGGATGGATTTGTATGAGTTTTGCTGTTTTATTGCAAGCATTTCACCTACCAGTTTTTCATGTTTTAAAGACTATAGGATATTGATCAACAGAGTTTCTTTCCCTAATGCACAAACAACTATATCAGTGTCAGCACAGGTAGAGCACAGAATCACAATATATTCTGAGCTGGAAGGGACTGACAAGAATCCTCAAGTCCAGCTCTTAAGTGAATGGCCCATATGGAGATCAAACCCATGACCTTGGTGTTATCAACACCAAGCTCTGACCAACTGAGCTATCTCAGGGTCATGTTTATGTAAGCTTTTCTAAAAGACCTCCAGGCACAATGCTCTTATTGTCACCAGAGATTCTAATCCATTGGCTTGTTATTCTAAATGTTGAGAGTTTTGTTCCAATATCTAACCTGAATCCTGCTCACTGAAATCCAGTTATCTTCTATTTATCTGTCAGTTTATTCATTTGTCATTTGGGGTCTGTCTTAATAGAGCTGCTATGCAAATTATCTAAGTACTTTTTGCCTTCTGCATTCAAGGGAATGACATTTTCCCTGTCCTCACTTTTTACTAATGTCACAAGCCACTTACTATAGTTGATTTTTTTGGTAGAAAATTATGGGAAAACATTTAAATATTTAGTTTTTCAGCATCATCTCACAGGAGGAACATAAAGAACAATATACTGGCCAGACCATAGCATTTGTGTGACAAGTGGCCAACTGCAGCTGCTTAGGAAAATGATAAAGCAAGTAGAAATCATATTTCTGTTAATATCTCTCCCTCAACCTCCAGAAAACTACTCAGAAACATGCAGTGTCAAGAACTATATATCTGCCTTTTTGTTTAATGAGGTTTTCTGGATTATATTTCAAGCCATTGTCCTAGGACAGTGAGTCTCAGGATTTATATACATAGTCTAAGTAAAACATTTCTTTTCCATCTAACCATATTTGTGGCCCAGTTGATGTATTATAGAAAAAGTAATTTTAAATTGACCTGCCTAGTGCATTCATGGGTTCGTACATTTCTACTACCCGCCTCTCATTCATCTCCCTGTTTCTCTCCCCAAAAAAGAGGTGACAGGTGAGCCTGGGTTCAGGGTTGTACACACCAGCAGGGGCGAGCAGAGGAAGGCCACTGGCCATGGCCCCACAGCATGGAGTCCCTGGGGCACAGGGAAGCCCCAGTGGAGTCTCTCATAGCCCTGTCTCAAGGGGCAGAGGTTTTCAGACAGAGAAAACGAAGCAAATACACTTAACCTATTTATTGGAACAAGAATTTTACTGAGTAGAGCATTAAAAATCAACTTCCTTTTTTATAACACTTTTCTGTAAATGTAAACTTTCACCCGTTTCAAGGCTTCTGTAAACATAAGAAGTTGTGATCCTTATTTCTGATTTCTACCTTCTGCTTGCAAAAATATGTGCAGATTTCCTAGAAATGTCAGTGTAATTGCCTAAATAAAATTAACTAGATTTCAAGATTCCCACTGCAGGACAGTGATCAAAATAACATGATTAGTTTTGTGAGCTTGTAAGAAATAGCTAAGTCTTTATTGGTGCCTTATATTCTCAGCTAGTAGTTCCTTAGAAACTAAAATAATATTCCCTGCAGAAAAAGACAGAAATTCGAAAACTATATGTCTAGCTGGTATTTATTTGCCTGAGGTGCAAAACATAAATCAAATTTTCCAGGACTTTGACATTTTTATGTATTTATGCTATATCTTGAGCTAACAGCTTAACCCAGGTTTAGTTGTGTTTCACAAAGCATTTCATGCATAATGCAATACATGCAACCTTTTTTGAAAAGGGTATACTCCCCTGTGTTAGCACAGAGAATTGGCATCTCCTGGCAATTTACTGGGATAATGTACCATTAGGGTCTACATTTTCAGCACCCAAACATAGATATAATTATATATCAATGTTTTAAGATCATCATAGTTAGCAAATGATGAAGAATATCCTAATTTTGGAAATGAAGAGGTTTTTAGTATAGCTGTACTATCTTACGATTTTTTTACAATTAAAAAGTCATACTATATAAATACGATGCATGAGACAATGTTACTTTCTTTAAACTAGCCAATTCTTTCTCTCTCCATGTGCAGCAGAACAGAGCTCTCAGCAAAATATTTTGCCCAGCTTCTATTTCTAAAATCATTCTCTCTCCACAGACGAATGAGTTGCTGGAATTAAAAGCACACCAAGAGGAGGTGAAAAGGTATGATATGTTGCAGCATCAGTTTCTTAGGTTCCATACTGCCTGGTATTTCTAGGTACTCTAAATTGTAACAGGGTTTTAGGGATCAAGAAACAAAATCAGAAAGCCATAATTTCCATCACCCTTCCCAATCGATCCAGACATATTTGTCCTTCCTCAAGTAGATACAGAAGGGATAAGATACAGATAAATCTCTGCACATGCTGTGTGCAATATGATTTTCAAAATCTTTCTACAAAATCTGTACAAAATACGTGTAAATTTTGTAGACATTCCAAAGTACAAGTACTTAATTGAAACTCATTATGACTAATAAAAAATTTCTACCAGCAAGAATTACTTCAAAAGCAAAAATTATTTCACTTTCATTTCCAAGTTTTCTTGGATGTTTCACCTTCATCTTTCTTTGAACTTTGCACACTGAAAATCACACTACATGGCCATTATTCTTTCAAAGTATCAGTATCACTGTAAGTCAGTGTCATTTCCTTTGGACTGAGTACATCTTGAGAGATTTTTCTCTTTAATCTTGAAATAGTCATATTTGCTCTTTTTTTAAAAGTAAAAAACCTCCCTTCATTCAACTTTACTACTGCAAAGGTATATCAGGCCTTCTGTTTGAACACTCTGGACCTGATCACCAACAGGAAATGAGACAGACTGAAATATTCCTTTACTTGCTCCTTTTGTGCTACCAAAGCTGCTAGAAGAACTGATTCCAGTTTTACCATATTGTGAATCAGCTTTAATGTGTTGTGTGGTGATTTAATTGTTTCACAGTGCGACTCACTTGAAATGGGATCTCATCTTATAGCCAATTTATCAATGTGAAGATGTGTTTGGTGCTGAAAATGCTGCTAACAGCTTTCTTGTCTTTAGGTGCTTCCAGATTAGTATTACAATTTTCTTTTGACTGCATATTCGACTTCTATTAAAATAAATTGAAAGGCTACACAGTGAGCAAAAAAATAAACATAAAAGCACATATTCAAAACAAGATTAAGACAATTAAATGAGAATACTAAGGAATAAGACAAAATAGCCCAAGAATTGGCAAGCAACTACCTTCTGAGGTATTTCTCTCCTCTTCCTTCCCCAGACGTGAAACTAATGGATAAGGTCTACAGTATGTTGAGACATGTCATCCTCAGCTTTGACACACTGAAGACTTCAGTTCACAGTGGTTCTCTCCCAGGATCTGAAAGAAGGTTGTTACCAAAGGAGACAGAAGGCAGCCTCCTATGTCACACACACTGGGATTATCTTAAAAAGTTGACCTTGATCTACTATTCTAAAATCAAAAAGAATGCCAGTTCCCCACGATAAATATTCTTATATAGCAAGCAGATCTGGATCTATAATTGTGTTTAGATCAATATGTTTGGTTTTTTTCTTAATATCAGGGATATTAGCAGGCAGTTATTATGATGAACTACATATTAACTGGGTGGAAAGAGGGTAAATCCTGCAACTGCAGGAATGTTTATACATTCAGCTTAAGTGATTTATTAGGCCATGTGAGATAAGTCCATTAAGGGTCTACATCATGTTCATTAGAAGTCTGAAGTTTGAAGGAGTGGAGGAGAAGGCACAGTATCTGAGTCCAGCATGAGGCCAGCTGACAAGACCATGGGTGACTCCAGCCCAGTCCAGGTGCAGTCAAAGTGCTGCCAGCTGAATTACTTTTGAACATCATCTAATCATCTGCATCTGCTTTCGGTCTCATATGTCATCTTATGAGAAGTTTTAAGACTGTATTCATATTCACGTTAGATCGCAGAATTCACACTTCCTCTAAAATAGACCTGAACAGTGTGCATAGAGCAAAAAGCACAGAGTAAAATTCATCCCTATGGAATTCTATTTCTTTAATGAAGGGATTTATTTAGCCCAGAGGGTAAGGTTCTGACCTAAGAGATGCATTCAGACATCAACAGGAAGATTATCTGGGTATATTATTCTGATGTTCAGTGTTAAAAGATACTATGTACGTATAAAAGCAGTTAAAGTAGGTGGTTTTCTCCTCCATTATGTATAAATTGAAGGGTGATAGGTAGAAATTGAAAGGAATGTTTCACATACGTCTTGCAGATGAAAATTACAATGAGACAAACATTGAACTTGGGTTTAAAATTCCCACTGCTTCCTTTCCAGGATATGCTGCTGTTACTGGTTGCACATCCCTGGTAATATTTTTGACTGTATTTCAGACTGTTCCACTTTCAGGTAATATAAAGGCTTGCCTCATATGGACGTAGATATTAGCAACTCTAACAAACCTTTCATTAAAAGGAAATATCTAAAAATTTTAAATGCAATTAATAACTATATCGTGTTACTTCTGGTAGGGCCTTCCGACTTTCCAAGATATACATTGTTTCAGTTAGGAATATATATTTCATATTTTACCTAATTATCAAATCTTCCCTGTGAATTTTTCAACAATATTTTGCATGACTTCTACAGTACAGTTTAAAAATTGTGAAATTAATACAATTTTTAAACTACTTTTACATTTTTCAGAGAATTATGTAACAGTTCAATTTTCCATTACATGTCTGCCTATGCTTACTATATCAGGATTCCCTGGCTTACTTACACATTTTCATAATCTCTTAATGACATTGGATAACAAGGATAATCCAAAAATACATTTGCAGGCTAAATAGTTGCACATCTTCTATTTTGTTTCAAATGTGTGTGCTGGTTTAAAAGTTAACCAGCAGGGAAAATGAACTCAACTCAAAAGAGAGATTATAAGTCAGAATAACAATTTAATAAAATAATACAATAAGTACAATTATACAGACAAACAATTGGTTTTAACCCACAAAACCCAAATGTATAACCCAGCACCCTGGGGCATGAACAAAGTGGTGTTCCTTGGGTCCCCCTGAGTCCAAAGTAAGGGAGAGGGGAAAAACCTGCTGGTGGGAGAGCTGTTGCAGTCTGGTCAAAAGTGGTGATTGCAGTCCAGTTGAGGGTGGTGGTCTCAGTCTGGTTGAGAGCGGTGAGCTGCAGTCTTCCTCTGGATCCCAAGAGTGGTAAAAAGGTTCCAAAACTCCCAGTTTATATATTCTCCAGTTCAGGCAGGAATGCTCAGTCCTTCCCTCAGGGCGGGGAATTCCACAAAAGGGTGTGAGGACAGGAACATCTTCCTATCTCGCGGGCCTCTTAACGCCTAGTTTATAGCCTGAGGAGTCAGGCTGCTCTGGGCAGATGGTGTAAATGCTCTATTGATAACAGTTTCTGGGAAATGGCATGGAAGGCTATAGAATACACAGGTTTGGGTTACACCCATCCAGTGATGAATTGGTCCCAGCTGTTCTAACTAGGATAATGTGTTAATTACTAATGTCTATGTGAAATATTTCCATTTGGATTATAATAACTACTCTCCTGCAAATACTACTCATTAGGTATTAATGTGGCCATATCCTTTCATTTGACTCAAACATCAGGCTTTCATACTAAGTCTAAAACTAAAAAACTGCCATAACTCTGCTTCACCAACTTTTTCTCTATCTGACTTGGCAATAGTTGAACATATACACCTAAAAAATCCTAAAGGATGTTGACTGCTTCCCGAGAAGCAGATGGTTTTGTGGCTAAGGCTGCAAGTGAGCTCCTAGTTATCCATTTAGTGGTACCTTATCACAGATGGTTTTTTGGGTGAAGCTTTTGGAGCAAGAACTGTGCCAGACAGGAAGGATCGATTTCAGAAGAAATATGTAAGATGGCAGTAACTATAACCTATATCATGTATCATTAATCTGTATGATTCTAAAGAGCTCATCTGTCAAATCTCAGTTGCCAAATCCGGTCTACAGATCTCAGGTAATACAGAATCAGGGAGACTGGCAGCACATCTTATCAGTTTCAACTGGGAAATAGGCAGAAAAATACTTTGCAGGAATTTAATCCTTTGGGGAAAAGTAAGTAGGTACGGGAAGAAGTCAGACAAATGTTTATATATATCTTTTAAAAACTAGACTATTGAAACTCCAGCATAGCTGTTCATTCCTACTTCAGTTCTGTAGGTGGGCTCATGAAAAATTCCATATAATAATCCCATAGACAGAAAGAAGTCAAGAGGTATGTATACATCTATTTATTTATTTCTATATATATTTATTATACCCTATATTCATTCACTTTTTCCTACACTTACATATCACGCAGCTAAAAAGCAGGTTAAACTAGCACTTCAGCAAGTAAATTATTTGAGGATTAGCTCTTTGCTGATTTACACTGGCTCTATACCTAAAAGTTTTGTCACCATAACTACTAGAAATGTGGAAAACCAAAGCCAAACTACCTTTACCAATGTATTCATGTCAGTGAAGATCTTAAATTACACGCATACTAGTAATTCATTTCATTTATGCTATATAAGAATAAGACTTATTTGTCAGAACATCTTGCTATTTCAATATTCCCTAAAGATATTTAGCTCAATGGCATAGTAACAGAGAAAAAAATGCTTAAGATGAAGACAAGTGACTGACATGAGTCACTAAGATGGAGAACACCTCATTCACCTCCTCACCAGCACCTGGCCTAGTAAAGCTTGTTATTTCCCCTTTTTTTTATTTTTTTATTTAAAACTTTATTTAAATTTAAAACTTTAAAGCCAGTATGGACTCCTTAAATATGACCTTCTCTGATTGCTCAAGCTATTAGACCACTGCCCTGGAAATTAATTTCATTTTCAGAGTTTAAAGCCCCTTAAGCAGTTCAGTGAAAGTTGGAGCAATCAGTTCACAAGACTTTCAGTCTAAATCTGCCACACAGCATCACAGGACTCTTCTACTGAAGGATCTCTTCATACCTAGACTCGTGAAGCTACATGATACATAATCCAGAGTATCATATCTATGTCATGACATAGCCTGAAGGAAAATATGTTTCATAATTTCAGTTAAAGCTGAACTATTTTGCAACCACCAACACTTCAGGCATTTGTTGAGTGAACAGAAGGCTCCAGTCTAAGGTTAAATACTTATCTGGACAGATATTAAATACTAACATAACATGTACATATAGCCCAGAAAAACAGATTTGAAACCCCATTTTTGCCCCCAGCCAGCAAATGGCCTCCAGTTGCCCTCCTTCTGCTCCAGATCTCAAACACAGTGTCCAATGTCCACCTTTGCCTATACATTTGGCTATTCAGGTGTCTGATTTGTCTCATCTTACTTGTTACCTCTGGATACTACTCAGCCACTCTGACTACTATCTTGATTATACCATATTAATGCTGAATATTAATTGCATAGCAATTTGCATATCCCAGTCATTCACAGGTATTTAGATAGGAGTAGCTAAGAGTTTTGGGGGGAGTCTGCTACACCTAGTCATCCCTTTTAGGAATTGTCATTCAGCACCATTTTCAAATGCTTAATTTTGAGAAATGGTTTGATCATGTCATTTCCTCTCTGTTAGAAGATAATACAGTCCTATTCTCCGAATTAAAATTTTGTGTTCTATGGCACAGCCTTTCCAATGTGCTTCCTTCTGATTTGATAACTGCTCCTCATTCAAGCTATAATTGATAGGTATGTGACAGTAAAATATCTATCCAATGAAAAGCCATGATAGAAGCTAAAATGGCATACCAATTTGGCACACAACACATAACACATAACATATTGAGTAGTTAAAATCTGGTCATTCGTTCCTATGACAGTTTGTAGTAGGGACACAAACTGACATGGCATGAATCTGTTCTCTTCACAAATCTTTTTTTTATGGAAAAGAGCATAATGAAAATTGTAAAAGGTATTGCACTAGCTTAAATCAAGCCCATGGCAGAATAATGTACTTAAACCTGTGGCCTTCTGAAGCACAGTAGGAAATGTAATTTAAATTGCAATCAATTCCTCGGCTAAGACTTTTATATGTATGGGAAATATATATGTTTCTCATATAAAAGAAACATGATTATGCAACCACAGAACCACATAATCATATGAAATTCAGCTGCGAGAAACCTTCTGTCACATATTTTATCATGTAATTCCCTTCAGTTTAGTTTCTGGCATAAAACTGGTGTTCTCCAAATGAATATACTGCTAGCATATTTAAGAAACACCATATTTGCATAAACTGTACATGGGGATACAATAACTTTGTTTAGGTTGAGACAATCACTGCTTTGACTGATTAGGTTCCATAATTAGAAAAGAACAAAGCAGATTCCTCTGTTGCATGGATTTATTTTTCTTTTTAATACTCCTTGGGAGCAGATCAAGAAAAACTTTCAGATGAGTATTTTAGTGTTTGTACATCAGAACCTCTTACTCAGTAAATAAGCTGGCCCATAACAGCAAGTTTTCACTCAGTGGTAATGAAACCTTGATACAGATATTTGTTTTGTGTCCAATTCATACCAGCCAGTCTCAAGTCCCATGAAAATAACCTGAAAATGTGTCATGACTCCCTACATATCACAAAAGCATGCAAAAGAGTCCCAAAACTCCGGCGTTGTTCCTGCTGTTGTAGGAATTCAGAGCATGAAACGCAGTTAAAGCTGATGAAGAGGTATAACTATTGTCTCATTATTGCATAGAATCTTCCAAGAAAAACATAATGAGACTTTTTTCAACAGCAAATTCCTAAGGACAAACTTTATTCTTCAAGGATCTAATGAGACTTTATAGGAGAAATAAATGAGATATTTAGGTAAGAATTCACTCATACAACTTACAGGCAGCTCAAAGGTGCAGTATAACTGTAACACACATGACAAAATGGGACCTGGTGACCCTTCTCACTCTGAGTTAAGGTTCTGAACTAAGGACTTGTCACTCCAGCCAGCACCTAAGTACCGCACAGCTGCTTGCTGTCTCACCCACCCCTGTTGGTGGGATGGGGAGGAGAATCAGAAAAAAAGTAAAATTCATGAGTTGAGTTAACAACACTTTAACAATTGGAACAAATTTGTGTACTAATACTAATGATGATAATAAAAAAAAATTGCAATGGGAAGGACCGTGCTGGTTTGGGCTGGGGTAGAGTTAATTTTCTTCACAGTACCTGTCATGGGGCTATATTTTGGATTTGTACAGAAAACAGAATTGATAATATAGAGATGTTTTTTGTTATTGCTGAGCAGTGCTTGCACAGTGTCAAGGACTATTCAGCTCCTCGCCCTGCCCCATCATCAAGGAGGCTGAGGATGCATAGGGAGTTGGGAAGGGACACAGCTAGGAGAGCTGACCTCAACTCATCCAAGGTATATTCCATACATGAGGGCATCACGCTCAGCACATAAAGCAAGGGAAAGTAAGAGGAATGAGGGGACATTTGGAATGATGGTGTTAGTCTTTCCAAGTCACCATTACACATGACGGAGCTCTGCTTTCCTGGAGATGGCTGAATATCTGCCTGCCCATGGGAAGTGGTGAATCCATTCCTTGTTTTGCTTTGCTTGCATGTGTGACTTTTGCTTGTCCTATGAAACTGACTGTCTCTCAATCAACAAGTTTTCTCACTTTTTAGCTTTCAATTCTCTCCCCTATCCTGCAGATGGGGGATTGAGTGAGCGGCTGCATGGGGCTTGGTTGCTGACTGGGGTTAAACTATGGGGGAGGGGGAGAGAGACAGAGACTGAGATTGGAATACAACCTGAGAGGAACAAGGGACACAAAACACAATTGCTTACCACCTGCTGACCACTGACCAGCCTGTCCCCAGGCAACAATTACTGGTACCCAGTCAATCCCCCTCATGCTGACTGACCATGACATAGAGGCATGGAACATCCCTTTGGCCAGTTTGGATCAGCTGTTCCAGCTACTCTCTCTCCTGTCTTCTTGTGCACTTCCTTACTGGCAGAGCATGGGACACTGAAAAGTCCTTGGCTGAGGGCAAGCACTACTTAGCAACACCTAAAATATCACTGCATTATCAACATTATTCTCATTCTAAATTCAAAACACACTACTGCACCAGCTACTAAGAAGAAAACTAATTCTATCCCAGTTTAAACCAGAAAACACTGAACATACTCCTTCAGCGCATTGCAATACCCTCATACACAGTTGCTCTTACATTCCTCTCTCCACTGCACTGCAGTCCACTGCACACATTCTAGCAACCTCTAAAGTGCATAAAGTATCTAATTAATGTAACCAAAGATGGGTGGAAAGGTTTAGTGCTTTCTCCATCTGCTCCATGGTCATTAATGGTCTTAAACCTTGTTCAAGCAAATACTCACTGCTGCTGGTCTAAGGGACAGCTCATCAAGCACTGTAGAATAAACAGAAAATCACAAAGTCGAGGCAGATGCATGAAGGAGAAGTGAAGTTTGAGACATCGTAGAATGTAAAGCTGTTTGCATTCATGAAGTGACACATGCATTGCATTCTGTTATTAATCCGAAATCTTTAATCATTGACAAATGTATTCCCAAAGCACTTCTGGGAAGATCTGGAGAATCTCTTTCCCTCTTCAGAATTTCTGTTTGATTTTATGAGCACTGTTTCTGTCTTATAACATTCTTTTGTCATATACAAGCTTTTTCTTTTTTTTTTTTTGGTACTTATAAAGTGGACCTTGCTCTGTAAAACCTAGTCCTTCTTTTTACAATATTACACTCCTTAGGGCATTAGCAGCTCACAGGATTAAATTAAATGCTGCAGCTGTCCAGTTGAAATGACTCAGTAGCGTGACCGGTCAGCAGCTAGGTACAAGGCTAATGAGGTGTCTGTAATCCATTGAAAGACTAAAAAATGCCTACAGATTACAGTTGTGGTATTGTACAATGAAAAACCAAAAATAGTCAAACACAGCGTAAAGTTGTATAGCAGGAACTGAACATATGGTGCTGCTAATGACAAGAATCTGAGAACATGCTTAAACTATGGACAAAGTAATTAAGTGAAAATGAATTACAAACACAGGATAATCAATTAGAAGATGAAGATGAAATCCAAAGCATAAGGCAGACTAATAGCTTTGGACCATGATTATTGAATAGTTGGACTCCACCAAGTGTTGTCAGATCATGAATACGAAGCATCAGGTTTACTACTTTCTGTACTTAAATATGCACAATAAATACAGCGTCAGGTCAAACTGTGCGGAAAGGCTGATCAAGTTTTGTCCCTTCAAGAGCTGAGACTGAGAACATATCCTCATACAACGAGTAGTTATACCCTCAAATAAGGGTCGAAGTATTAACAAAGCCAATATTCCCCATATGCTGGCTAGCACAGTAGCTCTTGCAAGAGACAGGTGCCAGAAGGAACAGCCAATGGTCAGAACTGTAAAAACTTCACTTCATGGTTCGAATCGTCTGTGGCCAGACTGCAGGTTATTAGAAATTAATTCATTTGCATGACGGTAATCTGATTGCTTGATGTGATTAATGACATTTGAAGAACATGGCAGAAGACATTAGGGTGCATAATCAAGAAGATAAAAGCCATATGGGATATAGTAATTGGGAAGAAACAGTGTTGCTTGTGACTGAAAGGAAACCAAGAACACCACAATTAGCACTGCTTAAATCATATATATGAGATCTTAAAAATGTGCCATAAAACATTCCTTGGAAATATGACAGCTATAAAGGTCCCTAAAAGAGACATTAGCAGATGCCATTGGCCAAAGATCGATGCACCCTATTGTTCCTTCAGTAATCCTTAATGACTGACAACACTGTCTGTGAACTTTAATTGCTCAAATTATTTCAATAACCATTAGTAGTCTAGTGATATATTCAAGCACAATGACAACAGTTTGTTTCTGACTCCGTAATCTAGGAGCCTTTAAAAATTGAAAATTTTTAAATTGCAAATTGAAAACTCCTGGGTTTAATGATCTAAACTGATGGACAGTGGCAAAAAGACAAGATCTCATATCAACATCTACTTGCAGATCATAATATCACCACTTCTACAACTATAAACCTATTTTGAAAATTAAACATGCCAGGATTTAGGTATCAAAGATCACACCTCCAAAACAACTCCTCGCATAAAAAGACAAGTGTATTGGGCTTGCATGGCCAGGTTTTGGTAGCAGAGGGGGAGCTACAGGGGTGGCTTCTGCAAGAAGCTGCCAGAAGCTCCCTCATGTCTGACCAAGCCAATGCCAGCTGCAAAATGGACCTGACACTGGCCAAGTCTAAGTCAATCAGAGATAGTAGTAATTTCAGGGGAAGACCATGCTGGAGCAGGCTCCTGGTAGGACTTGTGACATCATGGAAGACACACGCTGGAGCAGTGTGTTCTCGAAGGACTGCATCCTGTGGAAAAGGACCCACACTGGAGAAGTTCATGAAGAACTACAGCCCATGGGAAGGACTCACATTGGAGAAGTTCATGGAGTACTGTCTCCCATGGGAGGGACCCTATGCTGGAGCAGGGGAAGGACTCTGCTCACTGAGGAGGAAGCAGTGGCAGAAACACCCTGTGATGAACTGACCATAACCCTCATTCCCTATCTCCCTGTGCCACTGAAGTGGAGGAGGTAGAGCCCAGGAAGGAGGGAGGAGTGAGGGGAAGGTGTTTTTAAGATTTTTTTTTTACTTCTCATTGTCCTGCTCTGATTTTGATCGGTGATAAATTCAGTTAATTTTCCCATGTCGAGTCTGTTAAACCCATGACAGTAATCCCTAGGTGATCTTTCCCCAGCCTTATAAGCCTTTCTTTATATTTTCTCTCCTCTGCCCAGTTGAGGGTAGGAGTGATAGAGCAGCTTTGGTGGCTACCTGGCACCCAGGAAGAGTCAACCCACCACAAGAAGATATTATGCAGACAGATTAATGTTCATATTTCTTGGATTCAAGAGCCAAAAAGGCTGTGTAAGTTCCAGAATCAACTTCATCTTAAAAAAAAGGAATGGTAAACAGTAGAAGAGGAAAAAATATTTCTTTCTCTGCTAAAAGCATCACAGCACAACAACTACTCAATCCTTGGGCACATGCAAGGCTTTTCTGAGATGTAGACCATATTGATTAATAACCAAAATCCAGCACTGTTAGCCTGAAGCATGTTAAACAAACAGGTAGTTTCATACAGAAAGTATCATAGAATCATTTAGGTTGGAAAAGACCTCCAAGATATAAAGTCCAACTTTTGACCAAGCACCACCTTTTCAACTAAACCATAACACTAAATGCCACCCACAGTTTTTTCTTGAACACTTCCAGGGATGGTGACTCCACCACTTCCGTGGGCAGACCATTCCAATGCTTGTGGAATCAACCTTTCAGTAAGAAAATTCTTGGTGTCCAACCTGAACCTCCTCTGGCGCAGCTTTAGGCCATTTCCTCTTTCCCTTTGGTGGTTGCCTGGGAAGACAACCTGAAAGGAGGTTGTAGCAAGGTGAGGGTCGGTCCATCTTGCTACAACCTCCTTTCAGGTAGTTGTAGAGAACAATGACGTCTCCCCTGAGCCTCCTTTTCCCCAGACTAAACCGCTCTAGATCCCTCAGCTGCTCCTCATATGACTTACTCTCTAAACCCTTCACCAGTTCTATTGCCCTTCTCTAGACACACTAGAGCACCCCAATGTCTTTCTTGAAGTGAGGGGCCCAGAACTGGACACAGTACGTGAGGTGCAGCCTCATCAGGGCCAAGTACAGGGCAACAATGATCCTAATGCCCACACTATTTTTGATACAAGCCAGGATGCCATTGGTCTTCTTGGCCACTTGGGCGCACTGCTGGCTCATGTTCAGCTGCTTGTTGACCAGCACCCCCAAGTCCTTTTCCACTGGGCAGCTTTCCAACCACTCTTCCCCAAGCCTGTAGCACTGCCTGGGGTTGTTGTGAACCAAGTGCAGGACTTGACACTTCACCTTATTGAACCTCACACCATTGGTCTCAGTCCATGAATCCAGCCTGTCCAGATCCCTCTGCAGAGCCTTCCTACCCTCCAGCAGATCAACACTCCCACTCAATTTAGTGTTGTCTGCAAAGAAGTGTAATCAGAAAGGATATAAGATTTTTAGAAAGAGATCAAGGAACTAAATTAGACCAAGAGAAAATCATCAACATATAGTTGTGCAATACACTTGAAGAAGGGATCTCCCAAAATTGAGCAGCCAAGGATTTATCCCAGGACAGCAGCATGAGATTGCAGTCAAGATAGCTCTCTTGAAAAACTGACAAGTTACGCAGAGCTACATCAGTACAAGAAAGATCAGAATCTAGCTCACAGTATTCATCCACATAGCTTGAGGGAAAACAGCTGAACTAACTTTATTCTGTTTCTGAAATGTCTTTAATGCAAGATTGAGCATTTTGCCAATAGCTGAGCCACTGACAAGAAACACTGCTTTAACTGAAACTGTGTTATAACCTAAGAAAGCTTTTCCTTTAGAATCACACACCAAGCAACGTGATTTGATATTTTTCCTTGATATTACAGGCTTCATCACAAAAATGAAATTGTGCTTTCTACCTTGACACTTAAGCCAGCAGTGACAGCTAGGCACCAAGTCTAAGAGAAAGCTAGTGTGCAACTACTATCTACATTTCTTTTCTGAACTCTTGAGTACAAAATATTTCCTTCTTGTATGTCAGTATGTCAGTTTTTGTGACAAATTTACAGCAGTTCAACAGGTTTTGGATGTACAGATCTTGCTGAAATGTTAGACAAGCCTGTGAGAGCAGGGACACACCCTGGAATTCCAGGTGTCTTTTTCTGCACATCACCTGAAAGCTCAGGTGACCCCATCCATTTCGACACAAAGGTATTTACACCTTACGCATGAGCCTCAGCAGTGAGGAATGTGAGAACTGTGCTAAAATTAAACTTTTATAACTTTAGGCCTTTTATATAGCTGGGATCAAATGTTACTCAATTATATTTTTATTGTCAGTTATACTTACCTAGCAAGTGGTCCTGTAAAAGTAGACATGCAACAGCCCCAGAGAGGTGTTGACAAAGACAGGAATAGTCCAAGGCAGCAATCAAAATATGGGAGTAAATGGAACAACAAACCAACATCACTTCCTCATCTGAGTTATATTTATTTTGGACACCTGGACTTCTTTTTAGCCATATTTTCACCCATCAGAGAGGTAATGAAGAATGAAAATGAATAATCAGAAATAATGTGTGTCCAAATGAAAATTTGGCTGTAATAATTCTATGTCATTTCAAAGATAATTAGCTTGCTTTTTTGAAAAAAACTGTTAGATTTTTTTCCATACCAAAATTGAATAAAATTTGCACAGTCAAGGTTTGTTGAACATATAACAAATTTTAGCAATTTTCTTGAAAAGTCTTGTGGAATCATTTCTGGAATCTCGGCATGGGGATAAAGTGATAATGTAGTAATTGTCTTATTAATTAAAAGTTTCGGCTTGTTATGTTTGCAGAAAAATATTTTAAAATGTCTCTTTGAGAGATTTCTAATCTGAGAAGTAAGCCATAGAAGTTTTAACCTTTTTGTCAGTATTGAACCGTTTTAAGCCAAGTATTACTTTGGATGCCACTCTTCTACTAATGAATCCAAATTTTTTTCAAGTAACCAATGCAAAGCTATAGTCTTTTAATTGAAAGAATCATAGTTCTTGAAACCTGCTGTAGCTGTAAGGCTTGCACTGCAAAAAGAAGTTGCTTACCTCAAAGAAATGAATGCTTTTGTGTGTTATGCTTTGGAAGGAAGTGAAATCATATATAATGGCATTGTTTTCAACTGGAAAAAAGCGCACTTTTTAAATAGCATTTCAGATAATATTAAGCAGGATGTATTTTATTGGAAGGACATGAAAGAACATGTTTCTTTTTTCCATTTTTGTTTGCACATAGTAAATTTTTCATCATATTGTGTATTCTGGCATATTGTAAAATACTGAAACTAAGGACAAACCTAAAATTGCTTAAGCAAACCATAAGTGACATAGAACTGCCAATCAATCAAATGGGAAATAAAATAAATCTGTATTTATAGATGTGGTGTGATTATCTATATCTTTTGTATACAAAATCAGTAATTGAATTAAAATCTGACTTTTCATTTATTGCCCATCAAAACAATCAGAAACAGAACCAGAAAACGGGTGAGAAAATAGAAAGAGAACATTCACTAGGACAACAATTAAACAGTGGAACGAAGGCAAAATCTATCAGAAATCAATGAAATCAAAACAGACAACCCCATGTGAAATGCAAATAAAGAAAATAATAATTTTGTAAATTATCTACAGACTATCTAACGAAAGAAAAATTGTAAGGAAATATGCTCAGATTCAATTTCTTTTTTAGAATATGTTATGGAAAGCTGTTTGCTAAGCTCTGGTACCTTGCACAGGCAACATTTTGGGAACTAGAGGTAAAACTAATAATCATTCCTGACACGTTTGGTCAGGGCATATGTAAAAACCATACTTAGCCAAGGCCTGAAACAGAAACAGAAATTGATTGAGTTGCACTTTTTCGATAAAATATCCTGAAATGATAAAGCAGAAATTATCATTGATTAATATATACTGGAGAACATATAATTCTCTGCACTGCAGATTTCATTTGGCCTATGGTAAGTGTTTTTTCAAGCATCTGTAAATCAGCTCTGCATTTTTCCATTTCAAAGCCCTCTATCTTTTTCAGATTTGTTTGAAAGATGCTTTGACAAGGAAAACTATTACTCTTTATGACCCATTGAAATGCCATACATGATTTAAAGTGAAGTCTAAAATGGCCCCAAGTAAAGTAAAATCTTGCAATTTGACATGTGGATTCTGGAATTCACACAGTGCCAAGGGAAGAATAAATACCTACATTTTCATCATTTCACTTAAGTCCATTCATCACAAAACTGTGGGACCTATCAAATTATACCAGTTTTTGAACTAAGAAGTAGGAAAAAACATGCTATTTCTGACACTGATGATAACCTGTTCAAACTGATTGCTTGTACAGAAATTGAGGTGTTTGATATGCTCCATTTTTTATGTAAGATTTATTATTTTCATTAGATTAACTGTATAAGAAGACAAGGTTTAAGGTCCCTTAAGACTTCATCAGGAAAATTAGTAGCTTCTTTTATGTAGCCTTTTTGCAAAGTGGAAGTGTAAAAATAATCTTCATATCCAGAAAAGTAGGTTTCTCTTATCAATACTCCCACCAGACAACAGAAAGACAAGGGAATCTCATCTGTATAAATACTTTTAGAGAGAACACTAATTAATGAGATCCAGAGGAAGATATCGAAAATTTTCTTCCATGTTAAGACATGCTGAAAGATAGGAATATAATAAGATAAGAGTTTATTATGTTAAAAAAATGAGAGAAAAGGTGGAAATAACTCAGATAATCTTAAGTCCTGTTTTAAATATAGTAGAAGAAGAACCCAGGGTAAACATTCAATACTGAATGAAGAAATGTCAGAGGTAAAAAATGGGGGATAAAAAATACATTGATACTAGGCAAGTGAGCTGAAACAAGTATTGTAACTAATCTGGCTCAGGAATATGTCACGGGTTTGAAAGAAATGTGAAGTCTTTCTGTATAACGCAAGGATAACAACAAAATGGAAATGTTACTAATGACCAACAGAAAGCTAACTATGAAGAGAGCGAAAACACAAGAGGACTGGAATGGAAGTATATTATTTAGGAAGCATAGGTACAGGAAACACTGAATGGAGTGTTTCAGTTGGAAAGAAATAGAGCTAGCATGCATCAAGTTGAATTGATTTGTTTTAAAATAACTTTAAGAGGAATAATGAGATACAGTCCATCACAGCAGAGCTAAAGGAATCCTACAGTCATCCAGCAGCAGACATTGTTGCAACAATATTGATATACTGCTAGGAACTGTATGGGTATGGAAGACATCAGCCATACAGATATATACTGGAGAAACACCTATATCTTTAGTTCATGCTTTCAGCTTGGGTCTAAAGCAATATAATAAATTCATATGACACTGATCACAGATTTGAACTGTAAAACAAATCTGACCTTCCCATTTCAGCTGACCACCAGGCTGAGGACCATTTCACACATTTCACAATGAAAGCCTGAGAGGAGGCAAATGAATCATCTCCTTAACTCTAATTAAGTAAGCACCAGTCAGCAGGAAGAACTATTTCAGCCAAGGACACAAACAGGTGTCAGTTATTAACTGTGGGTTTAAAATCAACCATCAGGGAAGGTGGGATCAGGATATGCTCTTGAGCAGTTTTCTGACAGTAGCTGATTTTCTTTTGCCCAACTACGTACTTTTCATAAGGGAATTCATCAGTTTATGATTGTTAGTTATGCAGTTGAGTGGGACTAGACCCAGTAAGTCAGAAAGTCTCTGTAGTATATGTAGGAACTTTTCAAAATTTGACATAATCCTTGGAAGTATTAAGAGCAGCACCTGATGATGAAGAAGTAACAGAACATTACCTACTGGCACTCAGCCAATTTTCACCAGACAAGATTTCCAGACATTTGGATGTTTCTCACTGAGCAGCATGGGAGGCACTGGAGAATTTTCCCTATCTCTTTGACAGTCATTTGTCAGTCAAGAAAGTACTAACGTCACAAAATGTAAACTTATTCAAACTCATAGATATCTCTGGCTAGTTCTGAGAGGACATTGATTTTACTCCCTAAAGATACCAAGTGAGAAGCCAAAATAAATCAGACTCCAGATCAGTAAAAAATAAAATCTTTGAACATAACACAAACCTATCAGTGACAATGTTCCTTCATCTGCAAAGAAAAAAATCTGCATAAACTTCACAAAGCTCTCAACAGTTTTTACAGCCTTTATTCACAGTGGATGTAACAGGCTATTTGGACAGTAACAGTACCCGAAATAAGTCTATCTGCTTCAGGTCAGACAGCTCAGTGTATTTAATTTTTTCTCCATGCTAGAAAACAACACATTTTAAGACCTCCTTTATACCTAACGGTGTCTTTCTTTTTCTATGCAGCGCACTGCTTACTTTGAATTCAGTATGTGGTAGTCTTTTATTATCAACATATTAGATGTCATTAGCACATGAATAGTTTTATTAGCCTGCCACCTCATGACAGATAGGAAAGTTTTGTCAAGGGGAGTCAAAATTTCTTACCACAAAGTCAGTCTCAGGAATCTTATGTGCAACAAATGCCTTCCAAAGGGAGTGTTAAGTGAGCACAACACAAACCTAGAGTAGACAAACAACCAAGCTTACTGCAGTGAAATGTTTGATACAGAGCAAAACACTAGCTGAAGATTAACAGCCTATTAAAAATGAAATCAAGCTATTAGAAGCCAACAAGCATGGGAAAGGTTCTTTTTGTCATTCAGCTATTATCACGTTTGATGTCGCATTAAATTGCCCATTGGGCAAAGCACTGAAAAGCTAATATGGGAATGCCTTGTTTATAATGTTCACTTTCATCTCTGAATTAAGAAAGCAATTCATCAATAACAAAACCAGTTTAAATGATGTATGAAGTGAACACAGCATTCTGCAACAACTGCTTCTTCCAGATAAGACCCAAGGATAAACTGCATCCACAGAGGGATGAAAACAAGACACCATTGGGTTCCACAGGAAAAAAGCGTTTTACTTAGCATGAAGGACTCTTTATCAAATGCAGTCATATATAAGTCATGTAAATTATAATCAGGCCAAAAGAAGTCCTAATCTGTACTTCACTATTTTCCCATTAGCACTAAGTAAGGCTGTAAAGCACTGTAATTCGATAACAAGTCCCTTAAATGCCATGCAATGTGTACAGTTTTCTCCATGAACAATGGCATGATTCCCCTAAGATAGGTTTAATAAAGCCAAATGAATCAGTGCTTTCTGTTAGTTATTTATGAAACATCGAGGAACAGCTGCAAGAAATATACAACTTCCTAAACGGGTTCCGCCTCCAGCAGTTGTGTAGACCAGATGGGAGAGTGACAAGCTCCACTTAACGTGTCACAGCATCAGCTCAATCATAAAATGGTACTAAACAAATCTCCTTGGAACAGAAGCCACCTGTTTACTATCAATACACCTTCTATTTCTCAAATGGCAACTCTAATTTGTGATGTGTAAACTAAAAGAAGCATCCCTTCAACGCCATGAAGCAAGCCTCAGCAAATTGGTCTCCTTTGGAAAAAAGCAATGCCTCACTCTTTATAGTCAACCTCAGGCAGTTTTAAAACTTTCATATAAGTCTTGCTCACACATTAGTCAGTGTACCGTCTTCCCACTGAGAATTTCCCAGGTTAATTATTCCAGTTCAGGTTTGGTTTGTCTTCAATTTTCAACTTTTACTCAGTAGTTATTAGAAACAGAAATCTGAAGTGCCTTCTGTTTAACCTCAGTGACAGAGTCCTATTCTGAAAGCCTCGGATCTGGTTCCTGCCCATAGCTATTATTTTCCCTACCCTGGACAAGAATATATTATGTGGGGTCTGTCACAGCTCACTCAGGAAGAGGTGTGAGGGCTCTCCAGATGTCTATAACAGCTTAGAAATAATTGTGTTGCACTGGGGAGAGACAGAATAATGTAATTAGGAAGCATAACCTACATACAAACTTTCCAAATGTTTACTTCTATAACATAAAATTTTTTTTATAACAAATATTTCCTATTTGTCAGGAAGGCTTACTGCAGTGGGTACTTCCAGTTTCCCTTCATTTTAACAAGAACAAGGTGGTATAAACATGGAGACCTGAACCTATTCAAACTACCTCCGGGCAATTAGAGGTGTTTAGGCTGAGATTTCCACAACATGTGTTTTGATACTGGAGTTGTGCCTAGATCCACTGTGTTGGCCTAAACTTCAGGAAGTTCACCTTGCCAAAAGTGTTCGGGAATACATCTCTGATGCTAACACACAGTCTGAAGGAGATCTAGGCCCAGAGTTGTCATGTGTATGCCAAGGTTCTCTGACAACTATTAAGCTTTTATTCTTAATGATTTGCAAACAAGTCACCTCTGCAGATGTTTAACTACCTAAACATATCCAATCCTGCTGATGTTTTGCTTGGATGGCATTCATTTTTAAAGTGTCATTTGCTCCCCATGTCAGCATCTGCTCATTCATGTGATAACTATTTTATTAGGGGACCAAGATTTCAGCCATATGAAATTAAAATTGGTATGACATTGACAACAGGAGTTGTTGTGATGGATGTCAGCCCACTTCAAATGGTGATATTGTTCTTAAAGGGAAACTCCAAAAAAACAGATCGGAATCTAAAAAGCTCAAGCCTTCCCCGTATTAAAGGACAGGATTAATACTGGTTTACAGAATTTTTCCAGTATATAATATTTTCCACAAAATGGCGAGGTGAAGTACTCCATCTAGCCTATGTCTCCGTATAGCCACTGCAAATAGTTATGATCTCTGTATACATGGTGTCTAATCTGCTGCAGTAGTACCTCAGTTAAATGTTAAACTAAGAACTCTTGTAGGCTACCACATCATACTTCTAGAGAGGTAAGTTTGTTTGCTCTCACCTACACTGGCTCTCTTTCTTCAAAAATGTCTGTGGCTGTGGCTGTGAAAAATTGATATGCATTGTTGTTTTCAAAATAAATGCAGAGGTTTCCACACTTAGGGTTTTTGTTAAAACAGCACCAAAGAATAGCCTTTATGTCAGGTTTGTTTTTTGCAGTATTTCTGTTTTTTCACAATATTTTATTAAAACTATTCAGTAGGTTTTTTGGAAATCATTATTTTTTTATAATCATATTAGCATGTGGGAAATTTAGTTGTTTAAAAGAAACAATTTTGTTAGGAATAGTTAAAAACATAAAAGCAAATATTTTTCAATTAAAACTATGGTGACATTTATATTTTAAATGAAATAAAGAAAATTATGATAAAGTGAAACAAAATCTGTCATATCAGCCACATATATCAATCAATCTTAAATCTAAGTATTTCACTTTGGAATATACCCCGTGTTCACCTAAGGAAACAGTGATTCTCCCTGTGATTCTTTCTTGACTCACTTTAGTTCACCTTCCCATGATGCACAGACATTCCTGGGGCTGAGCAACCTGCTGGTGTCTCTGAGTGATGAAAAAAATGAAACCAGGCCTGACAGTTACAATTCCTGAGAGGTGCTGCAATGGATCTGCTGCAGGGAGCGAACTGAGTACCCTGTAAGAGGTGCAGTACATATGCACTGTGGCTATGCATTATGCCAGGTAAAGATCCCCAAGCACTAACTTCTCTTTTATTAGTGTAAAAAATACTTTTTTCTTACTAAAGACTTGTGAAAATATTCACTCCCTTTTTTTAAAAGAAAATGGAAATACATAGAGGAATAGCAAAATTTCTTCTATTGGCAACACTTTATAATCCATATGACTACTAACATGAAAATACAATTAAGTAATATTTATACAACATGTAAAAATAATCACTTATAAAAAAATCTGTATTATATGACTGCAAATTTGAGGTCATGCTATATGGAAACCAACAAATGCAAAATATATTTCTGAACACGTATATATAAATCAGGGGATGGATTTTTTCCACTTTAAGCACCTAAAGTCCCCATGGTGTAACTGGAAGGCGTGGCCTGGCCTGTGTCTGACCTCTTCACCATGGCCTTGTCTTACCACAGTGACTGAGGCTGCCATGGATATCCCCCTCTACTCCCCAGATGCCCTGCTCCTGCACTGGGGACAGCAGGAAGGGCACCAGCTCCCACAGAGCCAGCAGCACTCGTAGCATCCTGGTGATACCCACTATAAAGCCTTGTGACGAGAACAGGATCTGTCCCATAACACAAAAAAGTGGAAACTTGTTAATAGTGGAAATTAGAAGGCAGGGAACATTACCAGAGGCTTTTTATTTAACTTTCATATCAAGGTTGACTTACAGCAATGATACAGTTGAGCATCTTTGCTCAATGAATTAAGAGAAAAAGATCAAATGTGAAACAGCCAGCAGAGCCTTGGAGTTGCCCCTAGGATGCATCCTCTGACCGAAGAAATGTCAGACCAGTTTGGAGCCAAATTCCCTAGGTGGTTTGCTTAAAACAAATGATAGCATCTATTGTCTAAATATTCAAATTTGATCGGACAACTTCTTTGTTAGAAACCATGTTTGACCTGGATTCAGTCACGTACACAATTTTGTGATAGTATTCCCTTTTATTAGAAGTTGGTAAGACTGATAACAATATCACGTTGTTCGAGCACAGAGTACGATGACATCTACTATTCATTGCTTGTGGAGTGTTGTTAGCCCTGAGACTTTAAACTATGAAGAATCTTGGCCAAACCAAAAACATCCCACAAGAGCTTAAAAATGCTTAAAAATTTTCTATTCAGCACAGCGGCAAGATATTTATGATGCTGGTTTTCCTGTGCCTCTAATGCTGAAGTCTGTTACACATCCTGGAAATAATTAACTAATCCTGAGCTGCATCAACTGCAACTTCCTCTGATGTTCAGATATTCTCCCTTTCTTTTACCCTTACTTAGTAATTCATCAAGCCTAAGGTGCAATTACCCCATTGCCCCACAGGAGTACAAGATACAAGCATGCCTTAGAAAACTGTCATGTCCTCCAATGCACTCGTTGTACCAAAAAACTCAAAAAACCTATCAGCTAGATCTAGCTTCCTGACAGCAAACCCATCTGCTGTCTGTTACCAAATTTATTTTAAATAGCATTGCAGCTGAGAGTCATGACGCTAGCTTATGTCAAAAAATCTCTGTCCGTGCCAAACTCAGCTCTGGTGCCAATCATTTGTTGTGACTGATCTGCTATAAATGACAGAATACAGACAAGCAGGCTTTTAAAGACAAGAATAAAAGAACTGGAAAAAAAAAAAGGAAAAAAGGTAAATGGGAAATTCTTTCAAGGACAAGGGATAGCATAAAGGCAGCAATGGAGATGAGCTGAAAAACAGAGATAGGAAAAGTTAGAGGATGCAAAACAGGAACTCAGCTGCTGACAGGCACTAATTCGTTGCATTGAAAAAGATTGATTTGCTGTGAAATTGGTAGCCATTATACTGGCAAATCTGACAACATTTAAAACACTAAATGCAAGTATCACTAAAGATTTCCAGTTATCTACTATTTGTGTAACACCTGTGACAATCTCCCTTCAGAATCTTGACCACAAAGAGGTGTCTGACATGACAATTCTGTTAGGACTTTATTATTGACTGGTTTGTATTGTATTGTTTTAGTAATGTAATTATTAATAATATGCAGCATATTTGACAAGCAGTCTAACAATATTGCAGAGAAAACAAGTTGATTTGTATATGGCATCCTCATAATATTTGTCATTAAAAACTGTATTTTAATTAAGTGGACCTGTTGTTTTCACAGAATAAAAATAACAGTGTTGTAATTAATTTTCTTTTTTCATGCTGCTGACTGCAGTTATGTAATAATCAGAAAAGATCCTTATCTTGATGCTTTTTAACTGAATGTCATTAAAAATCTCTGCAGCTCCACAGAAAAGCTCATTTTTAATAACATACAGCTAGAGCTCCTTGAAGGTTTCCCTTGTCAAAGAGATACTCAAGTTCCTATGTTTTATCTTTCACATGAATTATTAAGCAAATCCAAACCTAATATTTGTTTTTTCCTGTTAAGAGAAATTAATTAAAAATTAATTAAAAATTCACTGGCACTTTCTTTACCTGGATTGACTCATTACCTTACAGAAGCTGTAGTCTAGATAGCTCAAATTTCCATTCTCCACTAGATCAACAAAGATAACTTGTAAGGATCCAAAGTTGCTGATAGATCATGCCTACAGAGATGTATACCAGTAGTATGACCAGATTTATTTTAAGTGGAAACTTCTTGATAATTTTTATTAGTATCTATTTAATGTGCATACTTAATTTCACTAGGAAAATCCCAAAGCATCCTAAACTACATTCTGATTCATCAATTGCTGAAAAATACTTCTGAATTACTTTTTTAGACAGAAGTATAATTGGAATAGTAAACACTAAATTTAGAGACAATAGAGAGCTAATACAAATATTGTTATCAACTAGCATTCCGGAATAGTTAACAAAAAACATTTGCCTAAGAGGACATACGATATAACTATTTCGTCTATATTTCACTTTCTCTGAAAATAAAAAGGGTAGCTAAGCTCTCCCCACACATCTTTGATAAAGTATTTAAAATTCAGTCTTTGTTACCAGGACAAAATATTTCTTACACTTTAGTTGCTACAGATTACCTCCATACAGAAGCTAAGTGTATCCCTTTAGTAGCTTTGAAACCTTATTTATCAGTCAGACTTTTATTTTGTTAGACATCATCTGGCAAGATTTAGGCATCATTGTAGTGTGCAGCGAAAGAAAATTTAAGAAGATACAGTCAATGCTGTGAATTTCCCTCTAATGTTTTTCCTACTGATGATGATTCATCCATCATTTCATGAGCCAAACATTTGCATCAGTTCATCTCAATAACCCAAATAATTTACCATTTGTTGATAAGGTTGTTATTGGCCTTGTCAGCACCCAAAGGCTTTTTCATATCTTGTGTTTCCAGTTCTCTAACAGGACTTTCTGAACTATTGACACATATTCAATCCAGCCCTGGAGTTCTACCCTTCCAAATCAAAGATAATGCACTAACACTGTTTTGCTCTACTAATTTTCTTTCTTCTTCTCCATTGTGCTAAGACCTGTCAGTCTTGGTTTTATAAAGTGACCTACAGCATCCTACATTTGTAATATTCTGTTTAGTGTTCTTACAGTTTCCATAGAGATGTCAAAGTCATAAAGGTTTACTTTTGCCACAGCTCTGAAAGGTGTCTGTTGGGGCAACTCATTCAAAAGACTGCACTGGTCCCCCTTACAAAATAGACTTTTTACTTCAGTGGGTTGCAATCCACCTACTGCAATAATCTGGCATCTGTAATTGCTCCCTGAGAGAGCGACTGCGCTCATTCCCAGTCCCCATGCACAGAAGTGAAAGAGGTCCTGTTCTTGACTGGAAGTGTCTCAGTCCAGACAAATGAGCAGTGGATGCTCAGGGGAGCACATGTACACGAGCCAGAATAGCTACAGTTACAATGCTGGCCTGAAACTGGTATTATTTGTCCTTTGCTGTATGTTTTGATATCATGGCTTGGCTTCCCATCAGATTAACATTGGTGTAGAACTGGAGCCAGCCTGTGGAAGTCCCACCAGACTATTAGTAGAATGACTGGCATATGTGAAACCCAAAACTTGAACTATGTTCAGTTTTAAAACGGTTATTCTGACTGCTTAATTCTGGAAGATATTTTCTCTACTTTCTCATAGAATATAGTCGAATGATACCATTTTTATAGCTGCAAAGACATGCACCCTTGTCAGCCTGTGTCATAGTCCTCACACTCAGCAGGCATGAAAAGAGTAAGCATGAGCTTCCTGACAGAACACAGAGATTAATTTATCTTTGCCACCTCCTTAATTTGAGAGAACAATGTTTAAAACCTACTTTATTTACGCCTACGCTGTGTCAGGCGCATGAACAGAATATTAGTCTTTTTTAAAACTAGAATAACAGATCATTTCATTACTCCTTCAGACACTTAGACACCACTCATAAAGCACATTGTACTATTCAAAGTTTGTGCATGTGCTTACAGTATGAATATAAATGGATCTTAATGCATGACTTTTTTCCTACTTTCTTTTCTACAAATAGGACATTACCAACAAACGCACCAGAGAATTCACTAAAAATGCTTTCTGAAAGTCAAAATATGGGAGCCATGCCAGGTTATGCTCAATCCCATCAAGCAACTCTTTTGAATGGCTGCCTTGTGTTAACCCATAGTTGGAAGTAGTGCTACCAAGACCAAGGTTTTATAAGTATTCACAAAAGATTATGCAAGTGATAGTTTTGCCTTTGGGTCAACTTTCGGCGGGAACCTGAAAGGAATCCAAAAGCATATAATTGCATCTCTTTATTCTATTACAGTATTATTTTAGGAGTATAATCCTAAGAAAACCATTAGAATCCACATACTGCAAATGATCAGTTCTCTCTTCCCTTTTAAGAAATCAGAAAACCGACCCCTTGGACAGCTTCTCATATATCCTCAGAATTTCCTTTCTTTGAACTTTTTACTGGGTCTCCAATAGCAGTAGTTCATATACCTGTTACTGCACTGGAAACAAATGTGGAATAGCTTAAAGCTCTTTGTCATTACATTTCCTTTTGTTCAGCAGCATGACCACTTTAAATCACATCATGTGAGAATGTATTCATGTCCTCAGATGAGGCCATACTAATATTCATGTCAGTCACCTTCGTTGTCGAACAAGACCCTCTAAGTCAGTTAATAAGACTAGAAAACAATATGCAAAATATTCTTTACATATCAATGCCAAGCTTTACACATTAACATTCTGACTATAATAATTTTCAAAGATTGATCAAGCTCTATCCCAGATTTCTTGACTGCCCTACTACTGCTGTGCTAGAACTACTACCTGATGTCGACCTGAAGCCCCTGATGTCCTCTCTTTAAACTGTCCTAACCCAGTGATCCCCATTTCATAGCTCACCAATAACACATGGTCTGCCAAATATAAATTGCAACATGAATTCAGAAGTTAAAAATCAGGCTGTCAGGAAGAACAAAGTATGAAGCTGTATGAAATATGTTAGTTGCAGAGAGTCATTGTTTATGGACTGTAATAACTAGACATCAATGCCTTGAATGTCTTACCCTTTTTTTTTACATATGACTCAGGCTCCTGTATTGTTTTCTACCGCACTACTCTAGCTGTCAGGCTGAACTGTCCAATATTACCCTGGAGACAGACTGCCAAGTTCATTAGCAGGAATTACAGTGGCAAGCTGCTCTGTAAGAACACCAAGGCTGCCTGCGCTCCCAAATTTGAAGCTGCTTCCGTGGATGTTTCTCTTGAAAGCTGCTGAATACTCCTCTTCATTCTCCAAAGATGTTATAAATTATCTTTTTCATCTCTCTCTGCATTAAGTAACCAGAGGTCAACTCTCATTTACTGCTCATTACTCAAATTCTCTCTCAAAAGGTTGTAGTGGGGGGAATTTATTGGATTTAAAGTACAGGAGATGATGCACACTGCTCAACAACAGTGTCTTCCTGTAATTCAGAAATAGAGACGTCCTACTGTAAATCAGTTGTTTAGAGAAATCATTGCCATACTTGCTTTATCTCTTCTGCACATCTCTATCTAATGTTCAACATCATATTCCTCATTCATCCTGGTTTTTTTTCTCCTGACATTTTAGCAGACATTTTGAGATGTAGCACTATTATTTAGACTGCTGCTTCTCCAGTGCTTAAAACAAGCAAAAATGTTTTTCACATATTGTTACCTGAACTTTCCTTGTCCCTTTTCAAGTCCATTCAGCCAATGGCTTTCTCAAACTAGAAACCAGCACAAACATTTGTTTTTCACAATGTACACTATGGATGAACTGGGCCAACTACAGAACATATAGGAAAGATACCCCTTTGAGTCTAAGATGATCAGCACCTTTCCTGTGTTCTCCATTGTACCATATTCTGGTATCTTCTGATACAAATTTCTTACATTGTTCATGGAGGAGAGGGAACTGAGAGACAAATACACAGGTAGAATAAAAACATAGTGTGCATGTAAAAATTAAAGTCATATCATAGATCACAGTGCAGATCTTCACTATAAATACATACTGGTGATTTACAAATAAATTATATGGTATCTCAAAAGAGAGTAAAAATAACTGTTTAACACTGACAAACACCGGTTCTTTGTTTTACCATACTTAAGAATAATTTGACATTTAAAATTTTCATAATGAACTGAAATTCCCTCATTATACTCCATTTATTAGAAAACAGTGAATAATTCAGAAAAGACAGGGAGAAACTGATAGTTTGGTTCCAAATCACCAGTCTGCAACAATTCTAGCTGCAATGGCAACTTGTGCCCACATTTTTTTTCTCTAATCAGATGAGGGTACAGCATCAACTATGCTACATACATGTAAACATCAATGTAAACATTCAGTAGCTTAGAAAGTAGATTACTTTGTTCACTGTCTTTGCTTCCATAGGTATGATAAAACTGTTTTAATACCTGCAACATCATATACTTCATGTCACAACAGCAATTTTAACCTTATGTACATAAGTCATTCAAGTGTTTTTTTGTCTTTTACTGCCAAAACTCTTATTAAAGTCACAGAAGTATCCAGACAGAAAAATCAACATACTGTATCAGAAACTCAGGTATATGGGCTTGGCAACAGAGGGAATTATACTGTAATAATTAGGGTAGTATTGTTATCTTTCTAATAGCTAAACAAAATTCCTCCATATTATAGCACTCAATATTTCAGAGCACTAGTAACTACCTAAAGACTTCACTAAATTGCCAATTTTGGAATAAAAGTTACTTTTTAAAAGCCTGGCATTTAATTCTGTAGCCAGAGAACTAAAAAGCTCAATGATACATTAAACAACATATTCACTGTGCATTGTTCTGTCAACAGGACTGTACATTATCTGAAGACAATGAACATATCAGTACCATAAACTTGAATAAAAGAGCTGAAGGAGGAAAAATGCTGAAATGTGGGTTTGACCTCTCCTAGGATCACATGGCTATGGTTGTAATAGATGGAACCAGAAATAATAGCATTTTGAGGCCAGGAAATAAAAATGCTACCCACAAAATGGATGGTAAGTCACAAGATGCTAATCAAATAATTTGCATTGTTCTCAAAGTTCATCTACAAATGGAAACAGCAGAGGACAAAGAAATATCAACAAAACCAACCATAAAAATGTATAAAAGAATAGTTACATTATTTTTTGTAGCTCTGGATACACCATCCATTTGTAGTATTTTCCTAGTGTATAGAAATATGATTAAGGTTTGCATTTACAGTCTCAGTCCGAGGCTCACTTAAGTCAATAAGAATTTTTTCTTCAGTTATAGTGCTCTATGACTTTTGTCCTAGGTCAAGGAAGATATTTTCTGGATATCTAAATGCCTTCCACAACAGCAAGGCATGACAGAGACAGTGCAGAGTATATGAAAGGGTGTGTATTTGTGTTATACAAGAAGAAGTGCTATTTACCCTGCTCTGTGAGCCATGAAGCAGCACAGGATCTTTATATATTAGGTACTGTCAAAAAATGCAAAAAAAAAATCTGCCAATCTAGTGTGGTTCATCTAATCTGTATGGTACACCTTATCTTTAATAAACATATTACCTTGTCATAAAGTAGACTGAAATCATACTATAGATCTCTTTGTATGTGTACATCTACATACAGAAATAAGAGGGAGCTAAGAAAGAAATAATTCCTACTTCACAGCTGTATCACTCAAGAATATTGGGCAACAATACTGTTAAAAGCAGCATGATTCAGGAACAGTAAATTCGATTAAAAAAAATCCAATTGGCATGAAAAGGTCAAAAAGACATTGAACTTGCTCAGAACTGTCAGAAAATAGCATATTGAATTGAAGCCACAGGAGAGCACTGACAGGCATCATTCCATCACTTGAGAAAGTTGTTTGGTGCAGTTAAAAGCTAAAAGTATGCTGCAGTCAGTTGTTTATTTGTATGGTGATTACAGCCTTACCAGAATTTTACAATATGCAGCATCTATGTCTTTTTACTTTGGAAGATTCCTAGATTTTTTTCTAAATAAAGATAATGGTAACAAAATATAACACTATAAACCATAGCAATTTCTATAACCTTAAGTTCAATTACAGGTTTTGTCACAAAAATCTGAAGACTATTTTACATTACGTAATTAGTGCAGATTAAAAAATCCCTAAACAAACCAGCATAAGCCTAACACAGCTGTGAAAGGTAATAGTGAAAAAAAAAGGTGGTGAAAACAGAAACAAAGTCTCCAACTTTTGCAATATGTATACCAGTCAGATAGCCTCCATCTCACAGAATCTGTATTGAATCACAGATTCACAAAATTCTGTTTTGAATGAAAAATGGTTCTCTTTACATTCCTGTGTGCGGAAATGTGGGGAACTATCAAAAGAGTTTTTTCAAGTACATTAATGGCAATAGGGAGTATAGAAATATATAGACCTAATAAATAATATCAGGATGAGGATTGTCACCTCACAAACAGGGACAGAGACAAGGCAGAGGTGTTTAACACTTTCTTTACCTCTGTCTTCAACATAGATGATGGACCAAGGGGGTCTCAGTGCCCTGAGCTGGAGGACCACGACTGCAAAAATGGTCAACTCCCAGTTGACCCTGAAACTGTGCAGGAGCTGCTGCTACAGCTGTATCCCTACAAATCTAGGGGACCTGATGGGATTCATCCAAGAATCCTCAAAGAGCTGGCTGATGTCATCGTAAAACCTCTCTTGATGATTTTTGAGTGGTCTTGGGAATCCAGAGCTGTCTGGAACCTGGTGAACATTGTCTCGATTTGTAGAAATAAGGACCCCGGGAACTACAGGCCTCTCGGTCTCATTTCAGTGCCTGGTAAAGTTACGGAGAAGATTATTCTGGTAAGTGTTGAAAAACACATCAAAGACAACGCAGTCACTGGTCACAGCCAGCACGGCTTCATGAAAGGAAAGTCCTGCTTGTCAAATCTGATTTCCTTTTATGACAGGGTAACCACTCAGTTGATCAAGGAAAGCCAGTGGATGTAATCTTTTTAGATTTCAGTAAATCTTTCAATACTGCCTCTTAGAGTATCTTTCTGGACAAGATGTCCAGCACACAGCTGGATAAACACATCATGCAGTGAGTGAGCAATTGGCTCATGGGTGGTGCACAGAGGGTAACAGTGAATGGGGTAACATCAGACCGGTGACCTGTCACTAGTGGGGTTCCACAGGGCTCTATTTTAGGCCCTTTGCTCTTCAACATCTTCATAAAGGACTTGAACACAGGACTGGAAGGGATATTAAGCAAGTTTGCAGATGGCACAAAACTGGGAGGAGTTGTTGACTCCTCGGAAGGCGGGGAGACCCTGCAGGGAGACCTCGACAAATCAGAGGACTGGGGAATCACCAACCATGTGAATTGCAACAAGGGAAATGCCGGATTCTGCACCTGGGATGGGATGACCCTGGATGTACATACAGATTGGGGAATGAGATGCTGGAAAGCAGTGCCACAGAAAGAGACCTGGGGGGTCCTGTTCGACAGCAAGTTGAATATGAGTCAGCAATGTCCTGGCAGCCAGGAGGGCCAACCATGTCCTGGGAGGCATCAGGAAAAGTATCACAAGCTGGTTAAGGGAAGTGATTTTTCTGCTCTGCTCTGCTCTACTCTGCACTGGTGTGGCCTCATCTTGAATATGGTGTGCAGTTTTGGGCACCACAATATAAGAAAGATATTATGCTGTTAGAGATTGTCCAAAGCACGTCAATGAAGATGGTGAAGGACCTTGAGGGGAAGCCATATGAGGAGCAGCTGAGGTCACTTGGTCTGTTCAGTCTGGAGGAGACTGAGGAGAGACCTGTCTACAAGTCTACAACTTCCTTATGAAGGGAAGAAGAGGGTCAGGCACTGATCTCTTCTCTGTGGTGACAGGATCCAAGGGAATGGCCTGCAGTTGTGTCAGGGGCAGCTTAGGTTGGATATTAGGAAAAGGTTCTTCACCCAGGGCATGGTTGGGCACTGGAACAGGCCCCCCAGAGAAGAGGTCACAGCACCAATCCTGACAGAGTTCAAGAAGCATTTGGATGATACTCTCAGGCACATGGTGTAATTCTTGGGGATGGTCCTGTGCAGGGCTGAGAGTTGGACTCGATGATCCTTGTGGGTCCCTTCCTACTCAGCATAATCTGTGATTCTGTGACTTTGGAAGAAAAGTCACACAATAGACCAGACTGCACCCAGGGGAGTAATGAACATAGAAGAAGGAAAGTGCTTTTTAATTCTATCAAAGTGAGAGCAGCAAGCAGTGGCAGGAGCAGCAGTACAGGTGACTGTTCCAAGGTAGCAATGCAGGATGCAAAGCACCCTTATGGACTGCTTCTATCTCAAAGAGAAAATGCAAGAAAAGCACCCACATCTGTGGTTTCTTGCCACTAATGTAGCATACTCCCTATAATAGATGTGAAAGATGTGGTATGAAATATTTACTTTATGCATCACATAGAGAAGAGGTAGCAGAGTGAAAAATATGACAGATGTGAGGAGTGTGGAAGATCACCAGATACTAGAAACATAACCACAAAGATATAATAATATAACAATTATAGTAAATCAAGGAGTTTTGAAAACAAATGATCATTCACATTGAATATTAACATATCTATATATATAAATATACATGTATTTACAGCTATGTTCATGTAGATGAGTGCTATACTCCACCAGAAAATACAGCTTTATGATAATATGTCTTACGTTAAATAGAGTTCACAACTAAGGAAAAGACTACCCATTGTGGATAGCTTCTGTACTGTGGTCTAGGAGTCTCATTTGTGGTTTGTTTTTTTTCTAAATTGAGAGTAACAAGTAGATGTGAAAATGCTTGCTTGAGGATAATTTAGTGAAACAAAGAGTCATTCAAAAGCATCTCTCTCCCACCAATCTTTAACATTGCTGAGCAGAGAACTCCCTTCCGTACAAGATTATGCCTGCCTCAATTTTCATTTACTTTGCAATCTCTATTCTGCTGGAATCCTTTGTCTGCTTAAACTTCCCTCAGAACCAGAGGATATTCAAAATCACCTTCCCACCTCCTCAGTCTAACTCTTGTCCCACTCTCCATCTCCAGTTCCTTACTGAACTTTAAATCACACATTAATTTAAAATAAAATTAAAAAAAAATAAAGATTGTTTTGAAACCTGTTTTTATGCCAGGAACATCACCATAATTACTTTACTCCACTGAAATAGTAAACCAAAAAATATGACTTTATCTTTCCATGCTTTTACACTTTGCTTTCAAATTTCCTTTTTTCTTTTTTATTTTCTTCCCGGATTTAGTTTCTACCACAAACTGCAGTGCAATAAGGCACAGTCAGCACTGAAGAACCAATCAGAGTTGCAAAGAAGGAAATGGGTTTTGTAAACAGCACCAACTCCATATGCCAGATACCCAGCAGCCTACAGTCTAGGCACAGCCTTGCCACTGACTGTGTGACCTCAGTCAAGTCGTTCAATCTCTCAGTTCCTCAGCTGTCCTTTGGAAAGCATTATTTTACCCTAAAACAAAAGCTGTTTCACATGCAAGATAATTTCCAGTCTTTATTTTAACGCAAAGGTCTCTTAAAGGCTTATGTAAATGGATAACAGCACAAACTCCAGTTATCATGGAGAATAAAGAGCTCTCTACTGTGGAAATGTTGAATTTGGTTTCTGATGATCCTACTTGAATGTTAGAAACATTATCACTTAATATTCAAAATAAAAGTAAAAAGGAAAAAATTCCTCAGGGAAGAATCTCTAGTGGTTTAGGAGGTTTTATTTAAGTTACATGTTCTCTACTCCCTCTCCCTCAGACCTAATCAGCATGTCCTATATTTAAGACAGAAAATGTAATTTTAGTCAAACAATTTAAATTGGTCACATAGAACTTGGAGCTATCAGTTTTGTTGAAGCCCCGGGTGAATGGCACTTCAGCTCTATCAAATTCAGCTCCAGCAGTGAGCATCAGTTCTCTCAAGGTTATTTTCTATCTGTAATATAATCCAAATCCATCAATTATATAAACTCCTTCGGGTTAAAAAGTTGTAATAAATTGTCCTAGTTCTAAGAGGATGAGTTTGATGAACCTGTCAGTATTATTCGCACTTATAAAACTGTGAATATTCTGACACATCCAGATACTCAGAACATTTCACTAAAGGCTCAAGCTTTAGCAATAAATGTACGGTAACTATGGGATCTTCCATTGGGTACTTGCAGCCATGTTAAATGTTTAATTCCCTCATTATCTTTGCTAGTGTGCAGCCCCAAAAATAGCCCAATTCTCAAACAATGATAGTTGGGAAATAATGTTTATGTAGAAGCCTGTATTTTCATATAACTCATTATTGAAGGACACAGATTAATTTAAAACCAGCATTTTTAGAATCTTGTAATGTATTCAAATGGCTATGGTGCTTTCCTTTTTTTCCAAAGCAGTCCAGGCAACAGCCAAGATCTTCAGTATCATCCCCCTCCATGACCTATTTAATAGCAAGGCAGAATTCATATAGAAGGGTTATTCTGGAGGACAAGGGAATCTGAGTATTAGAGTAGCTTGGCCAGAATTCTGAAAGGTTTTTTGACAGGATGATATCAAAAATCAAGTTCCTTTTTTGTGTTACTTCTTCCTAAGGGGAAAAAGGAAATAAGGTCGCATTCTGCTAGACTAGCTCATATCAGATAAAGACCAGAGGGGAATCAGTCAATAGGACAGAAATCTTCCCTAGAAGATCCCTTTGCATATTCTTATGAAAACATTAATTTAGTCCAGTTTTGTAAGCTTACTCACCCTTTGTTCCTCAACAGTTTCTGTGCCCTTTCATCAATTCAAATTAAGTTGAGATGAGGAACTCAAATGTGTTAAAATCCCTGTAAACTTGGTAAAATGCAATAGCATATTAGAGAAATGGGAACTCTGATATGCTTCTACTGGCGTACAGGCTACAAAACTAATTCATCCCTTTTGGATGCAAAAGGATACACACAACAGTTCATCTTGGGATATAAACCCATAGGAAGTCAAGCTTCAAACTTGCCATTACTTACAAAGAAATGGAGAGGGGGGTTTGCAAATTGCTAAGCTTACTGTGCTTCTTTCAAGCTGCCTCGAATCTCTGCAGCAGTACTGCCTGCAGAGGCTGCTCAAGAAAGCACAGACTCTTCTCACACAAGCACTGCCTCAACACAAACCTATTTTTGGGGCTGCATTCCAGTTCCAGAGTAAGTTCACATCCTGCCCACTTCCCCAGGTAGTCTGGTGTTTTGCTAACACAGGGAATCAAGCTCTGTCTTACCAAAGAATCAAGGTTATTCACTAGAAGCAATACTCCCCTATAATACTGATCATCTTTTTTTAATTTCTTGCCCAAGCTGATGCAGTGCCCAGAATCCACCTGAAAACTTTTCTTGTCCATATGCATTAACAGTTCATCTATTTACACTTTATTAATTTCCCCTCATAAAACACAATATTTTTGTCAGACAAAGATCTCCTGAGGTAGCTGGCCCCTGTAAACTGTTAACACAAATTTGACTAAGGAACAGTCATTGTAGTGGACTCAGTGGAGCTTTTGGCATGGGTAAAAGCTTTCAGGGGACAGGTTTTCAGGGACAGGTTTTTATTTGCAATTTATAGAGACACTGGAGAATTCCTATGTGTGCTCAACTCTTTCATAATATTTGACTGTCTTACAAAATTTCCCAGTGAGGTTCTTTGTCTCCTTGTCTCTATTTCCTCTCCTTTAAATTCTTTACACTGTCTTCATCATGTGAATTCCCTTTCCTCAGACAATTAATTCTCTTCATTTGGATATTTCACTCCTTCCTAACATGGATTCTGCCTTCAAAGATAACAGTAGTTAAACATATATTATGTGGAACAGATTTGTCTAGGACACATTACTCTTTAGAGGACAGGTGGAGGAGACATTTGTGCTTTAATATAATAGTAAATATACACTAGACAGTTCTCCCAGAAGCACAGAGACGCATTACACCAGATTGCTGGCGAATGACAGATAGACTTTATCCTGAATCCTCAGTGGGGAACTCAAATCTGTATTTTTTCAACCCATCTGGAGTATTCAGTACCCTTGGTGCAACGAAGCCAACACAGGAAAAATGTGAAAAATGTGGGAATGTGGGGTTTTTTTTCATCTTTGCCTCTCTTTGCTTTCTCTCTAAAAGTTCTAGCTCCTAATTAATTATAGATATCTGCTCCTCATAATGACAGACGACTTTTTTTTTCTCCCCATTGGAAACAGTTTGGCTTAATTACTTCTGACATTTCAGTCAACACACTGTGAGCTTGCTCACAATTTTGCAGCATTTAAATAAATGAACAAACAAATAAATAAATGAACAAACAAATAAATAAATAAATAGCTTATCTCCCCAGCAGCTAACATAAGTTTATTCAGCTTCATAGTAACACAGACCATAATGGGCAAAATATCACGAATAACCAGTTCAACCAGCAGTGGAAGAGCAGGCAGACAATCTCTATTTTATTTACCATAAGATATCTCTCTCATCCCAACCCACACAAACATATTTTAAAGGAAGTACATTCATACCCTCATGTTCTTGTTCAATAAGGAACAACATAAATTTAGAGGGAGGAAAGGATACTGAGGTAAGAAACCAAATTAATGGCCCAGGTTTAAAAAAGAAAAGAGAGAGATGTTCCCCTGACCACTATCAGCCCAGGAGGGCTGCTGAGTCCAGTGTGATGGAAGGTCTACGGTAAGTGAAAGGGACAGCAGTGAATTTGTGGTGGTTGAAGCAGCCATGGAATTGTGGAAATCAGCAGTAAGAAATGTGGATAATGGCACAAGCAGTTGCCCAAGGGAGGCTCAGGGAAAAAGGATTAATGACTGTGGAGACCTGCTCTCCTTCCACTTCTTCCCTGAAATGCCAAACTGCTGAGCCAGTTATCAATCAAGAATGTGAAATACATTGGTGGATTGATTGAGTTTGATACAGTGGCAGCCAGCTACACTTTTGAACAGTCCTTGAAAACAATTTTTACTGTGCAATGCTGGAGAAAGCCAACAAATAATAAACCTGTCAGAGTACTCACCAAGTGCTCGTAAATATGAAATCTGCTGCAGTGCCTTGCAGCTGCAAATGGGAACCATTCCAAAGTCTGAAAAATTGTCAATACTTAATTGTTGCATCTGATATCAGTTCTAATTTAAACTTCTACTTTCTCTTCCCCCATATCTTATCTTCCTTCAGCAGAAAATGCTCAAGTCTTAATAAAGAACATGCTGATAGCTGCCTTCCCTTTTAGCGGGAAAGGCATAGGCTTCTTTTCAGCCAAACTCTTTTTCTCCTGTAATTTATTCTGTTCTTCTGAGCCATTTATTTTGAATGCCCATTTCAGGCTCAAATGTTTTTAAATGAGAGAATGAGGTTATATAATAACCAAAGACAATGCTCTAGCCTTTACTCAGGCAAAATTAAGTCAGCAGGACTTTCCTTGACCAAAGGCAGGTTAGAAGCTCAGAGTCACAGTATTTTATCTTGCCTTTGCCACAGAGAAAGCAGGAAGAAGTTTTCACTTCATATCAATGATTGTCCTCCCACTTTGCAATGGAGAGTAAGTAATGGCCCATCTTCGCGAACGAAGATTTGGGGAAAGGTCTTTTACCTTTCCAGCCTGCGCAATGGATTTTTTAGGTGAGACACAGCCTGCGCTGAACTGAGCCCACCCTTTAATCCTAAGGTTCATCTGCCGGGGCCAAGCAAGCTTGGACAATGGCAGTGAGGTCCTCAGGACGTAGGTTTGTTTAGAGTGACCTTCTCATAGATGGATGGCCTCACAGGGCTAACGGGCTCCATCTGCCCGGGGGACTGGCTGGATTTGAACCTGGGTCGCAGAGGTGAGAGTCCTGCACGCTAGCCACTAGGCCACCAGGGGTCGGAAGGACTACCAAAAAGGACTACCAAAAATACACCTTGATATTTTTAGAGACTTAAGCCTGTACAGCAGATGTGTAGGTTTGGAGTATTTTGGCCTTGCACTTTGTATACCAGGCCCAATGAAGTCCTGATCATTAAGTTTTAAAATTATAATTTAAAGAAATCCTCATCAAACCAGAAGCTGTAGAAAACATGCAGCTTTTTGCCATAGCTCATGAAGTGTCTTCCATGGTTTGCAGACAGAGCTGTGCCCTTTTGTTTTCCACTTTAGCACATCAGTGGATCCCAATAAAACCTTCACTGACCCCAATAAAAACAGACACTGCTACTATGCCATGTGGAATCTCTCTCAATAATTTTTCTTTTTGGTATCATCAATGGGTACATCACAGTAGCTTAATCCCCCTCTACACAGACCAAAATGGTACATTTTGAGGTAGAATAAGGATCATATAAATTCAGATTATATTTTTGTATTTTTATAATACTTTCTTTTACAAATTACTCTTCACGGTCTTTAAAAATCACATTTTATTATTCTGGGAAAAAATGCCAGCTTTTGTGAAAGCATAGGGAATATATTGCTCAATTACATAGGAAGAGCCACACTGCCTCACATGAAGGACCCAACCAGCCCAGTCTTCTGCCTATCAGCGGCCAACAGTACACATGTAGGGGAGGAGCATGAAGTAAACACAACACAATCCTACTTCTCTTACATGTTCCTGACAATCAGCAATCAGCTCCTTAAAAAAAATCTGGTCCTCTGTGCTTCCTTGTAAGTTCTTTGTCTGTGTACAAGGGAATGAGCAACTTCCCTAACCCTCTTTGTGGATTTATGATATAGTTTCCATAAAAATGGGAAATACCACAAACAAAACAACAAAAAAACCCCAAAACAAAACAAAAAAAAAAAAAGAAATTCAGGATGCTAGACAACTAAGCACTGTGCAAACATGGTTTGCAGTTCTTAGACAATATTTTCTTAAGTTTATTCCCCCTTTAATGTTCTTGGTTCCCTTGTTTGGATGATAGGTGTGGGGTTCTCCCATGCTCTTACCTTTCCTTCTCTTTTTTTTCTTTTTTTTTTAATGCTTCCTTGCACTCAGGTATCTTGATATCTTTGGTTTGTTTGACACAAGACCAGCAGAAAGTTAGTTCCCTGTGTATCAGGGATATGTCTACTCCAAAGACATCCCAAGCTCCCACAGTACCACAGTCTGAGTATGCAAGGATAAAAAGATGGCAACAGTGGAAAAAAAATTGCTAAGTGCATCAGAACTGAACATCTTAGCTTGGGACAGGGCTATTATGTATCTCCTTGACCTTGATGTAATTGTCGAACTTCTTGACTGGCAAAATCTCTCTAATGTTCCCAAGGTTCTCCTATTCTATCTTTTTTTGTCTACAGCTTCTTAAAGACCACCCTTTTTCCTCTTGTCTTGGTTGCCATGACTCCTTAGAGATATGTTCAAAGCGCAGCTGATAAGTTCAAGAAAAGGGGCAAGAAAAGGGAAGGAGAACATTACTTGGCATCATTTTTGAAAATCTGATTTAATATCTCTACTGAAAATTTAAAGGTCATATAGATCTCAGAACTGTCAAAAGTATATCAGTGTATTGAAAAGTGTAAATCTAAATAGAAGCAGCAATGCTTGCAACATGTAATTTTAGAAGTTAAGAAATAATTAATATCTGGGACACTCCTATGTTACATGCACTAAATCTGTAATTTGTGGGAATGGTTTTGCCATTCTCATTTCATTTTTGGGTTTGAGGAAATGAAGGGCTAGAGAATTAACAGTTCTGTACAATTTCTTTACATAAAAAGAATATAGACAAAATTAATTTCATTTAAAGATGTCATACACCTATTTCAAACAGATGATTGTAGGCCAGATTAAAGCATAATCTGCAGTAAGAGTAAGTACAGAGTGGTGATTAATAGTGTCTGTATAAATGCATTCATGTACACACACAAAGACATAAATGAATGTTTTAGTATCATATCCTGAGTTGGAAGGGACCTACAGGATCATCGAGTCCACCTCCTGGCCCTGCACAGAACACCCCCAAGAATCCCATCATATGCCTGAGAGTATTGTCCAAACAATTCTTGAGTTGTATTCTTGTACTCTGTCAGGATTGGTGCTGTGATCATTTCCCTAGGGAGCCTGTTCCTGTGTCCAACCACCCTTTGGGTTTAGAAGCTTTTCCTAATATCCAATCTAAATGTCCCCTGACACAGCTTCAGGCCTTGGGTCCTATCACTGATCACCAGAGAGTAGAAAGTGGTGCCTGTCTCTCCACTTGCCCTCATGAGGGAGCTGTAGACTGTGATGAGGTCTCCCCTCAGTCTCCTATTCTCCAGGCTGAACAGACCTCAGCCACTCCTCATACAGCCTCCCCTCTAGACCCTTGACCATCTCCATTGCACTCCTTTGGACGGTCTCTAATAGCTTTACACCCTTCCTATATTGTGACACCCAAACTGCACAGACAGAACTTACTTTTTTTCATAAGAAAATCACATGGACTAAATGAACTCAACAGACATCTTAGGGGGGGAAAGCCATTGACTACAGAAATAGCATCTATGCTTGTGTATAGTTATATTTATGTAAATATGTATATGTATATATTTGTAAGGCATAAGATCGAGGCATGATGTAGATGGTATAGAATAAGGGGTGGATAATGTCCTGTTTGCTGGGAAGGGGCAGAGCTTAGCTCCACATGAGTGAAGACAGTTTGTTATTCTATACCATCCATGTCATCGATGAGGACACGGATTCAGAAAGAAAAGGTAAGCACACCACAGAAGTGCACCCTTTTTGCCTCACTCTCTCCAGTGGGAAGGCTGTCGGCATCAGCTCTGTGGACTCCCTCCTTTGCCACTGCCATCCATCCCCTCCCGTTTCTCTGAGACGTGGCTACAGGACACAGGGCTGAAAGAAAAGCGTTGAAATGCGGAACCAACATAGTGCTGAATGACAGCACCGGCAGGGAGGCTGCCACGGGGATGGAGCAGCAGGGGCAACTCCCAGTCCAGCCAAGTCGAAGGGAGTCCAGCCGAGTCCAGCTGAGCCTAGCCAAGCACAGCACAGCAGAGAGACAGAAAAGCAGCAGTACCGCATGGGATCAAGCTGCAGTGTAGGGGTAGAAGCAGCAACAGAGGCACCTACACAGAACTGAGCCTGGCAGGGCAGAGCAGAGCGTCAGCATGATGCGACTCAGACAACCAGCTTTCAGGGGGCTTGTCTGTCATTGGCTTTCATTGTCCCAGGCTTGAGGCGGTGGAAAACACTAGCTGTGGGAGCTCCCCACCATCTTGTCTTTAAAGCCTGCAGCCTGCAGGAACGGCTGCCATTTTGTCTTTGTCCCGGCAGCCACGTGGAACTAAGTTGAGGTGGGTAAAACACCTTTCTTTTTATATACTTTTGTTATTAATATTGCTGTTATTACTGTGCGTTTCTTATTCCATTGCTTTTTGCTTTCAGTAAATTGTGATCTCAGCCCATAGTTTCTGCTTTTGTTCCTCTCTTACTGGAAGGGTTGGGGGAAGGAGAGTGACTTATTTGGAGTTTAATTTCCAGCTGGTGTTAAACCACCACAAACGCAAACACTGAAGATGTCTTCTGCCACGTGAAATTTAAACTTCTAAATTTAAATTTCTTGGCTGTTCTATCAAGCCCAAGAAATTCTATCAAGCTTTCATCTGTCCAAATCTTAAAAAAAAAAAAAAGGAGGAAGACAACAGTAGGGTCAACCCCTTCCCCATTCAACTTTTTTCTTGAGACATATTTCTTCAACTCTCTCAAGAAAACCCTTGATCATTACAACAGGAGTGAAAGCAAGAGAGAACCTGATCTCAGTTAATTTATTTCTTGGAATTCTCTGTATAGATTCTTATTTGAATCTACATGAAGACTTTTAGCTCAGACATTCTCTATGCTTAGTGATCAAACCATAAATAAGTAATCACTAATTTATTATCAGAGGAGTACATATCAAACCAGGTACTGTACATCAAAGAGCTTATCCAATAGAGACAAGTACAGAGAGAAAACCGCAAAACTTAAACTCATAACAGTGCATACTATGAAAATATAATTACATTTATATAGCTGATATAAATTTGATAGCATGCATTTATTATAAATTACCAATTAATAATACATTGCCATAGAGCAAATTAAAGTGCGTAACTCATTTGCTAGAGTATACTGCTATGCCTCAACAGACTGCTGATTTTCTGCCTGTTCAGTTAATATTTTCAACATACTAGTCAATTACAACTTGATACTTATTCTACTTCACTTCACCGAGTACCATGGTAGGTACATGGTTTTTTGCAGTGGTTTTTTTTTTCCATAAAAGATTCCTAAAAAAGGAAAAAAATATTTTAATGAAATTATGTGTCATCATATCATATCAAAATATATTTATATGAACTTTTTTTTCACCTTTGTCTGGACAGCTAGCAATAGCTTGTGGTGAAAAACTGCTAAGTAGTTATAATCATCACAACTGCTCAGTACTTGCAAGGCCTGAAATGCAAACAGGTACATCTTAGTAGACTGCTGCATAATTTACCCTACAGGAGGGAGCTTACGTGACCGTGAATTTAGTGAATTCACTGAACATACTTATATAAAAGAGGAAGAGAAAGGGAGCACTATGGAAAGGCCAGGTACTTCTGTGCAGGTGACATTGCCCCAGCTATAAATCTCAAGATTTATTGTTCTGCCTTCTTATCTCATAGAAGTTTTCTTTGCACTGTTTTCTGCTTTTTCTACTGCATCATTTTGTCTCAGAGACCTGGGAACTCACACAGGGTCTGACATCATTGACATAACAAATCACTACCATACATCTTAGTGATCACGTTAGCATGTCCTGAAGTCTCATAGGACCAAACAAACTTAAGGAACCGTCACAACTCAGCTGTCTTATTCTAGCTTATGGCAAATCCGAAATAATTCAACTTTGTTTAGCCTATATGAAAGGAAGTGTCTGACCAACGGATTAACTCTGGACATGTAGCACAGATCAAATACTAGGCACTTCTTGTTGATAATCCCACACAGTGTCACAACCATAAGCTAAATTGTACTACAATAAAAAAATCAAATAGAAACATGACTCTCTACACTTCACTCTTCAATAAAATGTACCTTAACAAGATACATGTTTTACACAATTACAAAATTATAGAATTATCATTATGAAATTTTATTTCACACAGAAAAAAAAACACTATTTCTGTGGAACTACTTATAAGCCCCCAACATTTTAACATCATCTGACAACATGAAGAAAGAGTACTCTGAGGGAGGTATTTTCAAAAATAAATATCCAAACAATGTCATAAGAACACTTTATAAATTTTAAAAGTTTTCACCAAATCATCCATAACTCAGACTGCAGCACAGATCCTTTTTTTTCTATTCTTTATTTTCAAGTTTTAATTCCTACTACTATACCATAGCTTTAATGCATCAAAGAAGAATAAAGTAAAGCAAGTTTTCTTCATATCATGTAGGAAAGACTAAAACTCTGTTTTAGCCAAGAGAGATGTTCATTTCTTTGCCATTTTCATAATGTCTTTCATTTGCTTCACATAACTATGAACTATAATACTGCAGAGAATCCATTTAGAAAAAGCAATAGCCAATTGAACGGATGGGAAGAACTGGAACCACAGAGGGAGAGTCTAAGCTGTTTGTTCTGTTGCAGTTATGAGCTAATAAACTAGATCTTTATCAGAAATAAGAAGCTAAGATTACCATTAACTTGTAAGACAGGAAAATGGCACTGCAGATTCACCTTATATGTTCCCTCTGCCACTGTTTATTTCTCCCATTTTTATTAATATTTGTCATGTGCTTAGACCATAGGCCTCCAGAAATATTTTTAACATGCACATTGTAGGATTTCTTGAGCACCCTCCCACTTAAACAGCACCATTTCAACCTGAGCCCTTGCTCTTAGACAGTTGCATACATAGAAGAAGCCAGCCAGAGCAGCCACACCTACCTTTTTTTTTTTTCTTTTCACAAATACAGAGCAGAGGTTTGCGGTTAGACCAAAAAGCATTCTGAGCAAGTGCTATCCCGAGACTACAAAAAAGTGGAATCTTTGTTGAGATTTCCCAAGGAATTCAAGTGATCATTTGATTTTCTGCAATGAAAAAACCAAACTCTGCTGCACCAGAGGGAAGGTAGCGTCAGAAGTTCTAACCTGGGGGTTACCCTGGAGGTTTTGCCAAGAACAGTCTCCCATTTTTCAGGTTGCCACTTCTATCCACAAGCAATTCCTAAGCATGGTTAATAGTCCTATTTCAAACTGCTTCTCTTTGTTTTATCATAATCTAAGCATCATACATTACAGTATTATGGTTTCCCATACAGTTCTGTAACAGTAAATCTTCTACAAAACAACAGATCATTCTTATACACTTCTTGGGAAAATCAGATTTTAAATGGGAAAATAAGAAAATGTATGTCCTTAAAGTTGTTCTTTAATGTTCATCTTCTTGTCATATTAAAGTAAGTTACCTCTTTACTCAACTTGGTATTCAAATGTTGGGAAATGGCTGTTGTAATGAATTGTAAGTATACATGAATACTGCACTCACAGGAAGTATATAGAAGTTTGCACATTTTAATGACGATGGATAATGCTTTTGCAATTTCTCATCCCTCTTACAATGATTGCCACGAGGAAAGGGCAAATGCTACCTTGTTACAATCAGGGTTTAAACATTATGTTCTTCCATTTAAAGAGCTACTTTATTCTGATCTTCCTAGTGTTCTGTAATTAGACAAGCCAGCCATTTTTCTTCCACCCTTATTTGCAGTTTCACTGATTTATAGGAAAGAGTAAAGCTGTCTATGACATACGAAATATAGAGCAGATCACAAGTATGGATTACATGGTAATGTTCCATATAGAACATGTGGATTACTAAAATCTTATTTCATAAAGTATAAGAAATGAAAGTATTCCTTGCAAAGAGGGAGGCACAACTGCAATTTCAGCTGCAGACAGCTTCCAATTTCATTTTTTGAGCTATGATTATTATTTGTGCTGCAGTGATGTAAGGACCTCCTTCCATTCACTGACGTCATCTTCTCTGAGACTCCAGAACTCCTTCATCAAAATCCATAGTGCTAGTGTGAAGGCAATGAGGACCTGATCTCCAAAATATTTTGAGACATTTAGGGCACCCTGGAGGTAATAAGAAGTAAGCAAATAAATCCTGTCTGGGTTAAGCCAAAAAAAACAGAAGGTAAGAAAATGCATAAGGTCGTGAAGCAAAGAATGAGAGAATATGATTTTTGCACCATCTCTACTTAAATGGGAAATATGTGTCTGGTAGAAAATTTCAAAACTTAGGATAATATAATCGACCCTGCAAGAATGTGCAGGAATGCCAGGAATTAGCAATAGACTTTGCTAAAATCAGACTGGGCAATAAAGAAATTCTATGCATAATTTTTGTAGTTTTATAAAGAGCTTTTCTGTAAATAAGGACTAATTCCCTATGGTGCATAAGTGTTTTGTCTATAAAGTGTAATTGTGGTATTCATAGATATGAAGAGCTGATGGCATGGAATTTTTATGTTGTGTGAATAAAATGGCAAACTTACATCTATAGAAATACCATTTTTTCCATTATTATTTGGATGCTCTACATAAACATTACAGTTAGCTTTATTTGTTTGCTTAAGCATGTATTTATTCTTTATGCAATGCACCTCTGCAAGACATTTCTTCTTCCTTATATAACTACCACCCAAAACATTAGATCTTTTCAATCTCGTACCTATTTATTGGGGTTGAAGCTATCTTTTTAAGGCTAGAAAAAAATTAATAGTTTTCCATATTTTTTACAAGAATGAAACATGGTTTAAACATGCTTTATGGGGCAAATACTGGTGAAAATGCTGAAAGGTTCAGATCTACAGTGTAGTCCATTTAGGCACTTAAAATTCCAAGTGTTCATCTAAATATACGAAAACAGTGAGGCTTAAAAATTGAGCTGGAAATTTCACAAGATTTATTTCATATTCTTCCCCCTTTTTGACCCAACATAGAAGTGCTCTAGAAGTGCTCTAGTTGAATTTTTCAAATACTTTTAAAAAAGGATATTAGTTCATGTTACTACTTCTTTTGTCCAACTAAATTCACATAAATCACTATCATTTTTTTTATTTGTCTTGGTACTATTTCATAACATGCTCAAGAGTTTTTCTAAAAATAACAGTTACTAATTTATTTTGAAGCATTTGATTCGCATGAACAAACTAATAATAATATCTTAGCAAACGGTACCTAGTCTGTTGCCAGTGGAAAATTATATTGCTTTTTGAATGAGTGAGCAATGCCAGGAAACTGCATATGATCCAGCATGGACAAGAATGTATATCAGCAGTTTCTCAAGAGTTTCTTGAGTTTTCATGTGATATGTAGTAATGGAATATGCTGAAACTCATCATCTGTTGCATTGTTGCCTCCTCCAAGGAGGCAAGGTTATGTCAAATGGGTAGACATCTCTGAGAGAGATGGACAAGTTAAGTCAAAGGAAAAGAAAACCATGTGCAGGTCTTGTAAAAAAACCCTTAAGTTCACAAGGCATGCCTGATGTACAGGTCATACAGCCAAACTGCTTTCTTCCTGGTATTTTTATTTTTGGTGTAGTTTAAATGCAAGACACCTTTGAAGTATCTCAGCCTTCATTTCAGCTGGTACAGTAGTCTAGTTTGACCTGTTCATAATTTTCAACTTCAAACACCACCTTGCAAACAAAAATTGTTTTACAGCAATCAGAATTTGCTCATTTTGGGTGTGACCATTTCTAAACTTACCTATTACTTTTTTGAGTACCAGATAGCAATAGTTCCCCTATACTCTACTGGTTTTTATGTGAGTTTTTCTGATTAAGCAAGATGCTACTTATTGTTTTATTGTTCAAGAAAGTTTTTTCAAGAAAGTTTTTCAAGAAAATAAAGAAGTTTCAAGAAGAATTCAAGAAAATAAAGCATTGTGCCATTCTTTGATGAGTTTAGTATGCCAGCTACCTTAGATTCATTCTATACAAAAGGATAGCAACTAAGGCTAACTATTAAGTACAAACAGCTGCAGAAACAGTTTGGTCTGAATAAACAGTGTAAGAGGACAACAACGCTCCAAAGAGATGTTACTACATGTTATCATCACCTCCAGTTGGGTTTGTTTGGCAGCCACAAACACATCTTACAGGAGAACTGTTCTTATTTTGATCACAGGTTGATGGGAATTAGAAATCATCTCTTTCAACTCTCAAATTAGTAGTCCTCTCCTACAAGTCTACAAACTTAATAACTCTACTGAATATTTTCTCCTCAAGTTTTCAAAAGGCTTTACTGGGTAAGCTGTACTGCCCTGTGTCTGAGAGTTTTAAAAATTGCTTTGTTGTCCTTGCCTGCAGAACTCCTCACATGCCTCTACTCAGATGATCTCCTTCATGGCTTTTTATTTTTCCTCCTCCAGAGGAGACCCAGTGACTAATTTTCCTTCAAATTCCTCTGTGAAGAGGTGTCTAAGTAGTGTAAAACTTTTCTCAAACCCTGCTCAATAAATCAATAGCTCTTCCATTTTTATTTTCCTATTTTATTCTTAGTCAAATAATTTCATGATCAGATACATGTCTATAGAATGTATTCATTCTTTGGGCTTCCTTTTAAAGGTGATAGCCTGCAATGACCAGGACGGACTGAAGTGTCTAGTAAGTACCCTGCGTAAGTAGATGTGTTCATATTTCACCAGAGTTCTTTAATTTGGACTCAGAGTAATGGAATCCTTTCTTTACATCAGTTTTTTACTGCTTCCTACCAGAGGGTAACCAAAATCGCAAGACCAGCCTTACACATATCATTTTGGGATTTCTGAAATCCATACAAATGAAGAATTACAGAAGAGGAATAACAATGACTTGGTTTATAAGAATAACAAAAAATACTTCTTTCACAAACCACAACAAACTTTTGATTGATGTGTGGCAAGCACATGACAACTTGGTTCGGGTACTGATTTTGCCTAAGCAGGCCCCTAACTTTAGTCTTGGTAAAACAAAAATTATTATTGCTCATGCTAACAGATGCTTTCATTGCTCAGCCCAGAAGGAAGGCTAAAAATTCAGTGCTTAGAATGATGTCTGATTTACTGGAAACCTAATATCTGTGTTTCATAGCATGTTCATCATTGCAGTATTCAAGGTTGCAACACTTCAATTAAAGTGAACACAAAAAGAAGCCTGTGCATTTCTCACACCATTCTCCAAACAGCTTTTTATTTACTCTTTGTTACTGTGCTTTGACAATGCTGCTTTTGGAAAGCCAAGGTGAGAAAAAAAGTATTCTTTTTCACTGTAAAGGCAACGAGGAGTATACTTGTTGATCCACTGGAAGTAGACTGAACAAGAAACAACTTGTAAGAAGGCCCTCTATCCTGAATTTGTCAAAATTATTTTAGGTTTTATTTTATTGATAATCTTACCTGTTATATGTGGTCTTCAAGCCTGAAGATCTTGGGGCATAAAGGTAAATCTTAGAGAGCTTTGAACATAAGGATCAAAAGGAACTTGATGTTCTTCCACAAGAGTAATAAAACATGATACTAGCAGTCAGTATCAGCCATAGAAAAGTTTTTAGATCCCTAATTGTTTTGTAAACACCAAAATTTTTACTCAATATAATATATCAAAGATTATTTGCCAAAGTCTTCTGAGATTACCAGAATATTGTGGGAAAATGGCTGATGATGATCCTGTTGTGCTTCTTCAGTAATTGAGCAGAACTTCCCAAGCAAGATACTTATTATTTAATTGCAGCATTACATTTGTAAAAGGAAGAATTAAAGAAAAAACAAGTCTAAGAGCAGCTTGTGTTTTTTTTTCTCCTTTGTAACCTAAACAATAATCTATCTTGGTGTTTTCATGTTCTAAGACAGGAACATAACCATCAATCTTGGGTTTCTCAAAAAGTCTGAAAACAGCTTTGTACTGCATGGTGGAAAAGTTTTGTTCATGACTCACAGATTGACAGAGACAAAATAACACTGATGTTTAATTAAATGTCCTTTTGATAAAGCATTGTCTTTGCCTTCTGCTCTGCTTCACACAAATATAATTTAGCAGTAACTACAGAAGAAAGGATATTTTGAGTATGAATGTTGTGTTTGCAATAAGTTTTATAGCACAATTCTGAATATAATTAGAGTAAAAAAGGATGTTACCACAATTGCCTTCCTATCTCCTCTGTTCACTCCTATCTCTTGGTGTATGGGTCAGGAAAGATGAGTCCTGGAACAACCATGACCTTACTAGCACTTAGAAAGAGGAAAGAGAGAGATGAAGTCAAGTATTCATACACATACAGTATTCACAGGAGGCTGCTGGTGTTTTCTTAACTAGCACATTAAAGCAAATGTGAACACATCTCACAAATAATACTGATGTTTGCTCTTAAACAGCAAATATTCAGTCATGCAAACATTGGAAAAGTAAGTAGTTTTAAATTGATCATACTGTTGTCTACTAAGGCTTCAGGTGAAAGGTTTTCATTTGGGACTACACAAATTAATATGATTTTCTTTCCCATTCTTTCAGCATCTTTTCAGTACTGCAGACTTCATATAGGGCAGTAAAAGGCTATCCTATCTAAAACCTTTTTTAGCAATTCTTTTAGAAGAACTTCCAAATTCACTTGCCACAAATTCTCACAGCTCTGCACTCTATGCATATTGGAAGCTAGGAAAAAGCATGCTTAACTGCCTTCAAATGTAGGATTTCCATTTCTTGAGGAGACTTTGGCAAAAATGGTGTTCCAAACAATATCTATAGTTAAGGTTAATGGGATCCATAGATATTTAGCATGTGAAATGAAGTCATTTTAGTGTGGAAAAAAATCAGAAGAAATAGACTTCTTATTCTTTAAAATAAGATATAGCCCAGCAACCTTAAATGGGACTATCATGTTTTAGTCATCCATGTACTTGAAAATGCTTAACTTATGTCTAGGCTTTGCTTTCATGAAAACTCCAAGATTTAATGTTATTCTGCTGGTTTAGTGACAAAGAAAGCTAAATAATCTGCTTTAGGAAGCCAGATATTCCACATGTAAGTTTAAAAGCCTCCCTGCAAATATGAAAATTGTGTCTCTCTAAGTAAGACAGAGAGAAACATAATACTACATATAGTGTCAGTCTTTTAAAATCATCACAGTATCATAAATGCTGACAAGAAAACTGGCAGTAACTGGAGACAGCTGTCACAGAGAAAGCTGAAATAAGCTGTGTCTTTCAGCAGTAGATGGGGAAAGCTTGGATAATCACATATTCACACAAACAACATGTGTTTTCTTCAAAAATATTCTTCCCTTACAGAAGGCATGTTTGGCATTCTGTTGGATTTGCATGGCAAGGTTTTGGTAGAGAGGATGCTACAGGGCTGACTTCTGTGAGAAGCTGTCAGAAGCTTCCCCTGTGTCTGATGGAGTCACTGCCAGATGGCTCCAAGATCCACTGCTGGCCAAGGCCAAGCCCATCAGCGACGAAGGCAGCACCTCTGGGATAACATAGTTGACAAGGGGTTGGGAAAAACTTGCACAACAGAGGCCAGAGAGAGGAGTTAAAATATGTGAGTGAAACTCTGCAAATACCGAGGTCAATGCAGAAGGAGGATGTAAGACCCCAGGGTCACCCTACAAGCTCATTGAAAGGGTTTTACATTAAAAGTACATGAAGCTCCAAATATTCACCCGCCAAATTTATTAAAAGGGCTTTCAGTTCTTTATATACCTTGAAAGAGAACACGAGAGAAGACTGTACACACATTTCTCAGGAGGTCAAACAACACACTTTTACCAGCAAACTTTAGAAAATAAGGGAACTTGGCAAAACTTTCAACCAAAATAATACACTTCACAAAGCATTGACTTAGCACCTGCTAACCCATTCAACTTAGCAAAATCCAACCCATCTGGCTTTAAGTTAGTCAAATAGCAAGAAAGGAGATTAGGAGAGGAAGTAAAGAAAGACAGAGAAAAAGAGAGAATTGCAGCTTCCACCCCAGATCCAGCATAGATCAAGCACCAGGATTCCAGGAAATGGCAGGGCTGCAACAGGGTGGAGACCATGTCTTTGGTTTTATCTACTCTGGCCCCCTGTGGCCTCCCTCCTTCCTCCCCACCCTGACAGGACTTCTGGCCCATTGACCACTCTGGGGGTGGGTTGGGGTTCTGGGACAGGCTGGCTCCCAGCCAGCCATTCTGAGGCTGGGTTAGGGGCTCCAGGGGGTGTGGTGTGGGGCAGTGTTCCCAGTGTCTAGTGACTGACAGCTGCTCTGGGGCTGTCCAAGGAGGGTCCAAATGGGCTGGGGTATGGAGCAGAGCACCACTCCACCTTTGTGAAATTCGACCTGTCCCTTCCCCCAACACACACACACTTGAGTTTGCCCAAGCCAATAATTAACATAATAATCCACTGCCTCACAGAGGGGAAAGAGTTGTTCCAGGCACTGGAGCAGAGATTCCCCTGCAGCCCATGGTGAAGACCATGGTGAGTCAGGCTGTGCCCCAGCGGTCCATGAAGGTCCATGGTGGAGCAGAGATCCACCTGCCATCCATGGAGGAACCCAATGCCAGAGCAGGTAGATGCCCGAAGGAGGCTATGACCCCATGGAAAGCAGGTTCGCAGCAGGATTTGTGGACTCGTGGAAAGAAGAGCCCATTTTGGAGCAGGTTTGGTGACAGGACTTGTGAACCCATGGAAGGGATCCACATTGGAGCAATTAATTAAGAACTGCAGCCTATGGGAAGGACTCACATTGGAGAAATTCGTGGAGAACTGTTTCCCATGGGAGGGACTCCATACTTGAGCAGGGTAAGAATGCGAAGAATCTTCCTGCTGAGGAGGAAGGAGCAGCAAAGACAGTGTGCGATGAACTGACCAGCATCCCAATTCCCTGACCCCCTGCACTGCTGGATGGGTGAACAGGCAGAGAACTCAGGAGAGAAAATAAGCCCAGGAAGAAGAGAGGGGTGGGAGGAAGACATTTTCAAGATTTAGGATTATTTCTCATTATCCTACTCTGATTTGATTGGTAATAAATTAAACTAATTTTCTTGGGTCAGATCTGTTTTGCCTGTGACAGTAATTGGTGAAGGATCTCTCCTTGTCCAACCCACATGCCTTTTATTGTATTTTCTCTCCTCTGTCGTGCTGAGGAGGGAAATGACAGAGCAGCTTTGGTGGACACCTCACATCAAGCCAGGGTCAACCCACCACAAGCATTCAGAGATTCTTGTGTTCTGGAGATGATAAACCTTTTAGACTGTTATAGCAATTTCTTGATGGTAAACTCAGTCTTCTGAGAAGAGTAAGAATGTGCCACTATTCAGTTTCTTGACTCATCTTGACTAATTTTTTCTCTCTGGAGGAAAAATTGAAGTAGAAATAAGACATACAGATGATATATGAATTTTCACCTAGTTTTGATGGATTTATGCATCCTGTAATTATGGTGCTAAAAGCATTGTTTTGATGTTTGCACTTACCATTAGTGGTTAGATGGTCTTTCTCCAGTACTTTATTTTAATTAGGAATCTTAGCTCCTTTTAGCTTATTAATCTGAACAAAATGAAACACTGCTGAAGTGACAAAATACCCCACCTTTTTGACTTTACCAGAAACTTTTGATTTCATATACTGTGTATCCCACTCTGTTTCCCTCCCTCACTAATATGATATTTTGATATTTTCTTATTAATATTACATTGCTAATGATTCTACAAAAATATTAATAACTGTTTAAGTTAATCTATCATGATCAAGCCATGTGAGCCTACTGCTGTTAGAAAATTGAAATTGATGGCTTTTAAATCAGAGAACCTCTTTATCAGAGTGAAAAAAAGAAAATATACTAAAAGTGAATGCGAACTCCTTATGTTCAACAATTTGTTACAGAATTATCTGCAGATAAAAAGGAAGCTACCTACTTTGAGATACTATTCTGCTTCTTTGTCCCGTAAGGCATTCAGAAGTGCTAAAATATGTTCACTGCAGGTATGCAGTTAAAGAGCACAAGCTAAAATGCATTACATCCTTCTCCCAGTGCTCTCATAGAGAAATAAAGTGGCCTTGATTCTCTACAGTTCAATCCTTCTTAGTTTAAGCCTTGGTAATTTCAGGCTACTTTACGTTTCAAAGAAAGAATCCACACTGGGGTTTAATGTACTTGAGTTCTGACATAACCATGACTTTGAAATCTCTGGCTGAAATACCTTACATAAGAGGTAATTAATTATTATGCCATTACTCACTTATTCAGACCATTAAAATATCTAGGGCAACAAGACCATTCAAGAGAAATTTTAAAGGACAGCAGCTTTTTGCAATGTGTTACAATGTTCAATAGAATTGACTTTTGACCTATATGAAAGACTAAGAGTTTTTCTGCCAAAATTTGTTGGCAGCCAGTCCAGACTCACTCATACAACAAGTACAGTGTGTTTTCACATCTATTCATTAGGTACTACTCTGAGACTGCAGTGCATGAGGAACCAAGAACAGACATTTTAAACCATTTTGCTCACCATAACTAATTGTTAAAATAACCTGAAATTTATTTTTTTCCAGTATTATAGTTCTCATTTTGAGTGAAATTGGTGAAGACTGAGCACATCAGCTGACAAAGCAGTTAAGTCAGTAACTAATTATTAGCAGCAGATCTCAACACCAGTAAATCAGAAAAATTAGCACTATCTAAAAGATGCTTTGTGCTGTTCTGTTTCAAAACCAGTCACTTCAAAGGCTGTTGGTTCTCTGAGAAAAAAAAAATCTTTAGTTTTAAAACTCAGTGCAGAAACAGCAAAATATTGGAAAGCAGCCACTCAAATGAAATAATATCCCATCATTTACTTCTTTAAAAAGATGCAATTTATTCTTTTGGAGGGTTCACTTATCAGGGTTGCAGACTACTATCATTTGTGAAAAGGCTTTATTAGTTTTACAAAATAGACGTAGGGAAATCCTGCTAAACCAGTACAAGACTGTCCTTGAAGTTTCTCAAAAGAAACAGCTTTGGTCAGGAAACACATTACTATTTTTGTCTAAAAAAAAGGCGTTAATTACTAAATTACATGGTGATGTGGACCATGATATATGGTAATATGAACATGTGAATGCACAAGTCAATTCCTGCTTGACACTATCCAAGGAGGAAAAAAAGGGTTTGCTCTTGAAATCTGTGCTGTGGCCATACAAAATACGCAGCATTTTCATACACTTCCTATTGGGTAACTAGTAGCAAAACTACAGTTTTCATTTGCTGTACGAGCTTTCTGAATATTCACTAATGACAAAAACTGAAAGCTACCATCATCCACTGGCCCCATTTAGATTCATCTCTTTTACATTAGGTAACTCACACTCAACTATTTTTATCTGCAATATGCCCACTAAGGATAAGAAAACATAATCATATAAAAGTGCTTTCAAAAAAGGTCCTTAAAAATAACTGTCATTCTAAAGAATTATCATACTTTACATTACAGGTAAACTGAAGCAAAGAAGGTTGAAATATTTACCTGATGTCTCTCCACTTAGTTGTTGATTCAGAAATGGAATGTCTTTGTTCAATGAGAGTACAATTCCTTCCTAATTTAATTAACTTCTTTTAAAAATGTTCCATTAGGAATACCCTTCTACTTTTTTCTTTCTAGCGCAAAGCTAAGTGAAGGAAAAAAGTTTTGGACCAAGTTAGAAAGGTAGACTCCAGTCAGACAAGATTTTATTTGTTGCTTGAACAGAAACAGAAACAGGCGCAAACCCTACGGCATGCTTTATTCCACAGATTCATTGACCAGAGTTCACCTGCCAGGGAACCCAACATCTGTGATCACAGCAAGGTTTATCTATACTGCTGTCCTACCTTGGCCTGATGCATGGCTCATGCTTTTTTGAGCTCATGGGTATTTTACTTCTGCCTCTCTTGATATAGCTGTCTGATAAATTGGATATAATTGTGGTCTTTCGTGTCCCTAATTCATAAACTTTAGAAAAAGTTGACAAAGCAACATACTATAAAAACTAGAACACCAGATTTTCAAGAGAGAATCTCAGAAAATAGGAGATGCATTTTGAGAAATTTTTGTAGAGTCAGAATAGATTTTTTCTTAAACTTTCTTAAAGTTTACATGAACTTTAGCCCAGAAAACATGATACAAACCAGTTAGAAGTCATTACAAGTGTCAGATTTATTGCCACACTTAACCTAATTGAAAATGAAGCAAGGAGAAAGAAGCAAACTATTCCATTAGAAATAAATTAGAAATAATAAATGTCCAAGCCTCGTTATTATTTGTAAATAAAAAATAGCATACTACATGTTTGAACCTATGCTGTACAGTACCTACAGCCATACAGTGTTCATCAAGGATTACTGTCAAGTGAGGGCTTCAGTATCCGGCCTTTTCACCATCTGGAATCCAAGGCAGACATGAGATGTATCTACCAGTGACACTTTGGAACTGAAACTAGAAGAATCTGTCAACTGAGGGATGTTTTCTTCATGGCAAGAATGTCACTGTAGGAGACGAGAGAGCACATCTAAGAGCCAACTGTTTGCCTTGCTATGCAGTAACAGCACTCTATACAGTACAGTGGATGAAATCAGATGAAATATGCCTTTTGTAAAAATGAAATAGAAAACCTCCACTCCAACAACCCGGAAAGCTGAAAATGAAACACTATCTGGGGTGGTGGCATTACTGATAAGTGTAATCCCAAATGAGCCAGAGACTTTTGAAAATTCAGAAATATTGAACAGTGAGAGGAAAGTACCAGCCAGCAAGTGTAAGTATTGATTGGTCTCTCTTCATGGCATACAAACTCTCAACTTTTTACTGAAATTACCTTCCTGAAAGTGTTACTTGAAAACTACTAATACCAAATGCCCTCTGCCTATCTGATGTGCAATATTATAACAACAACATCAATAGGGTGGGAGATGCTTGTTAAAATCAGCAGGAAATAACAGGTTTTACACTGGTTTCACTAGAGGGTAAATCAGGTTCATTTAATGGGTGTAAATGAGATTAGAAGGAGAGCAGCTGTATATGTCAGAGAGGCTTATCATAGCACAAACAGAGGTGTTTATTCATAAAAGTGTAAATACTATATATGTAAATTCTGTATCATTGCTTTCCTCCATTTTCTGGGTAGTTTCATGCACATATAGATGCTGATGTCAGAATAATTAGATGATGTACTGTGAATTTCTCTATGTACTAGGCTTTTAAATTTTACCCATTTAACTTATTTTAATGAAAAATCTTGTCTGTAACTCACATTTGAATAAAACATAGCTTCTGTTAAGCTAAAACTTATCTCCAAGTATAACATCCAACTTTGACTGAATATATGAAAACTGAAAATCTACCACTTCTTACATCACTTTAATGTGATGTAAGACAGTAGTTAGTTATACTCTTCCTTTAAGATTATTCCTTTAATTTGAATTGTTTTGCCTCAGCTTTCTACTATAATCTTTTTTTTATCTGCTGTTTTAAAGATCTTTTTCCTATTATACATTTTCTACCTGAAGAGATACTTATATAATGTTAGTCAGATTTTCTTATACAGAAGACAAAAAATATTTAGCATCATAACCTAAGCAAATTCAATTCTTCAAATTATTGTGTACACTAAAACAAAGCTTTCTCAGTCTTAATCCAAGTAGTTCTCAATCTCTGATTAACCCAAATAAACTAGCAATTGCTAAAAGAGCAATGAAAACAAGGTCAACTTGTCTTTAATTTCAGCTGGCAGCCTACTTTTTTTTTCCTATTAACATTTCTACTTTTAACTTTCTTATCTATTCTGCTGTTTTCGCTCAAGTTAGCTAGCTCAGATTGGTCGACTCAAATCAAGAACACTCCTTTTTCTTTACTATCGGAAATGTACATCAAAGAACTCTGGCAGAGCTCTTTACTGTTCTTTTTTCCAGCTGCACTACTCTGAACTCTCTCCGATAGAGGCAAAAGAAGATGTGACTGCACCTTAGCATCACCAGGACACATCCCAGCCCAACAGTGCCCATGAGCAACGTAGAGTGCTGAACTGTAGCCTGGAATGGTTGAAACACAGGCAATTCTCCCATTCTCCCTCTTCTGCCAGGATAGTGGTATCTGGCAGAAGGCCAGAGCAGACAACTGGGAACAGTAAAGTTTCAAATCACTGCAGCTACTGGTCTAACTGCTAACCACCCAGGGTGCCACACAGGCCTCATACAAGCTCAGAAGTATGATATGTATTTATTTTTACTGATTAAATGGTCTCATTCCCTCCAAAGCATACTTTTTTCATCAGGGAGAAAATGAAAATGAATTAATTCAAAGAGAGTTGAAATATATACATTTGCAGAAACCAGACGTTCAAAGAGAAGGTCCTGTTGTTTTAACTCAAGGTTTCAGGTGAAGGAAAGAATCATAATTAATGATTACCTCAATTAAATTCATATAGTATCTCTGGGGAAACCTCAATTCATGTGTTGAAATCCCTTCAATGTTAATGGGTATTATTTTTTCTCCTCTGAAGGCTAAAGAAGATGCCCATGCCTCACGCTTTCCAGTTGGAGAACAGAATGTACCAAAATGGTTGTGTGAGAAAGGGAACAAAAGAACAAAGAGGTCATGTTGGTTGCAATGATATACGGTTTTCTGCTTTAGGTATTTAAAGGAATGCCATGCAAGAAAGAGTTTAGCAATACATGGTCAATGTTTACATGTTACCAATCAGCAGACAAGCTATCGGAAGTGAAAGAGGAACTGAGCTGAAAAGTCAAAGACAGTTAATTAAGTCCTTATCACCCAGTGAAGTAATTGTATGGGCTACACACAACGAAAAAGCTCACCAGACAGCTAATTGTATTAGTTTCAGCGGAGTTACTCCAGGGACAGAGTTGGCCCACGTTGTTAGGTGACTCACAGCCGTAGTTTGCAGCAATGGACTACGTGTCCAATTACTCTGCATGGGGAACAATGAGAAACGTTATGCCACAGGATTCATAGTACCCACTCTGAACCCTAGATAATCTACAACAATTAAGGCAATAAAACAGCTAAATACATCTCCATTATTTTAGATCATATACCATATGTACCCTATACCCAGATTCTTAAATAATGGAATGCCTTTCCTATTATTAATTTTCTTTACACTTGAAAACCAAAAAGCAGACCTGTTGTATTTTTCTAAATAAAACATCTTAGAAGCTCTCTCAGGATGCTAAGGAAGATTTATTCAATTTGATTGTAAATATCTTGTTTCTTTTCCCATGACAAAATCATCATTTCTCTTTCAAGCATTTCCACACACATTTTTGTTGTGGCCTTCATTCTTGGCCAGCTGTATCTCTTACAAACCCTTAGGACTGCCTTCACTGACAAGGATTAGATAGTACCATGAACCTACAAGGGCACTGTGTCTCTTACAAGACTTTTTTCTAAATTAAACACCTTTGATCTTAAGCAACACTTATCAGCTCACATGTCAACAAGAATGTAATGCCTATTTTAAAAAAGGTCCACAGTGGATAGTCTCTATGGCTAGCCTCTCTGGGGTACCAGTTCTGGTTGCATTCCTCCCATTGTTGGGTTCCATTTCCAAAGGCTTGAGGTGGATAGGGAAGGGGTTACTCCAGCTCCAGGGGTTTCTTCGGGTCCTGGACATATGGAGGGGAGAGCTGCTCCCTCTCCCCCCCCCACGAGGTCCCATGGCAGCCACAGACAGCACACGGGAGTTGGAGAGGAGGTGAGAGAGAGAGAGAGTTTTATTGTTGGGGTGGTTACATTTATAGGGTTTTGGAGGATTCACAGAGTGACTAATTACGGGGTCAGGGGGCTTACAGGACACCCAATTGCAGGAAGGGGTTAAAAGGTCCAGTGAGAAGACTTCTTGATATCTTCTCAGAACATTCCTGAGACAGAGATAAGAACTGGCCGTGGGGGATTTTGGGAAGAAGAACATTAGCAAAGAGACTACAAAAAAGCCATTTTAAAACATGTTTAAACCACAGTTTTCTCATATAATGCAGATTTGCTGCTACAAGTCTCCCACAGTAAATGCAGCCCAGGAAACTAGCTTACCCTGAGTAGTATGGGTTATGCAATCAAAAGGAGAGAAAGAGCCAGAAAAGGAGGAAGTCAATAGGGCAACAATACATTACCAACATCAAAGCATAAAATTAAGCAGTTTGCAAAATGAGATGTACTAACAAAATGTCCAAAATGAACCATTTAGGTCAGATCAAAATGAACTCCCTTCAGGGGATTTGAATAGCAAATTATCTTGCCAGGAAGCCAAAATTATATAGGTTCCTTTTGAGACTTTGAAAATCTTTGCCATCAAATATAAGACATATTCCATTATCATTCTTAAATGCAAGTTCACCTAAAATTTGTTATTCAGTGGCACATAATTAATAGCTTTTAATTATTCTTTTTATAGAAATGGGAGTGTTAGTACATTTCTAAAACATATGTTGTCTGCTATCCTTCTACTTGCATACTTTTTCAAAGTCCATTTGCATTCATTGTCCAAGGGAAAGAAACCTCCCGGGTTTTAGAAAATGCCTATTCTTTTCTCCAGTGATATTCCTGATACCTATATCAGTGATCATTTTCCTTTCCCTCACATGCAAAAAAAAATCTTGACAGTCTACAACACGACTGTTTTAAAGAGGTGCTTGGTGCCCTCATTACTTGCCCAGTTTTGCCACCAAGAACCACCTCATCTGAAGGCAAGAAGCAAGTGGAAGGAGGGAAATCTGAGCTATGCCAACCTCCCCAAAAAACTCTCAGACTTAGATGCTGGTCCCCATCTCCTCTCTTATATGCTGATTGGTTTTCTTCTTTCTTTATCACATGGTTGGAGATGAAGTTCAAGAACATGGGACAAGTAGCTATTGTTCTGTAAAGGAAGGTATTTCCTTTTTAATGGCAAGGTAAAACTGCATAATGACTTTGCATCAAAAAAGAGAGTTTTAGACCAAAAACTTATCTACTAGATGATTTATTATTGCCTGAGAAAACCTAACCTGGACATCTCATCTATATACACAATTATGCTATTTTTGAAAATAAGAAAACCTTCTTCCTTTTCCCCTCTTCAGGGAGCTGAATTATGCTTTCAGTGGTATCATAAATGTTTCTTTTCTACCTTTCACATTCCTGACTTTATAACTTTCAAGCATAAGGATGCAAAAGAGCAAACAGTCCAACCCTAAAACTTTACATACAACCATGTCATATGAATATGGTAAACTGTGTTTTGAAGTTCTGTCTTATCGAACGTGAGTTTGATCTACCACTCTGATTGGAACACCTGAAACTTCCAGAATTAATGTGCATTACTACCCAGGAATAATGTAGTTGTTCAAGTGTCAACACTGTCATTTATCTTAAATTTTTCTTCAGCTTTTCTCTTGTTGAAGGCCTATATATTCTATGTGTGCATATGGACAGACAAATAATTTCTAATCTCCCTTTATTTTAGGTTAATGAAACTCTTCTGCCTCCCTACTTAAGATGTGCTCTCCATTTTGTCCTAGTAATCTTTTTCTCATCTTGCTTAATGTAGGTGTTCCTTACTCAATGTTAATTTCCCAGATTTAATCCATTTTACTTGAACACAGATAAGTCCCTTCTATTCTCCTTCCTGAAATTAGTATTTATGTACATACAAAAAGATAGTCAAGAGATAGCTAAAGGATTAGAAAGTTACACCAACACTATATTGTCATCCCCTATAATACTGAGCACTGCTTTCTGAACAGCTAATGAGCTTCCTTCAACTCCCAACAAGAAGCTGAATGGATTATTAATCATAGATCAAAATTAAAAACTCTTGACAATATTTGGAAAGTAGAAAAGTAGCAGTCAGTGTATGTATTTTCAAAAAGAGTTTTATGGTTTTGGTATTATGGATAGCTGAAAAAATGGGAGTCAGTTGAGCATCAGGTCTCAAATTGCTACAGTTTAATCAAAATTCAGGCTTTGTTCATGCAATATGTGATCATCATAGTGGGCTCATAAAAAATTATGCAAAGAATATATAGATTGTCTGCCTCTTAGTTACATAACCTACATCAACAAGTGGAACTAAATATTAAAATGGTAAATATGGTACACAAGCCTTGATTTCAAATGGAATTGCTGTTATGAAGTCAGTCATTTCAAGAAAGAACAGATGGATGTTTGTTAGTAGACTCTTCAATAATCATTAGAATGGAGAATGTATCCATTACTGCAGTAAATTAAAAACATGCTTGCTGAAATCAAAAGTGTTCTTATTTTCATCACAAAATGTATTGGAATAAAGATTGGAATTAAGACTTATGAAGTATACAAATTCTAAAGCAGACATCCTAAAGGCAAACAAAACTGAAGAGAACAGTGTAATGTATGCCAATGACTAAGGAGTGCAACCATTTATCTGAAACATCGTTCACCTACAAACACACACTATTTTCAAAGCAGGGTGTAATGTAGTTTTCTACATTCCACCTTAAGATAAGTAGCAAAAATTAAAGACATTATGAAGAGATGACTTTTACTACAGACTACTCAAGGCGACCAGTAACTATTCAGAATCAAGTCCCATTCCAGCAGAACACCTTCATGATAGGTCTACGTAATTGTGTGATTCTGGTCTTTTCCTGTCTGCCATGGGGAATGCAGGATGGATTAACATTTATCTATTCACCTAAACTTTTGGAACTGAACCAGAAAAGGTCTCCCAGAAACCCTGCAATAACACAAAAAGTTAGTTCTTTCTGCACATGGATTTTGGAGTACATTTGGAATGATAGGACTCATAGGGCAGTGACTAATGGGTCATACTCTAACTGCAGGAGAGTAACAAGTAGAGGACCACAGGGATCTGTTCTGGGATGTGTCATGTTCAGTGTCTTTATCAAGGAGCTGAAGGAGATGAAGGAGATGATGGAGTATAATGGCATCAAGTTTACAGACGACACTGAATTGAGGGGCAGTCAATGCACTTGAGTGCAATTCTGTGCAATGAGCTCTAGGATGATCCTTCTTGAGCAGGGAGGTTGGCCCAGATGACCCACTGTGGTCCCTTCCAACCTTACCCATTCTGTGATTCTGTAAAAATCAGGGCTGCCATTCAGTGAGACACACAGAGACTGGAAGAATGAGCTTCAAAGTCTCTTCCACAAGGACAGATGCAAAAACCTCCACCAGGGAGAAAACAGCCCTCTTCAAGGCTTCTGAATGGAGAGCAGTGCTTCAGAAGTGGCCCTGGGGGTTGTGGTACACAGTGAGTTTAACATAAGTCCATGGTGTTCCCTAGCAGCCAAATAGGGCAACAGCATCCTGGGCTGTATTAGCAGAACACAGTCAGTAATCAAGGGTAATATTTATTTCAGTGTACTTGGCACTCATTAGAGGGCATTATGTACTGTGTCTTGTTTTGGATTCTCCTGTGCAAGAAAGACATTGACAAACTGGAGAAAGTTTAGCACAGGGCCACTCAGCTGGTCAGGGGCTGGAGCACTCACCCTGGGAGAAGGAGATGCAGAACTGGATCTTTTCCAGCCTTGAAGAAGAGATGGTTTTTGTGGACATCTACTTGCAGCACACCACTACTCACAGGGAGGTGTTACAATCTGCTTAAATGGTGCAGAAAGAACTTCAGATTTGAATATTCCCCTCAGCAAAATTAAAACTCACACAAGTTATCTGTTGATACCAAAAAACAATATTTTTATTTTATTAATTGCTAAGAGAGGCAAAGAGAAAGAGGAAAAAAATAAGAAAAGGTTGGAAAAAGCTAAGATTACTTCTAGAAGCATAGGAAAGATACAACCAAAACTACCTTTCCACTGAGCTGGTGGGGGGGTGGGAGTTGGGGAGAAGCAATTTCTGCCTTGTTTTTTTTCCTCTGTCTCTGCCACTTTTCGATGCTACCTTCTTTAGCTGTGGGGGGTCTTAGCAGTTTAGTTCTCTGGAATGCAGCCAGGATATGTGGCCTTGCCACTCACACTGAGCCGTGTCCCAGGCCATGCAGAGTCCCGATTCAGCAGCACCTTTCGGCTCTCAAAAATATGGTAAGGGTAGAAAGACAAGATGTAACTCACACACGTGGCATGGTGGGTCTCAGTTCACTCCAGGCCAGCAGATTTTCTGGTGGCAGGCAGCATGTGGTGGCAGAGAAAAGGTGAGGGGGAGAAGGGTAAAGATGTTCAGCCACTGTAACCAGTTGTCTCTCCCTTTCCTCTCTCTGATTTTCCAAAATTTTTCCTCAACTTTTACAGTGTTCAAAGGAATTTGTACATAGTTTCTTGGCACGTAGCCCTATGCAGATGTTCAAAGAGATATGACTACCATAAATGGGCATTTTGGCAGGAAAACTCCAACAGGAAGCTCTGGTGAGAGCTTCTGGCAGAAAGGTGACAGAGAATTTTTGGTAGGAAGTTTTGACAGGCAGACACAGTGGCAAAACATTATTTCTATATTATCTGGTTGTTAAAGGAGGTTATCAAGAAGATGGAACCAGGTTGCTCACAGTCGTGCATGGTGGAAGATGAGAGACAGTGGTTATAGAATGAAACAACAGAGGTTCAAACTGGATATAAGAAGAATGATTTTCACCATGAGGACCGTCAAGCAGTGGAGCAGGTTGCCCAGACAGGCTATGCAGTCTACATAGAATCATAGAGTGGTTTGGGTTGGAAGGGACCTTAAGGGTCACCTAGTTCCAACCTCTCTGCCATGGGCAGGAACACCCTCCACTAGACCAGGTTGCTCCATCCAACCTGGCCTTGAACACCTCCAGGGATGGGGCATCCACAATTTCTCTGGGCAACCTGTTCCAGTGCCTCACAACTCTCACAGTAAAGAATTTCTTCCTAATATCTAATCTAAAACTACTCTCAGTTTGAAATCGTTCCTCCTTGTCCTGTCACTACACATTCTTTTAAAAAGTCCTTCTCCCTCTTTCTTAAAAGTTCCCAACAGGGGAAGGCCACAATTAGGTCACCCCTAAACTTTTCTTTTCCAGGCTGAACAAAACCAGTTCTCTTAGCCTTTCTTCATAGGACGGGTACTTCATCTCTCTAATCAATTTGGCGGTCCTCCTTTGGATTCACTCCAACAGATCCTTGGAGATTTTCAATACCTGAATGTATAAAGCACTAAGCAACCTGATCTGATCTCACATGTGGTCCTGTTTGGATGAAATCTGAAGTTTCTTCCAATCTGGAGTGTTCTATGACACTATAATCCTTTATGAACCTTATGCTATTTCATGTCTTCTTCCTGAAACTTTTCACAAAGACAGGAGAGAGGAAAAGTTTATGACACTTGCCTCTTTTTTGTAAACCTTGTTTCCTCTTTCTCCTATCACTAGTTTTAAAATGCAAGATCTTCATCTACAGATTAGAGTAATAAAGAATAGAAGAAAGAGTCACTGCAAAAATAACCAGATCTCTATCTGATTTTGATTTGGAACTAGGGGCTACATCTTCACAAATAACTAAAATCGGCTAAAGAACATTGTCTCTGAGACTAAGCATTGTGGTCTGGTTCATACACACATGCTTCTCTTCCAAGACAGAGTAGCTGCATCCAAATGTTCTACTCAAAAATCTGAACTGTCCTATACTCTATTCACACATTATCTAGGAGAATGCTAAATGGCATGGCCAAAACACATGCCAGGAATTGTGTTAACAGCTAAGCAGGGTCTTAGACCAGTACTTAAGCTGGTGCCATGGCCCCATTCTATTTACTCATCAGATCTCTCCAATGGCATCATTCACTTCAGGGATTCAGCAATGAAGAAGGGCAAGTGAAGCTCAGATAATATGTGCCCATATCTCATGGTACTAAAAATGTGCTGGAATTCACTGTAGACTCTTACTCCAGGATCAACAGCTTTATGAGTTCTACTTAGCATTCCTCCTAGGGAATGGAGTAAACTTTTTGCTAAGTCTTCACACTTCAAAAGAATGGTGTATTTCATAGGGTCAGGCCTGTGTGATTCTCTGGACATTTTGTTTTGACTGAAAGAGTAATTACTGACAGACTATGGAGACAGCCTATTTGATTTGGGCAGAACCATCAGAGCGATGACTGGACTTCATTTTATAGGCAAGGAATTATAACAACACACATCCAGCAAGATTGTAACTATGCCATGAAAGCTCTGCTTCATATCACAACTCAAGTCCCAAATATCTGTGAAACTAGCTCCTTTCTATTCTGGTAACAACATTTATACTAACAGTTCCGGTTCGCCTCAGAGAATACACAGTTTCAGAGTCTTAGCTGACATGGTTATGTCAGTAGATGTATTCACTGGAGACATATTCTGCATGATGCACAGGCTCTTATCTAGGAAAAAAAAGATAAATGAGAGTGCAACGTAGGGTAATCCCTACAAGAAGACCGTGAAGCACATGAAAAATTAGAGAATAAATTGCCTAACACAGCCAAAAAATGCTCACTTCTGCAAGGTGTTGGACTCTACTTTGGAGAGCTTAGTCTTAAATCTCCCTAGTTATAGAGTCTTGGGATCCAGCACCTTAAAGTATTAAACCTACATATTCAGAATTCTTATCTCAGTAGAAATTATACCATTATCATTATATTTATTTTTCTGACTAAGTCACCATGAATTTCCCTTCAATAAACACCTGAATAAATGTTCTGGAGAATGAAATCATGAATACTGAGTGAGCTAAAAGACTGTAAAGGCTAAAAGCATGAATACAAAGCTGTTCATTTACTGGTTTGGATATAAATAATAATCAGATTGAAGTACATACAGGATCAAACTAACGTAATGACAGGCTATCAGAATAGTCACAGCCTTCCAAAGCTATCTCCTAGATTGGAACATAGAAGTCAAAAGAATGAACAAATGTAAGTGGGTTTAATTATTGCACAGTGCTTTAATCCAAATAGAAGCTCCATATTTGTATGGGAATTAGCCTTGGTGATGAAGCTTTAAAATAGCCAGGAATCTTTTTCATATATGAGGAGGGATCAGTACAGCTGAAACCAATTATTTTATGTGAGCTAATAATGGTGTAGAAGTCAAAAGTAAGCCAGATGGAAAAGGAAAGGCCAAAACTAAGGAATGCCATTCATATTGAAAGGTTAGTGAGAAAGTGTCCTACATCTTTAAGGCCTTCAGGACTGGCACGCTTCACAGCTACTTGGGCAGGTATGTCTTAAAACCAAAGAAAGTATAGAAAGAAAAACACACTGGCTTTATAACCTTGATGAGCAAAATATGTGAAGATTTCTATTTGAATGGACTCTACTCTGTAAGAACATAACAATAGCTCTATAAATGCCCATGAAATATCTATTTAAAAAAAAAAAAAGAGAGGGAAATGTCATGTTTGCAATTCCTAAATAATACACAAAACAGGTGAATTCAGTTCTACATCTCTTTGGTTTTCACAAGTCTTTTCACACGTCCATTTCCCCTTGCTTGTCCATAATCTGGAAAACCTGGATTGAAGTGATGATCTGAGGAGCTGCCTTCAACTTCATTAGATGAACTGAAGGTAACAAGTATCTATTGGAAATTAATCACATCATTGCCCTCTGAAAGCTTTGTGTGGTAAATTGACTTTCTTTGATAAGTAAACTTATATCCCATCAGAGATTGTGTAAAGTTATCAATTCATTAATAGTTAACAATTAAGCAGGAAGTCAAATGCCTAAGTCCAGAGAGAGAAGATTATTAATTAGATTACATAATTATTAATTTAGCAGGAAAACAGAGCAATTGATAGAATATTAAAGAAGACAGAGGAACTGAAATTATTATAATTGAGATAAGAAGGAGTGGTGAAATAATATATATGAGACCAGAAGATTACAATAGAATTCTCAGAGTGTCACTCCTAATTTCATAATTTCACTGATGTATTTGGCACAAAAAGGGATAAGAGATAAATGTGCCAACGAAATTTGGTGGCATGTTAGGAGAACTTTGCCTATGAAAAAGATACCAGAAAGGCATAAAGGAAGAACTGAATTACATTGAACACTAGAGGAGGAAATATGAGATTAAATACAACAGGAAAACATGCAAGGTTATAGAGTTCAGGGCTAGTAAGGATCATTATTCATTCAAATCGAGTAAATCTTATATTTGAAACTACATAAGGAAGAAAAAGATCTGAGTATAATATGTATTCATTGGAGGACTATGAGACAGTGGCATTATTTGGACATGACAGCAGACAAATGTCAAATATGTAAGACAGGCATTTCCAAGAGAGAACTGGGAAAATAAAATGAAGAGTTGCACTACTGTGTCAGGATCAGTGACTCTCTACCATCCATGGTCAAACCAGTAATCAGACTCAGGGAAGCAGCAGCAGAAAGATCAGGGGAAGACAGAAGCTTTTTACCTCCAAGCACTGAGCTGACAGGACAACTTCCTAAGGCAGGAAGTATGATTAAACAAAATGTCTTCAAATCAGATACAATTAGATGATATTACTGTTGAAGAGGCAAAGGACTGGATTCAATGACTTGGAAATGCAAACCATTCCTATGTTCCTAACCACTTCAGTAACGCCATTATATATTATTAAAGTTCAAGTATAAAAAATCTACTAAAATGCCAACCTGTGGCAAACTGTATTCCAGCACTTGTCACCATAGGGGCTTGTGTGGTTGGAGACTGGATTGAAATGTGGTGCTGCTGAGCTGAGGAAACAGAAGAGGCATTATCAGAACAGTGTTTTATATTTCTGTATACCTGCATAGATAAAGGCAATTGCATTTTACTGATTATATGACTATAGGCTGTCAGATGAGTCTCCTGAGAAGCCCATCTGCTATGGTATTCTTTCGTTCTTCTGCATGAGGATTCAAAACATAAAGTCACTGTTTGCACAGACACTAATTCATATGACAAAATAAAAAAGCAGCTCTCTAGTAAGTATTGAATATTCTGTTGATTTCAAGACACACTCAGCAATGAACCCTTGAGGTTAATTTGTAGAAAAATAGTGAATGTCTGATAGAATCAGGAAGCTGGGGATATTTTCAGTTTTCCTGGCAAGAATTTTGGAGGCAAATAAATGGAAAAAACCATTTCTCTCTTTTTTGGGCTTCATTTTATGTCTACAGTGATAATGAATCCTTTGCATGAGCCAGCTTTGCAAATAAATGGAACAATATTATGTTTCAAAATTATTTGAGGGAAAATATTAACAAATTTTTTTTAAACAAAGAGATGCTCTTTAATTAAACATGTGAATATCCCTATAATTTCCTTAAAGTTTCCTAGCATGTGGAATTCCAGTTCGAATTCTTAGAGGAGTCTAGCTAGAGAACCAACGGCAGAACAACACAAGGCATGCTATGTCTAAGTGATCAACTTAACCCACCTTTACCGATTGGCATTTGTACATAGAGGTCTCTATCTCGCTTGAAGCTTTATTTCAGAGTTTAAACTCTGTCCCTCCTGAAATATTAAGCCAGTGACCTAGACCACAGTTCTGACTCTTCAGATTGACACAGAAGGCTTAAGATTCAGATTCTGAGACATCTCATGCAAATAGAGCATCTTGTCATACGAAAAGCAAGTCTGAAAGTCTGAGTATCTGTGTAGAGAGTTGTATGAAGAGACTGGTGGTCAAGAAATCCTAATGGACTCATATTTCTTTGCAGGATGCTAGCAGCACAACCTCAACTTAGGTCAAAGTTTAGGTAGGTATCCTGTGTGAAGAAGAAAGGCGATAAATGAATTGTGGTAGAAAAACTGTGCTTTCAGTTTAAATACAAAATCTCAAAGTTCTATGAGCGAGGATTTTTTATCTTTTATTTTAGTTTTGCAAAACTATCAGGAGACAAATTTAGGTAATGAAAAATTTGTTAAACGTATTGTCCTTAACGGTATAGCCCTTTTCATTATGCTTCATTTTGCAACATTTCAAAGTTTGATAGTTCACATGCGGGAAACACTTTTTGAAAGTTTTTCATGATAAGTCCCTGCAGGACTGAGAAATGAATGTGTTCGAGTTTGGTCTTTTTTTACTCAGTGTCCTTTTGGGGGCAATTATGGAGTTTTTGAATCTGACCTAGGATATTTCTCTAGTGAAATCTAGTAGGCTACATAACTACTAGAGATTTTTAAATGTCTTCACTCTAAACAGGCAACTGTAAACTCTCTGTCTGACATGAAAGGAGACAATATTTCAATTTTGTATTTACCGGTCTCTCAAACCATTTCTATGTGATTGAAATTACTAAGAAAACAATGATAATAGAGTTACTGACTAATTGCAGCCAAATTTCATGTTAGAAGAGACTTTTACTTCAGTAAATAGATTTTACGGTCAGTTGTGGGGCTTTTTTGTTATACTTCTCTCCACAAAACTCGATTATTTTTTTCCAAATACACAACACCCCAGTGCATGCTCTGAGTCCTCCCATTTTATTTTCTGATTTGGATTAGTGTTCCTATATTTATTAGACAGAAAATGAATGAAGAGTGAATATGAAGGAAGAGTATAAGTCCATGAATAGTGCAGAGAAAGTGAACAGAAAACAACCTTTCACCAGCAGAAGACAAGATACAGAGCACTTAAGGACAAGCAAATAAATGGAAATGTGTTTTTATCATGCAGCACCCACACTTCATAGTGAAACTCATTGCCATAGAACTTTGTGGAAAATTAATATTGACATATGTTATAAAAAAAGGCAGGACAACTGCATAAATAGTGTGTCTGTGGACAACTATTCAAAAGAAAAGTGTGGCTGCCATATCTCCTTGCTTGCCAAAAGTTGCTAGGCCAGAGGAAAAGCGAACCCACATTTGTCTTGCTTCTCATATTTTTCCCTAAGTGTCCACTACTTACCACATGCAGGGACAAGATTGTAGCCTTTTAGAGTTTTTAGAGATGTGCATGCACAAGTTGCTACTTTTCTTTTTACAAGATAGATGCTAAGGCAAATGTTAAAAATGGAAATGTCAGAATTGATTTTCGTACTTTGAAATAAATACTTTGCAGGAATTAGAAACTAATTCACTAAAAATTTAGAAAACATTTTTGCTGGCAGAAAATCACCTGTCCAAGAACTACTTTAGGGAGACCATCCTCATGTCCAACTACTTTTCTATTAAAAACAAATGTTCTCTGATATTGAAAGCATTTCATTACACAGCTCATACACCTTATCTAGAGGTAATTTCTAATGGATTCCCACTTGCTCTGCAAACATAAGTTTCTAGGCACTCGCTTGCCCCAGGAGGAATTTCTTAAGTGAACTAAAATCTGTTCAAAGTTCATTTTTCTATCACTTTACACCCAAGACAACTGAAACAGACTAACTGTGATGAAGTTTAATGCAACCTGTTTACAATGTGTTCTATCCCTTTTCACATATGTGCAAAATGCATCAATATCTCTTTTTTAAAGGAAAAATTGTAATTTAAGGTCCAAAGATTATGAACTATTTATTTCCCCAATAAGTTATGCACCATAAAAAAAATTAAGAGCTGGTATAATGTGGCATTTAGTGCTCATCTCTGGTATTTCTAAAAATGACAGGCTACTTCAGCAGCCAAGTGCATACTATTTCTAAAACTATGTATGTATAATCTAGTATTAATAAACATAAAATGATGGATTATGGCATCCCTGCTGCAGTTCTATGATTTGAAAGGCCAGTAGAAAGCTCCAAAAGTTTCTTGGGAAATTGAGCACCACAATATGCTTCTGCATTTCTGCAGCACAGGGCTTTGGCCAAGCATACTGAAAGAAAAGCAAACTAAACTAAGCTGGCTTCACACAAAAGTAGTAGCTGAGAGATAGAGACCTGCACAAGCACAAAATACTGCTTTTCTGAAGTTATTTTAACAGCTCAAAATGCATCCCTTGCAGGATCCAGTATCTTTTTTTACACAAGGAAATAATTTCCTATCTATTGCTAACTCAAAAATGAGAGTCACTGGGCTTAATCAGCTCATGAGGTCAAAACAAACTGGTTTTAGAACAACCTCGGAAACTGTGAGTTACTCCCAAGTAGAAGGCATTTTGTGATCCTGCCTCAAATATTAACAGAAATGTTTAAATCAATAATCATATTTTATATCTGCACTTATGCTGTTCAAATACAAATTTGTGATTTCACAGTCAAAAAAGGTAAAAACATAGGCTACTTTTTTCTTAAGGAATATCTGACCTATCATCAGAAATCTATATTGCAGAGTGCATCTGGAAATTCTCACTACCCAACCATTTCCATTAGAGCCGATGTTTAGAAGATACTTGAAAATCAAGACCAATGACTCAAGTACATAATAAAGGAGCTTGGCTTTGACCCCTAATGTGAGGCTATCTTTTCAGTCAGAAAACTGAAAACAATTCTTGGGGTTTTTTTTCCCGCAATTAAACATGAATTCTGCCCAAAACTTGCAGCACATTACTTCAGGGTTCACCTTGCAGTTGATACATTCACAGCTGATGCTGTTGATGCTAAAAGGGGTCTAAAACAACAGGTTTGGCTCTACATATGGACTCAATATTTTAATGAGACATCTTGGACTGGATTTACACAAACAGACAATCCCGACAGCACATCTACATCACAAAATGGAGAACAAACTCATTCACTTAAGAGCCGGATTTGATGATCCTTGTGGGTCCCTTCCAACTCAGAATATTCCGCATATGTGACTGTGTGAAACCAACAGCCCAGAGGCCCCTTTACAAAGTTTAATTGGATTAGAAAGAGCTACCTCATCAAAAAAAGTCTGAATTTGTCAGTATGCTACAAACACATTTAGGACATGGTATCTATCAGCCCCCCCAAAAGAAGTGTGAAGTTTTGATACTGTTAAGGAAGCAAAATAACCACCTGCACAAACCACAGCCAGAAGCTAGAGAAATGAATGGTGAACTAGGAGAGATACTGCCCACAGGGAAGAAACAGAAATTTTTGGTCTCTAGGCCATGGACTACTGAAAAAAGCAGACATGTTTTAGAAGGTTAACTCCAAAGAGGGCAACTCTGTCTCAGGGTTTCCACCTGCAAGAAGGTGCCACACTTTCCTTAATTAGTCAGAGGATCAGCTGAATAACACATATTGGGAGGTTTTTGCAAATCCTCCCTTCTGTTGGTGTCACTGTGTGGTATCCAGCTCTTCCTGTGAGGACTCCACGTGTTTAATTCACAGCCATGGATTTGGTGGTCGAAGGGCGTACCTGTTCCACACAGTGAAGATGATGCACTGGTACCAGAGCGATCTCCAAAGAGCCTGGCATGTCTCAGAGGGCAGGGAAGCACACTGCAATCTTTTCCCAGAAAGGGCAGTCACAATAACACTGAGTGAATATCATCCAAGCTAACAAACCCTGCCTTTCGGTGTATATGACAAGCTCATATGCAGCATAAGGCTGACATAGCTGTACAGTGCCCAGTTGCCCTACTGCTGGGGACACCTATGTCATGTACACCAGCACTTCACACTACTTCAAGTTGCCCAACATAACTGACCATGTTTGGAATGCAGAGATGTTTGGTTTCCCCTTTCTCCTTTACAGCAACTCAACAAAATCCAGTGAACTAAAAGGCAGTCAGCAAAAGAAGCTGCAAAGCAAAAACAAGGAGGTGAAGCAAAAAAAGAGAGAAGATTATCTTAAACAGGCTTTGTCATTAAAGAAAATAGAGTTTTTAGCATCAGCATGAGACGACTGGAGGCCTTTGCACTGGCTACAGAAGTCCTTCAAACAGACTGCCTGGATAGCCCTGAAGTCAAGCTCTCAACACTTCTCCACATTCAAGTCTACAGTTAATTTCTATATCAATGTATTAAAAAAAAAAATTATGTGGGAAAGCCTCCACCATCTCCATGTCAATTTTAATGAAATGCAGATTGGCACAGCTATCACATCAAACCATAAACAGAGACAAATTATGTATAAACAGCAAAACTAAAGTTTGATTGAAGTGTTAAAGATCAGGACTGGTAATATGTAATTAGTCATGATTGAATCACTTAAGACTAGCTGTTGGTGCATAGAGTCTCAGAGGAATGGGCTGTAATTTTGTAGTTTATTGGTATTTATGCCACTAAATAGTTCCAGGAATTTTAGTTTTGCTTGAGAGTTTTTATCAGTAGTTACTGTTTCTGCAGAAACACTATTCATTTCAAGCATTGTGTTTGGTCAAAACCCTCAAAGTAACAGCTCCTCTTTCAAGTAATAAAACCAAGAGCTCAGTTTAAAATGTGTCTTCCAGGGTTCTTGAAATGTATCTAGTATCTAATGATGTATAATTAACCATTAATAACCATTAACTGGGGGGGGGAACTGTTCTAGATAAGCTTTTAGCATTGTAATGTTATGGAACTTCCCTTAGTAAAACTACAATATGTAGTGGTTTTCTTCAGTTAAAGATATTTAAGTTTCTAGTCCTCTGTGTTTACTTCATTATTTGAGCAAGTTAAAAAAAAAAAGAGTGAAATGGCAGAGCTCTCTGGGATTTTTGTTTGTTTGTTTGTTTTAATAAATATAGCTCTAACGTTCTTTATATCTTTACTTCCTAAGCACAATTTCAGTTCCTGAAAAAACTTGAGAAACATTTGCAGTCAATGAAAAGGAAAAGCACATTTGAAAGAGAAAAGAGAAATTGGAATTGAGGCAATGATTTTACATAGCAACTCATAATGAGTACTGCAAGTTTTTTAATTCCCAGTGCAAAACGTTAAGTCTGTAAAAATCAGGTGGCTCGGGTATCACAAGTGATATCACCAAAAACTGAAGGAAAAAAGTTACTTTGTATGATTAGTCTCAAATAATAGCCAAAATAAAATTGAATATAAACAGAGAATGAATGCCCTAAAAGAGAAAGAGAAATGTACCCAGGCAGCAGAAATAAACAGAGGATTTTTGACAGGCAATATTTTCTTCTGAACATAAAAAATATTTCCCTGAAAAATGGTTCTTCTATCTCAAATTTTTCATCATGCTTTTATTTTAAAGCTTGCAGCATAAGCTGCTAAAGAGGATATTTATCTTACTATATTATCGTATTGCTCTTTTTTTGATATGTGACCAGATTTTACAAAAACAATCCAAAACAAAAGTTTCAATATACACATTCAACATATATTAATAGTCATTATCATATGTATCATATACAGAGGAATAGCTGTATTGTCTGTCTGAAGCACTGAGAGAAGATGGGACTATTTACACATCTGAAAACTCACAAGCTATTCCCATTGTAGGTCATGGAAGAAAATGGCCAATTCATGTAACTAAACTACATGAACTTATTAGTGGATTTTTCTTCTGGTACACCAATAGGGTCTGAAATACTATTTCAGCATCCATTAAGACAGAAAAGGGAAAATCCCACTTTTTGTTTTCATTCATAGTAAGATAACTGGAGAATTTGATTTATAGTCTAAAAAGAGTCTTAGTGACCCAAGTGAACAAAACATACATTTCTCAAAAAAAAAATTACCTTCGATTCTGCAGAACAGTCATGCTATATGGGAGAAATCCATATTTCCCTTAGCAAGGAAGATCAGCTTCCACCACTGGTCTCACAAAGCTCCAGACGGACCCACAGAACTTCCTCACCTGCGGAAGGGACTTAGAGCTCTGAAGTTTAGTACAGGATATTTAAAAGTTGAAGAGGTTTTAGATTTTTATCTCAAATATTTAATTACAGAGGTTCCTTTTCATGGAAGTGTCCTGTTGGTATGTTTTATTTTCAGAGCATTTTCTTTCCTCTTTTTCATATTCAGTGCAAATGTGAGAAAGAAATTTTCAAAATCAAATAAGAACAGTACCAGAAATGCCTTTCAGATAGAAATAATGTAACAATTTAAATTGCATTTTGCTCCTTAAATTCCATCTATAGCTCAAAATCAATGTGGATCTATGTTATATTGAAGGGAATGCAAGAATAGTCATATTCACAGCATGCTTCCCAGCACATCCACCCTTCAGCTCTTCCAGATGCTTTCTTACAGCTGACAAGCAGTCTGCTTGTGGGGGCTCCTCATGGTCTAGATGCACTTTAAGGATCAGACCTGAGGCTTCACTGCAAGAAAAACGAGTCTGGTCCCAAAAATTGCCTGTGAAAGGTCAGGTAGGACTTGCTTGCTGTTCCCTCAAAACGAAGTGTTTTGGAGAATCATGCCCACACAGAAAGGGACTCTCTAATTACAAGGCTAGTACTTCTCACAGTTACTCTCAGAAAACATCTCCTCAAGGAGTTTTTGTCTTTTTCATCCTTATCCTCTTCACACACCCTTTTCCAGCATACTATTCCTCCTTATCCAAAGCTCTTTTTTTCAAACAAATACACAAATCTGAGCAGTACTCAGTGCTGGTTTATGTCTGTAGCTGCTGCTTCTGAATGATTCTGTTCACAGTTACGTCCACAATTTAGTAAGATAATTAACCCCATTTCATATTAAAGTTGTATGTTTACGAGAGTGGGCATTGTTGGCCCAAAAGCCAACAGTAAAAAAGCAATGGTATATTTATTCGTGTCCAAGTCTCCTGCCACTTTTTATGTTATTTTAAAGCATATACATAAAACCACTTGCAGATCCATATTCAAGATGACTGGATAGTGACTAGAATGTACTTTTTTTTGTTGCTTGACATTCCCAGAGTCTTTGAAATATGTTGTTAATGACTGTATTTTGGGACAGGATTTTGCTGTTCACTACTGTTCACTGTTTATGTAAATGTCTTTCCAACATATTTTCTGTCCTTATTTTTTATCTGCTTCAGACTGCTCAGCTTCTGCTATGTTTATGAAAAACAAAAAGAGAGTTAAAGCAATGTTTTTCTTCAGTCCACCTGGCATCTCAGAAAATGAATTGTAGCACTTCACATTATTAGATGTACAGGTAATGATGCATTCTCCCTGCCAAACTCTTCACAGATAATAAAAATTACATGCTTATTGCAGGCACACTAATTATGTGCCGTTATGGACAAAAAAAAAAAATTGAATGCCTTCCTGAGATGCAGATTAGTCTGTATTGAATGCTGCCTTTGGCAAGGCATTTGTGAATTTTATTTTAATTTTCTTAGCAGAAAATTAGAAATATATTTGAAAACTATTAAATTTAAAATACAGCCAATGAAGCTGATAAATTAAATTGATAGTGGAGTTTCTCCACCATCTATTCCTGGCTGAGAGGAAGGAAATTATTTCTTTGGTTCACATAACATGAGTTCAGTGTTTCACATAACAAGAGTACAGAGATCACAGACAAGACCAGGGCTGTGACAGCTGCTGCAGAAACATATATAACTACAGTTGCTTTTCGACAGCTCAATAAAAAATGACTTTGTATATACTATTTCCTGTACTATTAATATCAAAGTACATCCAGGGAGATAAAAAGCCATGGTCCTAGACCAGGATAGGCCTCTGTCAAGCTGAAATTTCCAAATAAGCCCTAAGAATTGTAGGCACATGGTCCCAAGTTGTGAACAAACTCCTTCCTGGTGTTAGCATTGCAGAGAACATTCTATCACCAATTCCTTCAGACAGCCTGCTGTCTGCAAAAGTCTGAGTTTCAAGGCTTCCACTCTACTGCATCAGACCAACAAAATATATGTGTTTCTAGTTGGTTCGGCCTAGATCTGGTATGTGGCGTGGCACTGACAAAAAAAAATAAGTTGTAATCTGCAGAAAAATCTTTTTCAAGGTGTAAAAAAGTTCAGAAAACAGCTCAAACCACTAGGAACTCCCCTACCTTTTAAAAAGAAAGAACTCTGCTGAGCATCTCAAAAATGCACAGCTTAATTAGGAGAAAAAATGCCATGGACCTTTAGTTCAAGGAAACGTCCTCTATGAGTGTACCTATTAGTAACTGTGGCTTAAAGAACCAGAAAACAAAAGCAGAGGCACTATTAGCCTTAATCATCATCTATCTGGTGCTGGAAGATTCGTACCTTACATGAGAAAGGGGAAAGGCTCTCAGTCACACAAATTCATCAAGGAGTGGTATTGGCCTTTTCTTTGTGTCTGGCAGCAGCTGGGAGCCCTGGTCCATGACCAAGAGCTGTGTCCCTCACCCTGCACAGGAGGCAAACACAAAGTCAGCCTCCATCTGGGTAGTCTGCAGTATTCCCAAACTCTGTCACTTCTGTACAACCACTCATTCTCCATGACAGAGCACCATCCCCTACTTCTCTTCTGGAAAAAGTTCTTCGACAGATGATTCAAGACCCAGCAAGTGGAATCCACACACGGGGCAGTAGACCTCCAGACAGGTAGGAGGGACAGCAGATGGAGCAGAACAGAAGAGGTGACAATGCCTGAGTTTCAGCTTCATCTGGAGATGTGCAAGTCATTGAACATATAACAAGTAACTCTGGGGCCCAGTGCCTCAGAAGCCTGTGTTCAAAAGCTAAAAAGGATACTGAGCTAAGACACCACCTCCATATGGATCTGTCTTGGAAGCCAGCCTACGGTATTTAGGCTGCACCAGACTTGAGTCATGGGGATGTTTTTCTCTGAACTTGAGTCCCCCACAACTTCCCATTCTTCAGTGAAAGGTGCAGAGAGAGCTCAGAACCATCTGCACTGCTGGCCCCAGCTCATTCTCTGTTTGATGAACTCCTCACCAAAAAGTAAAGATCAACTGCAGGAAAGAAGGTCTAGCTACAGCAATATGAAGCAAGACCTTTTTTCTATTTTTTCTGTTTTTAATAGAGTCACTACTCAGCAGCAACATTCTGCTGGAGCACTTCACAGAGAACAACATTCATCCTTGTGCTCATCCACTCAGTTTAAAGAAAAAGGAACATCTGCTGCTACTGTCTTCGTCTAGTGCATTTATGCAGGTTCGTTATTTTATTCTTTCAGTTACTACAACTTCCTTCTCTCCATGAAAACTATTGCTGGCAATGCCTACAAGGCAGAGCAGTCATTCTGGCAGAAAGATTTCATTTTCAATTCCTATTTTCATACTCAGACAAAACAATAAAACTCTTCAAGATATATTAATTTTTAATTATAATTATTCTATAAACACATTTTCATTTCACACATGTCACTTAGATTACAAAAAAAATGAGAAACTATTACATAGTCAATAAAGAAAAATATACTTTAGGCTACATTACTGTAATGTAACGTAACCAATTTCATCTAATGGAAGAATGTTAAAAGAACTAGCAGTCCACAATCCAGTCAATTTCCTAGCACAAATTAAACCTAGATTCAACAAATTTCTCCTGAGGGAGAGCAGAATCACTGTTTTCTAAGATGCTTTATCACCCATCCTGCTTTGAACTCCCTTATTGCTTTAAACTTTTTTTTTACAGGACTCACGCAAAAGGGGAAGGGACATCATATGGAAGGGACAATGGCATGATTATAGTGAAAGCTCTTTCACCACAAGGGAAAACATGTTTCAAAAAAAACCACTAGGAACAACTTCTCTATGCATTACTTCAGCATGTTCAAACTTCTCTAGCCAGAACTACCTTTTGTTAATCGACTGTATCTCTGCAAACCTCCTCTGAGCCAAATTTAAGCAAAGGACTACAAAAATATTAGCAACAAAATAAAAGTTAATATTAAAATATATTTTAAGAAAGCTGGTTTTGATAAACAATTTTCATGTCTTTGTCTGTTGGTACATAAGCGAAAATTGTCCAAGCTTATCCAGGAATGGAAATCTTATATACTAGGGACTTAAAGAAGTTATATTAAGAAATCATGTATTAAGAAATTACTAGCTGATCAGTTGGTCCAGTTCTGCTTTTTAGGCATCTGAGTTGCCCAGGTTCATCTTGAATTTAATGAGTTGCCTATATAGCACTCTTGTTTGGTCAGATATCCTTCCCTCCCAGTCTTCTCTGTTTATGTGTAACATAAAGTAATTACCCTTGGGACCCCTGGTGGCCTAGTGGTTAGCATGCAGGACTCTCACTGCTGCGACCCAGGTTCGATTCCTCGGTCCCCCGGGCAGATGGAGCCCATTAGCCCTGTGAGGCCATCCATCTATGAGAAGGTCACTCTAAACAAACCTATGTCCTGAGGACCTCATTGCCACTGTCCAAGATTGCTTGGCCCCGGCAGATGAACCTTAGGATTAAAGGGTGGGCTCAGTTCAGCGCAGGCTGTGTCTCACCTAAAAAATCCATTGCACAGGCTGGAAAGGTAAAAGACCTTTCCCAAAATCTTCGTTCGTGAAGACTGGCCATTATTAAAGTAATTACCCGTATCAGAAAGGTACTAATGAGAATAAATATTAACTGGATTCTCTTTAAAACTGGAAGAGAATATATCAAAAGAGGTTTGCAGCATGACCCTGAAAACTAAGGTATCAGCCATGAATGGGGATCAAAAAATTGATATTAAATGAGCTGCACTTTATGAACCTCTTAAAAGACCTCTAGAGTTAACTAACCTGAGGAATACAGTTCCACTTCCACACAATTCTGAGCTAAGATGAGAAAGTCCACGAGTTCCCATGATTTGCCACATATTTATGGACTACTGAGAAAGTAGATGATAAAAAGGATTAATTCCTGATTTACATATTCTACTAGTAAAGTGGTATGGTCTTATGGAACAAACAAAACAGCTGCAAATTATGTAATTACGTATCTGTATGCAAATTTGCAGACATCTCCTAAATGTTGGAATACTATTTGCAATGCTAATTAAGTACTTTTTATTGTCTCTGCATAATTCCTACATGCGATCCTGTGCCAGATGTCACTGTAGCTTCCAGAACCTTTATTGTCAGGTTAGCTGAGGTAGCACACATTAACACTGCTCATAAAAATCCTATTTTTAATTAAATTACCTGCAGTGTCTCAATAATTTCCCATTGTCTTCCTGTCCAAAGCAGTTGGTTGGTTTCTTTTTTCAAATTGCACAACTGAATCGCAGCTTCCAAAGCATGTAACTCTTTCTCCCTCACCTCAGCAATATTAAATATATTAAAAAGAAACTTAAAAAGGAAAGAAAGACCAGAAAAGTAACAACTCCAGACACCAATATCAGTTCCTTGTGGAAGTTTAACAGTGAATGCCAAGAGTACGACAAACAAGGATTACTGATTTTCACACATTTGAAAGTGTCTCAGAGAAGAAAGAAGTTTTATGGGGATTGCAATCAACTAGTGGCATCAGCAAATCTCTCCTTTGTATTGGAAATATTATATTCAGTGGAAGTTGTAAGCCAAGACCATATTTCCTCCTTAAGCCATTCTTAAGAAAGGCCCAGTTTGAACCATGTCTTTCACATAAATTTCTTGATCTTAGGCCAAATGACTGAGCAGGGATGCCAAAGAAAAAACAATGGTGAGAAGAAACAAACAAGAAAATTAGTTATTTCTTCCTCCAAAAAAGCACCTGTCAATTTGCTACTTGTAGTAGGACAGGATCCAATAAAGTGTAACTAGAGCAATAAAACAAATACTTCACTTCTAAGTTCCTGTAAAACAAGCTTAGTAAACAGTTTATGATGTTCTTGATTTAGACCACTGTCCTACAACACTAAAAGCCATGAAGTAACAACAGACCTCTCCCAGGCAGCTATAGGAGTGCAATAATTTTAAAGGCTTAGCTGGTCATTCTTTTCTGATTGAGCAAATTTTTCATCTGCAGTAGCATGATAGTTTTTCAAGAATTTTGCCATCCTGACTAGGCTTCTCAATACACTCATCAAAGACTTCAGCATTGAGTGAGTAATAACGTACTGTACAGAAAGAATTTTACCCACAGTTCAGTGTGAACCATTAAATCAGACTTCTCCACAAAAAAAATAAATATTATTATAGGCTAGCCATGAAGCTGAATCTTCCAAAATGCGTCATTATATGGAGTTTACTACCACTTGCTGATGAAAGCACTTTTTGACAAAGTATATAAAATTATACTTGGCACAAACTAGTCATAATACCCTATCTGGTTCAGCTCAGAATAAATCTGGGACCAAGCTGAATTAAGCTCTAGCCTTTTTTTCTGTCTTCCATTTTATGGTATTTTCCATCAAAATTATTACTTCTGAGATTTAGGAGTATCACTGTCGAATCAGAAAGGCTTCTGGGGTGAAATTCAAGTGTAGATTAATAACATCATTCAATCTTACTTCACCTGGAAGTTGACTGGAGGCCTGTGAAACCCAAGTGGAAGAAAGATGCAGACAATAAACTCTTTTTTTTTTTAAGGAGCTGGTAGAGAAAAGAATCTGCAATAACCTCTGCCAGATCAAAAGTTGTCATAAATTAAGGCTGGCTTTGGAAAAGCTAACAAACACCACCAAAGCAATGTTGAGTGGTAGGAAAATTCAGAGTACCAAGATCTAATGAACAAATTAATTTTGGCTACTGCTCAGCTGTTTCCCAGCAAACTGGCTCCAGGAACATTTTGCTACTTTGAGATCAAAGTGTTCTATTTATTTCTTTTTAGCAAGTTCCCATTTAGTGATGTTCCTAAAAGTATATCTAAGAAAATTTATGAATTTATTTATGGGTAAGCTTCATACAATCAAATGATAAAGTTAAGGGTTATTCAAAAGGCTAGGATTAGGAAAAGCCAACTGTCAATATTTTGATACTAGTCTTTCCTGCAGCAACATTTTTGCACTTCTACTAAAAAGAGAAAAATGTATTTTTTAATACTTCAAGAAAGACTTGTATGTTCAGTATTCTAACAGTATAGAAGCAGCTCTGCAGAAGAAGAGAAGTAGAATAGCAACTGAGAAGATAAAGTAACCTGATAGCCATGCCAACCAAAAGACATAAACAGACCTAACTTGTTTTTTTCTATAAGCATAAAATATTAAAAAAAAAGATATAGGTGACATAAGTATGCATGCGGTTTGAGAGCAGCTAAAAGGATGAACCTGAATTATAAGGCTCCAGGAAGAGAAGCCCTGTTTTAACATAGCCCATTTATTTCTTTCTTGAAAGAAGACCTAAGTGGAAGCAACAAAGATCTGTTGGATTTGCACAGAACATCTGTATTTCAAGATGAATTTCTGCAGTCGAATACTCAGAAATTCAGGTAGCCTTGCCCCAAAGCCTTTCACCATAAAAACACCTGAAGACTCAGCAACCATCTAGGCATGGCATCATATTTGTGATGAAGTACTGCACACAGTATGAAGTCTAAGGATACATTTTTAATTTTCCAGCAAAGTCTGTAAAATTGCCTTGAAAAAGGTAACTTTAAGAGGATATGGGATATGAATGAACCTTTTTGAAAGTTATCAAATAGATGTACCACTTGGCCATTTTTATCTACCATAAATAGTTGATAAGGTTAGGAACATAGGTGTTTTCATATGGAAGTCACATAAGGCCAAAGGAGAGTCCTGGGATTTTTTTCAATTTTAAAACAAGAAAAAGAAGCCATAATATATGACTAAAAGTGAAAGGTACTCCCCAGCTGTTTTTTAAAAGCTTCCAGAAACAAACCTCAGACTCAGCCAGTGTTAATAGGGTCAGAATTTCCATGCCAAGCACTGATACCAAGGGGACTGAAGAACAGAGATGTTCTAATGTACTAATAATGACTTGTCTCCTTAGATTTTTATAAAATGCCATGCATTCAGTTCTTCAGCCTTTCTGCCCCAATGCTCACAGGAGTCCTCTGCTGTGAAGAGGACAACTTGTATAGCAGAACCATGAGTAACAGTAGCATAAATGAACTCTAGGAGAATATATTATTTGCCAGCCATCTAGCCTTTCCTCAGACATATTTTCAACTGCACAGTACTTGAAGCTGTGGAACTGACAGTCTTGTGCTGCAAGGCTTTGGAAAAGAGCATTCTTACAAAGTTTCAGAAAAATATGACTTTATTCTAAGGAAGTTATTTGCATTGCTTCATAAATCTGGTGCATGGCTATCTTTCCGTAAGTGTGACAGACAGCATGGTTTCATACTTCATGCCTCCTTTTTTCTTTCCATATTCTAGTGTAGTGAGACCTGAAGTCTGTCAGTAGTTTCCTGAATATATCATGGTAATTTTAAGCTGCTTTTGTTCAAATAAAGGAACTAAGATGAAAGTCAGAAATCATTTATCTTCAAGACGAAAATACTGTTCAAATAATTCCTTAACTACTCTTGCGCTTCATTCATCCTGTAAAGCAATTTTCCTCAGTTTGTTACATAAGTGTGTGATACAGGAATAGGCTTTTCATTTATGCTTCTAACGGTTTCCAAGGAGATCTGACCTGCAGTTCTTACAGTTCAAGGTCATATAGTTTTGGTCTCAAAGTCTTTCAACACATTAATTTGTTATTATGTTGAAGCCAAATCCATTATGATATACAGATAGAGACACTTCTGTTGTGACTTTCAGCTTTATCTTTGCTTGCTTTGTTCTTGAGACGAGAAACCACTTCTAAACCATCTCTTTGCATCAGTTAGAATCCAAATCAGTCAAAATAAGATTTGGGTTCTTTCAAATGCAGTTACTCCTATGTTTATTGAATGCTGACATATATTTACAATGATTATAAGAGAAAACAAAACCCTCAGAATACAAACAGGTTGATTACATCCCTCTCTGCAGTAGAGGTGACCTTAATCTTGTTACACATGTGTCCTGAAGGGAGTCAGAGAGACCTTGCTGGTATATCTGAGCATCCTCATATACATGTGACACAGCTCACCCAACTACAAACAGTCATCATCCCTTCATTCAGGGACTAAAAATCACCTTCTGCTTCTCTTTCTCAAACAGAATAGCATATCACTAAGAAGACAGTCAAAGCCAGTAAGTCCACAAAGGTTATGATGGCAAGGTAACATTCTTCCTGACACCAAGCATTACTTTAATAAAATTAACACTGTCTCAAGCTTCACTATACTCACCCCACCTCTGTACACAGATTCTGATGAGGAGGACAATTAAGCAAGGGAAGGTCACTCTGCTAATTTCCATTCCATTTGAATGAACCCTTTGAGGTTCAGACACAGTAGGAAATGGGTGCATTCTTGAGAATCCTGAAAATGTTAAATCTCTCCCTAGACACTGCAACTGAACTCTTGCAAATTTCCAAAAGCTGCTCTGTGTCCTACTATAATTAGAGCAATCCTGGCTTCCTACAGCTGTTCCTTACCACTGCAAGTAACCAGCCTGAAAATTCACCTCACTGGTAGGAAGAGAAGACTGACAGATGGTGAATAAATTCAAGGGTAGTTTATTTTTATAACTGGAAAATAACTTTCAGACATCCTGGTGGTCTACAGATTGTCTCCAGGTCTTTTCTATTTTAATGGAAGATAAAATATGACTTGGATTCATGATCAAGCAATTTAATTTTAGCCAAATTGAAAAGTAAATGCCAGCTCTTATTCTAAACTTTAACCTTCTGAGCCACAAAGACATTTATCTTATGCAAAAGTTATTGCAATAATAATAATATTTTCTGGTTTAAAACAGATTTACCAGGAAATTAATATTTGGTTTTATGAACACATTAAGCAGACGGTACCTATTGTTGAAAGTATCCCATAAAAGTGCTTGTATTTGGACTTGGTTACAGTTTAATGCATTAGCCTCTCTTAAGAGATTGGTGTAGAAATTTTTTTTTTTTTTTATTACAAGTGATTTTAAATTTTTAAGAATGCAGCCTTGGAGTTATCTATGGGGACTCCATAGATACATTAATTTAAAAATTATTGCCTTAATCATTTTCCTTCATAAGGAAGAAAGAAAACAGCAATATTAATGTAAATAGCTTGCACAGTTGTTAGAATTCTGGTCTGTCATTAGTTTCATCAAACTCATCGATAAACTGAATAACTATTATAAAAGTTAAAGAATGGAGTAGGAACTCCCGACCCACTGAAATTACCATCAAACTTTCCTTTAGTTTCTGCAAAGGTTCAGTATCCTTCAAATAACCCTCTTGAAGCTATGCAGCCATGCTATCTAGTAGCAGCTTGCAGAGAATTGCTGTCATCCTTCTACAATTTAAACATCCCATTCCATAAGCAGTCCCACTGAAATTCACTGAAGACTGCCCTTGAAAAATGGGAGTGTAATAATAACTGCACATGTACTTCATATATTATTTAAGGGCATTGCAAGATGATATTATACAGCATTATATACACAGTCTGCAGTTCCAACAGCAGTCCTGTTGTTGACTTTGTTCCATTTCCAAATTAACAGATAGAAACTGGCCCAGGTACTTGTAAGGTAACTGGCAACCCTGTTACTTTTGCAGGCGAACAAAGACTAGAGAAAATACTCATGTATTAGAAATATCTACAAAACACCTGTTTATTTCACTCGTGTCAAGTCAAGCAAAAGGTGGAAATGATTTTTAAGAAAAACTTCACACTTCATTTAAAGAAATCTTACCACTGAAAGAAATGGTTAAAAAAACTATTGCTCAATTAGATGTGATCATATACACACCTGTATGAAGTCTGATCCTCTTTACACATACTAACTGCAACTTGATCAGAAATTTTCCAAGCTAAATTACTAAAGCTAGGGTTCTGAAACCTTTTAAAAAGAGATCAGTGGCCTGACTTTCAAAAGTGGTGATTCTGCCATCCATTCTTCACAGCTCTACTTCAGAAATATTAAAGCAACTAGAAGAAAATATTTGTCCAATTTACAGAACAGAAAAATAAGACCTCTACAAACCATTGAGTGCTCAGCAGAGTGGAAAATCAAGCTAAAAAACCAGATATCTTAATTCAAACAGAAGAACATTATTTTTGGCACAGACCTGTGCCTCCTAACTTCTGAAAATCCCATTCCAGGCTTCTCCTCTGCTATAAGGAAAGCAATGCAGATACAGAAGGCAATTCAGATGTTATTTGGACTATGTCTATATTAACCAGAAAGGAAACTTAATGAGATAGGTAGATGTTCCTAAATTAGGTGCCTCAATTATGACTACAGTTAAGCTGTATACATTCAAACTAAGTTTGGAAAGTTTTGGACACACTTTCTAAACTAGAAAAATAAATTCACTTAAAGGTGTTGCATTTAAGCAAACATAGAAAGATTCCCAGGAGGCTTCTAGAAGCCAATCTTAACTATAATTAGATGCAACAAAAAATGGCACTTTCACTTTGTTTCAAAAAATGATGCATAAAGCAGAAAATCCCGATTAAGCCAGTCTGTAAATTTGTGGCAATTTATTACAACCTCTCAATATAAAAGTGATGGTTAAACCACTGAGAACCATTGACCTGGAAACCTGGAATGCTCTGCTCTGAAGTGGTGAGCTTGCTGAGGATGTTGGGCAGGAGAAATGGTAGGAGCCCCAGCAGGTTTCTGATTAAAGAGTTCAGCTGGAACAGCATAAAAAATTGAGCCACCAGCACACAAATAACCACTGGCAAGTTCTCTGGTACCTTCTTATTTTTATATTTATATGACTCAATATTGCTTCTGCCTTACTGAAAATGGCTATCTACTTCAATTAGACAGGATGCATCACAAACCACAAGTAGTAATCCATCAGGGGAGTTTTTAAATTAACCTGGTCTCTCCTCAGGATAATTATTTGCAGCCACACTCTGTTGCAAACAGTATTCGATCCAGGTCCATACAGGTTGGCTTCACTGGGTGCAGTGGTATCTCCAAGTTTCTTGATAGTTTTTACCTGTTTCTCATCAGTTATTGAAAAACAAGGCTGACTGGTGGGCACCCTAAGAGAAAACATCTTGTGGCGATGTGTCCACCTAACTCTGAACAGACTCTTCTAAAGCACACAGTGGTCCCTTGTCTGAGCACAAATCTAACAGTGTTTAGTTTATGGTTTATGGTATTTGCATGTGTACCTTCTGCAGCAGTTGAGGACTTGCAATATTTAGGTTACTCCTTAAAAGCAACTGTATTTTTTTCCCAGGGCCAGTATGGTTTTCTGTGAGGCTCTAGAATACACTTCTACCATCAACTTCTGTACAGTTTGCAATTCTTAGTTTCCCAGGATGTTTATGTCTAACATCTACCCTTTCATAACTTTTTCAGGTGACTTATGGAACAAAGGAACCTGCCTATACCCAGGCTGCATTAGGGTGTGTCCTTCCTATCCATTCAAAATATAAGTGCTTAAATACAAACTCCATTTACTCTGAGTTCAGGATTCTAGGTGCTTCACACAATAAAAGACTTACGTTCTGGAATTATTAAAGCTTGGGTGTACACATACATCTTTCCTGTTTGTCCCTGAGAAGAAACAGCTATTGTTTATCTCCTAAAATGAGAAATACATTTGAAGACCCAGAATATTTGTCACACTACACCATGGAAGATGCCTGAATCATCTTCAGCATATCAGGGAAAGCTTTGTCACTGGTTTCAACAGCTCGCAAGTTTTCCTTCTCATCAGTTTATTTCTTCACTTTATACATAGAAATAAATTGCACCAACCACCAAGTGAATGAAGACCCACTAAAATCAGCTCTGAAACTACCCATGATTACACTGTGGCCTAATTTTGACTCTTCAAACAACAATATGAAGCAAAGATTCAATCTTTCCTACCCTCTACTGAGCTAAGCCTAGACACGAACAAGAAATATACCATAAAATCACACTCCCTATCAACTCCTGGAGGTTAGGCCCTTCAGAAAGGGTAATTTAGCACTGAAATTACATTGTCTTTTCTTGGAAATCTCTGATCTTCACCATCTGTTTCATGCGATAAAATAAAGTTGTTGATTTGATGCTGTATCTTCTATGTCAGAATAAAGGCCAGTTCCTATTTGCATCAAGTAGCAAAAAAAAAAAAAGGAAGTAATTATAATGAAACAGGCACACAATTTTCCATATTTTAATGAAGCAGATAGCTGCACTTGTTTACAGCTCCAATCAAATTCAGATCACATTAGCTGGATTTTCCAGTTTAAGATGAGTAAGACACTAGCAAGCAGGTAGAGTAAGAGCTCTAATTAATTTCCTCACCACAGAAAAATTAACTGGCAAAGAGGACAAAGATCACTCCAAAGAAAACAAATACTCAATAAAGCAGATAATTGACTGCAAACTTAGTTAATAAGATGGCCTCAAATTGCCCTGCAAAAATGCCAAAGCAACTAAATATAAATGTTTATCTTCATTAAGAAAGGAAGAAAAATTTATATATTGTTCTGGGCAACTTCTATACAGTTTTAAGGGAGTCTAAAGTACCTTAAAAATAATTAACTATTTTATGTTGCTGTTTCTGGTTTGAAATTTTATTTCAGCATTGAATCCAATTGTTTATGATCTAGTCCTTCCTATCCTCTGAACCCATCAGCATCAGTGTTTATTTTCAGTGCCAAAAGAGGACACTAAAATGGGAGTCTCTGATAGCCAATATTTTTTACAGAGCTATTTTTAAATGGCACTGCTATTTAAATTAAAAAAATCCTTCTAATGTCAGATTTTTGTGAATAGGTTACTAATAATGTACCGGTTCCTCTTGCAAGTCTCAAGGCAACTGAGGGAAGTGCAACATTCTCTTCCCTCTGAGTCTCCAGCAGAGCCAATTACCCCAAACACTTTCCCACAGGCTTCTTCCCAAAGTGAATTTGCTTTTTTGTGAATACTTATAGGGTTTAGCATTGCCATCTTTGTTAATATAACTTCTATCCATATCAATGAAAGCTCCTAGAAAGAGACTAAGGCAGATGCTGACAGATGAACTGCTAGTGAACTCTCAGCAAATTCAGAGAATTGGAAAAGTATATTAATTTTGATTTTTATCTAGACTTTGGACTTCTTTTATCCTTACCCCATCAACGAACTTCCAGTCTTCCTTTCCTCATAGTTACAAATTCCTGCTACCTTTCCACATGCTGACCTGTCTAATTCCCTCCTGGATATGCCACCCTAAATGGAGAAGGCTAAAAATGAAGCTGCTGTGGGGCAGAAGGACTTTCCCACTTCAGCAGGCTTTCCATCCTCAAGAAATTGTTTTGGTATTTTATTCTTCCATTTCATCTCCCCTATATCTGATTTTGACAGACTGGCATAAACCCAATGCTACATCTTCCTAGCCTCTTACCTCTAGGTTTTAAAACTGAACTCCTAACACTTTGAGCAGTAAATGATCCTTAAAATTCAAAAATCAAAGACATGTCAGCCCTGAGAACAGAAGAAAAGCAGGAAGGAAAAAAAAATACAGACCACCAAGCCTCTCCAAGAGCTTCCTCTGCAGTCTCCCCTCTGCCACAGGAAAGGATTGCACTATTTCAAAACACAATTCAATACTATTTCTTTCACAAATCTAGAATCCACAGATCCATCCTGATGATGATGGTGAAGAGTAATACTTATTTTCTTACATATGATGTGCCTGGTACTGTTAAACATATAGAAAAAATCTAGCCTCTTTCTGAAATAACCTTTTCACATATGTGGAGCAGAAGGTAATCCATCAGTGTAATAGCAATGAAAAATACATGAGTGTAACTTCCTCATTGCTGGTAATTTGAAGTGAAGCAACTCACAAGCATGAGCCTCATGCAGCTCCTGGCTTTTGCTGAAGGAGTGACAAGGAGAAACAAGATATGATATAACATTCAGACAGATTCACAAATGGACACGCATATCAGAAAACTGTAATTTTTCCATGAATACATAGTAAAAGTAAAGAGAATCTTCCTGAACTGGCTCAAGGTGCATGTTCCATTTCCTTTCTTCTTTCTCTCACAGAGGTGCCAAACCCAAGATTACCTCCAAGCATCACAAAATTATAAGATTTCATTTTCATTCTATAGCAGATTTCCCCTGTTAGCAAGCCCAGTAACATAGAGCCAGATTTCTGTATTGGATGGCACCTGCATTCAATTCTTATCATGGGTTTATTCTGTCATCTTGAAGAAACCAGTTAAATGCTCTCTGCCTCAGTTCCCCCTTCTACAAAATGGAGATACTAATCCTTGATTCCAGGTAAGGTCTTTCACCACCTTACATAGCAATAAAATTGCTATGTAATTAGCTGATGTTACTACTAGATCCTACTAATTCTTTTATATTATGTATATTTTTATCATTTTAAATGGATTTTGGCAACTGTGCACAAAAAAAAAAGTCTATCTCCTTGACCTAGTTCAACCTGAGAGTAACTGGTTTATGCTTCACATACCTACCTACCATTAGAGTCTGAATCCAACATGAAGTACCTCTGATACAATTATACTTCCTTCATTAATAAAGGATATCAGTAAATACATAGAAAAAACCCTTCATTTTAGAGATAAGACTATCAAGTCTCTAGCAAGCTTTTCTGTGGCCACAAGCAAAGAAGCTGTAAAAATGGACAAATATGAACAACTGTTAACTCATTCCCCAAGTCTGAACTCTGAGCCAGTGCACAGAGGAGGCAAATTCTGAAGTTAAAGATCCTCGTGGTCTGCCCAGCTTGGGGTGGAACAAGAACCCAGCAGACTATAGAAGGAGATCTGCCCAAGTTTCCTCAGGTGTTTCTGCTAACATGTAGTTTTAATCCGCATCATTCATAATATTTCAAAAAGGGTACAGATGGGATCTATTGGCATCTACACAAGTGCACCTACTGAGAAGAGAATTAAATAGCAAGAGATCTAGAAGGCATTTGGCATGCTGTTGGTCAATCCTGCAATATTCTAAAGGAAACAAAACTGAAAAACATTCCTTTGCAAAAAAATTAAAGGAATATGATACAGAGGTATATTAAAAAAAAAAGGCAAGAGCACATGATATTCCAAAGGAAGTAACATGAAATTATATCCACAGCTGTGATAATATTAGTATAGTGACCCATGATTACATACCAAGCAAAGTGGAAGTTGTGATCCTAATGATTATATAGAAATAAGTGCTGAACCAGAAAAAAAAGAAAGGATGAGAAGGGGGGATAAAGTACTTTAAATCAAATCCAAACACAATATCTATCAACCCACCTGCTATTTGTTTCTGTCAGACTTGTCAGTCAGTGATTTTAGATGAGAGATTGGAAGCAATAGCATATGTGTCTGCTGGTGGAAGCTGCAAAATTATTATTACAGAAAGTGGTATCTTGTGGGCAGGAAAGAATCAAGGGAAATGTTGTTGCTGAGACCTGAAAATGGAAATAAATGGGATGATTTTCAGTTACTCCACATGCAATCTTCCATGGCAAAGATGTCTGAGGCTGTTGTATGCTTAAAAGGAAACACATTAAAAGGGGCAAAAATTAACCCAAAGTTGGTCCAAATCTCTCATATCTTTTGGAAACCATAATTTATGCACATCTCTCTCACTTCAATCCATTATTGGAGGCACATAGGGAATGGAGTTCAGTGCAAGGGAAATTTAACTTCAAATAGCTATGTGCTCTCTATATGCCATCTACTCTGTCCTCAGTGCAACTTATAGCAGCTTCAGGAAATGTTCTAATTTTTGCTTCCTGTAATTCCCTATCAAGCATAACATTTCCATGCCACAACATATTCAAACAGGCACCACTAATATCAGAACCTGGAAACAAGATGAGTGTGCAATCCTCTTGCCAGCTTTCTCAGTGGCATATTACATAGGAAAATTTCACAAGGACCTAGTACACCTCACAAGTAAACCAATTAATGGAGTATTATTTAAACTTCTAAATTCATTAAGCAAGAAGAACAATATGCTAATCATCTTCTCACATGACCATATAGAAAAATACAGCAGCAATACCTGACCTAAATTTCTTTATACAAAGTTACTACAGATGCATTCCCACAAGTCAGAGTGAAGGTACCAAGACCCTCTAGATTGCAGGTATTTGGGTACCAGCTTTCTTTGTCTAAATAACAAAAGAATTTTTCCATAGCAGAAACCTGGCCTGGTAGAACTCGAAATGCTCCCATGATATAAATATTAAATAAAAATCTACTGGAAGAATAGGTTTAGGCTTCCCCCACCTTGCCCTTCTCCTACTCCCAGGATTAAGGAAAGTTTCTTTCTTACTGTCCCCTTGTATATATGGAGAGAAATCCTGCCTCCTTAAAATCTTTGCCAGAACCGTTCAATTCTGCAGGCCTGGTTTTTACAGTAGGAGTGTCTACTTCTGTCCCACTGTGAGGTCTCATGAAAGTCTGCTGTCAGGGATACTATGATTTTTAAACTAATATTTACATATATTTGTTTTGTCAAACAGTAATCAAATACTGAAACTAAGCATGGCAAACCAAACTTGATATTTGTGGATACTGTGTCCATGTTATATGTAGTGTGTTGAGTCCTGAGCAGGAAAGAATTTCTGCTCTGGGAGAAGTCTTGATAAAAGCAATATTAACAACTACAAGCTAAATGATTATGCAATAGGTCATTATTTTATATCCTTAAATCTCTCTTGAGCACAAGATTTCCTTGAGGAAAGAAGAGAGAGTGCACATCAGATACTGTCAAGGTGGCAAGGAAATCACACATGACTCCAAGACATGAGGACAGAGGCAGGGGGAAGGGCCAAGGAAGGACACCGAGCCACCAGCCAAGTGAGGAGCAGCAATCAGGGAAGATACTGCAGAAAGAAAGGACAAAGGGTTTTTCTCAGGAACTCACATTATTAAAGAAAAATGTTTATGGAAGCATCCACGGGAGCCAGACGGGAGTTCAGTCATGTGCATAAAGGGGTTTCTTCTATATTACATATGAAGAAATGGTTTAGGGTGCCTTGAAAGACTTGAAGTTTAGAAAAGACTGAAGGGCCTTTCCAATATTTATGTCCAGAAGACAGGTTCTAATGTCCATGGACCATTTGGTACCTTACTGAGAATTACTGACTTCACATGTAGACTCACTGATTTCAGTAAGTTCATAATAACATTCTTTATACATCAAATCCATCAGTTACACAGACATACAGCTTAGGGAGTCAGACAGGATCTGTGTGATAGCCGGCTCTGCACTCCTGTACTATACAATCATAGGGATGACCTGAATTCCTGCATAAAGCAAAGCACTACGTCCAGGAGGAAAAAAACTCCTTCAGTCTAAACTACTACATTTCCCTCAAGAGATAACATCATTAATCCCATATGTATGGCACTGTAAAAAAAATGCTGTGAAAATGTTTCACTGTGAGCAAAACTTGCACAATGTAACTTGAATTAAAAAAGGCTTTTTAAATTCAATGTTACATACTTCTTTGTTGTTTAATTCCTGGGTCAAGTGTATTTATTCTTAATAAATATACACAAGATGGAAGTCATTTTGATGCATTTAAAATTACTCATATTCTTAAGAAGGGCTAGAGAGAACTTGTAGAGATAATTAACATTATATGAATCAAGTGACAATGCTTGAAGGCATAATAAGAAACAACATAAAAGAACTGCCACAATGTACAGTCAAAACAAAGCTACTTTATGGAATACGGTTTATTTGAAATCATGCAAAAGAACTACTTTTTCTGTAGTCCACACCAGGAAATTAATGAACAAAGAAGAAAATGCAACTCCACTACTCTTAAAAAAATATATTTGCAATAAGCCTGTATCTACCACATCCTAAAAAAATATTTTACAATTATTTCTACACAACTGCTTTAGGAATTAAAATGCATTTTTCATCACACTGAAGATGGTCTCTAGGCCACTTGCCCATCTGCAGCAAATTGAAGTTTGGAACCTTAAAAGTTGTTTAACTGGCAACTGCATAAAGTAAAACAAATGAATTTACACTATTAGCAGTTAAAAGTATGTGTGAGTAAAAACAAACTATTGTCCTGGAGGAGTAATTTTGACCTCTTTTTGGTACTGCACTACTTTTAGTCAAGCTCTGTATCTGTTCAAGGTAAGGGCAACCGCATAAAAATGATCAATGATCATGTTATCAATAAATGTATAATCCTTTCCCCAGGTTATAGTTCTTCATATACTCTTGCAATTAACTTATTTGCCTGAAATTGTCCTCAAAGGTGGACTACTACTGCTACTTACAGTTTTTGGGGTCCCATCATCCAGGCAAAGAAGAACAGAATCAGAAGTGCTGGAGAACATATGGTGTTCACACAACTCAATTGCAATAAAATGTCTGAAGTTAAATACAAAATACTACTTTCAGTGGAAATGATTATGTACTATTTCAGGATCGTTGGAGAAACTGCTGGCTTTTTGTTACTACCACTAAGAATAAGTCCTTCTTTGAAAGCTGAAGACTAAAGAAGGATGGACTGCTTCTCGTAAGTTCAGTGGAAAAACAAAAAAGGAAAAAGAAAGACAATACTTCAGTCTCGTTCATAAAAGACAAGAACCAGTAACCAATGGAGAATCATTCACCTGTGCTCCTTCATGGCCCAAGATATGCATCTTTAGCTTCAGAGAGAGCATCTTTCTTCTGCTTCCCAGTCTGCTATCCCAAAACAGTCAATGTGGCCCAGTGCTGTAAAACCAGGACAGCAAGGCTAGAGTTTTTCAGAGACACTGACAAGGGAACTGCAGAAGCAGGAAGAGCATCACTCCAGAATGACCTGGGGGGCAAAAAAAAAAAAAAAGAAAAGAAAACATTTTATGTCAATATGTCAATACAGGGCAATGACTGAGAAAATCCAGATTCCCTTTTTAGCTGTGTAACAGATTTCCAGTGAAACCATGACCAATTATCAGACAACCCTACACCTCAGTCTCTCTTCAGTAAAATGAGGATAATACTTACCTACTTCTTGTTCTTTGTAGAGGAAAATATATATTAGCATGTTGGCAGCCAGGCAGCCAGGCCAGATCTTAGCTTGACAGGTCACTGTATTTCAGTAATATAAAAATGTGCAAAAGATGTGTGAAGTTTCCAAACTAAAAAGGGTCTCTCAGAGGATAACTAACACAGCAGCTGTAAGGCAGAACAGTCTCCTTTATTAATTCAATTTTCTGCATGACAGTATAAGTTGTCTGATACCATGCCATCATTTTTCAAGTAGAATTACAATACCACACAATATATAGCAATTGATGTATACATGCATATATATATATATATATATCAATATTCATGTTCTATGAACTTCTGCTATCCACATGAAAACAGTAACTCAGTTGTTTCTGCAAATTCAGTAATCAGACCAAATGCATATGTTAAAAGAAAAGTCTGTTGGATTGGTGCTCTGTCTGAATTAATTTTCCAATACACTGATTATCTAGCTGAGTGCATAGTCAATAGTATGGTAATGAGTTTACTGTAAAATTCATGAAGAACAGCATTCTATGTTTTACTATCTCATGGATATTGGGAAAAAAAGAGATTTTACATAAAGCTATTTGGTAAAACTAGAGCCAGTTAATATTAATAATAATGGCCAGTCTTCGCGAACGAAGATCTGGGGAAAGGTCTTTTTACCTTTCCAGCCTGCGCAATGGATTTTATTATATGCATATAAAATGAGTTCATTTTCCTACTCTCTTATAGATGTTAGTGGCTATCTGACAGGACAGCAGGCTAAAGAATTGCTTATTTCCAAAAGCAAAACAAAACTCCAGATTGTTATGAGTACTTGTGTAGATCTCACAGCTAAGCAGTAAAAGTAATGCTACCTTGGCCTATAGATCTTTTGTTTTAGCAAAACATGTGCTGTTTCAGTGAAAAGTGTTTTCAGGTCACCCTGTGACTCAGGATTCTGCCTGAGAAGTAAATTAACCAGGGAGTAAATAGGCTTCTACCAATCTGGACACTTTTTGTCTACCCAAAGCTCATATTAGTCTGTGAGCTATTCTCCTGAAGGAAGAAATTATCTTCACTTCTCCACTTGGTTCTTTATAAAATAGACCTGACATTTCTGACAATATGCAAGTAGGAAAAACTCCTCTGTCTATGCCTAGTCCTGGAGTTCTCAATTGCCCATTTCACATCGCTATGATGTCATGAAATTCTAAAGGATGACAGATACTATGAATACATACAGCTATATAATTTTAGATGAGTTTTCTTTTAAAAAAATCTGGTTTTAAGTAGATGAAATAACAGTAAGATTGTTGGTTGAAATTAGAAACCCCACAAGCCAAGCCCTGCTACCAGCAAATTTTCAGAGTGGAAGGGTTGGTTAACTGGGTTTTTTTTACCCTGGTTTCTCATGAGTTGCCTAAAACAAAGGATAGAAGCTCCTGATACATTAGACTTTGTTTGCTTAACACATGCCATTTTATGTGGACACATTGGTGTCATATCAAAAAGTCTACAGGCTTGTGAAAGGAACGTAGGCAGGTGTTTTTGCTTGCAGCTATCTCTCACAGGTAAAAAGTAAGGCTGGCTGACAGGGGACCTTGATAACAAGTTTAGGGATTGAATTAATCCCTCCTGATTTCCCTTTGCTGTGTGAAGTTATGCAGTGGCAAGCAGATTCCAAATTTTATAATGCCCAGGATGTTAGTTAGCATTATAATCTTGATACATTATATGCTGGGGTTGAAGAAAAGTGCCTCAATATAAATTTAAGAAAACTCTAATCTGTTTTCCAGGAACGGTATAGTAAATTGGATCTACTTCACAGAATCTTTACTGTTTCCTTCTCTTTTGTTGCAAGCTCATTTCCTAAATGTAATAACTGATATTTTAATGCAATTATTTTTTTCTTTATGATAACCTAAGATTCACTAACATAAAAATGATACAGATCTCTCTTTTTAGTGGGCAGTTAGTGGAAATTTAAACTACTTGCTTATCATTTCCAGTCCTAGCTTTTCTAACTGAATCATGGCAGTATGAAGAAATGGGTCTAACTTTGCCCATTAAATTCCAGAATCCTTTAATTAAAACCCACCAGTTTCTGCTACATATACAGGTCATGTTTCAACCCTGGAAAATACATAGAAGTGGGAAAGATCTCCTCACTGGTTGATTATTAAATGACTAGAATAAAGTACTTTCACAAAGGTAGAGGGGGTTTTCTGTCTTTTTGCTTTAGAAGATAGAAGAGTAGGAGAAAAGAAAATATTTCACCATCCCTTTGAATTTCAGCATTGTGCAGTGTCATAAGCTTTCTTACTCTCTTGGTCCTTTCAATTCTGACTTTTCACAACTGCAGCAAAGATGGAAGGAGTGGGATCCATGGGCTGATCACTCATTACTGAACCGCATGAACTTCCCTGTGTACTCAGTAGGCCTGGAAGCCTTCTGGTAGCTTTCTGAGATCTCAAAGATTTTCCCATTCTCTTTTTCATGAAATTCAGACTATCTACGTTTTCACCAGAGAACATCAGTGACCACATCATAGATGCAAACATAACAGTCAGGACATTCATTCAAAATGCAGAGAACAGAGTTCATCACTGCTCTAGCTTAGACAAGGTGAGACCTCAAACTTGGTTTTGTCACATTCTCTGAAATCATTCTGCCCATTTGGTAGTAATTTTATATTCTCGGGTTATCGTATGTACGGCAAGACTCTTCCATTTGTGCCAGCATCAGCTTTATCTTTGACCAGCTCTCCCATCTTAAATGGAAACCACTACCAACTTAAATATCTGGTTAGAATCGGATTTTCTTTAAGTAACAAAACTGCAGGTAGATACTATAAAAGTAAAAAAAAGGAAAACTGTTATTTTTATACTACCATCAGAATGTTGAAATTATTCCAGACCTGATTTAATTGATTTAATATTCTATTACATGTGCAATGGTGTCTGATGTAATTCAACACTCAGAATATAGTACACTTAGAATATTTTCCCAGTTCTCCCAACTCATATGGAAACTTACGGTAACATAATCTGTGTTCCCTGTGTTTATAACTATGATAATTAGCACAAAAAATATTTTTTAAAAGAAAAATTGAAATTCTTAAATAAATACATAGCAGAAGGGATTATAGCTCTCTTCCACCTTAAATTCAAAAAATGTATAGTCAAAATATAACTGCTGCGTGACTGTGGATTTTATTTACTACAACACAAATTTAACAGACTAAAATGTTGGAAGTAGAGATGTAATTACAAACTATCTTTTAATAGGAACAGATTTGTTTAAGCAGTAGTGTTTGATACCATCAGAAAGCAATTAAGCAAAATTCACTGATAAAAACATGGTTATCTATCATTTACACTTGCAGGTATAAAAACAAACTTGTATCTGAATTCATATCAAGAGATTAGAGATCATAGATGTCTGTCTATCAAGTTTTAACTGTTTTAAATCTTATCTCTATCATTCTCCCTCTTCAAATAATGAATAACTCATTGTTTCACTAAATATTTTAGAGTGTAGCATTTGGATTTTAGTCACTCCTACTTTGCTGACTGGAAGGTTTTATTCATGCATACAAAATTAATAACCTCTGTGGACTTTGAAAAACATATTTAAATTAAATAAAACTCACAGTCAAAATAGTCTTGCTGGTTTAAACCCTTGATTTAAACTAAACAAAATAATTGGGCAAATGTTGAGCACTCTGGGACTTTGTTAGTTTAAAACATGTTTTACAGCAAAAAAAAGGTCTCGTTACATTGCTCAAAATCTGAATATGATTGCTCCAAACCTTGGAGAATATTCAATAGGTGTAAGGGCAGCAGCACCTGACACAATACTGCAGTAATTACTGCATATACTATGTACTATTTTTTAGCACTCTCTGAACTCTAAAAAAAATATTCTATTATCCTCATTTCATAGATGTAAGGAGAAATAAGGCATAGAGAGATCTGAGACACTGAATCAACATCAGGTCTGGAAATATCCATTCTGTAAACATGTGTCTTGACCACAGGTCCACCAGTATATTCCAACTCATTAAATGGAATAAAACATGAAGTGAGCATAATTATATTTACATCGGCACTACCAGAATTTTTACAACTAGAAGAAGAAAATACTTTATATTTCTCAGCTAGGAAGTGTCCTGTAGATTAAAGATAAACAGAAGATTATAAACTCTATAAAGTTTTAGTTATTCTGAATCTAATATTTTTCCATGTTTCTCCCTCTTCAACTAAAGAATAACTCATCTGTTTCAGTGAAGATTTTATGGAACATACCAATTGGATTTTAGATGCTCCTGAGTACAACATTCAGCACTCTACACCATGACTGTCACTGGAGAGCAAAAATGAGTCACCATGCCTAGTTTATCCTTCTTTTGTGATATCCTATGTACAAACTATAAGTTCCTGTTGTTTGCTAGGGACACACCATTCCTTCAAGTTCAGTGCATCATCCTACCAGCCAAGGCAGAGTCTTTACGGCACACCATACAACCCAGCCCTTAGGTTTTTTCCTAAGTATGGATGGGATTGATATTTGCAAACAATGGACAATCCTTAAAGAATATTTAAACATACTGAACCCATGGATGAGAACATTTAGCAACATCTCATATTACTTAATCAAGAGGGGACTTCTAATAAAGAAAAGATTCTCTGCTTTTCAGCAAACTGTAATATCTGTATCAGTTTTCTCCTCTAAAGCTAAGATGATGATTCTTGCCTGCAACTACTGAAATTATAATGGGATACTTCATAAGAATATACCCTTAATAAAAAATGGCACCACTAGCTTCTGAATAATTATTTGAATACATAAAACCTTGAAAACTGGTAACAACAGGATAAATTTTGTTCACTACAACTAACAGAAGACTAAGTCAGCTGAGCTGCATATCCTTGTATGCACACACGCTGTATCAGAAGGAATTTCTAATGTCCACGAAGTACCTGCCTATAATAAAAAAAAATACTGTAGCATGTAGTATTCTGATAAAACATTTCAAAACTGGTTTAAATTAATTTCATTTTAATTTAACTAAATTAAGATAATCCACAGAAGCTGTAAATCTGTTATCATAATGGTATAAATCAGAAGGTCTTCTACTCAAGTCAAGGAGCTGGTACAAAACCAGGTACATCAAAATCAGGACCACTAGATGCTTACTATCTTTGAGAGGTTTATGACACACAGACCAAACCAGTCTAAACTAATACCAATTCCAAGTATTGGGCAGTGTTACAACTTTCTCATATTCATAGATCTACTCAGACCTGGGCATAATTTTCAGATGAGTATCCAAATGAGGAACCATATTTCAGTGAAATAAAGCAAAATAAGCAAAGTGTAATGCTAGCCATCTGGTAGTTGAGAAATCATAAAATCATAACACTTAAAATAAAAATTAATTCCTTACAGATGCTAACTTCTAATAAATAAGTGGGAAAGTTGAGATCTTGAGAGTCTATGCCTAAAAGCAAAATGAGATAATTCCCCTTCATATGCTCCTATAGTGTGATAGAAAATACACAGGTACGTGTTTGGGAAGGCAGCCTTGCATTGTAACAACTGTATTTTCCCCAGCTGGGCAGACACTTTTAAACTACCTTGTAAGAACATACATTATTACAGGAGATGTTCTTTTCAGCTTGTGAAATTGACATTTCAGAGCATTTAATAAAATGAGCTGTAAACACCATGTCATTCCAGCCAGCAGTCATTCTTATGATTATTTCTGTTCCACAATTTTTCAGTGAATATGTATTTTCATGAGTAAGGGAAAGCAGTCAGGAAAACTAAACAAGGATGCCTAAATAAGACATTTCACAATGAAATCAATGTAAAAAACTTCTGGAGGCTGGAGTTCCCTGAGTTGAAGTAGGATGTAAACATCTTCAGACTGAGGGAATTCTGTAAAGTTGGCACTATCCATTTACCTGTGCAAATGTGAACATTTAACCTGATGTTCCTAAAACTGACTCTGAGATTCATGCAGAGTAGAGTTTGTCAAGTGACCACTGATGACATTAAACACCTCTTTTCAAAAGAACATTGCTACTATGGAGAGATAAAAGAAACAGCAAGCTTGAATTGCATCACCAAGCATCTCTCAGCAACTGCAAATTTCAGTTACAGTGCCACTGCAGTTCCTGATTACTGGTAGTGTGGCTTCAGAAACTATGTTGTCTTTCTCTTGTGTATTTGCTCCAGTGAATCGCAGAAACAAATAGGCTAGAAATTACAGAACAATAAAATGCAACAATCTTACTTTCATTTAAATCAATGAGAACAGATAACCTGCTGGTACTTGATGATATAAAGCCTCAACTTCAGCTTCCTAGTTTTAGTTTTTCATAGTAAAAGATGAACACAAAAACCTCAATGTAAATTACATTTTCATGTTTAACAAAACAAGCGATGATCATTTTGTTATGTTTGGGTGGCTGTTCCTGCATCTTATAAAGTCCTAGATCAAAACAGAAACACACTGAGCATTCCCTTCAACCTCTCACAGAAGGCTGTAAGGGCTCTTTCATTGAATAAAAGGATTTTGGATCAAGGTTTTAAAAGCTCATGTGAATTAGCTTGTTCATACAAAGTTCTCTGCGGGCCTGAAAATTTAGCCATATAATCATACCAGTGATTTCTTTGTCAGATTTGATGCTTCTACCGTAAACCACCTTTTGTTAGTGGGACTAGACATTAAACCTGCAGATAAAGGGATCTATTACAATTAGGCATGGGTGAATTATTAACATTTCATTTTCTCAAAGCAGTTCTCATACAGTGCTGTTTTAGCTTTCAGTACAATCTTTTCCACAGGTATGAGATACTGGAATTTTAATGCCTAGTAAATTATGCGAAAGATAGTAATTCTCTGCAACATGCAAGCCATAGACAGTCAATGCATTTATGTCTGGCTGGCCACTTCCACACATTTCCCATCCATCCAGCTGATCACAAAGAAATGGGACTGGAATACAAACCAATGAAGATAACTGAAGACACTTCAAGTTTTACAACACACCAATGAACACCCAGAACATCTATGCAGTTCCACCAGTCCAAATGACACTATGCATGATAACAGAACACAGTGGCCCCCTCAGGCAGCCAGTATGAACCCACTGTCGAAGCAAGGATTGTTATGTGAGACTGAGCACCACGCCATACTCACTGCAGAATGCTGCTGTGTCCTTTGGATACTGTTGTTAGAGTTCTACATCACAGAATCACAGAATCATTTAGGTTGGAAAATACCCTTGAGATCATCAAGTCCCACCACAAACCTAACACTGCCAAATTCACCAATAAATCATGTTTTTTAAATACCTTCAGGGAGGACAACTCAAGCACTTACCTGGGAAGGCTGTTCCATTTTAATCAAATAAAACCACAATGTAAAATATATGAAAGTGTATGGTAGTTAATCTATCTGAGGTGCAAATAAATTTAGGGTTTGGCCTTAGACACCTTTTTTCTGTCAAATAATTGATCTTACATCTGTGTGCTTACTTCTATTTACAGATAGGATGAAGTTTTAATTCCACATTTAATCCTTACAAAAATCATCTTCCTAGGTCCATGCAAACTGGAAGAATATTTTACAACTCTCTACAACTTCAGCTCTAATGTTAAAAAAGATTGATGCTGTCTGCCTCTTTGCAAAACAGCAGCATCAGCTAAATAGGCAAAAATACTCAATTATGGAAAATGCAATAACTTTTTAATGCAATTTCTATCCCATTTCTTCTGCAGTCCCCAGTAACACAGAATATGAAGCCTTTTCTTGATGCTACTGCAGATATTTTCTCACATAAACTTTATCATCTTCTCTGGTGAAAAATGCACAAGCAGGAAAAGATAATGCAAATACTAAACAACTGTCAGTTAAAATGTTTGAGAGTGCGTGCTTCAGGATGATGAAAAAGGCCCTTTTATATTGAAACTTAAGTGGTAATGTTCTAACTGGAACAAGAACAATATTTTTAATCCATGCTTGAGAGATCAAATTAAATCTGCTGCAGTCAGCCTTGGTAGGGCTGTATCTATCAGAGACGACGGGTTTTTTATGAGAAAGCTGCAAGTCCAAAGCTACTGGATACTCATTTGTCTGGCTTTCTGTAGACATTCAGGGAGCTAAGGCAATCATTTCTAGCTCAAAAGCACATTCCAAAATACTGGGAGATCAAGAGAAAAAAATATCTTGACATACATTCCATTATTTTCTTGAATAGGGTCTGATTTCAACAACAGAATTTCAAACAGAAGTTAGTCACAAGTTCACTATACTTTAAGGATAATGTATCAGTGCATTATCTTATATCTCTCAGTTAGTTACAGTCCTACCAGCAACATCACTGCAGTATTTCTGGTGCTATGGTTCTTTCCACTACAAATTCCCAATTATACAGGTGTTAGACCCCAAGTATTTGGAATCCCATAGGTTTGAAACTTATTCTACAAGTTTTTGACTCAAATGCAATATACATTTTTCCTCCAAAAAAATTTTAATCCAAATGTGTTTCACCATTTTTCTTTATAGGAAGATCTAGAGAAGAGCATGAAATGAACATTTGACAGTAATTATGAAAACACATGTTCTCAGAGAAACCAAAGAAATCATAGCACTTAATTAACCAGCTAGTTGTTTACTGCAATTTGCTTTTAAATATACTAGCAAAAAATCAAAATACGAATTATTTTTGCTTTTACACAACAATCAGCAAACACTTATATTAAAAATCCTTCAAATTTCATGAGGTAATAAAAAGACAAACTTGAATTCAATGATTTTTATGCATCTTTAATATACAGAAATTGTCTGCTGAATACACATCACAAATCGAGAGGTTCACAGCAACTTGGCATTCAAACCCCTCTGAATTTAACACCAAACTTCTTTAAAATTCTCAGCTAACAATGCTGGGGAAGGTCATGTGAAAAGACAAGGATCACCAAGAAAGAGACAGAAAAATAAAAAAGAATGAACCATATAAGAATGATTGGAAATGGGGATCTGCTTCAAAAGGAGTAAGCAGTAAGCTAGCCCCAAATAGGATACAGTGAACCCAGCAGAGGCCAGGGCCATCAATCTCTCAGTGACTGTGAAAGTTTCTCTCCATTCTTATTATTCCTAAAGTTATAAGATCGATATATTCCTCATCAGTTCCAAGCAGTAAAGATTATTCAAGCTGTACATTTAAAGAAATTGGGGAAAATGTACAAAATGCCTGATCATTGACCACTTAAGTCAATAGGGAGACTTTCATTTGAGGTCTAAAGTGGCTTGCTACTTCAAATGTGCAGATTAATTTTGTCAAGTCTAGACAGATAATTGATTTTTTAGATTGCAGCCATCATGTGTTTTCATATTGACTTTACCAGCTACAACTAGGAAAATCTGCATAGTACCGTCATAAATATACCATTGTTTTACCTCTTTTCAATATTCCTGTTGCTCACATAGATAAATTCAAATATCCTTAGCATGACCAGTACTTCACGAAAGGGAACAAAGAAAAGTTTATTAAGGTACCTTACCTCTTGATATAGCCAAGTTATTCTCATTTCTTTGAAAAGAAATGCTATAACTAAGACATTGTTTGTTACACCATAAAGGAAACCCATCACTTAGATCTTAAATCTCCGTGACACAGGGAGAGTGTCGAAAAATGGAACACGCCGAATTTTCAAACAGCATTAGTCATCCTTACCTCTGATTCTGCTTTTTTTTAGCAAAACCTTTTAAACACAGATGTTATCCCTCAGTTTTATTATAAGGTAATAAAATAATTAAAATTCTCTTTCAAAATTTCTGTCTCATTATAGTCATACATGGTATTTGTCTCTTTAGACCATTTTTAAATCCAACATCATTAACACTGCAAACTGATTACTAGAATGTCTAAAAGCATGTTGCTTTTTAGAGTTATTTTTGAAGCTTGAAGAATAAGGCTACATTTCAGAAAAAAATTGCAGCATTTCACTGAAATACTGTTTGTCTTAAAAACCATGAAACTTCAGAGAGTGTGCTATGTATAAAGAGCAGAGCAAGAATGCCGCACTGAAAAATTAATGAAAGTGAAACAGATTGCTTTATTTCTAATTAGGAACCGTGGTTGACTAGGACATGAAGGTTTCACTGAAGATTCACTACAGGGAATTCTACTTTTTTTGTGGGGGGAAATATTTCTATGATCAAGGATGCAATACCCTGGAAATTAACAGAACAGGAAAAGAGGGAAGAAAGGGGAGGTTTCAGTGGCTCTTCACACAAAAGGCTGACTTCTAAAAAAAAAAAAGGCCGGCTTGGGTTATTAAACCATCATTTGGTGAAAGTGCAGTATTATAAATACTATAAAGCATAGGGAATATAGTCATTCAGTTCAGCTTTAACTAATTTTCTTTGCGTTCTGTGGGAAACAATGCTTGATGTATACTGTTAACATGTTTTATTTAAGATTTTGTCATTGGACTTCAGTTAAGGACAGAAAAGGGATTCTAGCTACTCTAGCCAAGACCTATAGATAAAACAGTTCTTCAAAAGTAAGCTATGCCATCCAGGAGTGGAGCTGGCTGGAGTAACCTAACTTTGGAGGCATACAGTGTAGAAGACTACCTCTCAGACAGTCGGCCTTTTAAGTCTTCCTATAACGTGAAGAGGCACAATTCCTTAGACCTAAGCAAGACATTCAATGATGAGATGTGTGTCATGCCAAGGCCTATAATAACTAGCCAAAATGTAAAAGTATTCCTCAATATATGCAGATTAACATCAATCCTGGTGTCCAGAAAAAAAGAAATCAGATCACTCTTAATGCTTCAAAGGGGTTTCCTGTAACTTTTTTACAAAGAGTTCTGTACAGGATACCCTTAGCTTTTTCTTATTTCATTGTACTCTGAGGGTTTGAAAAAAAAAGCCAACAAAAGTTGCTGAAAAACTGCATTGGTTTCTCAAATTGCAGAATGCAGTTCTTAACCATCAGCTCTGGAGCATGATGAAGGAGAAGAACCTGCACAAAGAGATGTGGCAGATACCAGCTACCATCTTCAGTACAGAAAGAAACCTGCTTGCATTTATCTAGTTCTTCCAAGGATATCTGCATGAGTGTACAAAGGACAAGTGAACTACAGAGCTACATTAAGACATAGGTACATAGAAAATCAATAGCAGAGTCAGAAATCTATCTCAAGAGAAATATCTCATTTCCTTATCAATGACCATTGATTTATAACAGCACCGGTAACTGCAGGATAGTTTCTGAAACTACATGAAAATATGTTTAGTAAGAGATGACTGTCAAGCTCACAGAATCTAGATTCATCAATCAAAAAAAAAATGCACTACTCTTCCTACATCTGCCTCTAACTATGGATTACATTACATTGTCCCTTCCTTATTTTTGCTTCTCCATCTGCAAGACCGTGACTTCCTTCCCCCACCATTTATAACACTGCTTAATTTACAGCTGTAAAGTGCTTTGAGACCCTTGAAGGAAAGTATAGGGAAACATAAAATACTCTTGTTTCCAAGCTTATCATTACTCTGAAACAAAACAGCTATTTTGAAACCCTACTGGGAATGTATTATTTTAATTTTGACTGCTTTGACATTCTATTGTGTTTCCATTTTAGAGCCTTTATGGGATTTACCATATTCTCTATTTATAAGGTTATGCTTTCAGGTTAATAGTAACATAAAAGATTTCTTACAATTATTGACTGTTCACTTTATATCTCAAGCAAGGATGGAGAAAGGTGAAAAAAACCCAAGAAATTCCAAGGCTTTTCCATTCATTCTCTTTTCATTGCCTCTTATGGAAAAGCAGAGTTTCTGGGTGCTCACCTCTACTAAATTGAAGCCATATCATTGCAGCCTCCATTGTAATTCTTCAAAAGGGCAAAATAAGAGAGAGGTCAGAAAAATGAAAATTTAAACTTTGTCAAATAATTCCTTCGGTTTTGAGGCCAAGAAGTTTCTGAAGTTTATTTCTCTTTCTTTCACAGAAGAGAATTTAGAGCTCAGACACACTGACTGGAATGGAAGACTAATCAGTCAGAAAGAACAAATAAATTTTGTGTCTGCCGCTGTTAGCGAGGAAAATAATTGAAAGCATGACTGCTTATGCGGTTCCTCTACAACTTCAAAAGTGTACAAAATCACAGAAATGGGAACGCCATCTGTTTGCTGTTAGGGTCATGTCTTTTATTTTCCTACTTATACTCCCACTGAAAGCAATGAGAAGTTTTCAATCCTCCATAATGAAAATGACATAACTTTATTTTCTCTCCTATATTCAGATTACAGTAGGCTTTATTATGCCTCTTCCTCTCCTCCTGAGCATGTTTGTCTTGTTAACTAGCATGTTTGAACATTATCTATAAAATAGAACAAAAGTAGCAAAAAATGGCCAGCACCTTGTATGAGAAGAATAAGGAGAAATAGTGGACCTCCCTCAGATCTGAATGTTTGCGTCAAGAAGATTATTAAAAGCAAAGCCACTGCAATAACACAGAATGCGCCTTGACATAATGAAAGCAAGATGTAAAAATGTGTTGGTGAGAAGGGCAGCTTTGAAGCAGCTGCAGCCCAAGCTCTATAATAATATCCAAAGGAGGATATGCTGGTAATGGAAGTGTGCCTTGTCTGACTTCAACTATTCATCTCAAGGGGCGATTTACAAGGTGATAAAAGGTTCCAAGCTGCAAAAGGTACTTTAGGCAGTTAAAAAGCAGCTTTTTATGATCATTTCTTCTGTACAGTACACGTTGTTTCATTAATCAAATGCTTATTCTATTAAAACACCAACTCTTTTAGCTGGTGGGACAACAAGTTTTACTACCATGAAATGGCATTAAAAGCCACAGACTTCCCAGCTAAGTCTTTGTAATAATTCTAACACAGCCCAAGTGTGGCTGTCTCCAGAGGGATACCTGAATGGCGTGGCTGCCCTGAAGTTTCTCGATGTGCTTCAGTTTTCTAGGCCATGTCACCCTTTCTGAGAAAGAAGGCATGCAAGGCACACGTGTACTGCCTAAACCAGAGCAGAGCCGGCAGCTCACATCAAATCTGACTCTGTCAGCATTAAATTCCTCATTACATGAGTATTAAAAGCCAAGATTGGCTGCAGCAAAGGGAAAGCTTCCACTTACAAATACTATGATTGCAATGCTTTAAAAGTATCAGCCTTTTCATCTCCTCGAGACAAAACCCAACACTCACAAGGAAAGTTAGAGATCTGAGGATCTGGTGTGTGAACCAAAATAAATCAACAAACATTTAAAGAAACTTGTCTCAACTCTCATTTTAGCCCTCGAAAGAGACTTCACAAATCAAAGGTGCCACAGACCAGCAGCTAGGACACTCCTTTGATTTTCTCCTCCCTAAATCATCAGATTACTAAAGAAAGGAAAGCAATTCATTATTTTGTAATTCTAGACACAAAACTGAAAGCATTTAAATTCCTACACTCTCTTCCACCCAAGATAGCAAAGTGTGACTCAAATAGGCAGACAAAACTGCAGTACAGTCTACCAAACATACACATAACATTTCAGTCAACATAGATATGAAAAATAACCTCTATATTAAGCAGGAAAGTAGAACAAAACATCAGATACTTGGTACCCCCATAGTTGGACTTGGTGGGCAGAAGGGAGGGAGGGGATGGGGAAGAGACACAGTTGTTTATTTGTGAGGCAACCACGGTGACCAACAGGCAATTAAAACTCACATTTTAATGAACTAAGAATGTTAAAATATTCAAGTATTGATAAAGAACAAAAGAATCATGGCAACACAACAGCTGTGAGGGGCTTAGAGGTCTAAATTCACATGAAATTAACTTCAAACAAAATCAGTGCAGATACTTTATAAAATGCACACTAGTAAAGCAATTTAAATTTATCAATTACCCACTTTATGTTTCAGTGTTACTGCTGAAGTTCAGGCTGTTTTCCTAAAATGTGTATTCAAAATCCTATAAATGCTTGTGCAGGTTAAAAATAAGTGAAAATAAATATGTTTCAGAAAATATATCATAGTAGTACTAATAAAATGTAAAGGAAAAAACATCAGATATTCAAATATTCTGATACGTTAAATACAAAATCAACATCCTAACATACAACAAACAGATTTTTTTATTTACATATAAACAAAAACTGTGACAAAATTTCAGCATTAGTATGGAGCAATGTATCTTATCACAAGTTCAAATCCACCCACGACATATGGATTATCAACATTTCAACAAAAACTGTGTGGAAAGCTACAGTTATTATAACTTTACTTAGCTTGGGAGAATCATTTTTAAGTTTGTAAGTTACTATTTTGTGCTGTTGTCTGCCTGACAATATAGCAAGAGTTTTGTATTAAAACATGCCATTTATCACTCTGTGTAACCTGGTTAATTTGTCTGTGAAAACAGTCTGTGTCACAGTAAGAGGCAAGGTCTCATAACTGCTGTTCAGGATTCAAAAGGATTAATATACCACAGAGAAGTGGTTATGAGGGAATTCTTTCAAAAGCACAACTAGCAGTTGGCAGAAAGGTTATGCTATGTTAATATTAACTGATACAACTCTAAAGGTATTTGAACAGACATAGGGTGCAGAGCCTGACCTAGATAAAACTAAGTGGCTACTGCATTATGGTACCCATCAGAATGACCAGTCAGCAGGTCAGTCTTCCTGCCCATACAATGCACCCAACATCCCCTTTTAGTGGTAAAGCCATTATGGAAGGAAGCTCTCTTTGCTCAGCCCAGTCATCACATGCAGTTATCTTCAAGGCCAGAGTCTTTCTTTGTGAGGTACACTTCCTCCTTATTTCTCTACAGTGTAGTACAGTGGAAATTCTCAACATAGCCAGACACAAAACCTTAGAGAACTGAGATATAGCACAGACCTTTCTGCAAATTCTCCATGAAACCCCCAAAATGAGCACAAGGAGCACAAGGAGAAGCTGTTATCTTCTGGACACATTTCAAACCACAAGCCACTCTCAATTTTCTGTAAAGCAGAAAACACCAGTAGACCCCCTTCACCTCACTGAACAACAGCATTTTTTTAGACAGGCTTTTCTCTTACTATTCACATTTTTGCAAGAAACTCCAGAAGACTACTAAATCCTATGCACCATGAGTATTCAGTTAGCTGTCAAATGTGCTAGCTAAACTTCTCCTGAACAAGGTTCATTGCATGTCAGGAAACATAGAGAGAGTTTGAAGTCTGTCCTCACCTCTCAGATCACTAGCCACAGTCACTTTTGCAGAGGTACAACTGAACTATTAAGCATAGTCACTAGGACCTCCTGCAGAAGTCCTCTCAAATAAAGTCCTAGGACCACATCAAAGCTATCTCTTCTCTAATGGCTTTGAGGAATCATTGATTCACTTAGAAAAATATCGTTCTTGGAAGAAGAATGGAAGAACATTCAACCAAATACTGGCAGTACCTACTCTGCAAGGGCAAAAGAGGCAATTTAAGATCAAATAGCTGGACCCTTTAAGTGTATTAGTCATACTGTGCTTTCAGAAATTTTGAATGCTATAGCCACTCCTTGAATCTCAAGTTTCAGAAAGTAGATGCCCATTTTGGAAATGTCACCCAAATATTCCCCTTCCCACACACATTTTATTCTTGGGAACAATCAATGAGGTTGGGTTGCTGTTTGAAGCACTATTTGTAAAAATACATAAATAAATAAATAAATAAATAAATAAATAATAGATGACTCTTTCCAGTATTTACTTCTTGTGCTGTCCTGAGAAATATTTCATAATAACAATTTGGAAGTAGAATTTTTCACACAGGTCTTCTTGATTTATTATTAGGAAAGAAGACAGAGTCAAAAATCAATACCTAGACCAGTTTCTTCTAGTCCTTGTTGTACAATCCTTTGCCTGCAGAAGAGACAGGTTGCAGTGATCGGGACAGAGCTGACTGCTTATATTCATGTTTAAAATCAATTTTAGCATGAAATACATGAGATCAGCCAAAGAAAATGTTTAGCAGGATTAAAAGAGTCATTTACTTTTACATTTTGCCAATCTGTTAACAGCTGTACCAACTAAATGTTAAAAAAAAGCTTCTTATTTCTGCAGAGTCAACAGCTCTCTGCTTTCTCAGGAATACATTAGAGCTATAAATTGTGTCTTGTTTTTATTCAGGTACCTAAATGGCAAAAGGCTACTGCATAGCAAATTACAGACTCATCATTGCTTTCAACTTCTTTCTACTTTTATACAGCCAGTAACTCAGGCAGCAAAGTCAACACAAGCCTTAGAGTCTCAAATATGGTCTCAAATCCTAATTAAACATAAGCCAAATTAATCCAACTGGATCACTCTTTGACTTAATAAAAGGGGAAACAATAAGCTCAGACTGTTTTACTATGATTCCTGATTGGTTCCTGTAAAGTGAATAAACAGCAGAAATATTCCCTATTTGTAACAATCTTACAAAATACTATAGATGGAACTACTGACTAGAGCCTTCATATTCAATCTCAGCAGAAGCTGAGAATATTTGAGACACAATTCAAAATCCATTCACACCTTCATCTCTTCTTGACCATCTGCTCAAATGGGTAGCTCAGTAAACCACAAGTGAAGTTGCACAGTTGGCAATCCAGCAGGGTCAGTTTTTGGTTTTTTCATTAATTAGCAGGCTGGACTCCTTCTGACTCACCCCAGTAACCCTTTAAAACTTTTTTATTTGTAAAGCGACAATTCTTAAAATATTTCTTAATGGCGGTAACTATCTCCACCCTCTCATCATCATGGCTAGGCTTCGCGAACGAAGATTTGGGAAGGGCTCTACCCATATTTCTTGCAAGCGCGTTGGTGGCTAAAAAGGCCAATACGAGAAAGGCATCTCCACCCTCTATATGTAATTAAACAAACAGGAACAGAAGAGCTAAGTGACTGCCAGAAGTCAAGAACAAACTCCTCTAAAGGAGTTACTTAAGTGTTAAAAAATATATAAGCTCAGAGAAAGAACACAAAATCTCCAGAAAAAAAAGAAAAAAACAGTCAGCGGAGTCATGAAGTGTGATTTGGCAGTAGTCAATCCATGACAGAAGCCTTGTTTCTTTCACCTCATAGTACTTGGGATAAAATACATAATAATTCAGTGCCAGTCTCCTTGATAAATCAAACACTAGAAAAGTCCTGAATGCCATATTATCTAGGAGATGATAAATTTGTTCTAAAAAATACAATGGCATTAAAAATCAGAAATACTACCGGGAAAAAGTTCAAACTTTGTCCACACTTCCTACACCTAAACTTCTAAGATTTTTAATCAGGATTTCTTAATGTGACATTAGTATGCAATTAAGTTCTGCTTTTCATTACACAAGATTCTCAAAAGCACAACAAAATTGTTCTCCGGGAGCTAAAAATCAGTTGTTTAAATCTTGTGGTAAGATCATGTTTTTTCTTTTAAAAAAAAAATTTAAATAAGTTTTCATATTTTGGGTCAGATTTTGGGTCAGATGTCCTTGAATTTATCAGATATTATAACAGATATAGGCAAACTGGTATGTAAGCTACAGATATTTCATCATAGACATTCCTAGGAAGTAAACATGCACCCATGTGGAACATAACCTACGTGCACCATGACAGCTTTTAATCTGATACTGCCACAATGTTCTGGGAATGTTGTATGGATGTATAAAAGTGAACGTAGTGTTTTTACTGGTTACTTGTTAGGGTTATTAAACCATTATATTTTCCACTGAAAAGGAACTTTTAAGGCAGTTTAAAGCTTGGACTTCACTTCCCCAAATTCTTGTTATCTGGTTGTCTGATTCATCTTATAGGAATGCATAGTCTTTCAATCACTGAACTTCCATCTCACTTTAGTGTCCTCACCTCTGGAACAGCTGAAAAAATCAGTGCCAGTCTGAGCCTCCTCTACTGAGCGAATCTGTAGAGCATTGGACTGATCCCTTCTTGCTCCTTCTCTGAAGAGAGCCTTTTCTTGCATCTCAAGTGCAATGAGGGAGACAAAGGGCATTCTGTTTGGTGGAGAATTTTTCTACTTCAATTTTTCGTTCTGATACTGAGTTATCTCTCCAGCTTCTGAAATTCTCTGTTAGAATTAAGACTACTGTCAGTGCCTTGGAATGGATCACAAGGCTGATTGGTATGGAGATGCAGGTCCTCAAGTGTCAGGGAGCTGAGGAGCTGGCAGAAGGTAATGGAGAAAGCAGTCACTGAATAGTGCCAGAACTGCCCCTCTGCAGCAGCCTGCCATGGCACTGATTTTTCAGCACTTTTATACATCCATACAACATTCCCAATGTTGTATGGATGCCAGAAGTGTTGTAACCAAGTGGAATAGAATTTCTTGTCTAGCTGCATCAGTATGACATACTCAAAAGGAAAAACCACTGTAATTATATTAAATAACTGAAAGAAACTTACCCAGTTGTGCTTAAAGATGTTATTATTCATACTTCAAGAAGAATTAATTGAACTTTCAGTGAATTTAAGGAAGCTAAAATGCCATATATGGCTACTGCATATACCGCGTAATTTCAACATCACTTCCACTGGTAAGTACACTCTTATCCTTACCATGCACACCCTGGTTACAAAGTAAGTCTCAAAATAATGAACACTTTTGTTCTGCCTATACAGATATTGACTAAATTTGTGAAGAAAAGAAAGCCAAATATATCTCCTCCTGCCCCCAGGGAGACATGTTATGGGGTTTCATAATGAACATGTTGCTTAATGATAAGGCTGTCACTTCTCCCAAAAGATTTGAGGCACTTTTATTGAATTTATTTCTCTAAGTTTGAAAAGGCAGTGTAAAATGACTTTCTGGCTCATCAAATTGTTTTGATAATGGGCAAGGTATTGACTTGACTTAAAGAAAATAGCTTGTGTCTACACAATGATGGAGAGAACGGTAGAAGGTAGGGGAGCTATAGGAATGTGGGTATTGTCAGAATGGATATAAGTCTAGCCTCAGGTCCCATCTCTGGCAGTTCCTAGCCTTGGATATGTCCTTTATTTTTCTCTAAAACTCCATCAGAGACAGATACTCAGTGAGCTGTCAAACAGAAATCTCACCCTACTGATTGAAATTGACTTAAAACTTCAAACAAACACTTTTTCTAAGATTTACCCATCACTTTTGGTATTCCTATCCATAAATACTCATCTCCCCTGCAAATTTAGGAGAACGATTTTTGTTTAGAAGGTTTTTTTCATGGAAATGAAAATTTTCTCCCAGTGTCACTACTATATCACTTCTTTTCCCAAGAAAATTAAAACATTTCATCTAAAGCATTTTTTAATTCCTTTTTGGGATGAACCTTTATTATTATTGGGGAGAACTGACAAAAATCACAAGTTTATTTACACATTTGTTATATTATTCTACCTTTGTTAGGCTATATAGGTTCTGTTTACTGGTTTTCACAAGTCTGCCTTTTAATATGTCCGTAACCGTAGCAGGCTTTCTTGACTGTCAAAGGAAATTGCAGCAAGACAATATGTGTGTGATTCAGGAGTTACTCTGTGTGAAAACAAGTTATGAACACATCTCTCAACTGCAGCATATGGTGTTATGTGAAAAGAAAAATCAACACAAATCAGCAATTACAGTAACACTTCAGAAAGCCTGTGAGAAGAGTGCATACCTACATAGAGAAACCGAACAACTTACAATCTGATGAGGTTCAAGTTACTTCTCAGAGTCAAACTGAAGGGTAATCACATAGCACTGGCTCATTTCACAGTCAGAATGAGCAACAGACTATTTTCCTCCTGCATGATGAGAGTGTAGCATAGTACTTGCAGAAAGCTTTAAGATTCAATTTCAGGGGTGGATCAGTTGATAGTAAACCATGCTCTCATGAAGGAAACCTTAAACAGGAGCTGTCAAACATCAGGGCATTCACAGCCTGTTGCAAGTGTTCAGTCAAGTCTGATTTTACAGAAAGGTGTCTCTCTGTCATGTAAGAAGAGCTCAAGCTAACCATAAGATTTTGGAGTTTTTTCCTAATTCTATCAAACTCTCTCTCAGACCATCTTCCTACATGGCTTATTTCACTAGTAGAATACAAGGTAGGGGAATAAAGACTAAATGTTCCAAACATTGCAAGATAGACGGAGGAAGAACAATGCCCTGTAAGACCAATGTCCAGCTAAAGACAAGAGCAATGAGCAGGAGGAAAAGCAAACACAAGCTGGAGTTTGTGCAGTATAGTAAAACATCACCAAACCAGAAATCTAGACACACTCCTGGTGTGTTAACAATGATCACTTAGAACTACTGTTGCCAACTAGAGTCTTCACATTTCGCTGCATTTTTTTGTTTTCTGAATTTTGTTAAGAGGCCTAAAAAAGCTGAAAAGTTAATAGACAATCTTCCCTTCTAAAATTCTAAGTCTTAGCATTTTTCTCTGTCTTAAACACCTAAGGATATGTTCTGCCAGCAAAAATGTATGAAATCTGAATTGAGAAATTAAGATCATAAAGGCATGGTTTTCTTATCAATGTGAGCCTGAGAAATAAAACAATTAAGATTCAAAGAAAGAAAATTATGTAACATCACTGCTGCAATCTTAGCAACATTTTATTAGGACACTAATATGTTTAACATACCCTCAGACTTATTAAACATATTATCCTGAAGGTTATACACATCTCTGGGGGACCCCTGGTGGCCTAGTGGTTAGCATGCAGGACTCTCACCTCTGCGACCCAGGTTCGAATCCCAGCCAGTCCCCCGGGCAGATGGAGCCCGTTAGCCCTGTAAGGCCATCCATCTATGAGAAGGTCACTCTAAACAAACCTACATCCTGAGGACCTCACTGCCATTGTCCAAGCTTGCTTGGCCCCGGCAGATGAACCTTAGGATTAAAGGGTGGGCTCAGTTCAGCGCAGGCTGTGTCTCACCTAAAAAATCCATTGCGCAGGCTGGAAAGGTAAAAAGACCTTTCCCCAAATCTTCGTTCACGAAGACTGGCCATTATTATTATATACACATCTCTACAAAACTGGGAATTAGCCCCCTATTATTGTTGGTATTTTCCATTTCAGGAATTGATCCAAGAGCAGCTAAGGTTCAAATCTAGACAACCTCTTTTAACTATCTCAGTGTTACACAATACCTAACACTAATTGCAGATGTACCAAAATGATTCAAAGTTGGAGTCAACTCCTCTCCTTTGCTACTTATGCATGGCCTGTCAGAGCATAGACAGATGTCCCAGCTTTTGTTGATACAGCAGTCTGAACATCAGCATTCAGGTGCTTACTGATTTGAAAGTTAACACACTGCTTGGGAATGGCAATTCTGAACCATCTTTGAGGCCTATACACCAGCTCCATAACAGTCAATGAAAAGATCTAACACATTTCTGCATATTAGTGACCTCCCCAGCTTGCCATCCTCCTCTCTGACATCCATTGTTCAACAGTAATTTCTCTATCAGTGCATTAATCAGTCAGCCATTCCAAAAGAGAACATGGAGAACTAGTGATCCACTATGTTAATTGTCTCTCATAGAGTCAGAGAATGCTCATTTCTCAGTCCATTTCCCATTTCCAGAAATTAAACTACATAGCAGGTATTTAGGAGAGACATCTGAGTCCTTGTCTATGCCTCTGTTACATTAAACTTTTAGACAAAGACATCATTGCTGAACAATTACATACCTGAACTTGAAATTCTGTTTAGACCATTTGGCTTTGTTCAAAAAGGACTAAAAGGCAGTAAAAATGCCACATCATGTGTGTTGCTAAGTGGACAAAGCTGTACAAACCACACAACTTTTCTATAAATCAAATAAATACCACTAACACCTGGTGTCATTCTATGCAATGAAGATGAAAAAGAAGTTCATTCCTCATCTCTTCTCTTTCAACAGCTCCTTTATTGCATTATCAGAGGGGTGTGTGGGTGATTTAATCACTTGAGTTATCTGAGTTAATGCAAGTAACACTTGAATTACTCTAAGTATGGTATGTCCCATACTTTCCAGGTAAGATGCAGGTTATTGTTGAGAAAATATGGTTTACAGTGGAGTTTTATTTACAGTGATGTTTGAGAGTAAACTTCAAAATACAATAATTTGTGGTTTAAACTTTTGTATTAATTAACTTTGAAAACTGAGGCTCAAAATGCTGATTAAAATATTTCTTCGTTGTCTCGAGATGGTCTATTATGGATGTTTCATACCATGCTACAACAAAGAAACCCGGGAGCTAATGTTTATGGCTGTATTTTCATAGACAAAGGGAAGGGAAAACTTTTTTAGGCCTTCTCAAGTACCATGGCATCATATCAATGTGAATCCCGGTCAGACGAGATACTTTGGGAATTTCACTGTGACAAGCAGCAAAATCACCTACAAAATATAAAATGCCATTTGTAGGACTTTGCAATATTGTAAAAAAATTACTGTTCAACAGAAAACACTAAAATGAAGAGGAACTGTAATTGGAGGTGTCTAGTCACTCTAAAATTTTAAGGGTGGATGAAAATATAACAAACCACTGAGATATTTCTAACTTTAAACTGGAAATCCAAAAATGTCCAATTTTAACAAAGCTTTGCATTTCCTCACCAGAATATACCATACCACAATTGACACCAAAGAAAAGGCAGCAAAGTCTTCTCTAAACTCCATATAGAACAGCTCTTTGAATATATATAAACTTTCCACCCCATTCCTCATGGTCCCATAAAGCTCACATGTGGTCAATGCATAAAACTTGGAAGGAAATGGCCAAATTTCAATGACACAAGAGAATTTCAAGATTACTCCTGATCCAAAATGTCTTGTAGTAATGAAGTGTATAAAACCATATTTTAAGTGGCTTGCTTGAAAGCAGAAATGCACTGTTATTGCAAGTCCCTCAACATCTAATCCAGCAAAATTAAACTACCATCTTCTTTTGCCATCTGGGTTTTTAAGTCATCAAGAATCAACATGAAACTGGAAGCTGATTAGGCCTTTGAAAAGCTATTTAATCAAAGAAATCTATATTTAACCCTGTCTCACTCTTATTGCAACACTCACAGAGGTTAGTATCACAGATGTATCAATGGCTGAAAAGTTTATAGAGTGATATCTCCAAAATATCAGAAGTTTTCAATGCTTTTACTTGATTTTAGAATTGGAATTTCAGCTTAAGTAAAATAAGTTATTTGGTATTTCTACAGTCTTCTGTAGATTCTCAACTAAGTATACACCAACGTAACCAAGAGTTTACATGTAGCTGGAAGGTTTTAGGACTTTGTCTAAAATGCTTTCATCCAAAAAAATCTAATGAATTTGAGTTCTTCTAATCAAGAAAGTCATAATAAATTAATATATTTAATTGAAATCAACCTCAGTAAGATTACATTAAAATCTCATTTTGTGCTGTTAAAAAATGCAATAAAACTATGCCAATTAAATTAGGCAATCAGTAAGAACAAAGAGGTTTTCTTGATGTTTCATCTACTTTGTTCAGCCATTAGAAGTAATTTTTAAAAGCTTGTTGACAATGTTTCTCTCTTGATAGTGCTGCAGGTAGTATCAGATATCTGAGCTTTCAAATTTGCTTCAACAAATCATCCTTACCTTGCCATTTAGCACATGTGCCTTTGCTAGTAATTGAGTTCTCCTAGGAATCCCAGTACTTCAGTAGTGTGGGGGATAACAGTTTACAGGATAGAAAAGGGAAAACAAAGGAAATACTGAATTTCAAGTTAAACTGATACAGAGTGTGAGACTATAAAAATGTAATTAGAAAGACACTTACAACCTGTTGTAAAACACAGTCTCAGTTGTGGATGAATGAGCTCAGGAGAACTAAGTGGTTTGTATAAGTGTGCATTATTTTATTGTCTGCAAACCTGAAGAGTGATTCACTCTTGCTTTCTATTACACTTTAATGCCTGCTGTCATTGCTTTCCCATATTGATCTTCAGCAAAAATAGATTTGGCCATACTGAACAAGAAAAATCTACTAGCCAATTTCCATCAGTTCTTGCTCAGCACAAAGTGTCATTCAATACACACTGGAAGGAACTAGTGTCTATATTACTTATGTATAAATGGCAAACTGCTGTTACAGATATCTCTCTGCTCTACATGTCTAGCTTCTGTACATCTCAACTTGTTACTTATGCCATCAAAAACATCTTTTCTTCTAGGTTGGTCTCAAACACAGAATCAAGACATTCATTAGTGGACTGATACCAAATGACAGAACTGATCAAGTTGCCACAGTAGAAAGCTCTGTCACTCTGATAAAAAAAAATCAGTTCTAATATCAGAAGGAAAAAAAATGAATTTTCACTTCTACATACACAAAAGATATTGCTTTTTTCTCAAAACATGTAATATTTTGCTGCATTCCTTCAGATTTTCCATGGAAGAAATATTATTCTTTCAATTCTCTGATCTTTCTGCAAGGAAATGCAGCAAACAGCTACTGTGATGCAGCCCCCTGTACTGTTCAACTCCAGAAAGACTCACTCAACTGTGCTGGACAGGTTTTAGAATGGGCGTCTACAGCCTCTTTGAGATGAGGGGATTTTAAGCCTTCACATCCCATTCTACAGTGCCAAAAGCCTTCAGATCACTGCACTTTCAGATTCCCAGCTATATGATAGCTTAACTGAGAGCTTGAAGTCCTCATTTTAGAATAGCTCAACTTCTCCAAAATAGGCTATGAAAACCTACTGTTTCCAGGAGTTGATTAATAACGCAACTTCTGTTCAAACACAAGTCCATCCTAGTGAACCACTTCTGATATACCTGAAGGTTCTGATGAAATAACGCCTTCAGAATCCCTATTCAAATTAAGTCAGAGACTGAGGACTGGTTTAGGAGTGACTTTCAACATATTGAATAGTTGGATAGTTTAGTCTTTCATATTTTCCTGGTAAAGAGACTTTTCAGATTGCCTGATTCTGCGAGTGATCAAAGTTTATTCTACTTACTGCAGATTGAGGTGTAAGTGTCATTTAATATTAAATAAAGGCTATTGTAACAATGCTAAAACATCCCATTTTGACATTTTAGGAGTAAACATTACAGAGGTGATCCAAGACAGCCTGCATGGCTTTACTAAGAGCAGCAAATCTTGCCTAACCAATCTACTGGCCTTCTATGATGGAGTGATGGCAATGGTTCACAAGGGAAGACTGATATCATCTATCCAGACTTCTGTAAGGCCTGTAATACTGTCCCACATGACATTCTTATCTCCAAATTGGAGAGACATGGATTTGACAGATGGACTATTCAGTGGATAAGGAATTGGCTGGATGAACACAGTCAGAGAGTTGTGGTCAATGGCTCTATGTCCAGGTGGAGGCTGGTGATGAGTGGTGTCCCTCAGGGCTCTGTCTTGGGACCAGTGTTCTTCAATATCTTCATTAATGACACAGTGAGATTGAGTGCAGTCTCAGCAAGTTTGCAGATGACATGAAGCTGAGCGATGCAAAAAACACAGTAGAAGAAAGGGATGCCATCCAGAGGAACCCAGACAAACTTGATGGGTAGGCCCACAAGAACCTTGTGAAGTTTAACAAGTCCAAGTGCGATGTGCTGCACTGGGGTTGGGGTGATCACTGACATGAGTCCAGACTGGGAGAAGAATTCATTGAAAGCAGCCCTGTGGACAAGGACTTGGGGATTCTCATAGATGACAAGCTGGACATGAACCAACAGAGTGTGCTTGCAGCCCAGAAGGAAACTGCATCCTGGCCTATATCAAAAGAGGAGTGACCAGCAGGTCAAGCAAGGTGATTCTCCCCCTCTACTCTGCCCTTGTGAGACCCCACCTGTAGTACTGTGTCCACGTCTGGAGTCCTCAACACAAGACATAGACCTATTAGATGGGTCCAGAGGAGAGCCACGAAGATAATCAGAGGGATGGAGCAACTCTCCTGTGCAGAGAGATGGGGTTGTTCACCCTGGAGAAAAGGCCCCAGGAAAACCTCATTGCAGCCTTCCAGTAACTTAAGGGGACTTATAAAAAGGAGGGAGACTGACTTTTTATACAGGCAGATAGTGACAGGACAAGGAGCAATGGTTTAAAACTGAAAGAGGACAAGTTTAGATTAGATGTGAGGAAGAAATTCTTTACTGGAACAGGCTGTCCAGAGAAGCTGTGGTTGCCCCATCCCTGGAATTGTTCAAGGCCAGGTTGGATGGAGCTTTGAGCACACTGATTTAGTGAATGGCATCTCTGCCTGTGGATCAGGGGGCTGGAACTGGATGATCTTTGAGGTCCCTTCCAGCCCTTATCATTTTATGATTCCGTGATTCTCTTACAATTGCCCCATTTTGTAGTGCATTTCCATTTGAAGTGAGTTTGTAGAACACATACAATTACTGTTTTGAAGAGCTGAAATTATCAAGATGAAATTATTTGTTTGTCCTCATATCACTATTCAAAATTTTGCCTTTATTTATCTTACCTGCAATGAAGAGAAATGTAAAAAACTTGAAGTCCTTCCCAAATTTTTTCCCTCCATTTGCAGGACTCTTTCTATGAGCTGAATATGAAATGGAAAGGAGAATGTTCCTCTATTGTCTATATAATCTTCACTTTTAAATGCAAAACAGCCTTTGGGACAAGGCAGCTGTCACTTTTCAACTACAGAAAAGTACAGACTGACTCACTATGATCTCTATCTCCAACTCCTGGGTGATTTGCACTTTTTTTCTTTGGGTTTTTTTGTTTTCCTTAATTGAAAATTCAGTCATTTGTGTTGAGAACTGCAGGGTGTAAGAAAACTTAATGCTTCTGGACTGTATTTTAAAATTTAATGGCACTTTAGTACTTCCCTTCAAAGTATGAGGTACACTACTTAAATCTAAAGCCTCAGAAGCTACAACTTTCTTTATCTGTCCAAGAGATTAGCAACCTTCAGGAAAGCAAGAGAAATAGGATCTGTCTCACAAACATGTATTGGTACAACTTTTACAACATGGTATTTAACAGAGACATAAGCCATTCCTCTTCCATCTATCATTCTTTTGCACATGCTATATATTATTAATTCAGGACCTCTGGTACAATCCCATAAATCTGTATGGAGTTGGGAGTCTGGGGTGGGGAGGGGTGTTTGGTTTTTTGTGGGATTTGGGAGGGGGGTTAGAAGCATTCCATGATCCAACATGCCATTGTTGCTCCTTTGGATCTTAACACACATAATATCATTTAACTGTATTTTAATAACCTGCATGATAGAGCCACTGCTGCAGCAGTTGTCATTTAGAACATTAATACTGCAGCTGGTTTAAATTTTTAAAATTTAATAAAAGGGCTTTGTCTACTACATTAGGGAACAGAGAGGAAAAAAACTTCTTTTTTTTTCCCCAATAAAAAGACTGGTAGAAGCACAAAAAGAAATTTGAAACAAGCAGAGATGATCTCTTGAATTCTTAAAACATATATCAGAGGAGCTTCTCAAATTGGGGCCATGTATGAGAAAACAGAGAAAAATCAATCATATTTGTAAATATAAAATAAGTAGATCTTGTGAGCTTTTTGCATTGGTTTTGTCTGTAAATGAAAGGTATGATTCACTTGCTAGGCTTCAACCCTCAACATAATTCTGCAATTCTTTCACACAGAAGTTTAAAAGTCCAACTTTGGCTAACCCTTTAACCCTTTCAGTAAAAGCTATTTGCAAACTATGACTGAGAATTTTTCCAGGAGCAATTCAGTGTATGGGGTGCATGGCTTCTTTATAGTTTCCCCTTCATAGACTTCTTTCTCTGTTTATTCTAATTTCTCATTATCCAATTGTACATCAACAGACAAACATAAAAAAAAGACCCTGCTGGCTAATTCAAAGAACCATTATTAAAGGAGGTTCTGTGTTGACTGAGCATCATTAGAAAGTTGTCAAGTTCACAGAACAGATTTTGGATACTGAAGAAATGCTGTTGTTTGTGGTTCCTGAATTAGGTATATTTATTACAGAAAAAGCAGAAGTAATGATGTTACATCTCGAGTAGGTTTATGCTCAATTGTTCTATATTGTTTTAACTGATTTATCCAAAGTATGCAGAATGAACTCATCCTCCTCTAGACATCAGAAAGTCACATCAAAAGTACTGTTAAGAACTGCCATAACTGAAAGGGAACTTCCCTCTGAGGAGAAGTGAAGTGTCTGAGGAGAACACTCAGCCAAGGAGTAAATTTGGTGCCTACTAAGGAAGGTACTCTGATGGTAACTCTTCCAATAGTGGAGCTCTTCATACATCACTTACATGTGAAGTTTCTGGCATTTAATAAGGACTGAGTTCACACAGCAGTTTTTTTCTCTGTAGGGATACTATTAGTATCTCTTTCATTCTTATGGTTATTGTATTAATATATTAATTATCCTTCAGCCAGAAGGGGAACCAGTGACCAGACAACCAGGAACATGGAAAATTCCTTCCATTTTCTTACCTACATTGTTTTCAGTTTTACTGTTCTTTGCTAAACTGAAATGCCACTCAAGTAGCCCAGGTTTTACACACCACTGACAGCTATAAAAAAGATGGAGATTTTTTTCTCCTTTTAGAAGATCATTACTTAATTCCCTTGAAAACTATTAAAGCAGCTTTTAATTACCCGATGTATTAAAATGATTCACTAATGCTATAGAAAAGGTTACCTCAGTTTTTCAAGCCTGCAGTCCATGGGACTTAAATTCATCTAGACCAAATACACATTCACTTTTCATTTAAACAAAGGCATACAAGCAAAACAATTATGTTGCACTATTAGTCCATTACTTCGATTATTTCAGTTGGATTAGCTCTTGATACTGGATGATAATCAAGTTATGTTTTCATGCCTGACAGATAACCCAGACAAAAACTATAATTTGATGACATTTTGAAGATTTGGAATATTGCCCAGCGTAATGGTTTGAGAGCCCCAAAATCCAATTCTCGAGTCCAAGCCCCCCTCCCTCATCTCAACCCAGTGTGAGAGATGGGTTTTCCAGACACCACACAAGACTCAAAATGGGGAGAAGGGATTATATTACAATGACTTTACAAATAAATATTACAATACATCATATACAATCATAACTATCTTTTCTATGATAAAGCAGTATTTACAATGGATCAAATCTCTTCTCCCTCCAAATAAAAGTCCGGGAGGGAAGAAGGAAGAGATCCTTTCCACTCTCAGAGCAGCAGTGTCTCTAGGGCAGCAGTCTCTCTCCTTCCATGCAGCCGCTGTAGCTGGAGAGGTCTCCAAGCCCCTCTCGGCCCTTCGACTCCAAGCGAGGGTCTTTCTCTTCCGTGGGCTGTGTTCACAGGGACAAAGGTCGCTTCACCACGTCATATCACGAAGTGTAGGAGTCTTCGTGATGGTCCCTATCCTCGAGGGATTCAAGCTTCCTTGCAGAGCTCCCGTTCTCTGATCTCAGGCTGCTAACTTAGCAGCAACAGCAGGGGGGCGAAGCCCTCCTCCGCATTCCTTTCCACCGTCCCAGTCCAGCTCCAGGAAGCCTGAGCTTCTCAGCTCCTCTCTTTCCGGTGCTGTAGCACTCCAAGACTCCTCTCAAGTTAGAGTCCATCTCCTCCTCCTCTCTAGGAGGTCTCAGAGGGGTTTGGGGAGTTTGTTTTAGTTCTTACCCCAAACTCTGTCTCTGCAGGGCTTAGTCCTGCTCTCTCTCTCTCTCTCTTAGAGATCTCTGTGTCTTCCTTGGCTGCACACTGTCTCCGCTGCTTGCTTCTTATCTGCTTGGCCTTCTGCCACTGTTTCTCTGTTCACTGCTGCTCTGCAGCCGCTGCTCCTGCTGCTGCTCCCAGTGGAGGGAAAAAACTCCCAGCTTCTCAGCTACAGATACTTAGTCCAGTCTAACACTGTTCCAAGTCCCTGTAGCCCCCAATGGGGCTCCAGGCCCCTTCCTCGTGGCTTAGAACATGGCCACCTCTTCTCCAACAACAACTACAACTACCTTCTTTTCCGGTCTGGGTGATATGTTTATATTTTGCAGGAGCGCTCATTGGCTCCACCCCAAAGGTCACCACCCCCTGGGGGGTTACCATTTTTTTAACTCCAGGGGGGAAACTTTTTTCCCCCACCACACCTAGAAATACTATATTAAATAGCTATGGGACAAGTGAAAAAATAAGGAGTCTAGAATTAATACAAGATTTAACTAAGCAATTTAGAACTACGTTCTGACCTGACCAGAGAAAAAGAAGAACCTAAACAAGGTGGAGATGAACAAAGTCTGCGATTTTCAGACTCAAGACCATGGAAACAACTGGGCAAATCCAAAGTGCTCTGAATAAAGAAAGTGCTGTTGAGAGTAGACTTGAATCTGTGCTGTTTCACACACAGAAGGGCAGAAAAAAAAATCTATTGATGCATTTAAGCATTTTTTGGTAATGGGCTTTTCAGCATAGGAAGAGAGATTGCTGATAGCTCAGTTTTTTCATTTGAAAAATGTTCACTTAGTCTATTCTTCCACCTGGCTACACTCAAAAGGAAATTTCAATAGATTATTCATCTATATTTCTAATCTCCTCTTTGCCTTTTATTTTCTTCCTTCCTAGGAAATACCTGCTCTGATGAAGACATGCCAGCATAAAAACCTAAGATAGATTTAAGAATCTACTCCAAATCACACATTCTAAGGCAAGAAGAAATTTCTGCAATCATTCATATTAACCTGCATAAAGGAAAACACAAGCTACCCTAAATTTCTATTCATTTCAAACTGTGTTTGAATTCAATATCAGAAAAAGACACAATTACTAAAGAAATTGGTTGATTTTGGAATTTTCATTGGCAGAGAATGTACAGTAGCTCATGACTAAGGGGTAATTCTAATGAAAAATGTGTATATAGTCTATTCTCAAATTTTTGTGTTTCAAATTCTAGCCATATGTTTTTCTATAATTTCAATTGCTAAACTAAAGAGTCCTCCACTATATCACATGTTATGTGAAAACCAGAAAACACTGCATTTGTGATTTCTTTATATCCCAGACAACAAAAAAAACCTCTTTCCACTTCTTTAATTCATGTCCTAACTCTTTCTTGGGCCACAACCATTTTTTTAATATAAGGTTTAAACATCATATTAATGTTATTAATATATTAAGCTAACAGATGTTGCATCAAACACCAATGTGATCCTTCAAATCTTACTCAAAACTGCTCCTTTTACTATTTTAAAAATAATTATTTCTGACAAGCTCCTCATTTCATTAAGGATTTCTCATGCCTAAAATGATGTCTTATATTCTGTAATAACTGTTTTCAAATATTTCACCTAAAGAAAATATGTTTTTGTAGAAGCAAATGTGTGTACAATTAGGTATGAAACCTAGTCTGCATCCAGCTCTTGTTTTTTAATCAAAAGAAGAATACCTCTTCTGTATCAAATTTTTGTATTATAAGATATTTTTTGGATTTTCCAAATTCAGAAGTTATTCCTCAACTCTTCAGGTGCCAAAGCCTCTCTTAAGAACCTTTTTTATCCGTCATTTCTCTCATTTGTCTTCTCTTTTTCTTCAAGCACTTTTTAAAAGAGCTTGCCAAATCTGCTTTATAGCTTAGATGGGGGAACAAAGGGCAAGAAACATCATTACATATCAATCTTCTAGTTTTAACAGCCTGGGTGCAGGGATCTTAGAGTCCAGAATTCAAAACCATGATCTAATCTATCAGTTATGACTTCCCCTTTTAATTTTTTTAATGAGGTCTAAAATATATACATGTTTGAAGGCGGATGGGGGGATGAAAGTTAATCCCGGTTGCCATGTCACTCTACAAATCAAAAGCAAGCAATCCATTACAGATAGTTTTGAAGGCAACAGTGGTATTCCTGATGGATTTAGAAATTATGGTCTGTGGAACTTCACAGGCATTAAGCATGAAAATAAAACCATTAGATCTTCTCAACAAACGGAGTCACTATTGAAGGATATATATTTTTTTCCTGCTCACAGTTGGGTTTTTATTTTTCCAAATTGGAAACACACCACACAGAGGAAGTAATAACATCGCAGTAAAGTATTCAAAGCCCAATTTTTATTCACATTGATTATCTTTTACATTTTGAAGTATTGCCTTTGTACATCCATCTGTAAATATTTATCAGATAGGCATTCAAACCCTTTCCTTCATTAAACCATTTTGTGGGAACACTACTATACTTTTTTTATATCTTTGGGCAAATTGGAAAAGAAATATGACATGCATGGTTTTTCATTCACCTTCCAAATTCAAAATCTGCATTCCTTTTTCTGATCTCCACGGCTCAGAAAAATATTTTTAGTTTCAATTTTACCACTATAATATGAAGCGCATATGAAAAATGCTCCTTCCAATCAGAATTTGAATAGTTTCATGAGTACTTTACTCTGATTTTCTTCATTTTAGTCCTACTAAAATTATTTGCATGTTCTCAGAAAAAAAGAAACAACCATTTTAAATGACAAGTAGATGACAAGCTGCCATAAAAAAGTGTGATTTTTCCAATTGCAAAGTTAATTTGTTTACCATTCAAATTAGTGTCCATCAACACACCTGATACTCTCATGTCAAAAAAATATATTGTTATGAAGAACCAAGTAGGATGACATACCTGATTAACTATTCCTTAAAGGAGAAAGGTCTTCAGGCACTAATTCCAGATGTATTGTACACATCTTTATCATTTGACCATTAATAGGTTTTGACATTATTTGGAGTGTGATTCAAGCAAATGTTTGTCCTCAGTAAAGTTCTAAACTAACCGTTGTATCATCACTACAAAAGATATTTTAGAGTACACATCAGTTTCTATTGTTGGTAGTCTATTTTAACAGATAAGTGAAAGAAAGCTATTTACAGGTTCAGCTATGTAGAAAGAGATACCTAGCTTCTTTAACCACATAATGTAAATCCCAGAAAGAAAAGACTTCCCAAAGATAGGAGAAGCTGTGTCCTTTTTTCTCATGTAATTTGTTGAGTTTGCATTTGCAGAAACCGTATGCAGACATTTCTGCAAAGGATCATTAAGTAAATTGTAAAATGAAAAAATATGCATTTTTCATATAGTAGCTGAAATGTTAGAGGTAATACTTAAAGCTGCCAGTCTCTTTGTCACACATTTGCTGCAGAACTTCATATGTTCCTTCCCTTGTTTTCAGGATACTGAAACCAATGCCCTCCTGCAGAAATTGGTCACTATCTTTTTAACCGTTCCCTGCTAAACATCTTAGGCCTCATTTTTCAGGGTCTAAAGTGTTCACAGCTGCCATGAATTTCATAGTTACTGCAAACAGGACTATTGCACCCAACAGATTTTATCTAGCTGGTGAAGGTATTCCATAAGGATTCTGCAACAAATGCCAGCTGTATTTCTTTGATATGATGTTATGCATTGTGAAAAAAAAAATCAAAATTAAAAGCCTTATCAAAATAGGATGGTTCAGCAGAATGCAGAGAAAAAGATAACAGATTAAGAAAATATGCATCACAGCAAATTACTGGAAGGTACTAATGAGAGAATGAGTGCAAATAATGGTCTAGATAAAATACAATTAAGCAATACAACACATCAAATAAGAAACTATTAACAGTCACTGTAGTCTCTTAGGGACAGATCCATTTAAAGTAGCATACAGAAATGGCTTGACACATGGACTATCTTATGAGCATTGGTTACAGATATTATATTTGCTGGATTTATTTCAATCATCAGGTCATTATATAGCGAATCATATCTAAGCAAGAAAGAATCTAAATGTACTTCTCAATTTACTTGATCTCTTTCACAGAAAAAATCCATACCATGACAATTATTTATTTATAAAAGTAATATCAGTCTATGGAAGCTGTTGATAATACAGTAGCAGTTGTTGATAATATTGCTCTAAAGCAGGAAAGGAAGATGAGGTGGCAAAGTGAAAGAAAACGAGATTCCTTAAATAAAATTTGCTTAATAGTTCAATTATCGCAATTTAAATGTAAGATAATCTCCAGAAAGCACTCTACTCTGGAAAAAATAACCTACAATGAGCATAGCCACTGTTGCAACTTGCAAAATCTGGCAATGAATGCTTCATAAATCATATATGGAAAATTTCTAAAGGCTTGAAAGGCATTACATGCATACATTATCATACATAATTAAACTCCAGTTGCCATGCTGATACATGAGCCATTTCTCTCTGAAAATGCTATTTTACTTCAATTTTTTCCAAAATTTTCTAACCTATTTTAAGATACAAAATTTATTTTCTAATAATAATGTTTAAATAAATTATTATTAAAAGGCGTTACTTTAGATAGATAGATAAGTATGAAATTGGGTTTTCTATTATGAATTAAATTAAAATAGACTGTAAGAGTAGCCATAAGTGAACATTTCACAAATCAATTTAATTTCCCTGCATTTCAAGGGATATGTGCATTGGCATGTAACACTGTATAGAAAACATGTTAGATTTTTTTAAATAAAATTCATTAAGTACATCCTCTTAGTTTTGTAAATGTGTAATAGCACTGTAGAGTTGTCAAAATAGTGATCATTGAAGAAACATTAAATAATCTGCAGACTATTAAATAAGAGCATTGTCATTGTACTTTTCATCAGCACCATTTTCTGTTCCATGTTTATTTTAGGACATTTTTTTAATATCTACCACTTACATTATAAAATTGTTACTTTCTATCAGCATCAGAGAAAGTTCATAATCATTCAGAATCTGTTTGTCTATGCAAGAGTGTTACCTAAATAGCTCCGCTGAAGTACCTAAATACTTAAATAAGATTTTGTTGTATGAACAACACATACTCCATAAGGGCTTTCTTTAGATAACATAAGGTACATCAATATAGATTTTTACTCAAATAAGAGAAGTGATTCCATCTCTGAACAGGACTGCCCATCAACACTATTCATACGAAAAAAATCCTTATTGAATCTTTTATAAGTATCATGTATTATCTCATGATGTACTTTGGCAGAGTGGTAGACTTTAAAACCAGAAAAGCATAAAGGGCAGATCAGGATAAACTCCGATTATCTTGCACAGGTAACTACATCGAAGGTATACAGCTACAGCTCGCTCTGGCAGATCCAAAATGGTGCAGATCTACAACAGACCCAAAGGAGGGAGCTTGGGCAGGACTGTTAAAAGGAGTCAGCAGTTATCATGGTCAGGTGCCAAATAGCACCTGTTCTCTTGGTTGGTTTTATTTTATATTTCAATGACCAGTGAGGCCATACCTATACTAAAACTATTACCATCCATGCTAGTCCATTTACCGCAGACGTGCTAATGATTTCAAGCATTGTGTTACTTGTAGACACATCCACATTACTGAAAACATAGGAATCACACTCAGTACATGAGGAAGTAAAAATTTTCAACCCGCTCTTAAGTATTTAGATAGCTGTCATGGTTGCAGGCTCCCAACATGCTAGGTTTCTGTACAGGCACTTTTTCAACAGTAGGATGACTGCAACAGACAATTTTTACTGTCATCTTCCTGGATCAGATGCTTCAGCTATAGGTACATGTAATGAAAATTAAGTGAAGGGAAAATATAGAAGGGAATAATTGGGATGTTTCCCATATTTGTTGCTGAATTATTTTGACAAAGAAAACCTAAGTGCTTAGATTTGAATGCCAAAACTTTAATAAAGCATAACTGTACTGAACTCTAAAAAAACCCATTTTATCTCAGTCCATTTTTACTTACAAACAAAATTTTAAAAATATAAAAAATTAGCATTTTCTTGCAGGAAAGTATGTTTTCATTAAATGTTTACTACCATATGCATATATAGGCATGTATGTGAGTCTTACCTGAAAGACAGATGTTGGTCACCCTGGTTATAATTCACCCAGTCATTAAACCACAGTATAACATTGTAAGACTGGACACGAGAGCATAAAGAACAATATAGTAGAAAAGTGCTAAGGTAGTAGCACGGCAATGGAACTAGCAGGCAAAATTCCATGTCCAGGAAACCAATCCTGCAACATATAAAATTAAATCTTAAGTATTTATATACGTAGGTACTAAGTTGTGTTTCTAACATTTTGTAGGCACCCTTAAAAAATAATAGGTTTGTTACTTGTGCATTTTTGTGGCTGTGTGAGGAATGCACAAGTAACTGAGAATAGAAACAGGACAAAAGGGAAAAAAATCTATTTCAGTTACACATGTATAATTACATTTAGGGAACCGAATTCTGCCAAGTCAATGGAACAGCATGTGACATAAAACAGTTTAAAATTAGGCCACAAGAATCTATTCAAATTACAATATTTCTAAAATGTGAACACATATTAAGAGTCTCTATTGCACATAACATCATATTAGCTCCATAATGCTTTGGTCCTGCTTCATGAATGAAGAATGCTTTAAAACTCAACCAAGTAGCAACACTAAACAGGAATAGCAATGCAAGAGACAGCCAACTGAACAGATTAAATATACTTTTTAATGTCTGTAAAGCTGCACATTGAAACAGAAAGCCTACAAATAAAGTAACTGCAAAAGTGCACACTTTATGTGCCCAGTGGCTTTTCAAAGGCTTATATTATGGTGGTGAGCAGAACTTTAATAACTCCAGTGATACTATCATGTTACAGCACTAATAAGATACAGAACATTTAGAGAAGTGGAATAGCAGACAGCTACAACCAGAGTTGTTTGGAAACACTTTCTCCAGATTAAATGAGCTCTCTGAACAAGGATACACAGGCTGAACTCAATTTTGTTACTCTTCTCCTTTCTCATCTTAATACTCATTTAATTACTGCAGACTAGTAACAATGAGGTATTGGCTGGCTGCATTTACAGTAGTTTAGTCTCTCTCCACATCTGGTTGGACATATGTGCATATCCTGAAAACTTACTACTATGAGAGAAGGTGATGGTTAACATGCACTCAAGGTTGGAGGTGTATTATGGACCATAACTGAAAGGTACTGAAGCAATACAATGCATCCTAGAATAGAAAGGTAGGAACAGATCTGTACATGATAGCATTATATCACATACCTGGAAATGTAAAACACACATATTGAACATAAACTTCTATACAAATAGCTTCTAGAATGTCTAAGAGTATACATAGGGCCTATGAGCCATTGGGTTACTGCATAAACTATAGCAGCTTTTTCTGAAACTATATAAAGCCTTAATTCTTACTTTTGAAAGTACTCATACTTGCAAGATGACATCTGTCAGCATATGTCTGATCCAAACATGCTGGAATGTAGAACTGAGCTATCCCAGTTTGCTTGAAATGGGGTAGCTTTGGCAACAGAACCATCTAGTCAAAGTAGCACATATTTAATGAAGGGCTAATATACAGATGGACAAGGGAATATCCAGGGTGAGTTATTATAAAATATGATACAAAACTAGAGAAGAAGAAAGGATGAGAAAAAGTATAGTAAGAGAGACTGAAAATGTATGCAACAAATTTATGCAGATCAAGGCATTCCTTCTTTACTACATCAGTGGTGCCTGGCATGTGATGTGAGAAGCATAATGATAATTTTATATATATGGCAAATACCTACCATCTGTGTTCTAAGGCACAAAACGTAAAATGCAGCATAAAACAATTAAAATCAACAGAGAAAAAGTTCAGAGTACAGAAAGCTTTTGATCCACAAAAATGGCAGATGTTATATTTGAGTGACTGAGGACTAAAAATATGAGTGAGAGCAAGTACAATCAGCCTCTAAAAGTACAGCTCAATCCATGTGCCAGTGTGTTATTTGGCATCTTTTCCATATTTCTAGTGAGGGAAAGAAAAAGAAAAAGAAAAAATTATTTTAAACTTCAACTATGTCACAAGCTAACAAAAGTCACTAACACTTTCTAATGGATTTCATCTGGTCTTTCCAACTTCAAGTTCAGAAATTCATAAAATTTACATTGTACTATTCCTAAAGCACATATTTTTCCAGAGTAGTAGGGTGGTGGACAGAAACATTCATATTTCACATTTTCAGAGAAGCATCCCTGAAGTACATCTGTTCTGGAAAGTCTCAGACCTATCATTCTTCAGGCACCACAAATACTACAATTGTATGGACAAAACAGTAAAACATTTTTATGTTATTTGCCTTTTTTTTTTAGAGTTTAATGTAGTCTTCTTCCTGAACACTTTTCAGCTCCAGACCTCTTCAGTGAATCATGAGCCTTACAGCTTCTTTCAACTACAGTTAGTGTTGATCTCATTTTCCCTTCAAAGTCTTTCTGTTGTTGCTCATGATATTGCTACTGGTTATCTCTTGTCAATTTTTCGAACTCCCTGACTGCTACTCCAGTTCTACTCTACATTCCACCTCCAACAAAGCAGATAGAACAGTTTTTTCCTTCATCTTAGGCCTATTCCTTAGAATCCTCTTTACCAGACATTAAGATGAATTTTGTTTACTAGTGTACACCGCTGATGTAATTTTATTATTCCAGTGTATTGAGTTTCTGTGGCAAGGTGTTGGCAGCAGGGTTGTTGCAGGTGTGGCCTCTGTGAGGAAAGACCAAGGATTGTCCCCATGTCAAACAGAGACAGTTCCAGACAGCTACAAAATGGACCCACTGCTGGCCAAAGCTCAGTTGATCAGTGAACCTGGTAATGCCTTTGTGACAATATATTTAAAAAACAGGGCAAAAAAGGCTGTGAGAGACAGGAGTGAGAAAAAAAATGTGAGAGCAACAACTGCAGACACCAAGGCTAGTGAAGAAGGAGGATGAGGAGGTGCTCCAGGCACTGGAGCTGAGGTTCTCAGCAGCCCATGGTAAGGACAATGGTAGGGTAGGCTGTATCTGAAGAATGTGGAGAGCACCACATCAGAGTAACTATCCACACTGCAGCCCCTGAAGGACCATATTCCAGAGCAAGTGGATATTCCCTGAACGAAGCTGCAGCCGACGGATAGCCCATGCCGGAGCCATTTTTTCGTAAAGGACTCCCATCAAGAGGATCCATGCTGGGACAGGGGAAAGGCATGAGGAGGAAGAAGAAGCAGAAAAACTAATACCATCCGACCCTAACCTCCATCCCACATCCTCCTGTGCTGCTGAGGAAGAGCTTGTAGGAGGTAGATGAATCAGGGACAAAGAAGTGAAGTTAAACCTGGGAAGGAGGTGTGGGTGAAAGGTGTTTTTAGTTTAGATTTTGTTTCTCACCATTCTACTCTACTTTTAGTTGGCAATAAATTAACTTCCCCCAGGTTGAGCTGTTTTGCCTGTAATGGTAACTGGTAAGTGATCATCCTGTTTTTATCTCAGCCCACAAGTTTTTCTGTCTTATTTTCTCCCCCCGTATGGTTGAGGAGGCGGAATTATAAAGCAGTACAGTAGACATCTGGCAGCCAGCCAAGATCAACACACCACATCCAGATCATGTTCAGATGCTAGGAACCTCACAGATGCTCATCTGAGTCACAGTACTTTAGGTATTCATTAAAGAGGTAAGCTCCTATCATTAACCAGAACCTAGATGCCAAGCAAAGGTTAACTTAACAAAGCTTCTGGGGAGACAAAGTACACAAAAGTATTCCTAACTATATTCATCCTGAATAAGGACTGTCGACAACTGGTATTTTTTAGCATTTTCAAACCTAAAAAGAATTGTATAGAATTATTAGGTATCATCACATTATAAGGAAATTAATGTTTAGATACATCTAGGCATGAGCAGAAAATAAAGAGCAACCCACGCAAAGCAAATCCTTGGTGTTTATCACAAAAAAATTCACTGTAACAACAAAGAAAGTTCATCTAACTTAACCAAGGGAAATGCCTTTGTCATGCCTGTCCAAAACCTATATTAGAAGAAACACCTAACCTGTTTTTCAGGCATCATTACAGCAATGAAGGCTTCGGTGAAAGTATATAATAAGATACCAATTATTAACCAGGATATCTTCAGAAAGGTTACTAACCACACATTCAATATGAAGAATGACTTAGTCGAAAAGAAGTTATACATTCACCAAATTAATCCTATGTTTTATGTGAAAATAAGAATCAAACTAAGTCCCAATACGGTAAGCTATGGCTTTCTTTTGAAAAGATACTCCTATGCTTTGTGTATTCAACAGATATGTGAATTTGTCAATAAATTTCTCTTCAGATTAGCTACTGGAGAGGTTTATACATGTATTGCCTCTAAAATGTAACTGATTTTTTATCCTTATAAGATCAGATTTCTATTTCATTAGTATAGAATTCCTGTAATTAAATAGTCATCATCTCCATGAAATTTACAGCTACAAAAACAGATGTTCTATATTTTCAGAATATGAATGTTAACAGATGTTTTATCTTCACTGTCATTCTGCCAGTTTTAATTTCCAGTTCAACTGCATCTTCTTTCAGGAAAGAGCCACACTTACATATGTTATATGTCCTCATAACACATTAAAGTAACTTTCACGTCAACTGAATTCTCTCTGAGCTACATGTCATTATCTGCAGTTAACTATGAGAAAATTAATACCAGAACTTCTACATTCAACTGATAATGTTGAATTATACTATATCAAATTCAATGATTTATGAAACCACTAAATCTGTTAAAATGTCATCGCTTCCAGAATGAACTCATGAGACTAAAGAGAAAAATCCAAGTAATCAGACTGTTCATAGTTTATTTTGGGTTTCCTACACACTGCAGTTCAATATTACATACAACATGGTTATCCATTATCCAGAAATATCTAGTTTCATTTGGTCGAGTAAGATGAGATAAAATTAACCACCAGGTAATCACTAATACAGTTGAAATTAAATTGTTATTATAAAACAGTTGTCTCATGTCAGTGTAAGTAGCAACTTCCACAGACAATGTAGCATTGATACATAAGAAGAATGAATCAATCACTGGGAAAGTCTCAAAGTAGATACTAATTGCTGCCAAGACTGTTTGAATAAAACACTATTATGACAATGGCATGTATAGGTAACAGCAAGCGAATACTGAACCTTTCCTCATTATTCTCATTAAAAGACCAATGATGATTGTATCAGCATAGGCATAGTGAGTCTAAGATCAATATGACTTCCAGTACCCTGCACAGAAGACTAGCATGTATGCAGTAAGTTTGATGTATTACAGTGCAGGTGAATATTGACTCTGCTGTATGTGTATGGTGGCCAACTTTATAGGACTTTCTGTGGGGTCCACAAACAGTTTTAGCACCAAAAGAAAAGGAGCAAAAAACTTCAGTACAAAAGTTTGTTATAGCAATTTTGCAACAACAGCCAGTGAAGAGATCAGTGCCTGCTCCTCTACTTCCCCAAGTAAGGAAGTTGTAGACTGCTATGGGGTCTCCTCTCAGTCTCTTCTTCTTCAGGCTAAACAAACCAAGTGATCTCAGCTGCTCCTTGTACGGCTTCCTCTCCAGACCCTTCATCATATTCATAGCCCTTTTTCCGATTTTTAGTAGCTTTATGTCCTTCTTATATTGTAGCGCCCAAAACTGCACGCAGAACTCAAGGTGAGGCCGCCTCAGTGCAGATTAGAGCGGGACAATCCCCTCCCTCAACCAGCTGCCGATGCTTTGCCTGATGCCCCCAGGACACAGTTGGCCCTCCTGGCTGCCAGGGCACTGCTGACTTACATTCAACTTGCCATTGACCAGGACCCCCAGGTCCCTTGCCCCACCACCAGGACCAATCCTTCCTCCCTCCCTTCCTCTCTCCTTCCTTTCTTCCTTACTCTCTTCCCTCCCCTCCTTTTTCCAAAACCCACTGCTGCAGGCTTATATTAGGTCAGGGACTAACGTACCAATTTCCATGCCAAGTGTGTAATTTACTAATAAAACTTTGTGAGTTTTTGCAGACCCTCTGGCTTTTGATGTTCCTTTTGGCCATCACGCTTCCTGTGAAATTCTGCATGACTCTGTGAGAGTCTTCATGACAAAAAGTAGTGAAAAATTGTCTTTTTAGCTATTATAAAACTAGTTAGCAGCACAACATTGGTTACAATGCAAGTTCAGATAGGAGATTGGGACATAGTTTAATCTATTTCTATGCATAAAACTTAAACTGAGTAGGTCAAAAGAAAGGTTCATCTTTCAGTGGCTAAAGTGAAGTGAATCAGTTGTTTCTATCTACATATCATTTAGATCTCTGCTTCTCAATGTCAGTGTCATTTAATGAAATAACCCTATCATGTTGGGATTTTATAGCCATATACACATAACCTTTAGGTTATATATTAGCCCATAAATTTGGGGCAGTTGGGATCTGTGGTTAAGCCTATTCCTAAAAGAGAGATAAAAAGGTTGAGAATTATTTTTTGTCCTCTAGTTTTTCTTTTGAGAGCTCAGGCATATCATACCAATTTTCCCTTTGGAGAGTCAGTAGCATGGCATAAGATCATCAGCATACTCAAACCAAAGGATAAAAACAAAACAATAGTAATTTAAACTTTACAACCCCATAGTTACATGTGAATTCATCAATCCATTGATCAACAATCATTGATACAGTGATCAATCAATACACTAATTATTTAAAAATTCTACTGAAAATATTGTAGCCTTGTAAATTCTCTCACCGCTCAAAATCCACAAGGAGAAACAAAGTTTTTTTTAATTTGAATAATTAACTAGTTTAACAGTTAAAAAAAAATAACTTGCAATTATGAGGAAATTCTTTTCACAATAACTAGATGCCTTGCCATAAGAAGATCTAGAACCTGATTTTATCATGATCCCAGCTCCCTAGTGGAGCAGGAATGTCTCATTTAGCTGTCATAGAAGGCAAAGGGGTTAAGTTCACAAAAGCAAAAATCAGATCTCTTACTACTCAAGACAAGGCAGACCACAGCTTTCCCTATCATCAAGGTAGTCATCAGGTAGAAATACAGCCCTGTAAATTGTTCAACCCTTTATTAATGGTTTGTGTATGCAGTTGGGAACAGTAACAATAAAATAGTGCTCATGGTCATATGAAGTAAAGAAGGTGTCCTCACGATTTCACTAACAGCCCTTAATCTAACAACTTTTTATCTCAGTAGGAGGAACATATACTTTACTGACTAGTTTTTTCTAAAAATTTTGCTACTTCCTTTTCTCCTCTTCCTTTGCCCTTATGCATATAAACCCTCCATATGGTGAAGGGACCGAACTGTTCATATAAATACCAAATGAAATATTTTCACAGGCAATAAAAAGCTAGTTGTCTAATCCTTAGTTCTTCAAGTGTTTTCCATTCTCATTCAGCTGTTTCTCAACTTCTGTTGTTCCTGGCTTTTCACCCATCTCTCTGTGCTAAATTAATGCAAAGATTTTACTTTCATTAGTGCTTTTAAAATATTTTAAGAAAAAAAATCAAGTCTCCTTATCACAATTCTTCTTTTCATACTGTTTCTAAATTGCGAGGAACAAAGACACAGCTTAAGCTTCCCAGAGAATGAAAATGGCATGCATTGTGAGAAATTAGCTGCACAGAGCTGTTTTGACTAGACCCAGCTGCTCAGAGCCTCATCCAGCCTGGCCTTGAACACTTCCAGGGTCAGGGGAACCACAGCTTCTCTGGACAACTTGTTCTGGTGTCTCACCACTCTCACAGTAAAGAATTTCTTCATAATGTCTAATCTAAACATACTCTCTTTCAGTTTGAAGCCATTCGCCCTTGTCCCACCACTACATGTTCTTGTAAAAAGTTCCTTCCCCACCCTCTTGAAGGCCCCCTTTAGGTACTGGAAGGCTGCAATGAGGTCTCCTCAGAGCCTTCTCTTTTGCTGGATGAACAACCCAAGTCTCTCAGTCTGTCAAGATAGCAGAGCTGCTCCAGCCTCCTGATCTTTTCGATTCACTCCAACAGATCCATGGGCATCTTATGCTGGGGGTCACAGAGCTGGATGCCGTACTCCAGTGGGATATTGTGAGAGCAGAGTAGTGTTATTTGAGAGATCCTTCAGAAAAAATTACCACTTGATCTACAGGAAATTTTCAAAATTGAACACAAGTACATTCAAGAATAACGATTTCTTACAAAGAGATCCACTTGCCATCAGGTATTCATTTTGCTACTAGGTGCTCCTCCTGCCTGTTGAAAAATGTGCTTATAGAACTAACAGGGAGAGAAATTCAAATACTAAAAACCACAACCTGCAACCAGCAGTGAAAACAAACATTGTGTTTCTGTGCTGGAAAGCACAGCTTGCATGGCATCTCCAACCATTAAGGAGATTATCATCAAAACTTTTACTATCCAGATGGCAACTGAGGCACTGAGAGATTAAAGCATTTCCTCAAGACTGTGCCATAAAGCTGTGAACAACCAGAAATCACAAAGGTTCCTTTCAGCAGTTCACATGCTCATCATACTACACTGCCTTACTTCAATCTGCAACTCCTTTATGCAGGAAATTAAACCAACCACAAATACACTTTTGTGCTGGGTTTGGCTGGGGTAATTTTCTTCAGAGTGACTGGTGTGGGGCTATGTTTTGGATTTGTGCTGAACACATTGTTGATAATACAGAGATGCTTTTGTTATTGCTGGGCAGGGCTTACACAGAGCCAAGGCCTTTTCTGTTTTTCATACTGCCACACTGGTGAGGAAGTTGAGGGTGAATGGGAGTTTGGGAGGAGAAACAGCCAGTACAGGTGACCCAAACTGATCAAAAGGATATTCCATACCATACGACATCATGCTCAGTATATTGAGTGGGAGGAAGAAGGAGGAATGGGGGGACATTTGGAGGGATGGTGTATGTCTTCCCAAGTAACTGTTGCATGTGATGGGGCCCTGTTGTCCTAGGGATAACTGAACTCCTGCCTGCCCATGGGAAGCAATGAAGTAATTCCTATGCTTTGTTTATGTATGTGGCTTTTGTTTTCCCTATTAGACTGTCTTTATCTCAACCCACGAGTTCTCCAGCTTTTACCCTTCCAATTCTCTCCCTGATCCCACTGTAGGGGAGTGAACAAGAGGCTGCGTGGGGCTTGGCCAATAGCTGGGGTTAAACCATGACAACTTTATACTCTAAAGAAAAGAATTATAGTTTTGAATTATCTCTTCTTCATATAAATACAGAAGTTTGTGCATCTCAAACATCAAAAAATGAAACCTCTACAGCTATCAAAGCAAGGGGATTTAGTCAGACTGCTTGAAAATCATGTGTTTGTTTTTATTAAAACTCATATTTATCACCTGATTGGCAATTTTTGAGAAAAATGTTATCATAAAGGATCATAACCCTGTTTTATGAAGATTCAAGAGCTTTCACATGAATAGCATTCCTGCCATAACAGGACTTAATACTCCCAATTTTCTGATAAAATCAGATAATAAAACCAAAGCATGTCTTTTATAAAGGGAGAGGGAGAAGGTAAAAGCCCATGAGGTCTGAAGAACAAAGACTGTCACAAAATAACAGGACTATGATACCTAAAGCAATACTGATTCTTTACAAAAGTATAAAGATAATATTTCTCAAAGACACTGGAGAACTGTGCTTGGCACAAAACATTTTAATGAAAGCAAGAAGTATACAGACAGTTCAATCTGCACATACCCAAAGAGAACCTGCACCCTGCCAGAATATCCAAACCTAAAGATATCCTGTCTAAGGAAGATCCATTATCTTTACTCAGGGAAAAGCTTAAATCTTTAAGGACTAATGAGAACGTGTTTGTCTTTGTTCAGTGGTTTGTTATTTCCAGAAGGCAAGGGAGCTGGGGAGGAAGCTGGTTGTTTTAATTTGGTATGAAATAATTCAGCAAGACTTTTCCTCAAAATTTATGCTTCCTTCTGGCTTCAGCTATGATGGAAATTATATTAAGAAATCCTTGGTGGATAACCTAGTGCTTGTGGTTTGAGCCTCATCTGGAAGCAGGAATCTGAAAGAAATACAAAACTGATATATAACAGACAAAAACTGGTTTTCTCTGAGGATGTAAGAACACCAAGGCAAGTCCATCTATCCCAACATCCTGTCTCTTGACAGTGGCCAGTAGCAGATGTAGAAGGGAATGTAAGAACAGAAGCAGCATACAAAAGTAGTTGCTAGACTATTTTTCTCTGATTCATATGAATTGTGGCTTCCAGGCTTTCTAAGCCAGGGGAAACAGCCTTCATAGATCTTCTTTTCATAAACATATATAATCAATTTTCATAGATCTTCTTTTCATAAACTTATATAATCAATTTTTGAACCCTTTAGTACCCCCAAAATCCTGGGACAATAAGCTTTTACAGCTTCACATTGTACTATGTGAAGTATCGCTTTTTGCTTGCTGTGAACCTGTCACTTGCAGTTACTATTTCATCCCCTCCAGGTCCTGTAAAAAAGACAATGAACCCTGTTCCCTGATCAAATATCTATGCCACTTGTGATTTTCTAAACTTCTACAGTCTTCTCCAGAATCTTGGAAAATGGGAGTTTTGTAGATTATTTGTTAAAAAACAAGCAAGCAAACTGGCAGGAGGGAGGCAGAAGAACACTACAGCTGCTGATTTCATCTGAATGTTTCATCCACAGATCTACATTAACTTGCAGTTATTCATCCTGAAAAAGAAGCTGCATTCATTCCTCCCATCACACACCGTTAATCTTCTGTAACTATGAACAAACCCTGAACTACATTTGCATAATGAAATTTTCTACTACAGCTGGCATTCTTGTTCTCTCCTCTGGTAGCAACTCTTTGAGGGGGAGAGAAAGCAAACAGAAAAAAAAGAAAGGAAGGGGATTGGAGGAAGAAAGGTATTCTTTATGTAGGTGATCAAATGGAAAAGTCCTGCTGGAGGGTTAATCATACAATCATTCTTTGCCAGAAGAGCAGTCTGTTATCTCTACATAAAAGGATGGTTGCAAGCAAACATCTCATAAGGAAGTACTATAAATGGAAGTTAACTGTGGCTCAGGTCCAATTAGCACTCATCAGACTTTTTGAGTAGTTTTTCAACACTCATTTGTTAATCAGTTGATGTACTTTATGCAGATAATATGTGTACTAGGGAAGGCTATAGTAAGATAATGTCTTTTTTTCTGTGTCAGTTCATTGTCCAGCCCACCATACCTGTATTAGAGAGATGATGGCAGAAAAATAAAAACACTGATCATGGAAAATGGGAAAGTGAAACTTCTTTCAGCAGTGATGCCAGTTTATTGCTGGCTGTGAGAAATCACTGAACTACGGCTGCTGACTACTGATGGACTAAAATAACTGACCAATATTTGTCTTACATCTAGGCTGCAAGACCTTTCGAGTAGATTTTTTTTTGTTCTGTAGTATAAATATTCAGAGGACACAATGGAGTACAACAGCTACATGTTGCTGGGTATGACCAGCAAACTTTGAAATACATAAACTAGGTGCTACATTTCAGTCTTGTAATTATCTGAACCTCCAACTCCGGGAACGCCGCTAGAGGGTCCACAACTATTTAGAGTTTTATTCTCAGTTTTGCACTGCACTTAGTGAACAGAAACTTTCAATGGATACATCACAGGTTGATTGAAGACATCAATAAATCATTTTCACAAAAGTCAGTCTTCAGGAAATGTAGTGCTTAAGTGCTAAGCCCTGGATTAGCTTAAAACCTGATCAGAAAATGTTCCTTTTGTGAGCCTAAACCATTCTGCTGAAATGTTTCAGGATCAGCATCATTCTGAGTCATTTTCCACAGGACTCATGACGAAGTCTCTGCAGACACCAGAGATGACAAGATGGGCTAAATTTTGGTGCTTTGGGCCATGGGTGATAGCCCAGATGAACTGCCACAGGGCCAACGAAGATGGATTCCTAGTGTCCATGGTTACCCATGCCCAGAGGCACCTTTTTGGATGTTTGCTGCAAAATCTGAAAAGTGATTGAATAATGCAGCACTTGGGAGATGCAGCGTCTAGCATAAGTTTAGTCCTTGTTTATTATTCAAAGGAAATTTTGGCTTTATATATAGATGTGTATATATATGCCTATCCCTCAGTTAAATTTTGAGAAAAAAATTATTTGGAAGGTAGAAATACCGATTCTCAACAACCTTTACTAGCATTGCTATTATCACGCTAAAATAAATTTGAACAAGAAACAGTCAAAATCCCACTTATGCAAAAGCTGAATTCCCTTTTATCTGTGCAAGTGTCTGCACTCAAGCAGATATCCTTAGTTACGTTTAGATATTTCCTCACTTATGAGAAAAACAAAGGGTCAAAATCCCACTAACAACCAGGCAAGAGAAGTGACAAGATTGTCAATAATGTACCAACTGAACATGAGGAAAATATTTTACTTCAACGTTGTCACCATGTTGCATGCAGAAGTATACCTGCTTCTTCTCAAAGCTTAGTGGTTTGCCACCATCACCATCATTACTATTCCAGGAGCTAGTGAGAATCACAAAAGCTAGTAACAAAAAGAAGCAATCCATCCCTTCCTCTTCTTCCATGTGAGAATCACACTGTTTCTGTGAGACAGCTCACAGATGCTGCTGTGAGGGGAAAATTACAATTGATATGGATTATTTTTAAATCAGAATTAGACAATCTTGTATAATATTAACCTCTCCCTATGGGTTTCAGTTGGAGCGTAATATGAGATTCTCTCCATCATCCTTGATTCTCAACTTTCCTTTCATGATAAAGAACACATTATCTCAGTCACAGCAACAAACCCAATGCTGACATGTACAGTAAATTGTTCTGAGGAGGTAAGGTGTACTGCTGTAGCCATGCACCTGGAGTGAACAATATGAACATAAAGGATTTCTCTGGGGAAATCATAAAGGTTTGTCTGAACCCATTTCAGGAAAATAAAAGCGAATCCCTGGTTACAGACTGATTCTTCAGTAGCTGAACACTCAGCTACTTACAATAGTAGCTTCAGAAAGCAATTTAACAACAGCCAGGCTGGCTCTGATGCTGCCTTTTCAAAGTGCAATACAAATCAGTTTCAGCTGGCTGAGCATCTTTCCCAGCAGGGCTACGAGTACCTCAGATTCACACTCCTGTACAACATTGTCCAGTAATTAAAAGAACATCAGTAAGCTCTGGCTTTTTGAAGGTCTGAAAGGCATACAATGTATACAAGTGTTTTCTCCGTATTCCAGAATCCACTTTTGCATTCCCTAAAGTCAGAAGGAACAACAATCCCTATACAGTCTTCTGACAAAGTCAGTAGAAGTTTCTGTCATTCATTTCAACACCATCAGGATCCTGTATCTTTTGTTTACCATCTAAAGACTACTGCCTTGCATGAGTTGGCTGGAATGAAAGACTGTCAGGCCTCTAAAGTTAGCTATAACATGTCACAGAAGGAAAAGGGAAGCTTCTGCTAGTTGGAAGACAGACAGAGGTTTTCTCATGAATTGAAGCCATGAGTTCATATTTTGTAGCATTTGCCAAAACCAAATTTTGAACTTTGGCATTATTGCCTTTTGGTTTACTTCCATGTTGCTTGCTACTGAGGCAAAGTTGTCTCAAAGTAAGCTTTATGGGAAAAGTTCTGTATATACTTGCCCAAAGATCAAAAGTATGCCCTAGGGAGCAAATGCCAAGAGTAAGTGGACTAGTCAGAGTGGGGGAGGGGGAAGTGTCTTACAGAGTGAAAAGAAACTAAGAAGGTACAATCAAACAGATAACAAACACTAGGAGTCAACTGAGGAAAAGAAATTGGTTGGTAGAAATGAAGACATATAAGAGAAAGTAGTTACTGGAGTACAAGGATGAAGACATATAAGAGAAAGTAGTTACTGGAGTACAAGGAAATTTGAGGTTTTTTGGGGAACAGGAAGGGAAAAAATGGATAAGAACTAGTATGAAAAGAGGCAGAAATGTTGCATTCCATTTTAATCAAAACGGTGAGAGTTTCTCATTGGAGATCACAGGATGAATGTCTGATTGTGGTAATATTCCTACTGATACATATTCCTAGCCAGTGCTCTTTGATTATTCAAGGGTAGATAGCACCCTTCCACTTCTTGCCTGTCTTCTGCAAATAACCAGCCTAACTAAACTATTTTTGTACATTGAGAAAGTAAAATTTTAATAAAATCTGTGAATATCATCATGGAATAAAGCAGTCAATTTTATACTTATAGCTTTAAGAGCAAAACCGTGTTTATCAGCAGCAAGTACAACTGTAAATATAATTTGGATAAGTTTTTCAAAGGCCCTGCAAGGGAAAAATGGCTTAAAAAAATAAAAATCAATCTAGGCTTAGCTAGGCAATCATTACTAATTATGGTAAACTACTGCACTGATGTATGGCATGATTCAAAGAACAAGAAAAAAGATTAAGGAACATTTTCAGCCAGAATATTCAAGATTCTGGAAAGACTACAAACAAAGAATTCTAATAAGCTAAACTACAATGTATGTCAAGAGTGAAAAGTGCCTTCATAATAGAAATACCTACAATATAGTGAGTTGTCAATTACAAAAGGCAATTCCTTATATATACAAGAAACAATCCTCAGTCAAAAGTAACCACTAGATACCTGTTTGAATTAGAAATGGAGATTAGAAAATAGAACTGATACTTCTCAAAAAATTTAAGGAAACAGCCAATTGTTTCAGCTTACTTTGACAATGTTCAGAGACACCTGATTTTGAAACATTAGTGATTTAATGCCTGACAGACAAAAAAGAAGATCCAGAGAGGTCACATTTCAAAGACACTCATAACTGTATCATCAGCATAAAAATGGAAGTTGACAACATGATGATGAAACATTGTCCTTGTGGCATCATAATTGGCAAATTGGCACAGCAGAGGAAAATAGTACGACTCACCCTGTCACAGGGAGATTCCTGGAGAAATGAAAAATGCGTGCAAGCATTGCTATCCAAGAGACTCCAAACTTATGTATAAGACTGCAGCCCATGTCAGTTTTAACTGGGTGCATAGTTTTGGGTCATGAAATGTTTCACAAGACTGTAGTGAAAAATTATTTATCCACAAAGTAAGTTCAGAAGGAAAGCTGCACAAGCTGTTCTGCTCAGTAGCCTGAGATGGAAAATCACTTCAAAGTAACTGCACAGTGAAAGAAAAGTCAAAGCATGATAGTGCTCTACATCTCCTGCCCTGGGTTTAGGCAATTCGTTTTGTATCCAGCTGGGGGGTTTATCTGCACATAATAGCACATATCATACAATCTCCATTTCCTGAAGCTGTGGCACATGCCACAGCTGGAGCGTGTACTGGAGGATTAGATTCAATAATACACTTGGCTGCCCACAGAAATGGTACCAAAACCCAAATCAGGACTTTCTTGATAAATAGGCATTGTGGAATATGAAAAAACTCCACCTAGTACTGTCAGAGCTTGATACAGCTCAAAAGACTAAGAAATGAGGCAGAGCTGTGGAAGTCTGAAATCCCATATTTATCTGAAACTTAGTTAGTGATCTTCAGAAATTTTATATACAGAGGCTTGAATTCTATAGGCCATGATGTCTAGATGTATTTTAGCAGAAAGTGTCACTAAGATTCCACTTGTCCTTTGGTTTTGCTCTTTTTGATCCCAGATGTGGAAGGTTCACTTCGACCCTATGGTCAGCTTTCAGCTGAAGCAACACAGTCACCTACTTAGTTGTAGTTGCTTGGTTGATTTCCAAAAGTGTGCATAACCTGACATTCTCCTAATATACAAAATGTCAACTTTATGAATCAATACCAGAACAGTTAGCAGGTATAAACTTTTAGCAGTTCTGTAAAAACTACTCAATGAGCCTCTTACAGACCTTCAACAATTCTAGCCCTTGTTTCTTTTCCCATCTCAATATATGACCATTACTTTCTGTAGATTAATGGTGCAACTCTATTATGCTTGATAAACAACTGAGATGTGACAAGGAGGTGAACCAACAGACTGTTGTCACAGATAAAACAGGTGTGCACAGATTGAGAGGAGAAAGTGACCAACCTGAGTTTTATAAGTCATAGCTTGTCATTGCCCTAACCAGTGCGAAACAGAGTTCATTTGTCAGCATCACTGCAAAAGTAGATTCTCTAGCAAACAATTTCATAGCGGTAATCAGTTTTAGCAAAAGTCCAGGCAAGTTAAGAGGAGAAACTGTGAAAGAAATGTGACTTTTCGTTCAATTATAAAGTAGTTTGATGTCATTTAACCACTAACTCTGTAAGCACTGAAATGGAAACATTTATTTTAAGTACTATTTTCTCCACTTCCTCTTTTTAGATCACATCAACAGACTTTTTTGGTCATCTCTAGGGACAGCAATCTGCTGCTACTTTTCTGTTAAAAAGTTCACAATATGGAGAAGCATCAGGAACAATTAACAAAAAATGCTGATGTGAACTCAGTAGAAAGTCTACATAGACTCTCCAAGGAAATCTTTGGAAGCAGAAGACAAAAGGCAGCCAAAAACCCCTCTGTCATTTTATGTACTTCAGGAAATATGCAATAATTTATGGAAGAACTGTGCGTATTGCAAAGTCTATCAAGAGAGCTTCAAAGTGAGTGGGTTTTTTTTTTCTACTCAGTAGTTCCATTATTTGCATAAGCTTCTGCCACCTTGCAGCAAAATCTCTTGTGATGGGCTACATCTGTGGCTGCATGTTGCATGCCCCCCTCCTCCCTCTTCTCCCTGCCTACTCAGGAATCACAAGCCAATATTCCCTGTTCTATCTCCAGCCTTCTGCTTACCTGACAGCTCTGAGCAGAACAGTCCCCAGGAAAACCAGATAAGGTCCAGCTCTTGCACACAAGTACACCAAGCAGTAGGCACAGTATGACAACTGTCATTGCACTCCCTGTTAAAGCAACGGGACCTTCACTAAAACAGCCTTTATTCAGCAGAATATATTTCTAGGGAGAAGACATTCTTTTTAACAGTTTGTAGCAATGTCAATTCCCGCAGGTCTTCCTGTTCTATAACTTTTGTTTGACATTGAAGGGGACTGGATACATTCATATTTAGACAGCCAAATAATATCCATTTCCCAGATTGCAAAGTATGTTTAAATATGTATTTTTAAATTAGGACAGGTCAAGAAGCAGTAAAAATAGTTAATGAAACAGCTGAATTTCCTAGAACTTAAATACATTTTCTGCCAGATTTCATCACTTTCACTAATCTCAAGAGCTTGCTTATTCCATCTTGTTCTCTCATGATATTTCCTTTGATTTGGAACTTTTTCAAAGAATTTTCAAAAATATCAGGCTAGTGGACCTACTAAGTAAATTCCTAAATGATACAAATAAAGCAGTTTAGACTTAACTGGCTCTGACAAAGCCCTAAAAGGAACAGCCTGGATCTGCTGGATTACCTCTTCTCCTTAAGAAAACCTACTGTCTATTCCTTTTTGAAAAAATCACAGATGCCTTAAAATAGAATTGCTACCAACAAGCATATCTCATCAAAACTGCAAATATCTCTATATTAACCAGGGAGGACTTACAGATACCAGAAAGAAATTCTGAGTATGCCACCAGCTAAAGCTTTGAAACCTTATTTTGCTATGGTACTTAGATAGTCATTTCTACAAACACACCCAGTTCACCTTCAGTCTTATGGTAAACCTGTCAATTAAATGGATGAACAGCTGCAGGATTCAAAAATCACTAACTACAGTGTAACTGCCACACAACCACAGTTGCAATCTACTATTTCATCAAGTGAATCTGTTAAGTTTAAAGCTTAATCAAGATATATTAGCAAGAAAATCAGACTATTTCCAAGAACCAAATAATGGAGTCAGCTCAAAATTTGTGCCATTCTAATGTCATCTTAAAAGAAAGAGATCAGTATTCTGTGCAGTCACCAAGTAATCTGTAAACTATGCTTTTCTCACTGGCTACAGACCTGGTCAACTGCAGACCATTTAAGATACAGTGCCAACTAAAACATACATTTTCTGTGTGATAAGATCCAAAAGTAGAGAAACACATAAAGTCATGCACAAATACTTATCTACACAACCTGTAACTATTCACTGGTGTGCCCTCTCCTCTTCTGTTAGGTGCAAAACTATGTATCAGTTATAGAGGAACCTGTAGCCATATTTATCAGGAACAGACAGAGGGCCTAAAATGGTTATAATTTCCTCCACTTCCTCTCTTAGCACAATACCACAGCTGCACAGCCCTCTTGTCCAGCTACGCCACAGCTACATCCAGCCCCGAGCTGCTAGAATCATGACTAAGAGAAACAGAACTTTCAGCTCAGGTGGTAGAATGTAATTGCTTAAAACACAAACATGATCAGTCTTGCTGCAGATCCTTAGCACATGGGTAAAATGATCCTTGAATATTTTGGATTCACAGTCAAGAGTTTATGATGCTGTTCCTCCTCTCACCAAAAACACACATGTATGCAAAGGAGCTATTACTATTGCTGTTATTTTATTTTATTTTTTTATTATTTTTGCTTCAAATCATTGTTCAGTGATTGAAAGTGTGAAAGAGTAGTTATATCCCCTGATCAAAACTTTTGTCTCTTTCTCACGTCCTCTCTAAATATTAAAGAGGTGTGTGACAATAGTTCTGTCGAACTATAGCAAGATCCTATCACAGTAGAGATTACCAGAAATGACAGTAATAAGATCACGCTGAACTGTTTTTCCTTCTGTCGTGGGTTTAACCTGTGGCTGGGTTTTAGTAGCGGGGTGGCTATAGGGTGGCTTCTGTTAGAAGCTACTAGAAGCTTTCACTCTCCTATGAAAAGCCAATGATAGCCAGCTGCAGGAGGGATTTCCTGCTGCTGGCCAAGGTTGAGCCGATGAGATGCGCTTCTGTGATAACATATTTAAGAACAGAGGAAGAGAAGGTTTTTGTGCAGAAGAAATTCCAGTCCGGGAGAACAAGCAGTCACCAAGGTCAGTGCAGCTGGGGGGCGGGGAGGGGGCCTTCCCCCCCTTCCCCTAGAAGCAGGGCAAAGACTTAGAGCTGAAGCCCCTGCAGCCCATGAAGAACTATTGGGGTGCAGAAACCCTCCTGCAGCCTATGGAGGAGTCCATGCTGGAGCAAGCAGATACATGAAGGAAGCTGTGACCCCCTGTGGGAGGCCCAAAATGGAGCAAAGTCCTGCTGGAGACCTGTGGCCCGTGGAGAGTGAAGCCCATGCTGAAGCAAGTTTTTCCTGGGTAGGACTTGTGGCTCCGGTGAGAGACCCACGTTGGTACAGCTTAACCCATGAAGGACTGCACTCTCTTGGGGATGTCGTCTACGGGGCAACAGATTGAAAAGAACTGTTGCCCAAGGGGTGGATGTACTTACATTGGAGATGTTCATCAAGGACAATCTCCCGTGGGAGGGACCCTATGGAAGCAGGGGAACCCCCCCGTAGCCCGTGGTGAAGACCATAGTAATGCAGGTGTCCCCCTGTAAACTATAGAGGACCTTCAGACTGCAAAGAGCCGACTGTAAAAAGCTGCTGCCCAAGGGATGGACTCAAACAACAACAAAGCCCCCTTTCCCCATCCCCCTGCACCACTAGGGGAAGGAGGGAAGATCTGAAAAGAAGGAGGGGTGGGGGGAAGGGGAAGGTGTTTTAAGACTATTTTATTTCTCACTCTTTAGCTCTTATTCTCTTAGTAATAAATTTTTGTCCTCACTCTGACTTTGTTTTGCCTGTTAACACTGCCTTCTTTCAATCCTTATCTCTACTCATAAAATTCCTTTGCTGTTTTGTTTTTCTTTTTCTCTCTCTCCTCTGTCCAGCTGCAGAGGGGAGAAGGGAGGGTAGTGGAGTGGTTTTAATAGGCCCCTGGCATCTGGCCAGGGTCAAACCATGACTTTTTTTGCATCTGTAAGAAGTAGTGCTCTGTATTTTAAATTTTCAATATTAGAAAACACTACCTCGGGTACAGTGTATATGGTTGTGAAGATATTAGCATTTCAGTATCTATCCAGGATACAAAAGTAATTTCAGAATTGTAATTAAGCCTTTGAAGAGTATCCAATTAGCAGGGAAAAATTACTTTGAATGAATGTGGAGCTCTCTGTCTAAATTGAAATAATTTAACACCGTTGCAAATCTCAACTTTTTAAGCTTTGCTACTTATGTGAACACCACTCCTTTTCTAAATATTTTATGCTGTCTTCACCAATTACTAGGAGTTGGCTTATGGCTACCTCCAGCTTCCTAAGGAGTAGGAGGAAACACACCTAATTAGCTGACTGAAAGTGGCATGTCATCAGTTCATGACATATGTCACATGGCAGGCAGGAAGGACTTCTTAATATTGAATATAGTCCAAGTAAGGGGGATTCTTTAAAATAGACATTAGATATCTTTAGGTTCTTCCCACATACAATCATAACAACATTATTTTAGTCAAAGAGGTAGACTCCAAAGGTTGTTAAATCTGGGAAGGTCAAATGAAGTCTACACACAGCAGGTAATATTGCTTAAGGGGATACAAGCATCAGCTAAAATTAGTGTTTTACAATGGGCATGTTCAAGCCTTTTCAAACTTCACAGTTTTGTGACTGTCTTAGTGAACCAGTATTCAAAGGTGTAATGTTAACATAGTCAATGGGACTACGCATTCCTACCCTCACATTACAGTTGTCAGTAGGGTCTACTGTGCTGGTTTGGGCTGTGACTAAGTTAATTTTCTTCATAGTACCTTGTACATGGCTATGTTTCGGACTTGTGCTGAAAACAGTGTTGATAACACAGGATTGTTTTTGTTATTGCTGAGCAGTGCTTACACAGAGCAAAGGCCTTTTCTGCTTCTCACCCCACCACACCAGCAAGGAGGCTGGGAGTGCACAAGTAGTTGTGAGGAGACAGCCAGGACAGTTGATCCTCACTGACCAAAGGGATATTCCATACCACATGGCATCATGCTTAGCATATAAAACTGGGGGAAGAACAAAAAAGGGGAGATGTTTAGAGAGATGTATTTGTCTTCCCAGGTAACTATTACACATGATGGAGCCCTGCTTTCCTGGACATGGCTGAACATCTGTCTAAGGGAAGTAGCGAATTAATTCCTTGTTTTGCTTTGCTTGCAGATGTGGCTTTTGCTTTACTTATTATACCTGCCACTTTTATCCTTCCGATTCTCTCCCCCAGCTCACTGGGAGGGAGAGAGTGCCTGTGTGATGCTTAATTGCTGGCTGGGGTTAACCACACCACCTACATAACTAAACCAGAATATATTTATAAGGAAACTATAGTAACAAACTGCCTTTAACAAAGGATATTGATGATAGGTATGGGGAGCCATCCTCTCCAATTGGAATCTCCATGAAGTTTAGAGTCTCAAACCAGCAAAATCAGTCCTGACAATGAGCACATGGTCATGCTATTTGTATCCACAAGGAGCAGAAATCAATCTTTTCTATAAAAACTGTGCACATATCCACCATTTCTGCCCTTGAAAAAAATCTCTATTTTCATGTACACAGGAACTGGAGGATTTGAAAGTCATAATAACCATAAATAATCACAACAGGCACAATGGAAAATAAGAAAGGACAAGAGATAGCAAGAGAAGGAGTATTTTTCTTTAGAGATGATTGCTTGTCAAGTGAATATATCATATAATGTCTTTTTGTTCTTTTTAATGAGGTCTCCTTTTCCTTTATGTTTTAATTGCCAAGAGCAAGAATAGAGGGCTAGATCATATACTACTTGTAATAATGTTGACAAAGACAACAAGTTATAATAAGAATGAGAGTAAGCTAGGCATAAAAGGAAAGAGGATGTTTAAGAATATGGAGAAGAGTGAAAAAGCACAGGGAAACAGATATATGCAACAGCTAAAGAGACACATACATCAGGAACACACATTTAAAATGACTAATAGAATCTTGAACAAGTTAAAAAACCACAACACTGGAATTACACCTTTGGGAGCAGAATATATCCTTCAGTAAGAAATTCCCATCTTCAACAGTAAAAAGGACAAAGCAGCAATATGCCTTCCTGATCATAAACACAACAGATTTTCTGCATACAGTGCAATTTAAAGCCTTAAATACTATTCCCACTGAAGTTAACAGGAATCTGTAACATTTAACACCTTGTTAATGACTAGCACTGCCAATCAGGATTAGCCCTTAAAGAAAACAATTTCTCTAATATAATGTGTTTAGCCACCGTAAGAACTGAAGTTATTCTCATAAGAGGAAAAGTAGCTGCTATTCCCCCATTAGCTTTTCTCACATAATTCCAACCATAAAGTTACCCAGAACAGGCAATGCCTAAAAGATTAAAAGAAAAAAAAGGAAGGGAAAAAAAAAAACCTGAAGTTCAGCTACCAGAAACCCTATAAAACATTCAGCAAATTTCTGAGGCAGGAAATACAGCACATTACAGTTAACACAGTGTGGTGCAGATGAAAGATATTCAGGGTTTAGACACACACAGAGTAACTCATCTGATAGAAGAGCAGTATTTCCAAGGCTCCCATACATCACATACATCATCTAACAATATTCCCACTTCACACTTGTTCAGACATTATTCAGTCTGACATCCTTTCAGACCACTCTCTGCTGATTTCAGTCTTTCCTCACACTGTCATGTTGCTGCTTCTTATATTCACACAGCAAGCCAATGATCCAGTGCTTTCTCTCACATTAAGGTCAATACACAAGCAATATAGTTTAAAGCATCCATATTAGCCAATGGTACTGTAATAACAACTCATTTGTATCCTTTGCTATAAAAGATGTCATACTGTGATTTGAATATTAATGAAATCCAATACCTCTGTGGTAAATTAGATGCTATAAACATTGTTGTACAAGGTAAAGTGACATGAATGTCGCTTTTTCCTGATAGCTGAAAAAAAAGAACTTGCATATTAATATAGAAACATACATTTGCAAATAAGAGATCCATATGAATTTTGTCAAATAATACTAGAATGAAAATTAAATCCTCCCTGTCTTTCAGTTGACAGCTATATACACGCCAGTTATACTCATGTCCTCTCTGCAAAATGATGAATGATAAATAATCCAAGAACAAATACACCATAAACACAACTTTCTAAAATAAGATTGCTGTCCAGAAATAGTGTAACACAGCAATTAGTAAACTGGATACACATTCAGGAGGAGTTGGCTCACCTGAACATCATTTGTCTGCAGAGCTTATTAAACTGTTACATAATATTTTATTTTTCATGCATTATTTTTTATAACAACATGCTAGGTGGTGAGATATAGGTGAGGTTTTAAATTAAAAACTTAATTTGGAGGTGCCTCAGCAAAAGTCTCGATTAAATAAATAGATACCTTCAGAATAAACCTCCTATATTATGCTTCCATCTGGTTCCTATCAAGAAAACTGTCTAGTTCTCTATTATTTAACCCACATAATAACACATCTAGTTAGAAGACTAGAGGATGCAAAATTAGAGATTTACAACCTTCAAAGACCCTCCTCAATTTCTTTTCTTTTACAACCTGAAAAATGAAAGTAATATGCAACAAATTAGAGAGGACACTAACAAATTAGCACAGTGCTAATCTATATCTTTTCGGTATAAAGTAGCTGGAAAAGCCATCCCAAAAAACTCAGTTGTCATAAAGGGACCATTTCCTTATCTGTTGTGGCAGAGATGACTTTTTGCTTATAGGGTTGAATATCCATTGTACCTTGAACTACTCCTTACCTACAAGTTCTGCTCATAAATCCTGCAGTGTCTGAAGAGACAACACAATACTTTATAAGGGTCAACCCTGTTCTCTCTCTGTCAAGGAATCCATTTGTTTTGGAAAGGTTGGTTGCATATTTAATGTAAAGTGGTCAATTAATCACTGGCATGACTGCATCAATGAAACATTTTTAGTTTATTTTTTGTTTATAAAGTCTTCCATTTCCGTGTATCATCCCCAGCAAAAAGGAATTGGTATCATTCATTCACTCTTCAAAGAGTAAAAGGAAACAGAAAACTCTACTTGGAGAAACACACTGAAGGCAAAAAAAAAAATTATGAATAGGTAATTGGAAACAAAGAACAAGACTACCAAAATCCTAGCAGAATGTTAACATCCCAAACAGCTGAGCCTAATACTTCAGTCACAACTTTAACAACTCTCTGATACATAACAAAAAATATTTTTCATGGAAATGGGGTGTAAAAGAGGAGATGCATTATGCATGAGACAAAAGCAAATTATCTCCATTCCCTAAGGGAATAGCTTTTGTCTCACATGTAGGTCATGCTGGCATTCATATTTTCAGTATTCTTTATAAACCCATTCAAGCATTATAGATTATTATGTCAAAAAGGTATACTGGGATTTTTTTATTGCAATTAATATCCCTTGTAAGGAGCTTCGTAGAATGAACTCAAATATCACCAAAGGCAATTAAAATCTATCAGAGATGTGAAATGAAATGTTAGGATAGCTAAAGGAAAAAGAGGTGCAACATACTTTTCCGGGATATGAGAATCAGGGCAGAAAATGAACAGAAAATAACATCAGTAAGGCATGAACTTCGGAGAGTATGAAAACAACTGACAGGATAATAATTGTTCACTGGTAAGAACAGATACATATGAAGCAACCTGAGGCAAATCCCAAGCTTGTATTGTCGCAATGCTTATTTTAGAATTGTTAATAAAATGAAAAATTTATTAATATTGATAAAATTAAATTAAAGGGAAGAAAAAGAATAATCAAGATTTCAATTAAGTAGAACTCAAATTCTACTCCAGTTTGAGACATCATGGAGAAGTACATTTTGATACCTATTATGTACAAGTCTGCAATATATTTTTTAATGTTTGAAATGTTTTTAATGCTTGAAACTCCACTGGATATTATTTTGCAGTCTATTTTAGTGTAAATAACATGAACTGTTATTGAAAAACATTTAGTAAGCAAAGATGCAGTTAGTTTCAGTCACACAGCTTCATGCTGGTTTACTTATGTTTTAGGCTCAGAAAAAATACTTTACCTGTAACATATACAGCTATGTAATAAGCATAGATTTTAAAACTCCAATTTCAAAATAGATATGCATGATAGACTGTGTTTTGGGAACTGTTTAAATTTTAGTTGTAGTCATAAATCATTCATCTGGTCATCCCCCAAAAAATGGTGATTTCCCAGCCTTTTCATATTATATTGTACCACTATATTTCTTCTGCTTTTTTCTTTGCAAAGTTACCTTCTAGAATTACCACATTTCCATGACACATGTAGGTCCCAACTTCCTCAAGCTTCAAACATCCAGAACCCTTTCTCCATGCTTAACCTGCAACTTCAAAAGCCACTCCATTTCCTAAGTTAACGCAGCTCTCCCTGTAAACCAAGATGACCAATGGAACTTTAGTAGAGAATTGGCACATTTCTTTCCCAACGAGGTTGGTTTTGAGCATTTTAGCTGCTTAAGCAATAAAAAATTTTGAGGCCAAATGTGTTGTTTTGTCACCCGCGTGCAGAAAAAGTTTATAAATCTTTGCTATTTGATTCAATGTCAATTTCTGCTCTATAGTTTGCATGAGATTGAATCTCTGATTAAAAGCGCAAAATTCATCTAACCCTAAATTACCAAGTACCATAGAAAGAATCCACAAAGATAACAAAACAGCAGTGCTTTATTGTCTCGATTCATGAGGACACTCTTGAACAGTAACATTTGGTAATGCCACTTTTGCGCTACCATTCCATTGAGGACAGATTTGATAACACCATTTGGTTATCATCAGTGCGCTTTCACCCTCTCTAAGTCTCCATTTTAAAAAAGTACTTTGATGCCTCTTGCTCATTTTCTTATTTCAACAGACTGCAATCTATTTCTACCCATAAGATTACCAGTAAGTGAAATATCTTCCACAGAAAGTTACATTTTTCATTTAAAAAAAGCAGTGTACAGCTACTCTTGATAAAGTACTGAAAGTATTCTGTACCACATTAAGTAGACTGATGAATTAGCTGTAAATCTCTTACCTCTCTCTCCTCTAACTTCTGTATTCTATGACAGTGCTTATTTTAAACTGGCAAGGATCACACTGTCCATCATTTCTTTACAAATCCATGGGACTTCCTGCAGAAAAAAGGTGATATTCACATGAGGAAGGCTGTCACAGATGGCCTTATAAGCAAACAAATTACAGCAAAGTACAAAAACATACAGCAGGCAATGTAAAAATAATAGAATTTCAAAACACATTTAATTTTTAATTTAAGTACAACAGTTCCACCTAATATGTTTGGCTCTGATTGTATGATAGTACAAACAAAAGCGTAGTCCTGTGGCTGAAGAATTGAACTAAGTCAGGAAATGAAGTTAGTTTTGTGCTCAGCTTTATCATTTTCTACCAAGACCATTCAGCGGTTTCTCTTGACTTTAAAGGAAATTAGGTCTGCTCAGAAGCTCTGAAAATTCAAGCATTAATTTAGGCACTTAGATAGGGCTCTAAAACAAATTATGTACCCCAAAATCTGCTTTGAGGGTTCCATTCTCAGAAGTGCTTTTTTCTGAAATTATATATGTTATGTGATCTGGGGTTTGACATCATACGCAAATTCTGTACACAGAGCAAATAAAGAGTGTCCATAGACATCTTTGTTGCAGTGTTCTGTAATGTAAATAAAAAAATAAGAACTCTCCTGTAAGTATGGATTAAATCTATCTGAAGAAAAGAGCAGTTCATTTCACTGTCAGTGCCTCATTTAATGAACTCAGCCTGTTCTGAGTTTGCCGTTAAAGATGCATTTCTGCCATTCACTGAAAGTGAAATAAGTACTAACATACTGAAGAATAATAAAGCCACTTTTTAAAATTATTTGCATCCTATTATATCGTCATTATCATACGTCAGTCAATTGGATATTATATGTTAATCCAAAGATAAAAGTGTGAATGAATGTACAAATGGGTACATAGTTTTCTGATAAACCTTTTTTTCCCTTAATCAATATTGGAATTGTCACTAAACTTTAAAATCTGCATCAGATATTCAATCCTAGTTCCAACCATGACATATCTGATAAAATACTCATTTAAGTCTGAAAAAAAAATAAACTCATTGCAGTATTATTTTACAAAAAGCAATTTAAAATAAACTGTATGACCAGAATATGCAGATTTACACTTCTAAATTCAAAAGAATTCCTTTGATGCCCATTGATTTATAATGGTGTAGCTGAGACTCGAGTCTGTCCCTTTGTTTATATATAGAAAGAGCCATAGGAGCAAGTGATCAGAGAACATTTTCTTATTGCCAGTGTATCAGTGCAGGAATCTGCAGCCAAGGCTTTACAAGACACAGTGCCAGCACAATTTAAAACTGATTAACAAAAACCACTATAGTCAGTGTAATTTATTTGTAGAGGGCAAAAAACAGAAGACAATGTATTTCAGCAAGAATTCAGGCATGAAGAGCTGGCATGCCTCCAGTTTGAGTGAGCATTGCAATGAAACTTTCATTTCCATGAAAGCAACAGGTTTTTTATTATTTGTAAAACTAACAAAGAACAATAAAAGATTTGTTCAAAATATTTGAATAGGACCATGTATACGACAAAGCATGTAAATTCCTTAAGCCTTCACCCTTTAAAAATGGTTGCTTCTTCTTGACACTCTAGGAAATCTAACACGGGATACAAGCACAAGCACAGTACAGGGAGCTCATTTGCCATACTAGAAGGAACTCTAGTGTAACATATAATTTTTAGATGCATACATGCTTTTCAAAACCTGTATCAGGACATCAGGAGACACTGAATTCATAGGGCTTCATGAAGAATGGTACAGCTTCTCTGGCAAGACAGCCATTCACATTAGCTACTCTTCCCTCATGTTAGCATTTTAGCTTATCAACACCAGCTAGAGTATAATCACATAGTTGAGATAGAAGGAACAGGAGGTGTGGTAGAGAAAACCTGTTAATTAAATGCTGGGTCAGGTGATAATGAAGAGCTCGGCATAAGTTTTATTGTTTTGCCGTTTAAACTGCGTTAAAGTGAATCTCTAGAATAAGCTACATTTGGACTATGTACAACTATGTGCAACCATGATCCTCATTGGATACAGATGGGAACTGTCTCTGCTCAATCTCCTCTAGGCTTCAGACGGTTAGCAGTACGATGCGTTCTAATTTAAAAGGATCTTTACTTCAGACTTTTCAAAACTTTACCATAAAAGCAGAGCAAATTCAACAGTGGTAATAATTTTGCCTCATTTAAGACTTGTCCCATGGTACAAACAAATTCCCAGACTCTTGATTCAGTAAAATTTATATTCTAAATCAGAATCAAAACAAAATACAATCCTCTTACCCAAAATACTCATTCTTTCCTTTCTCCAATTAGTGAGAAAGGCATTCATGAAAACAAAATCTGCATTAGAATGACCATAAACATTTACAAATTGAATTCTGTTCTTACTGGTTACATATATAAGACTTGTTTAACACCATCAGATATATTCATTTATTACTAAACAGTACCTAAGACATGCCCAAATATCTCAGTGAGCATGGCATCACACCCATCAGAAAACAGGACTGCTTAAAACACAATAGGAAATACAAATAGTAACAACTAATTGGTTGCTGAGGACTTTCAGGTAATTACCCAGGCTTCATGGCATTCAACACTCAAAAATCTATTGGGTGGAACAGATGAGGGAAAAGAAGAGTTATCATTTTCATTGCTTTTGAAATGAATAGGTCTGAAGTATCAGGAAGGCAGAACATTCTAAATAGCACAATAAATTCTCTCCTTCAGAATTTCACAACCTCATGAGAAGTATGTTTGGGTTATATTGCTTGATGACTAACTGCATAATGGCCAATGAATAGTGATGGCACTTTCCAAAGTTAAAGTGTACCCAACATTCTATTTGTGTGAGATAAACAGTTGGAGACAGGGCATTCAAAAGAACTTCCTCTTGCTCTGCTGAAGCCTGTTAACTTCACTATTTCAGTCTTGGCAACAATTTGCTATTTTGGGACCAAACAGTGATCCTGTCCAACACTTAACTGCTTGTCATTTAGTAATAAACACCTGTTAGTGTTTACCATCAATTCTTTGAATTGCAATTAAATTCAGATTTGAGCAGGAGATGAGTGAAAAAGTTGAGACATCCAAGATTTTCATTTTTTTTTACTTTTCTCCTGGTAGAGGATATCCTAATTTAAGTCTTTCAGGTCATATGACTGTACAGATGGAAAGCTCAGACTTTGATGATAACTACATTGCACTGCATCAGGTTTGAAAATTCAAGAAATCAAGGATAGCTGATTTAAGATTTTGACATTAGAGCACTACATTTCTGAATCTGTTTTATCTGCTTTAGCATAGTTTTTGCAAACAAGGCCTGTTATTAAATTTTTAAGGTAGGAGATGGTGGAGGAAAGGGTACACAAAAATGTGGGAAATCTGGCACAACAGTATTTTTCATTCTTAACAATGAACCACTGTTGTCTTTCTTCTATGACCTATAAATCCAATACTAATACTAAACACTGCAATGTTTCATAAAGTCTTTTATATATCCCAAAGGCATTTAAATATTCACAATGTTGTTTAAATAGATATTCAAATAAAATTTTATTTTTAAAATGCTGCTTACCTTCTTTCATTTTTCTTCTTGCTGACAGGTAGTATGAGCTAAAAATTATCTAACTACTAAACAAAATTAGACTTCAGGAATTATAGGTGGCAATTTACTCTATTGCTTTTCTAAACACAAAGGTGAAATCAATTAAGCTAAATAATTCTTTTTATAGCTAATTTTTACGTCTTCTGTATTGTTTTAACCAATGCTTCCAAATTCTATCACACTATGAAACAGAGAAAACCTTAACACATTAAAAGAGATTTAAAGTTTCAGTTTAGGTCTGGTATGCTAATTAATTAATGCCATTTTCATTCCTTTTAAACTTGTAATGAATTCAGTGTTAGAGAAAGCAGAGAAAAGGTACACTGCTGGCAGCCTTTGTTGTGCTGGGGCTATACTCTAGAAGTATAGAATCTTCCAGCCTCCTGTCCTTAACACAGTCAAAAAAACATGGTTTCTTCTTTTACGCACTTAAATCATGCCCATTCAGGGGTGTGCAAGAAAATGCAAACATATGTGCCATAGGTGTGGAGTCAGCACACAAAACAAAATATTTCTAGTACCTCTGGGAATGCTCTCCTTCACTGCAAGACAGCCTCCCACCCTCCTTCAAGGATCCAAGTGAGTGCTAAGCAAACCACAGAATAAATTCTGCTGCAAGTTCTGTATACAGGGAAGGCTCCATTTAGAGCTCTGGACTCTGATCCTGATTAAAATTAATGGGAATATCCACTGAGTCAGGAGTTTGGCTACAGCCAGTAAGGGCCAGACTTCCAAGGTCTGGGAAATATGCACTGAACTACTTATAAAATAGTGGTTGTGCTGCTAAAATGTAAAACATTTTTGAGACTCTTGAGCAAAAGAGACCACAAACAGCTTTTAATTCAAAGCCAGCAATTTCCCCAATGCTCTTATCAAGTGTAAGAGACTGTTATGGGCTGGCTCAATATACTTCTAGAATTTAAAACCCGGAACACTCGAGCTCATATTCAGCTTGATCTTGCTTCTGTAAAGAAGCCTTAAAAGGAGGTTCAAAGGAGACAGGTGTGACAGTAGGATGTGTTATATTCACAGTATTTCTCATACTCTGAAGAGGAATCCAAAGCACTAAGTCTTGTGTTTGAGCTTTGATACAAAGTTTGATGAAATTCCAATTTGAACATTATCTTGATCTGAACAAATTTTGTTTGTCAAGCCAGGCAGATCTGTCTCAATTTCAAAGATTTGCACTCTAATAGAATAACTAGAATTGTTATGTGGTCTACAAGTACAAATGAAAGAATTAGAGTTTCCAAAGACAGGTGTAAACAGTTGCTCTCATTCCACTTGGATGGAGGTTCTCTTCACCCAGGCACTGACATGATGCAGTTCAGAAGCTACTTATAGATGTTAACGAGGTATTTGGCCTAAACTAACATATCCTACACACAACAAGGCCTAGTGCCATAAATTCCTGGTTCTCAGATTGAGCGGATTTACAGCAGATGAGCACAATACATTCACTCCCACCTGCTGTTTCCATGGAGGTGCAATGGTGAAAACACCCTCAAGAGGTTCCTTACATGGCAGAAGGAGGAATGTAACAGAAGATTATGAACTTTTTTAATAATCATCATATGAAAAGTCACAATTAAATTGCAACAAAAAGCTATATTTAAATCAACGCCATTTCAGAAACTCTTTTGATATTGAAAAGCAAAAAAAAGACTTGGCAGAATGTGAATTATCTACATTATTATAATTAAAGGGAGACAGTTTCTACATCTTCATGCTAGAGAAAAGAAAACTTGAGCAAATAAAGCAGAGCTGAGTCATAAGTGGGTTACTGACAAATTAAAGCTGCTGAAATATCCTTGCTGGAAAACAGAGAAGAGATTAAAAAACGAACTCCTGTGGAAAATCTGCTATCTTATTCCAGAGAAGCAGAACGAATTTTAAAAAAGGGCTTTCAAATAAGAAGCAAATTGGCAACTTCCTAAGAAAGAAGTGGATAAGCTCTAAGCGGTTTGGTTTATCAAATGGAAATTTGCTTTCAAAAGGGGTATGCTGAAACAGAAATAAAGAAAACAGGGAAGTTTGCCCAGGAGTAAGTTTGCCCTCCAGCTTATTTGTAGGGAAAACACTGATCAAAGCTTGTTAAACCTAGAGAGTCTTTAAGGTCTTATTAACAGAACTGACAAAAATCAAACTTCATTTTCAGCTATTAATAGCAGCACAAGAGCTACAACAACCAAGACTTAATTTGAAAGAGAAAGAATGTTTCAATTAAGTTCATTCTAACTTGATATTTCACCTTGTTCTTGTCAATTTAAAAAAAAAGTCTCCATTGATTCCTGACACGATTACAAAACGTCAACATACAGTGATAGAGATTTGCTCAAAATGAGCTCAGGTTTCAGTGTAAAGGTGGAGAAAAAAAATCTTCGCTGGGGAAGAGAGCACATACTATGTCAACTAACATAAAATTTTATGCAATCACTGCATGAGACACAGGTCAGTGAAACTATCAGCAGAGGTGTTGTAAGGGAAATCGCAAGATAGCACAGAGGAAACTACATGCACTTCTAATTTGCCACGACTGCCCTGCTTATACTATCAAGGGTACACATAACAGCTAGGGTAAAGCTTAGTGCTACCTGAAAAGGGAGGTGTTGCACGGTACCATGTATCTGCAATTCCCAATTTGCAAAGCACTGGCCTCCAAGGGTCTTGGAGTCAATGTCACAGAAATAAAGACTAATAGACATTCTCTGAAAAATTCAAAGAATTACTACAAACAGGAGATTTTTTTTTAAGCTATTATTGGAAATTACATCATTTGCCTTTGTTTCAATTAAGCTTAGGTGATGACATTCTGTTCCTGTGGTATTGCATGGAAAACTGAGAATACTTGACCAACGCCTGCATTTTTCTACAGGAGTAATCCTGTACAGGAGTATTCTCCCTATTCTCTCTGCTAAAATCTCTAGCCTCTGTGTTGTCATTAAACTCTGTGTTTTCCTGCCAGCCTCTGCAGTCACTCTGCACATTTCCTACTAGAGCTATTCCACTTTGTACAATATAATTCAATGCTCTTTGGACCAGAATGTAGGAGATTGGTTATAATGACATGAGAAATAAGAGTGGTAACTTCAACAAATATATAATTCATATATAGTGGAGTAGTTTCAACCAGACAGTTTGAAAGAATCTACCTAGAATAAAAAACCAAGAGCCTGTTTCCGGGACATTTGCTTGAGTTGTTAGAAACTGATGTTACTCTGAATCTAAGGTGACTTTATCCACTCTAAGCTGTCTAATTTACCTCTGACCACCTATATTTTGCTTTGCAGTCTGTATCAAATATGCACATGACCCATACTGCTCTTCAGAAAGAATCTAAAAATGCAAACTTTTTTCAGATCCCAAATTAAGGAGGAAGCCCATTCAAATACATAATTCTACACTTTCTTTTAGCAAGGTACAGACAGGTTCTCTGGAGAATTTTCAGAGGAGGTAAATTATCTCTGTATGCATGACATCCTCTGCTTATGTTAACCCTTTGAAGAACATGTAAGAACTTTAAAGAAAGCACTGCAGAAGTTTTAGCTACAGTTTTTTAACTGATTTCTTGAAGAGTCATGATAGCCCTTGGCTGAAGCTGGATGATGAATGCAGACAATAGTATGGCTGTTGTTGTACTTGAAGAGAAACTAGCAAATGCTGAGGAAAAAAATAAATGTCAAAAATAACTAAGTTCATCTTCCATCAGATGACCATTCACAGATTTTCTGTAACAGCAAAGTTGATTCACCATTTTCTGAAGAACAGGAGGGAAAATAACCTGCACTGAAATTCTCCAGTCACTTACATGGACTGAGCAACACCAGAGAGCTTCAAACCAGCAACTGGTTCCCCCCATGACAGAGCCCTCAGTTTTAGCCTATCCTAGTTATGATTGACACTTTTCTATTGAGGCCATGCTGCTGAGAACACAGCTGTGCTGGGCAGAGCACATCTCAAGGATGAAGGACCACCGCCTCCCTAAGATCTTGCTTTATGGTGAACTTGCCACCGGCTGCCACATGAGAGGAGCCCTGAAGAGAAGATACAAGGACTCCCTGAAACAACATCTCAGCCTTGGCCATATTGATCAACACAACTGGTCTACTCTGGCCTCCAATCAGGAGGTCTGGAGACACACCATCTATAATGTTGTTGATGCCTTTGAGAAAGCACGCTGGATCACCCTTGAGGAGAAAAGACAATGCAGAAAGAATCGTGCCTTGCAGAATATATCACCTAAGGAGTCTTTCTGCTGTGCCTTTTGCAACCAGACGTGCCTATCTCGTATTGGCCTTTTTAGTCACCAGTGCGCTTGTAACAAACATGGGTAGAGCCCTCCCCAAATCTTCGTTCACAAAGCCTAGCCATGAAGATATGTAGCTCTTCCAGGAATAGGATCAAAGCCAATCCTAGAAGAGAGACATTGGCTATGAAGCAATAAAACTAACTAGAACACAGAAGAATTCTCATCATCATCTGGAAAAACTAAAGCTTCTAGCTTTGAACAGGCTGTAACTCCCAAATTTAATGGCTTCACTTAAATTCACACAATGCTTCCTGATTTACAATGACAACAACTTGTTAACTTACCTCTTCATCTCAGCAAGACTAAATGCCACATTAGCAGCTTAAAGAAAAGTTTGAACCTAACTTTACAGTTACTCTCACCCAAATATATTTCATGCAGGAGCATCCTGGTATATAAAAATATATGCATTCACAAAAGAAACCAAACCCAAGAAACACAACCAAGGCTATTCCTAATTCTGTTTTTCAGTCCTTGGGTGAAAAAAAAAACAGATTACAAGTATCTTGTGTTAATGCTCCAAACATTTTTGCAATAGAAGATTTGTTTTGAGATATACATCAGTCAGTAAAGCATATTACCTGAAAGACTTTCTAGCCACAGAAAGATTTCACTATTCCTAAAATTATTGAATAATCTTTGACAAATAACAAAGTAACAGGAGGTACAGCATGACTGCTGTCCTAAGAAATGAATATTCACATATGCAGACGTACAGTAGGAAACCAAGCTGTCAACTAAACTGGTACTACTTCCAGTATAAAAGAGGCAAGTGTTATGATGGACAGATAAGACTTGAAGAAACTGGAAGAGTAACTGTTATCAAAAAAATTTTGCTATAGCAACCTCAGTTAAAAGAAAATCAATTAATGTTAGCTTTTCAAGGCCAAACAGAAACCTCAACAATTTGGTATGATGGAATTAACTTTCAGTTTAGAAAAGGATTTCTTGTCATTGCCACATAACATGGCTAGCCACAATAATGAGTGGTTAAAATTGCTCACCTGATGATTCAGTCTAACAAGATTGCTGGTTCATGGATTTAATTTTAATTGCAAATCTGATTAATACTTAAAATACTTACATTTCTTGCTAGTTTAATGAAAATCAAAGTGACTCGACTTCAACCAGATGTTTGGTTTTAATTTTAGCTTGCTTGTTACAAGTCACAGAAAGAACGGAGATGATTTTTTCCCCCTCATTTTCTTTCTGACAGCAGCTTTTGCTTAAATTGTGATTGTAAATAAAATTACTGAATTTATCTAGATGTCACATAATTTTCAATAAATTAATTTGTTCTTCCTTTACTCTTCTGAAAATGTCAATACATCTCATGACACTCATATGAAATTAATGGCAACTAACGACCTCCCTTGGTAGCTGTGTGATGAAACACAGCCCAGGCTGGTTTGTCAGTGCCTGAATTTCTGGTGTTTGCCTAATTATAACTTTTTTCCCATCAAAAATAACAGAAAACAGAACATAAACAAAATTTGTCAGAAGTTATTTAAAATGGTCTTCATGGTGCAGCTAGCGTTACAAAACTTAAAAAAAAAAAGTCACATTAATAGTAGTCCGTTAAGGCTTTTAAAGGTCAGGTTGTCAATAATGACACACAGCTTATCAACAAATCCCAGACTACGTGGAGATAATAGAGCTCTGATTTGGTGATATCAAAGACATTCTGAGTGTGTCCTGAAGGATGAGTTAATGGAGAAGATACCAAGTCTCACCTATCACGTTCTTTCCATAACTATTTAACTTAGTAACATATGTCCCCATTGTATTTTCTGATAGAGAGTATGTTTTTAAAAACAGGGAGAATACCCCATATTAATTGTTTATAGGTATTTATCCTGCCACAGAGAAAAGTATATAATTCCTTTAATGGTAAACATAAAGTATTCACTTATGTGCATCTCACTGTATTTTATTACATGAGAAAATGTCATTCCCTGAAGTCCATATCTGAACTTCATTTCATGCTAGTAGTTTTTACTTATAGCAGCAAAAGATCAATGAAGTCATTATATTTTTCTTACATTAAATAAACTGGAGAGGTTGAATGAATTTTGTTCATCTCTTCACTGTTTCAATTTATTTCTATTAATTGTGAGTTAAACTAATTGCTACCTTTGAAGCATGGTAGTTAACACTAATATATAAATACTGTTTAGTTTATGTCTGCCATAAATTAGTTGCCATCAAAATCAACCTTTCTCACTGACATGTGATAAATTACAAGGAAGTTGATAGTCTTCTACAAGCTTCAATAAGTTTCCATTCATGGAAATAGATGAATACTTCTAATGAAAGAGTAAAGCAAATAAAATAACAGACACGTTAGCAACACATCCCGACATAGAACATTAAAGTAAACTAATCTGATATTAATCAAATGTTCAAAGTAAAACATCAGTTCAAAGAACATTCAGAAAAGCACCTGCTACTTAGACTCTCCACCTATGTCAAGTATAACATTCAGCCCATGAAACCAACACTGCAGGCTGCATGTGAACCCAGAAACAGGGTATGTAGGTGTCACAGGTGGAGCGGGAGCTTCAGACAAAGATTAGTAGAGAAGCCCTCCTGTTGAGTCACAAGGTCCAGTAAGGACCCCATTGCTTTCTAAACTTCTCGGAGAGGACGACGGGTGCAGCTGAATCCAATCTTAGCCCCAGATTTTGTCAGCTATTTTAGTCTAAGGAATTACAGAGGTGTGATTGAACCTTTGTACAACTTTGTCCCACCATATTAAGGATGGCAAATAAGATATATTTACAATAAAATGAAGGATTCATTATGATAAATGATTACACAAAAAGATTTAACCAGAAATATTTACTACACAGTATAGAAGCTAAAACTACTAATGTAGTATAGGGTAGTGCAGTGCACTATATCAAAGCAATTATATTAAAACAATTATACTAAAGCAATTATATTAAAACTAGCAAAAAAAGAATTATTAAGTAGAGATTGATGTCACTCACCCACACCAATGACCATGGGCAAATCTCTTTCATTCAGCCTCGAGGAGTAACCTTGAGCGGCATCCCCACCCAAGGGAAGAATCTCCCCACACACTTCGAGAAGGGGTATCTTAGAAGAACCTGCTGTTTGAAAGTTAGACTGGACTTTTATAGTATAAAATGATTGACTGTCAGTCATAAGTCAGCTTAGCATTTTTAGACAAGGATTCTTTACCATATCAGCCACACCTTTACCTCACTATCAGGATGTTTAACATTGGGGTTAATGACTTAGACTGGTTTTAACATCATCATCATCATCATCATCATGGCTAGGCTTCGCGAACGAAGATTTGGGAAGGGCTCTACCCATTTTTCATGCAAGCGCGTTGGTGGCTAAAAAGGCCAATACGAGAAAGGCAAGTCCGGTTGCAAAAGACACAGCAGAAAGACTCCTTAGATGGTATATGCTGCAAGGTTCGATTCTTTCTGCGTTGTCTTTTCTCCTCAAGAGTGATCCTGCGTGCCTTCTCAAAAGCATCAGCAGCGTTATAAATGGTCTGTCTCCAGGCCTCCCGATTAGAGGCCAGAGTGGACCAGTTATGGTGATCAATATGCCCGAGGCTGAGTTGTTGCTTCAGGGAGTCCTTGTATCTTTTCTTTGGAGCTCCTCTCTTGCGGCAGCCAGTGACAAGTTCACCATAGAGCAGGATCTTAGGGAGGCGGTGGTCCTTCATCCTGGAGATGTGCCCTGCCCAACGCAGTTGCGTTCTCAGGAGCATGGCCTCAATACTCGTAATTGCTGCCTGTTCGAGAACAGATGTATTGGTCACATAGTCTGACCAATGGATGTTAAGGATTGTACGGAGGCAGCGTTGATGGAAGCGTTCTAGGAGACGCAGGTGGTGGCGGTAGATGACCCATGATTCGGAACCATATAAAAGAGTAGACAGCACTATGGCTCTGTAAACACTGATCTTGGTGCTTTTCTTCAAGTGTTTATTACGCCAAACTCGTTTATGGAGTTTTCCAAAAGCACTGTATGCCTTCGCTAACCTATTGTCTATCTCCCCATCAATCTTACCATCTGAGGAGATGAGGCTGCCTAGGTAATTAAACTGTTGGACTGAATTGAGTTCTGACTGGCCGATGGTGATGTGGGGACGGTGGGGGACTTCCTGAGGTGCAGGCTGATGGAGAACTTCTGTCTTCTTTAAGCTGACTTCCAGCCCAAAGAGCTCAGCAGCCTCTGCAAAGCAGGATGTTAAACGCTGCAGAGCTACTTCTGTGTGGGCAACAAGGGCGGCGTCATCAGCATAGAGCAGCTCCCGGACAAGATGGTTTAGGGTCTTAGTATGGGCCTTCAGTCGCCTTAGGTTGAATAGGCTTCCATCAGTACGATATCGAATGTAGATACCGTCCTGATCATCGAGGTCTGCCGAGGCCCTTTGAAGCATCATACTGAAAAAGACTGTGAATAGGGTAGGAGCGAGAACGCAGCCTTGTTTCACACCATTCTTTATTAGAAAGGGCTCAGAAAGTGTGTTGCCATATCTGACTTGGCCGTGCTGATCCTCATGAAGTGAGATGATCATTTTAAGGAACTTGGGGGGACAACCTAAACGTTCCAAAATCTGCCAAAGACCTTTTCTGCTCACAGTATCGAAAGCCTTGGTGAGGTCGACAAAGGTTACATAGAGACCTTTGTTCTGTTCCCTACACTTCTCTTGCAGTTGTCTGAGAACAAATATCATGTCTGTGGTGCTCCTGTTGGCTCTGAAGCCACACTGACTTTCAGGTAGAATTTTTTAACATAATTGAACACTAAAAGCAGCATGACACACCCTCCAGTCCACCACTGATAGCTTTGCAAAACAGGGCATTGTTCAAGTTGTTTTACCTTATTCCAGGCAGAGCATCCTGCTACAATGGGTGGACAACCATTTAGGTAATAGACTGTGGAGTCGGCAGTAAGGTGTCAGTGCATTTGCCTGGGGAAACAAAGCCAGGGAGCATACTGGAAATTAGACTATATAGGAGGGAAGAGGTTGAACGGCGAGACATGGGCAACTCAGGCGATTGCAAACTGGCAGTCAAAGTGATGGCGACTGGCACAAGCCTTTTGCAACTGCAAGAACTGAACTAAGCAGCAAGAGTCAGAGTCCTCTGTGACCAGACTAAACTCGCAGACACATAATATTAAAGCTGACCCATCTTCTTACAGCTATTGCACCACAAGAAAGTTCAGTCCACTACTTGCAATCTGATGTTGGTAGCTCACACAGTTGCATCTCTGCAACAGACTTCAGGTAATAAATTCTGCTCTCAGGTGCCTAAGAGAGATCAGCAGGGCTACTCAGATGTAAAAGAAAGAATAAACCATTCCAACCAATCCACCTCTACTGATTTCAATTGATTTGCACCTGGGATTAATTGGCTATTGATGTTTGCATCCAAACATACACACCAGACCATGACTTTAAGGCAAAGCCCCCAGTTAGCAAAGAAAGAAGAAACAAAGCAACCTAGCCAGTAGAGCTGAAGAGGAGTGTGATAAAAGTACAATACATCCCAAGGTGTGGGTGTCAGGGGGGCCTTGGGGAAGCCTGATAGAAGAGTCTTAATGAGTTATAGATATTCTGGCTTTGCTGTTGCCCTGCTGAGTATGAAATCTGGAACATGTTTCAATCAGCAAAGATTGAATTTTGAAGCTGCTCTTTTCTTCACGGAAGAGCAGAAACAGCCGCTTCCTCACACGGGGCACCATATACGGTAGATGATTGGGATGGGGGAGATCCTTCAGGCCTCGTTCAGTCCATTACCTGGAAGGAGTATGCCCTTCCACCCTGCCCCCCACCACATGGCCCTGGGACCCCAAGACGGAGCACTCACCAGACCATCAGGGGAGAGAGGACAAAAGAGGGAGTTTATTGTGGGAGGGGGCTATATATAGCCCTTGGGGACCAATCACAGGTGAGGGGTCACAATCAAGGTAAGGGGTTTACAGCCAATAAGGAAGGGGTTAACAAAGGACCAATGAGAACACCTTGGGACATCTTCCCAGGACACTCCTGCCTGAGATAGGGGGTTACACAGAAGGTATCGGGAAAGGCAGTGACTCTGCAAAGAGCCATCTTAACACATGTTCAAACAACATTAAAAACTTTTGATTCATCAGTCCATTTTTGGCAGGACTTTTTCCATAGATCCATTGCCACAATTGAAGGACGCAAAGTGTTTTACTGAAGGGAGGGTAACACAGGAGGAATGTAAAACAGCATTTAAAACATACATCTCAGAGCTAGAAATCAAATTCTTTCTAATCTTGTCATAATAAATTGGCAAACTGTGTCCTCAAAGCCCTTTCTTGTTCTCAAGCTGAAATAAAGTATAGGTCAGTGCTCTAAACTTGGCTTTAGCTGTGTTGTTAGGTTTTTTTCCTGCCCAGTAGATATTTTACACACTGGCACAGTAAGAAGTGCTTTCCCTTCTCCAACCATTACATAGTTTGACAAAAAGATTCTACATTGGTAAGTAAGAAATTGGGATTTGAGTATCTTCGGATCTATGAAGTAACTTTGGGGAAAACACTGAAAACAAAGTTCAGCAAGAAGTGCAAGTGTTGGCTATAGTTCGCCAGGACAAACTGTCTGCACACCTTCTTAGCAGGAACACTGAGGGAACTTGGTGACCGCTCTAAGGGAGACAGGAAACAAAGCGTGGAGAGGCACGGAGGTGCTGTGCTCATGCTCTGTTGAAATCAGTGCAGATATGAAACAAAGAACGGAGCAGCAAGGCACTGTCATGGCCGTGATCTGTCAAAAAACCCGCACTTAATGGGAACTAAGCCAAAGGAATGGCACAAAAGATGACTGAAAGATGAACTTGGCTTCATTAACTCAAAAATACATACTACTTTTCATGTCACCAGAATGTTACTCACTAAAATCACTGAAACTCCATCTAAATATGAAAAGTCATCAACTATAACTTTACCCCTCCCTCAAAGAAAACAATATAAATATAGCTTAAGGGGGAGGTAAATGGAGACTCCACCCTTGTATCCTGAGTCAATCAACAGGCTGTACCTGTCTCCTCTCCCCACAGGGTTGCGTATCGGGTAAAACTCGAACAGTCAGCTATACCAAGTGCTTCTTCAGGAAATCCAGAAAGCAAGCTTGCATTTGTGATCATACTTTTAGTGCTATATAGTTATCTCCTGATTTAATGTATTTGGCACGGGCTGTATTATTCATATTTTAGGTATGCACACACGGTTTTGCAGTGCATTTATCACTGACAATCCAATAAGAGTCTGTGTGTCTGTCTATTCCTCAATAAACCACACTATTTTGCACCTGCTCATAAGAGTTAGTGAACATAACCAGACTTCTAGTCCAGCTGTGAGAGTTCCTTGGGCATGACCAGAGTTAGAGTGTATTGCACTATTTGTGAATCCACTGTCATGGTAGTTCTTACTGAGTGTGACTGGACTTCAAGTGCCACATTGGCTCTGCATTTCTGTTGCTTGGTGTTGAATTGGCTAACACTCAGAATCTAAGCCTAGACACCCCCAGCCCCTCTGATATCTGAGGACCAGCTGGAATGCAAGGAGCTTTACTTTCTGCCAAATTTAACATGACAGAAAAATTGACCTCAGTCTCATCGCAACAGAAAAAACTGAGCTTTGGTCTCCCACAAATATCCTAACCAAGACAATATTGTAGGCAACCTCACCCAATAATTGCATTTCAAAAAGACAGCACCCACAGCTGTGTTTTGTAAGTGTATGGTCATTTCAAAGTATGTTAGATTTACCTGCAACATTGAGGGACTTAAGCACTAGAAGACTACTGCGTGTAAGATCCACAAAGAAGGCCTAAGCGATGGACATCTTTCCTTCCTAATTCCAAGAAACTATGCAGGCTAATTCAAGAGGTATATGTAGAACTATTTTCTCTGTTTCACTCAAACAGAACCGGATTCCCCAGCTAAAATGTAGCTTTCCTTAAAATTCCTATATAATAGTGTTTCACATATAACCCACTCATGTATGACTCCTGATAGACTAGATGGCTCTCAAATGGTCACCAATAAAGCTTTTAAAACTTCACCTTTCACCTAGAAAAGCTTATAAAGAGTTTGCATATCACATAATGGAGATCATTTCCAGATTTTTTCCAAAACCAGTATAAGGTCCCATATCCCCAGGTGCAGTTCTGAACACTGTTAGCTGGAAAAATATTTACAGATCATTCTTATGTGGTCAGGTGATTGGCAAATATATTCAGTATTTCAAGCAACTCGGCATTTGATGTAGATTAACTTATTGCATATTCAGATTCTATCATACCTGCCATTGTAAAGCAAGAGAATATGAATTATTAGACCCTTAAGCAATGTATGCAGAAAATTAATCACATTGTAGTCTGAGCACAGAATGTCACCATTGCTCCACACAAACACTGTGCCATTAAAAGTGAAATTACTAGACTGTTGATAAAGTGAGCCATAAAATGAGAAATCTCATCATATTTGACAGTGCACTGTGAAGCATTCCCCATTAAGGGCTGAGAATAAAATGTTTATGAGCTAATTTATTCCAAACATGTTTGTAACTGTCCATGGTTAGCACTGTTTGATCCAAGAAAAGGTTACACTGATTTGAGTGGGAAAGACACAAAATCTCAAACTCTGAGTATATACACCAAGTTTGAAAATTTTTTTTCAAACCAAGACTATATCAGAAATATTACTTGCAGTCAAATCACACAAAGTCATTGCTCCCTGGTGGCTAAAAGAAACTCATTGTTTCTCTCCTTATACTGTTCAAATAACTGGTATGTGTGTATTATTTTATCTTTGTCTTTCCTGTTGTCATATACAATAGTACTGTCAAGGAAATTGTTTATTTTTTTTCTTCCACACACCTACCTACAAAAAGAAAAAAGGAGGTAGAAGAAAACAACATGGATGTGGGAAAAAAAAGAAAAGCTGTTAGTAATAAAAAGCTGAAAGATATTGCCTTCGGTATTTGACAAAAGTTGTTAAAAATATCAAGCTCAGCAATATAAAGCAATAAAAAAATTATTTTAAAAAATCTAGAAGAGCTGCCAAAATGTAAAGGAAAAATGCAAACGGCAGAATGTAAATCTGAATAATTATGGTCTAATATAGAACTGAATATCCTTTAAAAACACAGCTGATCCTTCCAAAAAATAAAGTGGAAAGGCTAATAATCCAGTTTAAGACAGAGTCTATTATGTTTGAAAAACCAATCTTCACTCCCTCTAGGTAATTAAAATTTCCTTCATCTGTCTCAGCTTGAGCAGTTGCCAGTATTTACATCCATTACAAAGAAGATAGAGCAAACTTTAAAACATAAAGGGTATTGAACTAAAGCTATCCACCAGCATGAAAAAGAGATTAATTTGACAGATTAGTAAATTAATTACAACTCATGATACTATAAGGACACTCAAACTCATCCCACTGTCACTCCATGTTAATACAGATGCAAAACTACCAAAAGTGAGGTATGAAACAGGGGCACCCATAATCCAAAAGTAGAGGGATTTTGTCCCGGAAAAAGGGTTGTAGAAAGCAGTGTAAAATTAGAACTTAATCTTTCCATTCAGTAAAGTAGGTCACACTGTCTTCTTTTGCATTTGCTCAGCATATTGTGTAATTACAGCTGAGTAAGGAGAGCAGGTGGTAAAGCTAGGACTACAACTTTTAGAAAAAAAATAATTAAGAGACAAGGCATATTATTTTGCATATTATTTTGAATTCATGTGAAGAATTTACTCTGAAATTAGTCAGAGTGACAGCCACTTTTGCCAGCTGAGTACATCTGGTAACATCTGGTCCACCTATTTAGAGTGGAGGGACAGCACTATTCCCACATATGTAAAGGCAGGAAAAATTTTCCAGTTGAAAATTTCTTTAGAGAATTATGTAGTTTGTTCAAACTCACAAACCTATACGGTTTTCTGATGCCTCATTCATCCCTCTGCTGAGACCACAACAAGCCACATGACCATAGCTGAGATAATACTGATGGGCACCCAGGCTTTCAGCTATGCCACAGCCCGGGGACTCTGGGAGTCTCTGTCACAGTTTCATCCCTTGCAGGCAACTCTAAAATGTTTCATGAAGAGGAGATGGTACTGTTAGTTGCTCCAAGGAGGACTTTTAAATTTCCATTCCTACAGAGGTCTAAAAAATACATTGTTCCTTCCCCTTACGAAACATTTTTCTTTACCCCTCAGAACATGCATGCCAGCTGTTGGCCATCTAAAATCCCACTTGTTAAACTGAGGCAAGAGTGGGCTCTCTCTACATTATAAACAGAAGTTCTGACACTGACTTCATTCTACAGGGCTCATTTTCACAAGGCATTGCAACATTCAGGAAAACCCTCCTTTTTGATTTCACAGTAGATTGTTTTTTCCTAGAACAATTTTGTCAGTGTTAGATCAATCCAAAAGATACTGAAAATTCTGAAAATTATAGAATTTACCCTGCTGTAATTTCATCTTGCTGTTTTTATTACTTGCACTAGCATGTGTGGTAGCAGACTTATAAGCCTGATATATGTTATTGCAATCTACTCAAAACATCCAATTCCCATCGAAGCGGATTATCAGGTGTATGACAGGCTTCACTGGTGGAGGCTTAAACAGACATACATTATCTAGAGAGCAAAAAAAAAGATTTCCCAAGATACCTACTGAAAGCTGACAAACTGCATTACGTTCCCACTTCGGAACAGCCTCTTTCACTTGGAAAAGTAGTAAATGTATGCTGTAAAGGTATATTGTTAACAGACCTGTGACTCTGGAAGTGATAATCTGAAAGAGATTCAGGTATCTGAGGAAGAGAAACTATTACTGTACAGAAGCACACGAATGAATGAGACTGAAAAGAGCTACAGTAAGTGTTAAGCAGAAGAGGTTTGGATCTCTAAACATGAAACTAGAGCTAGATAAAGGATAGAAATCATACCTACTTTGTGAGTGAAGGTATTTTTATTGAAATTTTTTAATGAGAATTTTTTTCTTGTGTTTTATGTTTGGTATTTGGTTTAGTTTGGGTTTTTTATTCTGTTTACCGGAAAGTAGAGGGGGGGAAAAAAGACAAATATTCTAAGTTTTTTCTACTGCAATGATTTCTGTTTTGATGGAGAAATGTATGCCATTTTTTCCAGCATACTACTGCATAATACTTATCTATCCACCTACAAATCTTTTATGTAGCTCTTGATGAAATAATTGCCAGAATTCTCTTCTTTCTTTCAAAATGGAATTCCAGTTCTCTTTACTAAATCAGCTCCCTAAAATATTCATTCTGAAGTCAAATTATTTGTAAGCCATTCAACATCTTCCTCTCAACATAAGGCAAACCAATGTTTGGAAAGATGCAATGAGTTAATGTTATTGAATTCATCCCTCCTACTACAAATGCCATAATGGGATGTGTTAACCCAGTACTAACTAAATGCATGTTCAACAGGAACCTGTGGGCTCAACAGCTTCCCAGACCCTCACATGAAAGTGAAGATGAGTTAAGTTTTTGTACTATTAGGCCTGCCTCTAGACAAGTTACATTTGCTTTAAAAACAGGCTGTGAAAACTATCAAAAAAAAAGGGTTGGCAGGATGCAGTCTGAAGTTAGTAACTAGAGATTTCTTGATTCAAGCCATACCTAAACTTTTCCTTCTGTCCCTTCTCCATGTAATTCTATGGTGCTCAGATTTTTAAGCGTTCACAGCATAGTGCTGCCTCTTTAGACACATCGTGCACTGGGTGTCAGGGAAGTTTTGAGCAGATTAGGTGATGCAGTGCTTCCACAGAGCTTGGGCTCTTTCTCCCCAGCAAGGTTTGTATTCAAATGGGTTCTTCTGAAAAAGAAATTCCCTGAGAAGTAGCTAAATATTAAATTTCATTGTCATACTGCAACAACACACACATGGTACAGCTACCAAACTGGCACTGAGTTTTTTGGGAGAGATTGAAAATTTAGTGCAACGGAAACAGTGGAAACTGTAGAAATTAAGAGGAGGTGGTTGAAAGGCTGCAAGTCCTGGAATGACTACAAGTAGGGATGGCCAGAGCCAACCTCAGTCATGATAGGGTTACACTAGACAGTGAGCCACACAACACAGTGCCTGCAATGAAGCATCCAATCTGCAAGGCTTGAGCTGAAATTCAACATCTGGAAGTCAAGAGGCTTGTCCAATTATTAGATAAGTTAGGTGGCATCCTAAGTGAGAGACATATAGATTTTTCTTTTGCTATAAAAATCTTTCTGTTAAATTCTGTTAACTTACCTTTAGTGTATTAACAATTTATTGTAGTTATAAGCTCCTAATGGAGCTCCTGATTATATCTCTACCCAACCAGATACAGACATTTCATTAGGTACCATGAAGCAGAGTACTTACCTGATAAAAACTGCATCTACAACAATGAACTGACAGGAATAAAAGCCTACACTATTTGTTTCTCTGCTCTTCACATTTTGTGTTAGACAAATTGACTTCAAGGTCTTACCAGGATAAGCAAAGGACAACTTGAAGTTGAAAGCTTATCCTGAAGGTCTCATTGAAGAAGATGCAAGTTTAGCCCACACAGCATGTAAGTCAAATAGAAAAACATCTCAAAGGCTATGCACCAAACAAACAAAATCTGAAGTATGGTAAACAGACAGATAGAACTTTTATTAATCAGGATAAGACATGTTGTTTAAATATCCTGCACATTACATCTGCACCTGCTTTTAGTACTGTGTTTCTTCCAAAAAAAAAAGAAGAAGAAAGGACTACACAGTCTCCTACATGTATAAAAATGACAAAGCCCACTTGTTCTTGAGAAAAAATATTTTTAAAAAATGAAAATCAAAATGTATCAGAGTAAGTGAAATTCTTTGGATGGTATGTGGCCTACTCACATCAAAATAAGCAGTATAAAGCAAGAGTTTATAAATATTTAATGTCTTTTGCCCCTTTTTCTTCTGTGTTTTCTCTATATCTAATTCATCCAGATATTTTAGTAAGTGTCTTTCCTTTTGCTCTTCCCTTCAGTTGCAAAAATGAAGATGCTGCAAACTGACAGTTAATTGCCAGATGCTAGGCACAGTGACACAGTGCATATCAACATACAACATGCAAAGCTGCTAATACTTCATTACAAGCAAATCATAGATGTGTCAAGACGTGTTAGGCTGACAGTTGTACAAAGAAACTCATTTTTCTCTCGTAAGACAACAATGACAACCTCCACTGATGGCAGGAACAGCATGGGCAAAAGCCGTCAAAGCTGAACATTGCTGACACGAGTACAATACCTGTTGATACTGCTGGGAGATCCTGCTGCTCACCATGGTCTCAGTTCTCCATCTGCCTTGCTGGATAGTTTTTCCAAAGTACATTTCCTCTTCCTGACTAGGTAATGACCCAAATAAAACTGTGTGAACTAGAAAAATCTGATTCTTCTTCCTGAACTTTTACACTGGATTGTTTTGTTTTATCATCCAGTGTCCACTCGTAAAAGTATGAGAAGAATCCTAGGAAAACAGCATTGTCTTGTTTTGTCGTTATCAGTCGGTGAAGACTATTTGTGGACTTGGCAAAGTTGAATCAACACAACAAAATGTCACTGAAGTGCTGAACTACAGACCTCAACCTTTCAAGCTGATCTGCTCAGGCAGACTTTTCCCTCTGTCTCCATTTATACATAACAGTTCATCTAATGCTATACCAAATAAAGTATTTTAGAAAAGGATCTGACCAGCACCAACTCTCATGCTATTTTAGATGTCTTTTTCTTTTAATGCACATGATATAATTACTTAATCAGACAGTAAAAATTCCCCTACAGTTCTTTGACTTTAGCTACAAAATGGATGAGCACAGCAATTTTCCATATAGTAGTGAAGGGAAACTGAATGTATAGCACTTTTTCAAAGAAAGAAATCTCAGGACACTTCTAAAGAAGATTTTTTTAAAAATTACCTGTAGCGTACAATGATAACCTAAGAATGAAACATGAGAAGAAATATTGGATTTAGAAAATGCCATTTAGAAAATGGCAGCAAGCTTAAAGAAAATTCACAATTCACCTGGTTTAGAGTGGTCATTGGTATGGACTCAGTTTGCACAAGGTAAGCACTCAAATTTAGGCTCCTGTTTCAGAAAAGCATCTATTTATAGTAGACAACTATCACACTCATGCTCATATGCTTGGCTGACTCTTGTCCATAGTTATTTCTGCAGAGAAATCTGTTACAGCACATCTAAAGTAACAAGCAAATGACTTACATATTTCTCACTAAGCTAAACTCTCACCAGGAGTGTGCCAAGCAGAAAACCACCAAAAACAATCGATTGCCAAAAGGAAGTAAAATTATACCATCCTACTTATAGAGCCCTTTCTGATTCAGGCCAAAGGGTAGTTAGATACCACTTGCAAGGAACGCATTTTAGGGAATTCTTTGTGTGTGTAACCAATGAGGAACCCTCTCCACCCTCTGTATTCCCTATAAAAAAGGAACTTCCTGGCAGTTGGAAAAGCAAGGACATCATTTGCAGAGCTTTTCAAGAGAATCCTAAGTTATCTGCCAAAGGCAGGGGGGGTTGGAACTAGATGATCTTTAAGGTCCCTTCCAACCCAAGCCATTCTACGATTCTACGTCCATTTCTCACTTTCTCCGCTTCCAAAATAGGAACTTCCTCAACCAAAACCTTAATCTTTGGAGACAGCACACTTCAATTTTTTTATCTTGTTAAGAAGCCTTGAATGAGCTCTGCAATAAATCTAAAATTAATTACAGACAACCCAAACCACACACACACAAAAGCAACCCAGCAATACTGGCTGATTCAGCACAAACTGGGAAATTAGGTGAATCCTGGACACTATGTAAAGACCAAGTAAATTAGTTGATTTATTTTATAGAAACTGAGGAAAAGATATATCTTTATGTTCCTGAATGCTGACAAAGCCACAAAATTCATTACTTAAACCCAGGATTTTTTTATACAGAAATTAAATACAGAATGTAAGGGAGGAAAACCGGCCCATACCTAATCAAAACCTAATTTGAGGTTTTCGATGGGATAAAGTGAAAGACAGTTTGAATCTATCACTTCGCAGCAGAGCTCATGGCTTTAAGCTTTGAAATGCAGCTGAATAACATTTCTCCACAGCAAAATTTAAAGTAAATCTGTGTTTTATCCTTCACGAGGACTTCATCAACTATATTGAAAGCAACGGAAATTTCTGAAAGATGCTATATTAAAATCACATTTTCCAACTAATTCAATAAGAAGAAAAAATATTAAGACCTTAATGATTACTTCAAGGCTCCTTAAGAACTCTGAAAGTCAAAAAAAACTATACAAATTGTACTATGAATATAAAGCACAAGCACACAGACTTGAAATAAAAAGTCTAAGACACCATAACTAACAAAGCAGCAGAAAAAGACCATATAAATATAATAAAAGACAAAAACAGAAGAAAATACAAGTTGACTTTTTCACAGGGAATCTGTCAATCAAGATTGATATATCAAATAGCTTTATTCTTTACAAATGAGGTGAATTGTAACCAGATATTTTAAAACGGAACAGAAGTATTGGCCAAGTTCAGGAAAAATAGGTTAAGGAATATTTAGATAAATTACATGTACACAGGTTTGCAAGGCTTGATTAAATTCTGCCTTGAGAACTCAGTGAACCAGGTGAAACAGTCTCTCAAACTTTAATAGATTTTTCTAAAATTCACAGGGAACTGGAAAGTGCCGGGGGCTGGAGAAGGATAATCTTGGTACCATCTTTAAGAAGGAGAGAAAGAAGGAGCTAGGGAATTGTAGACAGCCTGAAAAGATTCTGGAACATATTATTGAGCAATTTATAAGCACCTCAAGAATAATAAGATGATAAAAAACATATGACATGGATTTGTCAAGAAAAAAGTTTTTATCAAACTGGCATAATTTATTTCTTTGACAGAGTTGCAAGCTAATGGATAACAGGAAAGCAATAGATGTGATAAACATTAGCATTATTTTTTTTTTAATATTCTCTACGGCAGTCTCATAAGTATGCTAAGAAAATCTGGTCTGCATTAATTCCCTGTAACATGGCAGAACAACTCCTTAAAAAATCTCCCAAGTAAAGACTTCAGCAGTTCCATGTCAAATTGAGAGAGCATTTCAAACAGACAACAACAACCAAAAAAACCCTATTTTCTAGTCAATATTTTTATTGATGATGTGAACAATAGGCAACATGGACTGTGAAGAACCAGGAAAATAGAAAATAAAAAATTTGCAGATAACAAAGCTTAAAAGTGTTGCCAACACTTTGAATTCACCTGTATTTTCAGGCTAATTATGAACACTTGCAGAAATTATTCAAAATCAGAAGCTGAAATTCATTAACACAGGGTTAACACTGTACTCAGAGTGAAGAAATCCAACGCTCAATTACGATATTCGAAACCTCTGCCTAAGTTAGGTACTATGAAGAAGAAGCAAATTAGCCATGAACTCAGTAAGGAGTTATCAATGCAAAATGCACTGTGAAATATTGAAATTGATCTTCAAATATACTAACGGGAATTTCATCTGTAATATGGGAGTAATTATTTCACTTTACTTATTGCTTCGAGCCCTCAGATAAAAAGAATGTTCTTTGTCTTGGATAATTACTTTAACAAGGACATACAGCAACTTGAAAAAGTTGACCAAAAGAAGACCAACAAAAATATAAACAGGTTTAGGAAAAACTGCTATTTGAGATTAAAGCTTGAAAGATATTTACCTTCTTTGATTTCATTTAGAAAAAAGAAAAAGGAAAATTACAAGTTTTCAATACTTAGAAGGTGGTTGTAAAATAAATGGCAGTAGACTGTTCTCTATGATGACTCATAAAGAGAAGATCTTTCCATCTGAAAAAGAATTAAACTCAGATGCTAAGGAATATTTCTGTGACATGAGATGTATCTGAATTGTCTTCACACCTTTCAAGGTAAAGGAAGGATTGATCCAGTCTGACAAGACAATATCTAATCAATAAGAGATCTAAACACCGAGCTACCGTATGAAGAAAGAGGATGTTGCAAAACCTTCTTCACTGTCTGCTCTAGTGATCGCACCTAGTAAAGCACATTCAGAGCATGTACCATAGAGAAGGAAAGCTTCCGTCAGGGACCAAAGCAGTACAGGCTGTTACTGAGCAGACTAATGAGAAAAATTCAGACTCAGGAAATTTTACACAGGAACTTAGTCAGTGCACTTTTGTCCATGATTAGGTAAGGAGAATGAGCAGAGGTTTTGTAATACAACTTTGAATTAGCCCCTGAACCACAAATAGGTGGGATTTGGGAGTTTGACATCTTCTGTAAACATATAGTCCAAGTTCTTTTAGAAGTCCAATGCGCTTTGATATTATGAGCCCGAGTCTGAAAAACTGCCATGTTTTTCAAAATGACACTACATCATCCCTGTTTTCTATAACCTTATCCATTCATTGAAAGAATGGATAAGTGTCAGAATCAACAAGAACTTAAGCCTTCAGCAAACGTATCACTGAATGAAGCTCTATTAATATTATCCAGTTAGAGCAGGTCAGGGTCTAACATAAAAGACAAGTTTGGTAAAACAGAAAATAGCATGAAAAAGAAAAATCTGGTGTCCTAAAACTAATGTCTGCTAAATGGTGAGAGACTGGAGTTTTTATCTTTCACTCCAAATATAAAAGTAAGGTTTGCAGAGACTGAAGTACATTTCTATGGAAGAGGAACCTTCTGCCTAAAAGAACATTGAGACAACTGTTTTATAATGAAGAAGGAATATACTCTACACTGCTTGATTTTCCCATCAGCCCCATCTCACCCCCTGACAATCACTTTATGTTAAAATATTTCAAAGACATGGTTTACCTGGTGAGAAGAAATTAGGCTTCTGCCCTCACAGTCCTCCTTTTTCCCTAGAATTAGAGAAAAGAGTGACGGTGCTCTCTGGCAGGGAAAGTTAACAATACATACAATCTAATAAGTTCCCACCGACGATAATTAACGTTACCACATTTGCACTTTAATTTCCCTCATCTGAAGCAACATAAGTAATAATAGTATTGACTGACCTGTGGAAAAATCCTGAGGTTGAACTGAATACCACAGCACTCTTGCCCATGAACTTTTTCTGCAGTCACTGAGCCTTATTCACTTCTTACTTATACCTTAAATAGGTTCCAATCACAAGTGTATCTACCAGGACAATATAGTAGCATCAGTGCAAGAGGAGATTTGGACATTTCAGGTTTCAGTGTCTCATGTTGCCAAAAATCCACATTGATATGCTAAGGCTATGTCTTGGGAGACAAGAGAGGACATATAGGTGTTCTAAGTGGTATTCGTTATTCAAATCAATATGGATCGATGGCTGAAAATCTCTCATTAAGGACTGTGATGTTTAATATACCTTTAGGCAGAGATTCGATCCATCTCTTCTATGTTGCTCAAGCCTCTGTTTCTGCCATCCAATAGCTCAATGGTTTCCTAACTTCTGTACTTTTTAGGGTTCTACAAAGTGACAGCAGTTACCCCATCTAAACTTAATACAACTTAAAAGGGAAAGATTGGTGAGGAAGTGAATCTTTGTCATGGTTTTTTTCTTTGTTTCTGGCAGAGAAAACGTTCCTTCCCTTCCAAATGAAAATTTTCATATGTGCAATTTTAAATGTTAAAAAAAACTATCTCTCAGCATATATGTATAGACCAGAAACAAAATTGCTGTGTCTCCCTTTAATCTCCAGTTGAAGGAGTATGACTACCTCTCCTTAATCATATCTCACTCATGCACTTTTTCCATTTAATAAGATTTCTTTGTATCTTATTCTTCACTGCATCCCTTACATCCTGTCAGTTATGCTCCAAGTAGTAAAAGAGATCCTGCAAACTTAAGAGAATAAATTTTCATTTTCAAGGGTGAAAAAATAAGATTTCCCACATATAGCTACAGTTAAATACCTAAGTAATTGATCTCAGTTTAGAAATAGTTCCTTTATCTTCAGTGAGTTGTAATGTGCCTGCTGCCCCTTATAACACTTCTGAATTACTGTTGCATTCACCATGACAGATGTGGGTCATTAGAACTGAGGAACTCACTATATGCAGAAGGGATTGGGAGCAGACTGGTTTTGATGGAAAACCTAAAACCTACCAGAACTGGGGGGTCAGGTAATGTTTAAAAATTACTTTCTGCCAGAAAAAAAACGGACTGTAGGAGGTAATTATCTGACTCTATAAAAACACTGTGCTTCTTGATTGGACTAACATATGGACTCCACGAGTTCTCTGGACACAAAACCCAGTAAAACTGTGACTCTGATAGAGTCTGACATCAGTCATCACAGGTGGCGTGGAAAACATTCACCACATGGAAGAACAAATCCTGAGTTCTAATCCCGAAGGGTATGAGAAAATCTTCACTTCCTGCAGAAATTCTTGCCAAAGTACATTCAGGTGATTTCCTCTGGACAAAATAGTAAACATGATTTTTGGTCCATTATTTTTTTAACAGAAAAAAATAAAGATACATGAAAGACTATCACAAATGTCTTTCATTTAACAAACTTAGTAGTTCTCAAAAAGAAAATTACACAAGCAGCATTTATGTTAAAGGATAGATCTAAAATTTACATTACAAGATAATTTGTGGAAATCAAATGTTCCATTTAACCACAGTGTACAAAGGTTGCCCTATAATGAACATGCTGTTTTCCACTGCAGCGCCTGCATATTTACTAGCAACTACAGTGCATGGGCATCATTTTGTATCTCAACAGCAGCAAAGTTTTTCTACTCTCCATAGATTCATGCAGAAAAATAGGATATTGGGAATTACTAATTCATCATAGCATTTAAACAAAAAAAAAATTCTCTTACAAAATTTGAAGAGAAAGCAAAAGCAGACTGATCAGAGCAGGAAAACACAGACTGATAAACAGAACCATGACAAGAAACTGCCTCTGTTAAACTGAGCAGAAGAAAAAAGATTACAGACTATCACTGTCCCTTTTCCCCCGTCCGTTTTTCTTTTTCCTTTTTTGGAGTTAAATTTATAAAAGCCTTTTTTCCGAGATCACGCAATGAAGTGTAAAGAACTTCAATTTAAAAAAACCCACAGGGTTATAGGATTTTCACCACTGTTTTATTGGTACTTAAAAGATCCAATATTATGAGAATGGGTATATCTTTACGACTAATACTCTCAGTGCAGTCTGAAAACACAAGTATTTACAAAAAATCCAGAGTATTTCACCTGCAAACACATCAAAAAAAAGCCACCACACCTGATACTCATGCACAGACAGTAATTTGGAATGAGATATCTAATTATTCTTATTCAATTTAATCCTTGTGACAGAGAAATAATGGCCAATTAACCGATAGTGTTTGCTCCCCCTTGAAAGCCTCAGCTTCTAGAATGTTCATTCAATGTTTTTTCAATCTCAGAAAAGAATACAATTTTCATCAGCTGGGTTTTTTTTTTTCATTTACAGGAAATCTGCTGGCCAACATAGGGTTTTGCACTACTGCACCACATTCATAAAAGATAAGTAAGGTACAACTCTGCATTTATAAAAAAAGTAATTATTAATCTAGGTCTTGTTGTCAGAATATATTTGTCACTTGATCCTAGCTGTTTACAGGAAAGGAGCAGGCAGGTGCTAGAGCTGTGTGCCTGTTTATGGTAGTAAGCACAATAACGATTTGACAGCAACACTCATAATAATCATTCCTGCTCCTGCTGTCTCACACATATATACAGCCTGCTAGGAACAAATCCTTATGCAACAGAAAGCTGAATATGCGAGTTGTGACTTGTGGGGAATGTAAAATGATTCTTTCAGGAGTTATTTGGTACTACTACCTAATGTCTGACATTTAGCAGATGTGTGTCCACATGGTGAGTCAGTTCAAAAAAACCTCTTTGATCAAAATGAGTACATCTTAAACACTAACTGCATTTTACAAATACTTTAGACCCCTGACCAGTTGCAACAGTGCAATTCACAAACTATCCCCTCTTACGGAAACCTTTCCATTACATATTTTAAAAAGAAACATTGACTGGAAGACAGATGGCTTTTAGTGCAACAACAGATATGCTGTGTTATATATAGATCCAAAATTGATTGGCTTTCTGATGGAAGCAATGTCTGTTTCCTGAACTTACTTTATTCCATGCAGTGCTGTGCTAGATGCCTGCAGCACGGTAAACTATACTCTCCTCTTTAGTGCTTAACTCTTTCTGTACCAATCGTTGTGCTTGACATTAAGGAATTCATATCACAAACCTTTGAGATGTTCAATATGTTTCAGGTAAGCTTCACTCCTGCGTTTTTATAGGACAAGATGTGTTCCTTTTTAAAAGATATAGAAAACGAGAGGGTAAACATGGAGCTGTGATGCTAATAAAGGCCACTTTCTCTTCCAAGCTAAAAAGCACCGTGTGAGTGGTTTAGCAATTTGAATTTCAGGTGTTTGAAGGCTATTTGTGAACAGATTAATAATTTTTCCTATATCTTGCTAAGCTATTTATTTATAAGTACATTTTCTTCTGTTAATCAACACTGAAAGCAGTCAAAAATAGTCATCATACTAATTACTCAGAAATGTTTTTATTTTCTGCCAAATGGAGAACAACTTACAAATATATTTCTTTGCTCAGCTATCTCTGCCTCTAATTCCTACAACTAATAGCAGAGATGCACTGGCGGAAACGCAAGAGCCAAAAGTCCAGCAGTCCTGCACTGCTTTGCACATCTAGGCTTTAACAGGCCAGGCTATTTCTGTATTTTATTACCTGTTATTACAGTATCTTTACATTTGACCTTAAATGTGGTACCTATCAAGGTACACTAGGTTATTGAACTTTTAGTACAGTAGAAACAAATGTGACTTAATGCAATAGTTTATTTGCCATTTAAAACAAGTGCCAATCTTTTAAGTGATTTAACTAACAATTACTTACAAGTGGCAGGTGTTTTGCCTGCAGATGAAAGGAGACAGTTTCTCAAGAAACTATAATTCCAACAGTAAAGCTATTTTAGGAAAAACATGTATGAATTTTGTAGAATGGGTTATGCTTTAGCATAAAAGGGAACTTGCATTACTCTGTGCTCATAAAGAGGTATTTCAATTTATAATGCATCACTGTTATTCCTTAGCAATGGATCAAATTCAGCATTACCTAAGAGCCAAATACTGTCAGAGACAGAATTCTCATTCAACTCAATAGGCTACATCATAGTCTTTGAGGGGATGCCAAATGGGCACAAATATCCTTGAACCACAAGAGATAGCACTTTCACTGCTGCCAACCAGAAGTATGACCTGCAGGTTCAAAGCAGCAGTGATGTCTGGAAAAAGCTGAACTAAAGCATCAGGAGACACTCTACATATTTTTATTTTAGTAAAATAATGCTTAAGGACAGGGAATAATCACCAGAAACACAGGTTTGATACAAGCTAAGACCTAGCAAGATAACATCTTAGAAGTATTTCTATTGGAATGGCTAAATATGTAGTTTCAAAAATCAGTTCTCCAATGGGGAGGACAGAGATTGTGGATTTAAATCAGTAGGTGTCTAATTGCAAAGTAAATAGTACTTATATCGGAAAGACAATTGCCACTCAGAGCAGATAAGTGCCACTAGAACCCCTTTGCATAAAAACATCACTTACGGGTACTTTTGTCCTGTTCTTTTAGGTCTCCTTTTCACAGCATTAACATCTAAAGCTTCCTTTTCCTTCTTCTTTCTGTGATGTAAAGTTGCACTACAGATTTATGAGCATTTAATTCGCACTTGCAAGAGCCATGCATACTGATTGAAGTCAAAAGCAGACAATCCCAGGATAATACGGAAAAAGATAAAGGACCAGTCCTTTGCCATAAAGGTTGCAGATCACAAGACGTTAGTGGCTTTGATATTTGTCTTATCTATAAGTACATAAAATATTCTCATCCTGATGAATCAGTTTGTGATCTTCATGCATTCTAAGACATATCATGGAATCTGACATATTCTTATATGATTTGCCAAAAAACATATCTTTAATAATTTAAAGGAACTACCTATCATTTTATTGGCCTTACATGGGTGTTCTGGCATGTACTCCATTAATAATAATGTAGTAATATTATATTGAAAGGAAACTGAGATCAGGTTAGGAGCACAAAAATGGATGCCTATATACTAAAAATTAAAATATAATGGCTAATGAACAAATCTAAATGCCTTTTCTGTAATATCTGAAGTATTTCCACTACTTCTCCCAAATCGGAACTATGGCTTTTATTTTGAGAAGGCAGTGCAAGAACAATTTTTCTGCTCCTTGCTTCTCCTCTCTTGCTCTTCTTTTTCCTACTGTTAACTTTTTTTATCCTCTATCTTTATTGTCTTTAGTTGTGCCCATGGGAGCTAAGTTGCAGTGATTCTTATACTTTGCCTAGAAGACAGAGAGATTTGTGGTCATTCTTATCTACCCGGATAATAATTTCCAAAGCTTTGGCTGTGTTTCTGAGCAGGCCTTGTCTTCTGCCCTCTCAGGCTTCACCCTTGAGGTTGACAGCTTCATAATTCCTGAGGAACACAGCTGTCAAGAGAGGTTGTAGTCACAAAGAGAGTTTCTCAGAGGTAACATGTACCAATTCTGTGAAGGACTTTGAAGATTAACACCATGACCTTGAATTTACTGTAGCATCCTGTGAGGAGTCAGAATCGTGAGATGAGTATCAATATGATGTGTTCTAATGGGCAGGCACTTTCAAAGAAGCAGAATGTTACATTCTCAAATACTTGAAAACTGTTTCAGTCTTCATCAGACATACACTCTCACAGACAAGAGCTTGCATAATGCCAAAGTACTGCAGGTCAGTGTCACAAAGAATTTACTCACTCTCTCATGTAAGCATATGAACAGTAGTATTAGCATCAATGTCCTAAGTTGTGCTTGGAGGAATCCATACACTTAAAAGCGTTGCTGGATTGGCACAGTATCCCTCATTTCTGCAGATTCAAAGAGGCAGAGGGAGTAAGGATAGATTTCCTATTTGATAAACAATTTCTGATCAGCTGTAGGTGAAAAAAATGTATTTCTCATTCTGTCATGAGCTCTGCATGTAGTGGTTTGAGACTAAAAGATTAATTTCCCAGTTTGACAAACAATAATAGATTCATTTTGCAGGGGACGTACTGGACCTTGTTTTACCAGCGCTCTCTTTGACATGCTTGTGTTCAGCTCCAGGCAGCTGTCTTCCACGTAGAGATGGAAATCAGCAGGAAGCCACAGAGTTGGCAGAAGCAAGTCAGATGTAAAACTGTAGTCCTACTGAAAAGACAGCTGCTACACCAGTCATTTCACCACCTACATGTGATGACAGCTCCAGCCTCAGCATTTTATGTAATCACAACAAAGCATAAGGAAAGAAGCAATACTGTAGTAAAGGTAATAAGCACACAGAAAACCCAAGGATTAAAAACAAAAACAACAAAACAACTAAAAAATTCTGAAACACACTGACGCAACCAGTCCCTTTTCTGTGAACGCCATCCTTGAAATTGCACAACCACAAACAATATCTTTAAAAGTGAGTTTGAAAGCCGAAACTGTAACTAGTGCCAGTAGCAAAAGCTATGGGGAAGAGCATAAATAGGGTAACTACAGAAGAAACTTCCTCCATTTTGTCAGTCCACTTTCCAGCAATCACATTTCCAAGATTTTATAAATTGAAAGTTTCATCAAAATATTGCTTCAAATTTCCTTCCATGAACTTGTGTAATCTCCTTTTAACTGCATTTATTCTTCATTATGTTCTATTTTGGTGCATTGTAAAACCTAAGTAGGGGTCATGTGAAAAAAAATCTTAATTTCATATGTACTAAGTCTGCCCTTTGATATTGCCAATGGTCCGTCCTCTACTTCCTGTATTGAGAGAAACTGGGAGGTTTTTTCCCTTTATTGACTTTCCTATCTCATTTATATTAACATATTATACTACCAACTCACCCTTCAGCCCAGCTAGTTCATTTAGAAGGCAAGTGGTTCAGAGTATAGACAATACTCGGGGCTTTATGAACAGCTCTTTACATTATCTGATTAAGAATAGCATATGGTTATTCAACCAGTTATTTTAAGGAGAGACAGTGTTTGATGGCTTAAAGAGGACTTTGTGAGGCAGGGGAGTGGAAGATAGTTGGTTTATTTGTTAGATTTCTTTCTTTTAAAATCACAGGGGAAAATTCACAATACTAACCAGGATGGTGTGACCTCAGATTGTGCATCATGACCAAGAGATCTCCCAGTACTTTAGGAAGATTTAATGACAAAAGCTCTTCTGTTTATTTCCACAAATTTACTAAAAACTGTTGGGAGAAAAGGTGTTTGATGTGACTACTTGGAAAGAACATATTAATACTAATGACCTTGAAATAGAAAGCCTGAAATATGTGGTTGTATCTCTTGTGCCCACTTCAGATACAGGCTGGGCCATATTCTGTCTTGAAACTGTGATACCTACAAGATCCATGTCTAATTATCGTTTGCACCTGAAATACACTTCCCCTTAGCAAAGAATATATGATTCTAGCTCTCAAAGATCATGACAAATATTCTTGCTTTATATAAATTTGTATAAAATTTTCCTAAAACAATATCTTTAAATATAACATTTAATAGCTGGTATGATGAGTCAGATCTAAAAATAAATTCAGAATGTCTAATGATAAATATTCAGGTCTTTGCTTAATCTCAGTAATTTCAGGATGTATTTGTGAATCTATGGAATGCCATAAGCCTTGGCTCTTTTTTTCTATATACACAGAAACAAATATCAAGAGTTTAAATTTTTCATTTACGTCATGATAGAAGTTTGAATTGTTGCTTTTTTCCCCCATAAGAGATTGACACAAAAGTTTGCTACAAAGTTTCTTAGTACAAAAATCATCTATACTGCTGAACTAGGGATTATTTTATCTACTGACAAGAACTGAGGGAACTTAGTGACAAGAATTTCAGAGGGAAAACCAGTAATAAAAGCAGCATTGAATTCTTTGATAAGAAAGCACAGACTAATCATGGATACATTACATGATATAGAATAAATCTCTTTTTATACACAGGAATATTATAGACTGGACTTCCAGATTTATCTCATTAGAGGACAGACATTTTTCTTTCATATGCACTAGCTAGCTGGTTAAGCCAAGTCACTTTTTTGGAAAAGAAATGTCTAACAGGCATTTTTAACCAAGAGATTGTCCTAAATTTTATAAATTAATTTACCTCCCGGTAGATCTTGGGATTACCTATATCTGAATTTACCAGAAGGCCATATCCATTGCCCAGCATAACCAATTGTTTACTAGAGCTAGGCCACTTCTTCCCAACAATACAATTCAGAAGTACTGTATACACAACTTCCCTGTCACTTACATGTGTTGGACACTGTCTTCAACTACTCTATAAACTATTTAAAGCCAATCTCAAATCATTTCACAGTTTGAAGAATCTGTAACAAAATAGGGTCAGATCTAGACTGAAGCATCAGGAGTCCACCATAGTAATAATATTATAAATTATAAAATTCATTAAATATATAAACACATACATATATAATTTTGTTCACAGCTGCACTTAGAGCCTAATTTTAAATCTTACCTAGACACTGAACAAAATAAAAAAATAAAAAAAAACCCTTGCTATGATAATATTTCTTAAAATGTCCTAACCTAGATTACTGTATTTCTCCACCCCACCAAATTCAGTACCTCTACCCTGTTTTCTAGGACATCAAAACCATTGGCTTTTTCAGAAAGACTAGCAAGTTTATCTGCTTCTTTAAGAAAACCTCATCATCACTCTACTGCTCCTTCTTTCCCTTGTAAACCAACTGACCCCACTCCCAGCAAAGTTCTGCATCAAACTTTCTTTCCACCTTACTAAGGGATACCTCTCCCAACACCTGCTAATGCAAAGACATTTGGAAAGGAAATGGGAAATAGAGAACACCAAAATTTTTTGCACTGAAAGGCTTACCCATGCAAAAGTGGTAGCGTATTTGGCAGTCATCTGTAGGGTTTGTATTTAGAAAATGTGAGGGTTTTGTTTATAGAAGCACTTTCTCCTGCACTGTGGATAAATGGTTATTTCCTCATAGAAGTTTTGTGAAACATCCAGCAAATGCTTTGACAGGTAAGAAAAAGCCCTCAAGTTTCCCTAGGTTGTCCTATTTCTAACAAAACTGCTTAGCTGATTCATTTACAGATCATACACCATTCAGTTGCTTTCATCTTGTAATCTCCTGAAATCCGAATATCAATCTGCAAGCAAATTTGGAACAGATATAACATAGTTTGAACTTCAGTCACAAAAAGAGGATGTTGCTCTGTTAATCTCAAAGGATTGGCGTAGAAATTTTGCCACATTTTCTGAAAAACTCCATATAGATTTAAGGTCGAGTTCTGGATTTAATTGAAGTAACCTTTTGTACAATCTAGCTTTAATGAAGTGCAATGAAGTTAAACTCCACAGGGGCCATTAATCTGAAACACTCCATTAAAACAACTACAAGGGAGTTTTTAATAAACAGTGTGAACTAATGCCCATGTGGAAAGGTAATTGAGAGGGAACTGGTGTCTGGGCCAGATTGTTATTAAATCCTTATCACAGGTAAAGCTGAAACCCCAAATGGCAAGCTGCCATGTGATTTATAGTGACCTTCTCTTCCCGGTCTTAAAGAAAAGACTATGTTTAATAATAAAAAAATCCTGTGACTAAGCTATAAAATAACGGAGCAATTACTTAGAATAATTTATACAGTGCAATAGACTGACCTTGCTCCAAGCATAAAATCTACAAAATAACTTCTGTAATAAAACTGTGAGCTACTAAAAGGACTAAAGGTTTAACCATTTTTATTGTGCAGAACCTGAGGGTACTATAAATCCATATCACACTCCTAATAGGAGAGCTTAAAAAAATTCATAATTTTTTAATCTTAAAAAAAACTTCTCTGAAGTCTGGTAGGGTTTTGCCATATTGCAGGGATGCCTATTGTCCTATTTTAAAACATGTTACTGGGCTGCTAAAGTTCATACTTTCTAACATAGTATACACTTAGCAGCTAAACCTTGTCCAGTCTTACAGGAAACAATGCAACAAGGGAACAGAAGATTGCATCACAGACCAGTTTGGTTTATAGCAGTATAGAGTATACTTCTAAGAACAAACCAAATACTGTTTTTAATCTCTTGAAAGGTAAGATAAGAACAGATACTTGCTCAAAAAAATGTATATGAAAGTCTAAATTGTCTATGAAAACTGCAAAAAAAATTTTTGAATGGACATTACTTCAAATCAAAATCACAAAAAGCATGGCCTCAGAGTAAATTCTAAGTGTATCTATACAGACACTGACCGCCTGTATACTTTTTTCTATATTTCAAGTGTGTGCATTTTCTGTCTAAATGAGAGGATTGGGATTTGTTTTGTGACCAGACACACAGTAAGTATAAGAGTGCTACAATTAAAGTTTGCCAGGGTCAAGCATAATCAACAGCAGATTACTTCAGCTAAAAAGAAAAGTAACCACTTTTATTTTCAGTCTGGCAATAATCCAGATTATAGCAAATGCCATCCAGAAGGATACAGGCTATGCACAGTATAACTGAAAGGCAGAAATTGTCAACAAGCTCATCTCATGCATGATAAAAAGCTGCTATCTTGATTAATTGGATCTTGGTTAATTTGGCAATGTGCCTAGGGTTAGTACACTCAGTTACATACGAGTTGTGTTGCCATCCTCACTGTTGCTGGGCATCCCTTCACCACAAAGTGCTATCTGTGATTTCAGAAAAGAAGAAAGAACGCCAGGAAGGCCAATTGCAACATACTGGCAAAACTACTCAGAAAAAGTATGCCTGTCAACTTATTCACAGGTACCAATCCATTTCCAGTGGGTTAACAGTCTTTTATGACTGTTTGCCAAAACACATCTTAACACTCCTATCATTATAAGAAATATTTTTGGTAGATTTAAATCAGATATTAGGAAGAAATTCTTTACTGTGAGGGTGGTCAGACACCGGAACAAGTTGCCCAGAGAAGCTGTAGATGCCCAAGTGCCTGGAAGGTTTCTCGGCCAAAGTGGATGGAGCTTTGAGCAACCTGGTCCAGTGGAAGGTAGCGCTGCCCATGGTAGGGGGCATGGAACGAGATGATCTTTAAAGTCCCTTCCAACCCAAACCATCCTATAATTCCAGGATTCTATGATTCAAATGTTGTTAGGAGGATGCACATGTATGTTATAAATACTATAAGCAAATCTGCACCTGTTTCTGTTTATTGGCACCCGAAATATATAGCCAATAAATACCATAAGTGGAAACTTTGGCTTATGAAGAAATTACCCCAGTGTTATTTTATGCTTCCTCAGAAGAAAGTGAGTGGTTCCTATGTCTTTGTACTTTATTTTAAAAATAGAAATATCACTTAGTTACATATTGGCAAGTGGACAACTCTGTCATTTTAATATGGGCAAAAGTGAAAGCTCTTTTTAAAAGGCCTGGAAAGAAATGTACTTCAACATGTGACTAAAGTTAAATATATTATTTAAGTACATTATTTAGTAGGGATGAACTGAAGCACTTGTTTAAACATTTCACTGAACTGTGTCTGAGAAAGGACTATTTTCAGCTTCTGCCTTATGATTTTTCCAATGCTAAATCTCAAGTACAATGAAGCCGTTCCAAACAATTAAATGTGCTTAACTGTACTGTTCTCTTTCCTCAGCCAGCCAATGCTTGTATTTCAATGGAGCCACTCCAGTTTGTATCAGCTCAGTACCTGCCTCAACATCTGATTGGGAAGATTCTTACTTAATAAAAACTAGGAAAAATTAATCTGTTGAGGCCTTTGAACACAACTGAACTACATTTCATAGGGAAATGCCGTACAGGATAGGGAGTTTTGGTCAAAAGACCATACTAGTGAAAATACTGTCTCTCCACAAAACGAAATGTTCTTTCCTTATAATTTCAGAAAATAATGTTTGAATTTGCAACTGAAAATAATTCAGTTATTTACAAGTTTTAAGAGATTGTCATGAACAGAAAATATTTCATTTCTCATGAACTAAAGGAATTCAATGTTACATTTTAAGCTTGCTATTTTTGAATTCTCTGATGTAAAATTATTACTTTCGCAGCTCTTAGTACTGTCCCCTTACCATGTATTTTCCTACCTTATTTCTTTACCATGACTCTAAAGAACCTCTGCACCCCTGACACAGCTTTACTCAGCAATGGGGGGAGTAGCTGGCAGTCCTTGTACTGCTGTCTGTAGAAGCTATCTGCAGAAAATCTGAGCTGTTTCTTCTTTGGAGAGTTGCAAGACTTGTTTGGGATACTGTCAGCAAATGTTAAGAATCCTACGCTGTCAGCCCCAATATTGGCTCAACATTGCTTTATTACTGAAATATCATTCATTTCAGCATTGCTTTCTTGATTAAGAGTTACTGACTAAATCAGCATCAGTTGTCTTCTTCAAAGAGAAAAATCAAGCTCTTTTCCCATCTTTCTGCTAAGACGTTTCCTAATAGGTATGGGTGGAATACTCTATCCGTATGGCAATACACAGACACACAAACAGACACACACACAAAAGTCCACTATATCTGTATGTACAAAATATCTTTAAAAGTAAGTTTCATAATGGTGTCCACGCGTGCATCCATACAAACAAAACATGCAAACACGCACATTTCTGTCAGCTTTAAAAAGGTATGTTATTTCCTGAGCTTAAAGTAAATAGCAGGCTCCTGAGGAATAACAATGCCTAGTCAGAAAGAAACATATTGAATATTCAGAACAATGTAGATATCTGCTGTTCTGCAATTGCAGTTTCCTCCCAACACACACGTAATTTTTTTACCACATAAAATTCACTGCCCCTTAAAACAGGGAAAATTACCTAAGTTTCAATATAAACCTGGCTGTCAGGAAGCTCCCAAGACAGATGAATGGAAAAAGCATAAAACCTTCTTCCTCTTATAAAATCCCGCTGTTCCATTTCTGAAGGGAGCTTGGCCTCTTCAAAATGGCTAAGACAAAATATAAAAACATTTCATTTTTTTGGCAACCTGAAAAATTATTCTTTTAACCCAATTGCAGAACTCAGTGTTGTTTTATTTTAAGGGAATGTTCCAGCTGAAGCAAGGGTGGCTTATGCAATTCATCACCTGCAAGCTACCTTCATAAGTGATGGACATGTCTTCCAGTTCTGCACTGTCACATGAAGGAGTTATATCCTCAGATAAAACCCAACAAAGGATTTCATTCACCTTATTATATTTTTATCATAAATCATAGAATCATTAAGATTGAAAATACCTCCAAAATCATAAAGTCCAACCTTTGACAGAACACCACCATGCCAACCAAACCATAGCACTAAGTGCCATGTCCATTCATTTCTTGAACACTTACAGAGACGGTGACTCCACCACCTCCCTGGGCAGCCCTTCCAATGCTTAATCACCCTTTCAGTGAAGAAATTCTTCCTGATGTCCAATTTGAACCTCCCCTCATACAGCTTGAGGCCATTTCCTCTTGTCCTGTTGCTATCTGCCTGGAAGAGGCTGACCCCTATCTGGCTACAACCTTATTTTCAGGCAGTTGTAGAGAGCAAAAACGTCTCCCCTGAGCCTCCTCTTCTCCAGGCTAAACAAATGCAGCATAGCTCCAGAAATGTATAACACCTGTAAATACGTGCTGTTCAGTAATGCTTTTTCAGAATACAGCATACAATTAAAACAGTGAAAAGGGAAGAAAAATAAAGCTTTATCTTTACTGCCCTCTTCAGGCTGCAATAATTTTGGATTTGTTAAGCAACATGCTCTTCAATGAAGCAGCTCCTTAGAGATGTAATGAAACACTTTGTTTAATCTGTGAATCTTGCCTAAAAGAAGATGTTTGATTTAGGCTGATAATGGAGAGTGAGTCTACGGATGTAGGAAAATCAAAAAACTTTTTGGTGGCTTCATCAGAAAATACACTATATGAAGCCGTCACAGTTGCAAGCAATTGAGCAATTCACAGTGAAAAAAGCTCTTAAGCTTTTTCAGAACAGCAGAAACTTGGTAGTATTTATATCAAACAGCTGTTCCACAATTTAGAAGTGTTTATAAAGGACAGAAAGCTGGAATCAAGCATTTAGTAAATGTATCATTTTTCATCTAATACAAAGTTTATGTTTCATATTAATTTTAAGGATGTAGCATAATTTTCTTTTACAAACAAAAATTTCCATATACTATTTTTTCACAGCCTAAGTCCCTCTATTTCTTTAAGTTCCAATTAATACTCTTAACTTTTTCCAAATGTGGCTCATCTCATATTTCTCAAAGTATTGCTTATTCTCTGATCCAGTATGTGGATGTAGATGGCAAGCTACTTTTGAATTGGAACTAATTTCTGAACAATCAATTCACCCAATTTCACAAAAAATAGGTATTTTATGATTTATAATATTCTAAATGCCAGGATTATTCTTATCCATTTCCTTGAAAACCATTAAAACTGTACTTTTTTGTGGCATTTCAGAATTTGGACTTAAAATCCCAGCATCAGCCATATAAAAATGTAGCAGCACACTATGTCTTATGCATAAAGACTTTGCTTCTATTTTGTATATAACAACTAGAGCAAAATCTTTGAGATTTGTCCATTAAATTCAAGATGTCCATCATTAAATATCCAGCCCCTACAAATATAGCTGCATTTTCTGAGATCTAATTCACACTCCAAACATCACCACAGTATTCTGGCACCAAGTTCATACTTTAAGCAACAACAAGACCCATCTTTTCTGTTTGTCTTTCCTTAATTCACTCCACATTTACTCTGGTTTTTTGCCAATATTTTGGGCTAACAGCTTTAGTTTCCTGTAAGATTTACTTTTGTTCCACCTTAATTTAGCTAAAGTTCTCTTCCAACATTTCCCCTTTCCATGTTCTTTCTTGCCCTTCTGTCCTTGTCCTTTTCACTGCTCTTAACCGTGTTTTAAAAAATTTTATCCTTGTTATCTTGATTACTCTCAACATGTAGAGTCTGAGTGTGCTACTTCTAAAGTCTAAGTAATCTAATTTGGCCAATATAAAATGGCCTTAGTCCCTTGAATTCTTTGAGTATGAAGTATGAAATGAACATGTAAGATATTGCATATTATCATAATGTTTTCTAATATATACATAATATGAAAATAGCACACATAACAGATGCTCTTCTAATAATCATAAATATAATTGCACTTCTGGCATAAACTCTGAATAGTTGTGTGTTTGCTCCTAAGTAGTGAGACCACAAGTGTGGCAAGGATTTGACTTGTGTTACACATGACCTTGGCTTTTTGATTATTGCACATTCTTATGAAAGCTGGATTTTTTTTGTCATTGTTTAGAGGAGGAAAGGGTTAAGAGGTCATAAAAAGTTGGGATTTAGAGAAATGAAAGGTATTTAGATAAAAACAAACAAGTATGCAGTACCGTCATTGCTTTGTGTTTTCCAGTATTTCTGTCTATTCAGACTGGTTACTTTAGACCCTAGCCTGCAAAGCATTTAACTTTGAGCATATAAGCAGGTTTAATCACATGCTTAAAATTAAGCACATGCTTTGGTTCCATATTGAATCAAGCCCTATGACCCTCTGACTGTCTTAAATGGATTAAAATATAATTGTATTTCCATCAAAGACAAGTTGTGCAAACAATTACAGGCAGTCAGGCTTCTCAAAACAGATACTTTTTATATTTTTTCTTGAAGAGTGTTCATCACTTCGGTGATGATGGTACATGAAAGTGTGATGGCACATTCTCAGAGTGACTGAGGAAGAAAATTAGCAGACAAGGCTGAATCAGTTAAAAAAGAAAAAATAATAGTGCTCTATTATATTTGCTAGCTAGCATGTGGCTACTTACAGAAAAAACTTATCATCCACAATAGATATTACTACATGTGCATGTGTTTATACATATTTATAGTTCCTGTATTTCTCTTTTGCTGTTTTAATTCAGTTTTCAAAACACGCCAGACAAGCAGATACAAACAGGACTTTGTTTGATTTGATTAGGCTAGAATGGAGAGTTTGATTTCTTTCCAAAGTTTTCCAACAGTTGACCTGAAATGCATCAAAGCAACTTCCATCTCTTTTGTTTCTATCAAGCTGTCCCAATTTCCTCATTTCACCAGATCCCACAGTTGCCATGTCTTTGAAGTTTATTTGTTGTTCATGGGGGTTTTTTTCTTTCTAGTGATTAATTTAACAGATACTCAGACTGAGAGGGATTTTGCATTAGTCTGTAATTTATTCTAGTTGAGAATCTACATGCTCAGGCAGAAACACTATATTTTATAATTTAAGCATGTGGAGATCAATATGTAAACATCTCTGCCACTGAGTACTGCAACGGATCACTAATCACCATATTACTTCATGTTTACTTAATGTTTCTGTAATGTTACTAATTGCAACGTGAACATGTACACACAAAATTATGAAGACTTTAATATACTTTGACTGTAGAATAGTGCTAGACCTCATATGCTGAAAGACTTTGAGATTATGAGATCCTGAATATTTTAAAGGTTACACTTCCTGTCTAACAAATACTGTGCAATTTATCATTGGTATTGTTTCACACAATCAGTCTTGGTTTAAGGAGAAATAAAGTGAAAATGTTATCAAATACCAAACCAAAAGTCATTCATTTTTAATCCCTTTTACCACATGCCTACACAGTCATTAACTTTGGCAGGTAATGACATTCACATAAATATTGCAAAACATGTTTTCATAACTCTGTATTTTTCTTAGAATTTTTTTTCCAAAATGAAGAGGAATAGGTCAGGGAGAATTGGCCAAGAAATTGTTTAGCAGCCACAAAGTATTTCTTTAGTATCAAAAATCAGGCTTTGCTAAACTTTCTTTTGAGACAGCATTTTGTTTACTTACAAGCCTAAGTAGGACACTAACAGGCAAATCCTTTTCTTCACATTAAACTTCAGGCTTGGCACATGGATGGTAAGGCAAATGTTTCCTGAGAACAGAATTTCCATTCAGACCAACCTCCAAACTATAATTGCAATTCACAGGGGTGCAGGACAACTGCCAGAACGTGGGGGACTCTAATGGCCAATGTGCTCAGGCAGAGCCTTGCTGTAACATCCTCATCTTTACTGAATCCAAAGGGCCACTGTAGAGCCACATCAACACACAACTTTTGAGATTCTGTTCAATCACATGAGGCCCCAGAAAGATTTTCTTCCTGGCACTTGGAGCTATGCTAATCAGGAAATCTGGCATTGAGAGCAGAGTAGAAGGAATTCCACTTCATAAAACAAACTAAGTAAGCACAAGGGAAAACTTCCCAAGAAGGAAAACCTCTGACATGCAAAGAAAAGTTCAGGGGATTTTTTTAAGCAAATAACACAGGCAGAGAGATTTCCAAAAAAAGTGCTATGTATCAGTTCAAAATTGTGTGAAAATTTGTTACTATTTTGATGACCACCATATTAAAAAATCATGATATACCATCATGTTCTCAACATTGTAATGGTGGTGGCACATGCGGCTTTCCTGTTATTGTTTGTCTGATGCAGAATTCAAAGCCATTAATCTATCTTTAATACCGCTATAAAGGTTATTGACATTAGTGGTTCACTAAATGACTGATACTAGAACATTTAATGAAGAAGAGGAATTGTTTTCAGAAGCAGACAGACATACTTTGATGATGGCCTACATGTCCTTGTTGACACAGACATAAGCATGTCAAATGCTCTAAGCTTTTAATTTTAAGACTTCCCTGTTTCTTAGGGCCATGTCTACAAAGTGATACGTAGAGATACCTGATCTAGCTTCAAATGCATTTATTAGCAGACTTGACAAGACAGTTCTCAAAGTCTAAATTCTTTAGTTGATCCTAAATCTTGAAGACAAGTAGGTGTTTTCACTTTGCTCTTGTCACCACCTCTGCTGGTGTCTCTGTCATTTCTGGGAACTTATGGCAATATTTACAACTGAAATCACAAATGCAATAGAAACAAATGTATGTACAGATATTTTTCAAGCATAAATTACCCTTTAGTGTCAAAAATGTCCAATTATTCAACTATAAGCTATGTAATTTATTCTTTTCATATCTCATGTGCAGTCCAAAATATAAAATACAGTCTCCTAAATGTGATGAAGAAAGTATTTTCCCCACTGTAGTGGCAGTGACATTGTTGGTGAGCTTCTCAACTGCAACCATTGCACTACTGGACACATCTCTTGAAAAGAAAAAGAGATTACTGGTTACCTTTGCCTTATGCAGAGCATTTAAACTCAGTAATGCTGGGTTTGACTAATAAAACAGCTAGTATCTACTCTTTTTAATTTCTACAGCACCCTTTGTTAATATCACAAACCTTCATGGAATCATCACTGTAACACATATGCCTAACCATTTTTATAAGTCACGGTTGTTTTGTGCAAAAGATTAAACTTGACACTTGTAGACACCTCATTTTTAAGATGGGAAAACACATTGAAGACATTACCAAGACATTACTGCCTCCTCTAATCCGCTGACATTCCTAGGCCACTCTCCTGTACTGCCTTTCTTTTCGCACTTCTTTTGTTTCAATGCTGCTTTCAGAGAGAACAAAAAAAATTTCCATACTTTGACATTAACAAATCACTCTTAACACTTCACACCTCTTCACCTTCCACTGCTCATTTTCCAACTAAGCTAAATGTCAGTGGGAACTTCTTTCTCTGCTTACCAGATATCCCTTACTGCACTCTTTTCTGATGACTTAAAGAATAGTCCTTAGCTCAAATGTGACTGATTGCCCACTGCTTTGAAACAACCAGTCATCATTCCTTCCAAGGACTGTCTTCTCAGGAACATTGTAATTCTTTGATCCGATGGTCACTTTAACCCTCCAATTCTTTCTGCAAACTTTCCTTCTGACTCCACTAGCAAGACAAACTGTGTTCATACACAGCAACTCCCAAAGCTATCTCTGGAATCTCACACTGTCCACATTCCAGTTTCTTGATCTGACCTGCAGAAATCCCTAAGTCCAGCTAGCTCCTGGCTGACAAATGAGCTGACATTGATAAACATTGACAGACACACATTTTTGACAGTTTAATTTGCATTTGCAGAAGAGAAAAACTAATTTTTTTTGTCAAAGATTGTTTTCAGCAGAGAAGTTTCCCAAGTCATCATACTGGGTGACATTCAACTGGTATGTGTTTAAACATATGAGACTCTAAAGGACAGAAAACAGAATAAAACTTACTGCTTTTGCTACCTCTTACTTAGATACTTTGAGTCTCTTGAAAATGCAAGTATATATTCTAACATAAAACAGGGGATATAGCACATGTCATCTAGGAAAATATTCAGACTCAACAGCAAAGATTATGAAGAATACAATCTAAATTGTTCACATTTTAATTGATCTAGCTATTCCAATTATTCAGTCTGCCAGTTTGATATTGCACAGGACATTCTGCAACACCCCAACATCCTAAGACAGAAACGTCTGCTCTTTTGCTAGTGTCAGATCCCCTCTTGCTGATCCCATCTGCTGCTGTAAGTGACATTTCTGGCAAGTGCTGTTCTAGATTAATCTCTAGCAAAACCCATCTGCCTTTTCCCCAAAGAACACCAAGTGCTTCCTGCTGCCACTCAGGGGAAAACAAGGTAAGAAAAATTTCTCTCCTCCTCAGCTATATGAGTGCTAAAATTATTGAGGTTCTGTTTTTACTCCTATACACTCTTAGTTTTCTGCATGTGTGGATAGATGTTAAGATACGCAATACTCCCAGGTTCATCTTTGGTTTATTGTCTACATTAGATTTAGGTATTCAGGCATCTCTAGACTTAAATAACAGGAAAACCATTAGTGTTACCTAAGTCAACTTCACATCTTATCTAATTTTGTCTCTAAGCTTCTTTGGAAGAGTGATCTTTCTCTGAGTTTCCTAAAGGATTTCTCTATGCCAACTGATGTCAGTGAAAATGAACTAGATAAAGAGCAGTCAAGTAACTTTGTCACTACATTATTTTTATTTCTATGAAAGAACCAGAAGGTTTGTGTTAAGCAGGAAAAGAGCCACTTTCCTTTAGCACAAGCAAAATCCAGCATCTGGACCACTAACTGACTTTTTGAAACATCACGTCACTCTTCATATACAATGCCACCATCTAGCCTTTCCATTACCTTTCAGTCAAAATAAAAGGAAAGCTATCTATTTCTTGAAACCTGACTAGCCTGAAGATGCACTTAATAGAGTTTGCTATAGTGCACATTGGCTTTCTGCTTTGCAGGGAACAGAGCTATTCCCAGTTATACACATTTTATGCTTAGAGACCCATTAAAAAGATGATCTACTGAAATGTGTGTACGTGTGTGCAATATAGTAAAAGAATTCCAATGTAAACACATACAGAGAGAAATACTGAGCATCTTTAAAAAGCTGAGGAGGTTTTGTTCATATTAATACAATTTTTTTACATTTATTACATGCAAAATTCCATTGGTATCTGCAAAACTAACTTCATACATAGTTTTCAGCTATGGATCTGACTTCTTAAACACCAGCAGGGAGGGAGGAAAAAAGATCTAATGGTCCTTAGCACATCTGTGCTCCTCTTTTGTTCCTTAAAAAAAAAATAAGAAGCATTAAAAAAGGAAACTTCCACTGCTTGCTCAAATTTAGGTATATTCATAATTATGTTATATGTACCAGAAGGGTTAAACTCAGCAAAAGAAGAGCAAGATTCTCTGCTTGAATCAAATGCAACATTTTTCTACAGATTCCTAGGTTGCCATTAGAAATACTAACCACCTCTTCACAATTTTGCATAACTCTATACTCTAAGGGATATTACAGGTATCTCTGTGACATATTCAATGATGCTTATATGGACATTTGAGGTGAGTAAAGACATGCAGATTGATCATTGCAGTCAAAGTGCTAATAAAGAAGAACCTTGAGTCAACTGTGTCACTAACAATTCATTTGCATCAAAGCAGTGGAGAAAAGAACTCCCCAGTCTTTCAGAAGACTAAAATACTACTGATTGCACTTAATCCCTCTATTTTCAAGAGCAAATACAGGCTGGTGGACAAGCAATTAAAACTCATGCATCCCTTAATATTTAGGAGAAAAAGTCCTACTATCTGGAAGGATTTGCAAATCCTGATGTCTCAGGAGAACTTAATACCAGAAGTTCCTGTGCTTGGTCTTCCTGTATTACATTCTTAATTCGTGCTAAATTATCATCCACAAATTTCTGGGTTTACACAACGAACCTGAAATCTCCTAGAGAAAGCAGACTGGCTAACAACATTCTTTAAAGTCAAGACTTCTGGAAAAAAAAAAGAGCAGGCAGACACTGACACATGTCTATCAGTAGTTACTTCTAAAAGCTTTATATTTATATATAGTCTTCACGTATATGAGTGTGTTTGTATATATGCAAAAGGTGTTACATTCTTAGTTTGTAGCTGTGGTTTTGCAACTAACACCAACTTAAGAACACAAATTTCTCACTAATCTTCTTAAACATGTTGCTCAGAGATCTTACTTCAAAATCAAGTTTTAAATACAAATACAGCTTTTGATACTCCTCAGTTAATTTCTGATCAGATTATTAAACTCCTGTTTCTGAATTCTGTGCCCTCTGGCTAGTAGAATTCTACATCAGAATAATATCAGTTCTGCTTGAATAAGGAATGCTGAGTAGTTCCAACTGCACCAAGAGAGAGTAAAAAGGATCATCAATAAGCACTTGAGAGATGCATCTGAAATCTGCAGTCTTCTCCAAAGAATGTTCACCTACTAAAACACACTTTATTTTTATCATTTTTGATGCCCCAGCCCTACAAGACACTGAGAAGTGGCTTTTTTTCTGTGCTGAAAAAATCATGCAACTCCTGTTGTCCTGTTTAACATTGTTTTCTCATATAGATCTCCATGGTGTCTATAAGATGAATATTTTAAAATACACTGCAGGATTATACAGGGAACAGTTGACAACTGCATTTTGTTATGAGATCTTTACTTTCTTTTGTAATCTATCACTCAGGAAGCAAAAAGTCCTAGGAAGTCTCAGTCATTAGGTACTTTATTGCCCTCTTTTGGAACAGTTGTATTCTTAGATACAGGTGAGTGACATGAATTGGGTCATCATCATATTTTTACCCTTTGCATTTGCCTTAATGAGTAAAAATGCCAAGTGTCAGTTCACATATGCAGCTTGTCCTACTCTTTGCCATGCTCTTGTATATTCATATTGACAGGCAGAGCATGAAATCAAAGTGGCTCCCAAAATTTTTGGGGGGTATACTTGATTTTATTTTTAAAACAAGTCTTTGCCTGTTTGAAATTATACCGGTAGAATGAAAGCAATATAAGAATGGTAGCAGTTTTACCTAAGATGAATGAATGGATGAGTGCAATAATCTCATTCCTATGAAGGGGCAAGTCTGAGCAGAAATCTGCTTAAGGTTTGCATTTGTTCAGTTTCTGAGGGTTGGTATCTTTTAGTTTTATGTGTAAATTAAAATAAAAACTCTAAGCAAATTCCCTAGAAAACTCAGCCATCACAATAATACTGAAAAATTCATTCCTGAGCTTCACTCCAATGCTGAGCCATAGTTATTCCACTGTAATTTAACAGACCTTGACTGTGACATGGAATGGTTTGTGTAAGTGCAGCAAAGCCCAAAGTCATCTAAATGTTACTTGTTCCCAGGTTTCCTCCAATTCAGAGCCACAGTGCACCAGGAAGTATTAATTTCCACATGAAGTGTGGGTGAGGTGAATACTTTCAAGTAAGTCATCCTTTTCCAGAAGATGAGGATTAGTCAGCTACTAACAACGCATGACAATAATTTTGTCCTGTAGAATGACATGAACAAAAGGAGCTCGCCTACATCCTCAGAAATAAAGCTTTTACCATAGCCTGCAATACTAGGGCAGATTTTCAGTTACTGAACAAATCATGTCTCTACTAAAATGACTCTGGTTTTGATTCCTTAGTGAACAACTCTGAGCTTGAAATGTATGCTAGTGAAATATTTAAAGGTATCATGGATGCTCCATTATTCAAAGAAGTATAAAATAAATTAATACATGCTCTCAAAAGATGGGGCCAGTGCTTTTGGGTAGTCATTCATCAAGCAAGCGCCCATAGGGGGCATTTGGAATTTCATATTTGATTACACTCCTGCACTGTTTCATTAGTTCTGTTCACTTAATTATGTCTTGTCTAAATGATCACTTAAATTTTTTATAGTACTAGATTCCCTTCAAAGAAGCCAGTCATGCAACACTAAAGGCATATAGCTTTATAGCTCCTAGCAGCCTATTAAAGGAGTAGAATCCCTCTGGAACTTGATGGAGATTTCAGTGGGCACAAGTGCAATGAAATATTACTTTTATACAAAACAGGTGTCTCACTGTAAAATATTCCTGCAGGTGCTGAGAGAAGATGAACCATAGAGACAAGACAACTACTTCTCTGTAGAACAATTCTATTAGGCAGTATAGACAGTTTTGGCACAGCTTGTGTTGCTTTTTCAGTGTTACTGGCAACTCCCTAAAAAAAAATAAAAACTTTTAGGATTAACTCTTTCCCTGTGAGTTGATCTAGGTGCATTTTATGTCAATGAAGAGTCATACTTAAAAAACGCAACCCTCCAGCAGATATGGCTTAAAGAAATAGAGCATTATGATCACAAAACACTTGAAATAAGCTCAGTATTTTTCCCCTCAGATAAAAAGAGTAGTGGGGGTGGGAGTGTCATTTTTTACTTATGTGCTCAATCCTTGCCATGGAGCTTTTCAGCCAAATTCGTGCACCAATACCATAATCATTATTCAGTCAAGTACCCACAGGGGTGTGAGAGCAGGGGAAGAAAGGAAATAGATACTCAGTGAATCTCCACAGAGCATGCAATTCAGAGATGTTAATAAGCACAATGGTGTGGAAACTATCAGCAGACTTGTTCTGCCTCCTCCTCAGCAGTCAATGTTCTCTCTGTGGACCATAGGAATTCCTCTTCTACCTTTTGCTACAAATGGAATTATTCTGAGCCAGTACTCCAGCGTGAAAGGAGTGTTCAACTGAAAACAATGCTGGTCCTGAGGCTCTCACAGGAAACCTCCCAGCACAATGTCCTGGATAGGCATGGGAGTGTTCAGTCTGTCATACAAATGCTTTCATTTTCATTTGTTTCAATCAAAGGCTGCATTAGTGGGACTCCGATCAAAAAATCAAGTATGACAAGGCTATCTCTTCAAAGGAGTTCATATGCTTCAGGGCTTAAATCCAAACTTTAACAGTTAGGACAAATGATGTGAGTATGGCAGTAACCAGTCCAACAGAATGCTCATACAGAAATTGGATTATTTGTGTCTCTATGTTTCCTTCACAAGATTTTTAGGGGAATTAAAATGCTCCAATTTTTGCAAGTCCTTACTCTTTAAAAAAAAGTTTGTCTTGTAATTGTAAAACAAATACTGTGTACTTTACAGGTCTTTAATTTTCTTAATGGTTTGGCCCTCCAGATGGACTAGGAAAGTTATTTAAATTCAATTATTTTCATAATGAGGACACACAATACAAGTAAACTTATTGTTTAGCAACAAGGAACTGTACTTAACATATGTTATCTCTCTCTACCTGCATTGTGTGCATCTATTTCCTAAGCTCACTATTTCCTGTTCTGCTAGACCATAAAGGATGTCTTGATTAAAAAAAAAAAAAAAAAAAAAAGAAAATGTATAGTTTCTATTCTTTTCAGTAAAAGTTTGTGGGTGGGCTGGATAGTTTGCATATCCTACTGTGTTCTTTTTTATACAGCTCTTACGTCTAACCTTCATATTTTTTCAGATGGAAAATTCTAAGTTGGGAAGTTTTTCACAATAAGCAAAAAATGAGTGCTGAAAGAGTGTTCTATGTCTAAAAAATTACTGTTACTAAATCTCCACTTGTATTTTCAGACTCCCCTGCAAATAACCTACTTTCTGTGTGCCTACATGAGAGAAAAGGTCAGTACACTACAGAATCACTACTTGTGAAGAACAGCTGTCATAGTCTAGCTTGTGAAGACATCTCTGGTTGCTTGACTTTCAAGAAGCATTACAAAAATCTTAGAACCAGCTTCAAAAGTGCAGTGACTGCACTGTGAAGCTTTCTGACAATTCCTGCTCTGGCTCTATTTTTACATTAAAGAAACTCAGAATAAAAAAAGTGCTGTGGTTGGGAAAAAAAATATATCCAAACCACTGACACTTAGGTAGTTACATTTAGCAGCTTTTCAAGGCTTTGATCACCTGCCACCTGCCTGAAGGTGATATATGGTTAAACACTCTCAGCCAAAAGCAGTTCCCAGGAAGAAGATATTACCACTAAAAGAGTAGCAAGAAGGATAGATCATACTGCAGTACATGGAACTGTACCTCTGCGACTTCAGAGTTTCTTCCTCAATACACAGACAACTGTAAAAATCTGTCCTTACTGTTTTTAATGACTTTTAACCAACTTAGATTTAATTTTTTTTCAGACCTTCCAAGATTTGGATGTGCAGTAAGAGAATTATTTTTACAAGCAAAATTATTATTACAAGTAAATACTAGAGAAACCATTAGAAAAACATTAAACTGGTTACCACAAGCTGAACGTCTACAAAGATATAGAGCTACTAAAACTTGATGGCAAGTAATCACCAGACTTAATTTTCAGAGAAACAAGGGCTCAGATTAACACAGGTAAAAGGGTAAAATCTTGATCCAAAGCACACTGATGTCCATGGAAAGATTAATCAAGCTCTAATTTCCATCGGCAAAGATGAGACTGGGGAGAGGTAGGGGTTCACGGAGCGGACGCAGAAATAAATTACTGAAATATCATCTACAGCATGAACTGGGAACTCATCAGCTATTTTGCAATAATTGCCCCAGTGGAAAGTATTTGCTCCTTATAAAATAAATTGCCTGTGCTCCAATGATAAGCAATTTACTTATCTTCTCCTCAGGTATCTAAGAAAGGCATGCAGACACCTGCCAGATACAAGACAGGCTGCATATTGACACCTAGTCTACCATCCACTAACCTATTTAAATAGCCACACCCTTCCTTGCCAACATATTGTTTGTTGTCACTATCACAGGCAAAGATGAGAATTCTAACACAAAATCAATAGTGCCATGGGACTTAAGACATAAGCAGGTCACACGGTAACAATCATTACCGTACTAGGAGCAAAATGCATTAACTGAGAGTAGCATAAGCCTCGACCCACAAGGTGGTTAAGCTGGGTAAAGTCTGGCAGCAGCGTGGGAGGTAGCGCTGTTACTAAAAATGGGACCCCCATGAGTTGGGCTTATGCTGCCTCGCCGGTCAGGGGCAAGCCTGGGTTGGCTGAAGTATGCTGCCACCAAAAGGCTCCACGCTGGCTGCAACCCAGAAGGCATCAAGTGGGTGGAGACGTGCCAATACCAGACCCTGATGTGGGCAATGGCTCGCTGTAGCCTCTTCCTTACTCAGTTTGACCTTAAGTCCTTTTACTGAATTGATGTTAAGTTACCAGATATGACTTTAACACAGTGGGAGTCTCATTCATGGGAGCTCATTCACATTAATACCATCCTAGACAGGTGGATGGGACACCTCTAACCCAGAAACATGAATGCATGTTTGATAGTCAGTTCTGATTCTCACTAGCCTCCATATGATATCTGAAAGTGTCCATTTCCCTCTTCCTCAATGAAAGCCTTGCTCGGAATATTGAGTATGCACTAGTCATCAAGGTAGGGAAGTTTGGTCAACTAAGGGCTAGAGAAGAACCTCACTTTCCTCCTTATGGACAGTTCTCCATGGTGTCCTAACATGGATTCAGTTATAGAGGGGAAAATAGCCTTCAACATTTCCTTTAGTAGGTTCCATTATTTTTGTTCAGAGGGAGATAGAGTGTCACAGATATGAATCTCAGTGGAACCGAAGTTCCTAAATATCACCTATGTACCAGGAATACCCATAACATGTGGTAGGTGAGCAATTGGCTCATGGGTCGAGCACAGAGGGTGATAGTGAATGGGGTAACGTCAGACTGGTGACCTGTTGTCATAGGTTTACTTGTTCTAAAAATCCAAGCAGGAATTTTCCTTTCCCCTGTCCCACTGTAAGAGAAGGAGGTTGAACAAGAAGGGGGAAGGGGTGATTGACTATACAAAAGAACTAGCTGGCCGACCTGCATTCCAGACTAATGGCCCATCCAAAACTGCAGGAAGGGGAGAGGAGTTTTTTCTCCTCCTCTCCTTGCAAACTGGGGACAGTTCACTTTTTGCCTTAAGGGGGGTGAGGTGTGTTGGAAAAGCTCGGAGGCCTTTTGCTCTCAACCTGGTCATCTGGCTGCTCCCTGGCCTTGGCGTGCCTGCGCACTGCCCTGGCCCAGCCCAAATCTGCCCAGAATTCATTGGAGAGTTTGTGTTCATCGACGAAAAAGGGGGAGTCCTGATCACAGTAAGCCGCAGACAGCATAAGTTTAGTGGGAAGGAAACCGCCCCTCTTTCCCCTGTTCCCCTCCTTGGTGTGGGGGGGGAAATCTCCATTTTCCGGCTTCTCCTGCGATCCAGGGCCCCACGTGGTGACCACCAGAGCCCAACAGCCCTGACCAACACAGGGCACTGCAGGTTCTGCACCTCCAGTGATCCAACAGCGCTCCTGCCAACCGTGATTAGAATCGCACTAGAGGACAGAGAAGTATCTAACTGGTTTTTCTGAAGGGGACTTTTGGGTACAGGATTATTGTTTAGTTGTTTTTGTGTTCTGTTACTGTTTTTGGCAACATACATATACCCTTTAATAAAGGGTTGTTATTCCTTCCTTTTTCCATACTTCCTCGATTGGAGCCTCTTAATTTCGGATTTACAATTGCTGAGATAGAGAGTTTGGTCTACCTCATAACTCATCCTCCTTAGCAAAACACTCCAGTCTCCTTAAACTGAGACACCTGTCACTAGTGGGGTTCCACAGGGCTCCATCTCAGGTCCTATGCTCTTCAACATCTTCATAAATTACTTCGATGCAGGACTGGGATACTAAGCAAGTTTGCAGAGGACACAAAACTGGGAGGACCTGTTGACTCCCTCAAAGGCAGGGAGGCCCTGCAGAGAGACCTTGACAAATTGGAGGACTAGGCAATCACCAACCATTTGAAGTTCAACAAGGGGAAGTGCCAGATTCTGCACCTGGGTTGGGGTAACCCCGGATGTACGTACAGACTGGGAATGAGATGCTGGAAAGCAGTGCCATGGAAAGGGACCTGGGGGTCATGGTCCCTGGCAAGTTGAATATGAGTCAGCAGTGCCCTGGCAGCCAGGAGGGCCAACCGTGTCCTGGGAGGCATCAGGCAAAGCATCACCAGCTGGTTAAGGGAGGTGATTGTCCCGCTCTCCTCTGCACTGGGGCAGCCTTGCCTCAAATATTGTGTGTAGTTTTGGGCACCACAAAATAGAAAAGATATTAAGCTCTTAAGAGAGTGTCCAAAGGAGGACAAGGAAGATGGTGAAGGGCCTTGAGGGGAAGCCATATGAGGAGCGGCTGAGGTCACTTGGTCTGTTCAGCCTGGAGGAGACTGAGCGGAGACCTCTTTGCAGTCTACAACTTCCTTTTGAGGGGAAGAGAAGGGGCAGGCACCAATCTCTTCTTTATGGTGACCAGTGACAGGACCCAACAGAATGGCCTGAAGTTATGTCAGGGGCAGCTTAGGTTGGATATTAGGAAAAGGTTCTTCACCCAGAGGGTGCTTGGGTGATGGAAAAGGCTCCGCAGGGAAGTGGTCAGAGCATCAGGCCTAACAGAGTACAAGAAGCATTTGGATGATACTCTCAGACACATGGTGTGATTCTTGGGGATGGTCCTGTGCGGGGCTGAGAGTTGGACTCGATGATCCTTGTGGGTCCCTTCCAACTCAGCATATTCTGCGATTCTGTGAATTTACCGAATAGTTTTAAGTGAGAGAAAAGGAAAATTCAACTACATACCCAAAACGAACAGAGTAAGTGACTCCCTCTTGACTCTCAAAATTAATATCCCTGATGTATCAGTACTGGCACTTATCAGTATGGGGCTGAACCCAGGTCAGCAAATGTCTAGTACCTTTCCTGTGCAGATGTTGGTATTCCTGGACTATGAGATGAGAAAAGAAATAAAGAAATGCAACCACTCTTACAGAGAACCACAGATCCCCTTGCACAATGTCAAAAGACTCTTCACCATGGCAAATTCTCATGTCACACTTTTTTGAGGATTATATTTCAATATTTCTGCATGTGAATTATAAAAACACAATCCCACCAAACTATTGGATTACTAAAAACCAATTTACTATGGGATTACATAAATGCCATACTATGTATCCAGTGACTAACTGCACATAGTGCCTGTGATGTCCTGACTTGAGTGAGCTCAGCTCAAAAGGCACCTGCACAAAGCTTTTCAAAGTAACTGCAATAAATTTTACTGGTTGTGGGAAACCTTATAAAAATTAAATAATGTCATGCTTTATAAGCTTTTCATTCAATGTGACTAAACACATGGATAGCATTGAGGATGATATTTAACATTTTCCATGTGCAGATTTAATACCGCACGAAAATTTGAGTCCCCTATTGCTAATTTTGCACCATGTGGTAACTATTTAGTTGTTTTTTAAACATTACTGAATTACAGGGTTAAATTACAGAGCACAGCAACCACCAGTGGGCATTGGGTGTATGTATGTCCCTCTGGCTTAGCACAGGGTCACATATACTGGCATTAAATCATGACAGTATTCCTATGGCAGTATTAGGTTAACAGAGGAATGAGCATGCTAGTTTGCAAGATAATACTCTTATGTACTTCTAAAAATAGGAAATACTAACGTCAGATTTGACTGATGTGACTCCATCGGGTTCCTGTCATTTTTAGCACACCTGTGACAATAACATACTGTAGAGAGGTACATATGATGCTGGTGGAAAGCCCTGTTAGCATACATAGCTCAATTAGATCTAGTTAGACTAATTTATACAGCTGTGCAGGTCCAGATGTAAAATGAGAAGTGTCCATTAAAGTTGAGGCCAGTAGCATTCACAACATGGAAACCATGGAAAAAGTATAGGGTTTAGCTTCCCTCACAGGTTACTGTACAACCTTAATCACTCTTTTTGGAGAGAGAAGCACTTTTACAGACCCACTGCAAACCACCACAGGAGAAAATGAAACAATCACCACAAACACTTCATTCTTTCAGTATCAGTGATGAAGACCATTTATTTCTAGCGGGTGACTGCAACAGATCTTTGTTGTTTTTAAAAGTATAACATCTTTTAAAATTTAACTAAAGCTGGGGTTTTTTCTCTACTTTATATACTAGTATATATCAACACTGCAATATCTGAACATGTTTCTAAGAAGCAGAAAAAAAATCTGTCAGATACTATGCACCCTAAAATTGTGTACAAATATACTGCATTACAAATATACTGCATACAAGTTTTATGGAGCATTAGAAACTCTTTTGAGGCATCCAAATTCACATTTCCTAAATTAGTTTATTTCTTTACTTATCACATCTTGGTGGTGTTGGAGACAACCCTCACAGCAACACAACAGACCATAATAATAATAATAGTATTGATAAGAATGGATCATAGAGTCCAATTCCTAGCAATCTGAGCATGAAGATTTTAACTATTCTTTTTAGAAGAGTCAATGGTAATTAATGAAGCAAAGATTTCTCTCACAGTTTCTACTACCCAATATTTGTAAATACATGCATAGTAAAATGTGAGTAGTAGTTAAGAATAAATCCCAATTTTCTGCCATTGTATTCTCTCTGGACATACTACTTACCTAAGGGAGTAAAAAGAGCAAGGTGTGAGTTTACTGCATTATACACTGCCAGTTCCAACTTGTATCTGCTAAAACCCTCTGTATTATTATTATTATTAAGAATAGGAAAAGGCAGAGGAAAGGATAGAAGTAGACCCTCCCATTGAAAATCATATCCAAAAAGAAAGATGAAATTGCAAAGGAGTGAAGAAAAAAGGTATAGGGGATACCCATACAGGGAGGGAGGAGAGAAGAGACAAAAGCAGAAGGGGCAAAAAAAAGCATCAAAGAAGTATCCATTCTTATGATTTCTCTTTTAAAAATCTTGTTCAAGACATTGTGTAAAGTGCTGACTCCACTTTCATGCATCTGTTCAGTAAGGTGCGTATTCTGGAGAATTTTAGGATAGAAAACCCACTACTTCTGCCGTAGGACTCAGAGGCTCTGTTTCAGAATACACATTAATTCTCAGAATATCCTTTCACCTAAGCATGTACTGAGACCCTTGAATCATGTCCCTGTCCTTTTATCAGTAACTCCCCATGTGTATTTTCCTGGAGAGCATTATGTATATTAACAGCGTTTTGACACACCTTTCCACATATTAGCTCTTGTATTTTACTTAGCATTTTTGTTTACAGAAGAAATTTTGCAAACATTAAATTGCATATTAAACTATGGGAACATTCAGACAGCATCAGTCTGGCCTTTATGCTTTTTTGTGCTTGATACCAGACATAAACAGTACTTTTCCTGGCTAACTAATTTTTGGCATGAGGCAAATATCCAAGACCACAGTGTTTTCTAAATATTAATTGGATATTACAACTAAAACTGTGTAGACAACCAGCACTACTTATTCTTCTTTTGTTAATAATGCCAAGCTCCCAGGAGCTCATTAACAATCTTCATCTAGACAGTCATTTAAGCATCATGTCTGATGAACAGGCTACGGGTCAGTGAATTAGCAAGTAGTCTTTCACTGAGACATCACTCCACAGCTGCAGCATGGCTTGTCAGGCCAAGTCAAAAATGAATGTACACAGACTCTCCAATTGCCTCTTGCTAAAAAAACAAGTTCTTATTTGTGGTTTCCACTATGGGCACTATATCCTCCACTCTACTTCATCAGCCTCTCGTGCTTCAGAATTTCACAAAATACAGAAAAAAGGACTACATAGCATGCATTTATTAATGGTTGCCGTAGAGAGAGGTTTATTTTTCAATCTGTACATAAGATTGTTTTTAATAGGTCTTATCTCAATGTAATGTTGAAAACCCTAAAATAGCTCTTACAAAAGGAAAGACCATCTGTTTGTTACTTGCATTATAATACAAAAGCAGTTCATTAGTACCTAAAGAATTACATCTCTGCAGGAGATTAATACCATTCTCTTTCTGCTGTTGGCAGGATAATCTTTCCCAGGACTTCAAAGCTCCTCCCAACATCCTGAGGAGGACAAAGCTTCTTGTAGGTGAAGGGAATTGAGTGTTTCTACATCATTCTATCATTTCACTTCCCTGGAAACTTAAAAGACATAGCTGTAGAAAGCTACCTAATAAATCTACCATTTGTTATATTATGTTCTATATATCTAGAACCTATCTTTCATTATGTAGAAGCTAAAAGGCCAAAAGTACAGATTTGTGTTTGCCAATCACCACTGAAGAACAGAAAAAAAAAACAAAGCACAATGAAGTAACTTCTACTATGGAAAAGAACATTGTCATCTGTCTCAAAGAAAAAACACAGCATTTCAAAACCCACCCCAGAGATCAGTTTAGAGTGCAAATACCATAACACCTAATCCAGAGAAACTAAGCCTGCAACTTTCTGTGTATATTTTATCAATATTTTCTGCATCCTGTGCATATTTGCTGATTCAATTAATATTGTAATGTTATTTGCATCAGACATGTATTCTCTCATTTCAAATTCCTGTCTCTTCAAGACTGCATTGATTGCAAGGGGTTTGGAGACCGAACTCCAAGATAACGCATAACATCTTATTGCAACTGCAAGTAGACTGCAAGACAGCAAAGAAATGCTAGTGGACCCAACTTGCCTCTGTATGAGAAAAGCTTTTTTCTGTCTCACTGAGCACATTACAACACCAGGCATCAATATTTATTCATGACAAGGAAGGAAGGAGCAGGAGCACCTGCAATCAGATATAGTGCAGACAACGGATGCTGGGCAAACTACAAAAGAATACTGTTGAAGCAGCAGAAGTGGGCAGTCAGAGCTCTGATAGCCTCGCTATCTAGGACTGAGCCAAAACACCCAACCTTGCTAAGCAACATATTATCTGGAACCAAACTCAGACTGATCCAGTGCAAAGGGGAAAAGAGGGTGTAGTAGCTTCACAGTGACACTAGGCTAGCTACTTTATGCTCCTGTGGTTTCATTCCATCTAGTTGAGAAGTTATTTTCTTCACCAAACACCTGTTTGTCATATCTGCCTCTGCTTATGGATCTACACTGGTATAGTGTTGATATGGGAGCACTCAGTGAAATTAGATACTGAACTCCTGGACATCCTTCTTAAATCATTTCCTGGCATTACTGGATGAGCTGCCTACAGTACAGACCTAATGCCAAAAGCAGCTACTGCTTTCTGGTTTATATTGTTCTGACAGTTGTCAGGGAAGAGAGCAAGCAAACACTTACAGCTGCAGGTAACTACCTTAAATTACTTGCTAGGGAAGTAAGACTAACTACAGTTACCAAAAGTACAATGACAAGAATCTTATACATATAAGCATGCACATCAATTCACGGAATGGAAGATTAGCCTAAATCTGAATCTTTCTTCACTATCTCTATTTCAGTCTTAGGATCCCCAGTGCCCAAAAAATTAGCATTGTTATAAAAATAGCTATGGCTCATCTTTCCACCACAGAGTGTAGGATCATGTCTGCACATCAAGTACTGAACTTATTACCAAAAACTGCACCAAGCCTATTTCTATCATCTCCCATGCCAACCCAAGGCTTAATCTTCAACAGAAATGAAAGCATTCCATTCTACTCTCAGACCTACCTCTGGTTTGAGACAAACAGAAGGGAAAAGCAAGGGCTAAGGAAAAGAGCTGCAAAAGGCACAGAGGCAGGGGGAGAAGAGAAAGAGGAAGGGGAAGGGGAAGGGGAAGGGAAAGGGAAAGGGAAAGGGAAAGGGAAAGGGAAAGGGAAAGGGAAAGGGAAAGGGAAAGGGAAAGGGAAAGGGAAAGGGAAAGGG